>NC_073392.1:7761666-8385833 GCF_028641065.1 Leucoraja erinaceus | reverse complement strand
TTGGCCTTAGGCTCTTGGTTTCAATCAGCAAGCACAAGCAATAGTCATTATTAGCTCTGTGAGCTCTTCAATGGGAAAAGATAACTATCTTGGCAAATTTATCATCAATAGTAGCAGTTGGCATGGGTGAATCTTTCAGTCTCCGCTAATGAGTGCAAGGCAATGGCTCGTGGTGAAGTAATGACTAATTCAGGTCAGAATGCTGCCCGGACATATCCAACATATTTCACAATTTATCAACATACTATGCATATAAAGAAATACAAAGACATACATGCCAATTGCTTGGCACAAGTACAACTTAGTTTAGTTTAGAGATACAGTGTAGAAACAGGCCCACCGGGTCCGTGCCGACCAGCGATCCCCGCACATTAACACTATCCTACACACACTAGGGTCAATTTTTACATTTTATTTACATTTGCCAAGCCAATTCACCTGCAAACCTGTACATCTTTTCAGTGTGGGGGGGAAACCGAAGTTCTGGGAGAAAACCCATGCGGTCACGTGGAGAACGTACAAACTCCGTACAGACAGCACCCGTGGTCAGAATCGAACCTGGGTCTCCGGCGCTGTAAGGCAGCAACTCCACCACCGTGCCACCGTGCTGCCAACTCGTGAATGAAAATCAGCAACACGGTGGTGCAGCTGGTAGAGCTGCTGCCTCACCGCGCCAGAGACCTGGGTTTAATCCTGCCGGCTGTGTGGACTTTACACATCCTCTGGATGCTCCGGTTTCCTCCCACGTCCCAAAGATGTGCGGGTTTGCACGTTAATTGACCTCTGTGAATTGCCCCTGGTGTGTAGGGAGTGGATGCAAAGGTGGAATACGATGCGATGCCATCGAACTTTATTTATCCCAGGAGGGAAATTGATCTGCCAACAGTTATAAACGACAAAATAAATGAAACATTATTATTATTATTATTATTAACATTATACTTATGGGCGCCTTTCAAAGACTCTCAAGGATGGCTTACACAATTTAATAAGCAGATTACAAAACATATAAGCAGAATAAAACAAAAAACAAAAAAAACTAGTAGGGACATCAACAACATACAATCCAGCGTTCACTCTCCCTTCCGGCAGCCATCTTGGAGACAAAACAATCGAAACACCTTTTAACATTAAAGATCCACCACAGTGACCCCGGCACACTCCTCACTGTGGTGGAAGGCGAAATATAGTTCGAAATATAATTAAAGTGACGAGTGAAAAGGATTGGGGAGGGGTGGGGTGGGGTGGGGTGGGGGGGGTGAAGGGAGTCAGACTACCCCATGACAGAAGGGGGAGGAGTTGTACAGTTTGATAGCTACAGGGAAGAAGGATCTCCTGTGGCGTTCTGTTCTGCATCTTGGTGGAACCAGTCTGCTGCTGAAGGTGCTCCTCAGGTTGACCAGTGTGTCATGGTGAGCTGCATTGTCCAGGATGCTCCACATGACACAGAACCAGTGTGAACGGGTGACCGATGATTTGCAAAGAGTCGATGGCCCATAGGACCCGTTTCCATGATGCCTCTTTCATTCAATCAGTCGAAAAGTGAAATCGCGTGGTAAGGCACGATTCACTGCTAGAAAGGCATATCTGTCCATTAATAATTTCAGCTTGTTTCCATTGGGAAACTGAATAGATGTACAAGGATACTTGAATCATATTGCCCCAAGTGTGGCGGGAGTGAATGCAAAAGTGGGATAACATAGAACTGGTGTGAATAGTTGATCGATGGTCGGCTTGGTCTTAGAGAGCCCAAGGACCTGTTTCCATGCTGTATCTCTGAACGTATGAATTTCCACTCACTAGATGCTACTCCAGAGAACAGTTTCCAAAAGCACAATTACGTGATATCCAGGGACCCAAATTAATCTTAAACAACAAGACCTCATATTTCGCTTGGGCAGCTTACAACTCAACGGTAGGAGTATTGATTTCTCTAACTTCAAGTAACCCTTGCATACCCTCTCTCTCTGTCCGTCCCTCACCATAGTCGTCGTACTAGTTTCACAGTCATCCTGTTGAGTTTCACTGTCTGAATAACTCATTATCACCTACCCCATAGCCAACAATGGACCATTGTGGGCTCAAATATCCCTTGGTCATTGCTGCTTTTTGCATATATTTCATTCATCTGTACTATATCTCTCTATATCACCGTCTATATCTCTCGTTTCCCTTTCCCCTGACTCTCAGGCTGAAGAAGGGTCTCGACCCGAAGTGTCACCTATCTCCTTATCTCCAGAGACCACTGAGTTACTCCAGCTTTTTGTGCCTATCTTCAGTGAAAGAGAATTGTGTATAATTCAAGCTTCCTTGCTAAAGAACTTTGAAGCATCATATTAAAAAGCATGGAAGAAAATCAAAAACAGCAACATATATATTTTGTCCCAAATGAAAAAACAACTTGGTAAAAATTCCAGGCAATAATTTACAAGTGTTCAAGAAGGAACTGCAGATGCTGGAAGATCGAAGGTACACAAAATTGCTGGAGAAACTCAACGGGTGCAGCAGCATCTATGGAGCGAAGAAAATAGGCGACGTTTCGGCCCGAAACGTCGCCTATTTTCTTCGCTCCATAGATGCTGCTGCACCCGCTGAGTTTCTCCAGCAATTTTGTGTACCTTCTAATAATTGACAAGTGTTTGTTAAGGGCTAACTGTTCTGTGAGATGTGGAGCTGACATATCTATTATTTTGAAAATAAAATGTGAATATGTTTACTGTGTCTGTTTCTCCACCACACTGTTGAAGATGTGTGTATCAATCCTTGTTGAATGAAGGGAAACAACAGTTGTCTGGTCTTTCTCGAAAATGACTTTGGGGAGTATGGTTCAGATTAAATATCACATCTCAGGTATAAAAGCTCTGGTGCATCAAAGTCAAATGAAATGGGAGTACCCTGCTAATAAATTAAAATAATTGCTTTTTGCCCAATTCCAAGAGTGTGTGCAGGGGAATTAAAATGTTCTTGCATCGAGAAGGGCAAAGCCCACCCTTAACTTGGTAGGATAATCTGACGCATGTTTGTCCATAACATAGTTGCGGCGCAGTGGCGCAGCGGTAGAGTTGCTGCCTTAAGGGCCTGTCCCACTTAGGAGACCTAAACTTGCCCGCCACCCAAAAAAAAAATCGAGGTTGAGGTGACCTGTAACCTCCTACCACCTCCCATGCATTTGTTGAAAACCTTCCTCGACTATGATGAAAACCCCCTTCGACCTCCCTTGACTACCTTTGACTAGCGTCGCAACCGGCTTCGACTAGACCTGCGGCTAAAACATTGTTGATTTTTTAAACGGTAACCTATTTTTAGTTGAGGCCGGAATTAATCATGATGAAAAAATAACGGCAACCTAAATGAAGCCTGAACGACGCGGAAACCACTTTTGACCATTGGGGAGAGTGACCAAAACCTCCTGTGACCTCATGGAAACCTTGGGTGCCGGGCAAAGTCACCAGAGGTTGCTGTTTAGGTCTATACAGCGCTTGTACATTCTCCCTGTGACCGCATGGGTTTTTGCTTCGGTTTCCTCCCACAATCCAAAGACATACAAGCGAAGCCCAAGCAAAATATGAGGTGCTGTTCTTAAGATGCCCATAGGTTAATTGGCATTGAAGATAGACACAAAATGCTGGACTAACTCAGCAGGACAGGCAACATCTCTGAAGGGAAGGAATGGGTGACGTTTCAGGTCGAGCCCTTCTTCAGACTGATGTCAGGGGAGAGGGAGATACAGAGATAAGGAAGTGTCAGGTGTGAAAACAGGACAAAGTGAATGGAGATCAAGGAAAATGTAGAATAGATCATTGTTAGCTGGGAGAAGTTAACAACAAAGCAAACAGAGATACATGTAGTCGGAAATGGTGGGACTAGTCGGAGAACTGGGAAGGGGGAGGGATGGAGAGAGAGGGAAAGCGAGGGTTACTTGAAGTTAGAGAATTCAATGTTCATACCGATGGGGTGGAAGCTGCCCAAGCAAAATATGAGGTGCTGTTCCTCCAATTTGTGCTGGCCCTCATGGCAATGGAGGATGCCCAGGATAGAAATGTCAGCGTGGGAATGGGAGGGGGTGTTCACGTGTTTACCAACCAGGAGATCAGGCAGGTTTAGACTGATCAGAGGTGATCAGAGGTGTTCAGCGAAACGATCGCCAAGCCTGCCCTTGGACTCGTCGATGTATAGAAGTCCACACCTGGTTAATTGGCTTCTGTAAATTGTAAATGTTCCCGACTGTGTAGGATAGTGCTTGTGTATGAGGGTGATCGCAGGTCGGCGCAGACTTGATCGGTCGATGAAGTGTTTCCACACTGTATCTTTAAAGTTTAAAGTTCACATAATGCATTTGGTTGGTGATTGTGAGAGTGGCTGTAAACGTGCTTGGTACCTCTGTATGATATTTAAATAAACTGCAATAAGGCATACTCGCCCTGAAATGTTAGATGAACACTTACACACTTTACACCAATAATATTCCTGACAAGATGCCCCAATCAAATGTCTATGAAAAAAGAATGTTAAAAATATACTCTACAAAACTTCATGCATTGCAGCAGACACATTTTTCATTGCCAAGTTCACAACTCTGCAGTTTTTGCAACAGAATGTTTTTGGTTGTTACAGGAACTATGCACGCCTCTATATTCCTCCAAATAGCAATTTTGTTTCTAGATATAATTTTCATATACATAAATTCATGTGATTGCAGCAGAATTAGGCCATTCGGCCCATCAAGTCTACGCCATTCAATCATAGCTGAATCATCTTTTCCTCCTAACCCTGTTCCCTTGCCTTTTCGCCATAACCCCTGACATCTGTACTAATCAAGAATTTATCTTTCCCTGCCTTAAAAATATCCATTGACTTGGCCTCTACAATGAATTCCACAGATGCACCACACTCTGACTAAAGAAATTCCTCCTCAACTCCTTTCTAAAGGAACGTCCTTTAATTCTGAGACTATGGCCTCTGGTCCTAGAGGTTCCCAATGGAAACATCCTCTCCACATCCTCTTTCTGACCTTACCAGGAAGTTGTCTTTACCAAAGAAAGAGTCAACATCTAAAATGAGTTTCCAAGAAGATCTATTTTGCCGCTATTGTGTTGTTTGAGAAAAGTCTCAAATGGAAAGAGAATAGAGATTGAATTTCCAAATTGCTGGTTTTATGTCGTGGAAGAGACTTCATAATCCAAATTAATCTTATCAAACCATGTTAAAATAATCCATCCCAGTGGATCTTACTTCCTGAAAATCTCTATCCATCTAAACAAGTATGATCAAAATATTTGTTTAGTTTAACGTTACAACGCAGAATCAGGACCTTCGACCTACCAAGACCGCACCGACCAGCACCATCCTACACACTAGGAACAATTTACAATTTACAATTTTTACCAAAGCCAATTAAACTACAAGCCTGCACATCCTTGGAGGGTGGGTGGAAACCGGAGCACCTGGAGGAAACCCACGTGGTCACGTGAAGAACGTACAAACTCTGTACAGAGAGTCAGGATCAAACCCGAGTCTCTGGCGCTGAGAGGCAGCAAACTCTACCGCTGTGCCACCATGCCACCCAATAGACTTTACATAGTGTGAATCGCAATTTAAGTTAAGAAATCGTGAAGTTTTCTTTTACTGAAAAATGTTAAGCATGAATTAAAACTTTGCAAGTTACTGGGATCTTTAATTGACTTTGAGTGCGCTTTGGATCCTGTCGCCATCACACCATCCAAATGTGGATGAATATTTAGTGCAAGCATCACCTCATTAAAATAAATAATACACTGACAAGCTCTTCGTTTGCCCATATGTTCTTTTCCTTGTGTGTGCTTCATAAACAGATGCACCAACAGGGATTTTAAGCAGCGTTTAGACTGTTCTTTTAGATCATGTAAATATGTCACACACCTGGCTGATTACTGTGCGCACTGACATATGAACTAGCGATGATAAGAAAAAGCTACTGTGGGTGGCGCAGTGGTAGAGTTGCTGCCCCACACAGTGCCAGAGAACCGGGTTTGATCCCAGCATCACATAGCGATGAGACTCGACCGGTGACACCGATGTCGGGCAGAGACACAGTGGTGGGTGACCACATTGTCCGGGGTGTGGACAGGAGATTCTGTGGCGGCAGGCGAGACTCGAGGATGGTGTGTTGCCTCCCTGGTGCCAGGGTCCAAGATGTCTCAGACCAACTTCAGAACATCCTCGAGAGGGAAGGTGAGCAGCCGGAAGTAGTTGTGCACGTGGGCACAAACGACGTCGGGGTGAAGAAGAAGGAGGTTCTGCAGCGAGTTTACAGAGTTGAAAAGCAGGACTTCCAGGGTAGTTACCTCTGGATTGCTTCCAGTACCTTGTGCAGGTTAGGGCAGGAACAGGGAGTTAGGGGATCTTAATGTGTGGCTGAGAGGCTGGAATAGATCAGAAGATGTAGAGTCATTGTGGATGGAACTGAGAAATTGTCAGGGTAAAAAGACCCTAATGGGAGTTATCCACAGGCCCCCAAACAGTAGCCTGGAGATAGGGTGCAAGTTGCAACAAGGGGTTAAAATTGGCATGTAACAAAGGTAATGCTATGGTGGTTATGGGAGATTTCAACATGCAGGAAGACTGGGATAAATCAGGTTGGTACTGGACCCCAAGAAAGAGAGTTTGTGGAGTGCCTCAGAGATGGATTCTTGGAGCAGCTGGTACTGGAGCCTACCAGGGAAAAGGCAATTCTGGATTTTGTGTTGTGAAATGAACCAGATTTGATAAGGGAACTCAGGGTAAAGGAACCATTAGGAGGTAGTGACCATAATATGATGTTTTAACCTGCAGTTTGAGAGGGAGAAGGTAAATTCGGAAGTGCCAGTATTGCAGTTGAACAAAGGGGACTATGGAGGCATGAGGGAGGAGCTGGCCAAAGTTGACTGGAAAAGGACTCCAGCATGGGATGACGGTGGAACAGCAATGGCAGGTATTTCTGGGAGTAATCCCGAAGATGCAGGATAATTTCATTCCAAACAGGAAGAAAGATTCTAAGGAGAGTAAGAGGCGACCGTGGCTGACAAGGGAAGTCAAGGACCGTGTAAAAATAAAAGAGAAGACATATAGCATAGAAAAGATGAGCGGCAAGCCAGAGGATTGGCAGCTTTTAAAGATCAACAGAAGGTAACTAAAAAGGTAATACGGGGAGAAAAGATGAAGTATGAAGGTAAGCTAGCCAAGAATATAAAGGAGGTTAGTAAAAGCTTCTTTAGGTATGTGAAGAGGAAAAAATTAGTGAAGGCAAATGTGGTTCCCTTGAAGACAGAAACAGGTGAATTTATTATGGGGAACAAGGAAATGGTAGATGAGTTGAACAGGTACTTTGGTTCTGTCTTCCCTAAGGAAGACACAAACAATCTTCCAGACATACTAGGGAACAAAGTATTTGTGGGGTACCGAAAGGCTCGGTTGAATCTAATGATTTAGATGAAGGAATTAAAAGTAACATTAGCAAATTTGCAGATGACACAAAGTTGGCTGGCAATGTGAACTGTGAGGAGGATGCTATGAGGATGCAGGGTAACTTGGACAGGTTTGGTGAGTGGGTCGATGCATGGATGATGCAGTATAATGTGGATAAATGTGAGGTTATCCACTTTGGTGGCTAGAACAGGAAGGCAGATTATTATCTGAATGGTGTCAGGTTAGGAAAAGGGGAAGTACAATGAGATCTGGGTGTCCTTGTACATCAGTCACTGAAAGTAAGCATGCAGGTACAACAGGCAGTGAAGAAAGCGAATGACATGTTGGCCTTCATAACAAGAAAGGTTGAGTATAGGAGCAAAGAGGTTCTTCTACAGTTGTACAGGGCCCTGGTGAGACCACACCTGGAGTATTGTATGCAGTTTTGGTCTCCTAATTTGAGGAAGGACATTCTTGCTATTGAGGAAGTGCAGCGTAAGTTCACGAGGTTAATTCCCGGGATGATGGGACTGTCATATGATGAAAGAATGGAGCAACTTGGCTTGTATTCACTAGAATTTAGAAGGATGAGAGGAGATCTTATAAAAACATATTAAATTATTAAGGGAATGGACACGCTAGATGCATGAAACATGTCCCGATGTTGGGGGAGTTCAGAACCAGGGGCCACTATTTAAGAATAAAGGGTAGGCCATTTAGAATTGAGATGAGGAAAAATGTTTACACCCAGAGAGTTGTGAATTTGTGGAAGTCTCTGCCTTAGAAGGCATGGAGGCCGATTCACTGGATGCATTCAAATAAGAGTTAGATAGAGCTGTTAGGGCTAGCGGAATCAAGAGATATGGGGAGAAGGCAGGAACAGGGTATTGATTCTGGATGATCAGCCATGATCACATTGGATGACTGCTCGCTCGAAGGGCTGAATGGCCTACTCCTCCACCTATTGTCTATGTATCTATGTACCTTTGACTACGGGTGCTGTCTGTATGGAGTTGGTACATTCTCCCACGTGACTTGTGTGGGTTTTCTCCGGGAGCTCCGGTTTCCTCCCACACTCCAAAGACGTACATGTTTGTTGGATAGTTGGCTCGGTAAAATTGTAAAATTGCCCCTAATGTGTGTGGGATAGTGTCAGTGTGAGTGGGTTGCTGGCCTGCGTGGACTTGGTGGGTTGAAGGGCTTGTTTCTGCACTGTATCTCTAAAACTAAAAAAAACTAAAAATCATTTGACCCTTTTAAGGTTGTAGTTTGTAGGAATAGTATAGGTTGAGCAATGGCAAACTCTGTTGCCTGATCCCTGTATTCCCTCTCCTTGTTCTCGTAAGTCCGAGGCCAGTGGTTTCCCTGAATATGTCAGGCCATGTCACTGCATAATGTGTGATAATGTTGCAGATGATTTTTGTGCCTATCCTCTGCCCACTCTCGTGATGAAATTGAGAGGCCCCATTAATATGATGCATTTGAAACGTTATTGATCAACTCTTGTGGGATTGTTCACGATTCCCTGTTATGCACAATCCTCTTGAGATACTGAATGAGTAGAATGTGTCGAATCTTTTGCCACAGACGGCTGTGGAGGCCAAATCAGTGGATATTTTTAAGGCAGAGATGGATAGATTCTTGATTAGTACGGGGGCCAGAGGTTATGGGGAGAAGGCAGGAGAATAGGGTTAGGAGGGTGAGATAGATCAGCCATGATTGAATGGCAGAATAGTCTTGATGGGCTGAATGGCCTAATTCTACTCCTATTCCTTATGACCTTATGACCTTATGTAAGTCGGGTAGTGCCTCTAAGTGATCTCAAAACCAACAGGTCAGATCAACCTTGTGGTTCTATCACATTTACTCTTGAGCTATGGTGGTTCAATTAATCATCTACCACAGGGTGAGGCTCCAAGATATCCCCACTGTGGCAGGGCCCAATGTCTAAGTGTGAGAGTCAAGTCTGAAGCATTTACAGCCACATTTTTCCAGAGGTGCTAACAGGTGATCCACCTTGCCTTCCGCCCGAGATTCCCACTGTCGCAGAAGTCTGTCTTCAGCCAATTCAAGACATGGTTGAAAGCATTGAATAAATCAAGGACATACTCTTGATTAGTGCGGGTGTCAGAGGTTATGGGAAGGCAGGAGAATAAGGTTAGGAGGGAGAGATAGATCAGCCATGATTGAATAGCAGAGTAGTCTTGATGGACCGAATGGCCTAATTCTGCTTCTATAACTTATGAACATAAACAAAGCACCCAACAAAACACAAAGTGCTATTCCTTATGACCTCATGAATTTGTGTGTCTTTGCCACCATCGCAAATGTGCCCCAATACCAAGTTTGTAATCTGGCCATGAACCGTTGGGCTGAATGCATCAGTTCAGAATGCTAAAAAAGAGTCTTTGGAATACAGTTTGCAAAAAATGTTGTGATCATGATTTTACATCATTAAATAACGACTTAGATTGAAAGCAGCAGAAACAAGATGAAGTGCAATGGAAGATGTACAATTAACCAGCAGCTTATTTGCAAATGGTCCATAGGCGACTGATGAAGCAGGCATTGATTGATGATGTTTCCAATAGGAACCAGTACCATGTGCCACCGGCATAAGGGCTGGTGGAAAACATCTACTGACTTTGATTGTCAAGATCCTCTGCGTATGAAAAATTGCTGGAGTAACTCAGTGGGTCAGGCAGCATCTCCAGAGGACATGGATAGGTGACGTTTCTGGTCGAGGCCCTTCTTCAAATGAATTGTAGTGGGGAGAGAAAGCTGGAAAATTGCTATCCGACATGCAATAGGCGGATACAGGTGAGGGGGGCTTGTTTGGCAGAAGGGCAGACAATGGAGCGAGATGAAAGGAGGCTAAAGGATGTCAGATGGAGAGAGGTTTGGAATGATATGAGAAGCCAGAGGGTGGGCATTAGGTGGGAGGGGACCGGTGGAGGGGGGGGGGAGGTGGGGGGATAGAAAAATGTGTGTGCAACATGGTTGTGCAGAAGAAAGAGAGGGGGAGAAAACTGGGAAAGGGAGATGGGGTGTTAACTAAAATTGGTTGTCAGTTAGCCAAGTTGAGTATAGGATAGACACAAAGTGTTGGAGTTACTCAGTGGGTCAGGCAGCATCTCTGGAGAAAAAGGATGGGCGATATTGCAGGCCGGCAGGACCCTTCTTCAGACAAGTTAGTTCGTTCGTTAAGTTTAGTTTATTGTCACGTGTACCAAGGCACAGTGGAAAGCTTCGTCGTGTGCTAACCAGTCAGAGGGAAGACAATACGTGATTACAATCGAGCCGTCCGCAGTGTACAGGTACATGATAAAGGGAATAACGATCAGATAAAGTCCAGTAAAATTCGATCAAAGATAGTCCGGGGATCTCCAGTGAGGTAGATAGTAGCTCAGGACCGCTCACTATGGATTATGAGATGAATATGAGATGTTGTTTCTCTAGTTTGCATGTGGTCTCACTCCAGCAATGGAAGAGACCCAGGACAGAAGGATCAGTGGCTCCAATCCCTATGCATGATTTTGAAATTTAAATAGTTTAGTTTTGCGATACAGCGTGGAAACAAGCCCTTCGGCCCACCGAGCTTGCAACAACCAGCGATCCCCGTACACTAACACTATCCCACAAAGAGAAAGACCATTCCAAATACATACATTTATATTGTGCCAAAAAAAAGCATCTGCTGAAAGTTCAAGTAACAAGTGCCTCTTTCAGTTATGAATAGTGTGTGACGCAATGTGTTGATGTCACGTTACTTCTGTGATGTGCGGGTTCGCTGTGTCGTTCTTCAAGTGAGCCACTTGTCTGAGGAACAGTACAGTGCAAAGTCTTCCGAGTGTGATTTGGAAAATCTTCTGGCACTTGGCCACTATGTTTCTGCTGCTGAAGATGAACAGATGTGCCAGGATCCTCTTGTGATACTCTTCTGGGATGGTACAGATTGGAGCTTCAGCTTACATGGTGAGAATTATGTAGAACATGGTGCCCGGTCTGAGAGGTGAACAGTGCTGTGGACCCACAGCCCCCGTAAGATCCAGCATTTCACCTGCAGGACACATTCGTATCTGTAGCAGGAACAAATGTAGCTAGCGGCAGCACGGTGGCGCAGCAGTAGAGTTGCTGCTTTACGGCGCTTACAGAGCCAGAGACCCGGGTTTGATCCTGGCTACTGGTGCTTGTCTGTACGGTGTTTGTACCTTCTCCCCGTGACCTACATGGGCTTTCTCCAAGAACATCAGTCTCCTCCCACACTCTGAAGACCTACAGTTTTGTAGGTTAATTGGCTTGGAAAAATTAAAAAAATGGCTGGATAGTGTTAATGAACAGGGATCAATAGACAATATTGGTCGGTGTGGATTCAGTGGGTCAAAGTGCTTGTTTCCGCACTGTATCTCCAAACTGAACTAAACTAGCTCTTAAAACTAGGAAAGTCCGCTGTTCACAATGTCCAAAATTTGTTTCCCAATGTTTAGTAAGGGGAAAAATCTCGGAAAAATGCCACGCAGCAAAGGTTTTGTTACTATTTTAATGGTTCAATGGCTCCTGCTGCTTTATTTGTCACATGTGCTACTGCACGGTGACATTCTTTTTGCATAGTTACCCATGTGGGCCCTGCCATGTGTTGCCGCCTTTCCAAAGTCTGTTTTGCCCGCGCGCTTGGTCTACTGGAGCGATCCCCGATCTAGGTGAGCTCCAGGCTCCTGCAGGGCCTTCCTCTGTCGCCCTCGACTGGCTCGTCCCAAGAACCGACGCCCCTGTCCTCTCCTGTCCTCTCCTCTCCTCTCCTCTCCTCTCCTCTCTCTCCTCCTCTCGTGTTCAGCGAAACGATCGCCCAGTCTATGCTTGGTCTCACCGATATACGAGTCCACGCCTGGAACAGCGGATACAGGAGATCAGGTTGGAGGAGGTGCGTGAACATCATTCGTGAACTTGTATGTCATTGTTACGGTACTTTTTGCATATGTTTCATTCATTTGTTCTATATTCAACATCACTGTTTATTTCTCTCCTTGCCGTTTCCCCTTACTCTCAGCCTGAAGAACACGAAATGTCACAAATTCCTTTTCTCCAGAGATGCTGCCTGACCCGCTGATTGACTCCAGCTTTCTGTGTCTATCTGAGGCGGAAACCAGCACATTCTACTAATGGACACAAGGTGAATGAGATGTTTCTTGACCCCTCTTCATCCTCCATTCAACATGTGCAATTCCAATCTATCAATGATTTTCAAAACATCATCATCTTCATCATTTGTGGATTGGTTCCATTATAGCCCATTACCCTTGCACTGCTTCTTTGTCTGACGATATAACAAACTCCTACTCTCAGGTGAACTTACATCAAGTTTCTGTATCTTCTCCCCAATGGAATGAGAAGGAGGATTGACTGGGGTGGGAAAGGTAATAAAAATGAACAACAGATGCTGGTTTATACCAAAGACAGACATAAAATGCTGGAGTAACTCAGCAGGTCAGGCAGCATCACTGGAGAAAATAGATAGGTGACGTTTCAGGTTGGGACTCTTCTTCAGACTAATTGCAGGGGGAAAGGTCTTTGACTATGTCGGTGGCTTTCCCGAGGCTGCATGAAGTGTAGATGGAGACAAGTGGTGGGGGGTCTGGTTTGTGTGATGGACTGGGCTACATCCACAACTCTCTTCAATCTCTTGCGGGCCTCGGGCAGAGATGTTCCCAAACCAGCCCGACAGCGTGCTGTGCGGCCTTGCATCGGCACCTTTAAGTTAGTCAAAAAACTTTTTGCAAACTCTAGCCAGTTGTAGTAAGTCCCCTAATGATACATTAACAGCGCAGCATTGTAAAGCAGCCCAACATGACAGTAATGGTCCAACATTGCTCAGACAGCTTCATTTGCAAAGCAAACCAAGGCCAGGACGGTCTATTTCAGAACATTGTCACATTCACTCCTCAAGAATTGGATGAAAATAGTACTCTCAGACAACAATAGGACAGGAGTTTTCCATGATTGCAAAAGCAGATAGTATGGCACCTGGTGTCAACTGAATTCTAATTGGTTACCCTGAACTTCATGAGCTTTGCATTGGAATTACTGTGTGAAAATGCATTTAATGCTAGTAACAGATTATGCTCAAGACTACAATAGATAATAGACAATAGGTGCAGGAGTAGGCCATTCGGCCCTTCAAGCCAGCACCACCATTCAATGTGACCATTGCTGATCATCCACAATCATTACCCTATTCCTGCTTCTCCCCATATACCCTGACTCCGCTATCCTTAAGAGCCCTATCTAGCTCTCTCTGGCAAATATCCAGAGAACCGACCTCCACCACCCTATGAGACAGAGAATTCCACGGACTCACAACTCTCTGTGTGGAAACAGTGTTTCCTCTTCTCTGTTCTAAATGACTTACCCCTTTTTCTTAAAACTGTGGCCCCTGGTTCTGGACTCCCCCAACATCGGGAACATGTTTCCTGCCTCTAGCATGTCCAAACCCTTAATAATCTTATATGTTTCAATAAGATCCACTCTCATCCTTCTAAATTCCAGAGTATACAAGCCCAGCCGCTCCATTATCTCAGCATATGACAGTCCCGCCATCCCGGGAATTAACCTTGTGAACCTACGCAGCAATCCCTCAATAGCAAGAATGTCCTTCCTCAAACTCGGAGACCAAAACTGCACACAACATTCCAGTTGTGGTCTCACTAGGGCCCTGTACAACTGCAGAATCAGGTGCGTAGGTTAGAAAAGGTCTCGGGTCTGACAAACCTGCCATCCTTCACTGGTGGTTTCCTCCCACATCCCAAAGACATGCTGTTTTGTAGGCTCATTTAATCTAGTTTAGAGATACAGTGCGGAAACAGGATCCTTCGGGCCCACCGAGTCTGGACCGACCATCGATCCCCCGAACATCACCGCTTTCCAACACAAACGAGGGACAATTTATGTTTAAACCAAGCCAATTGCTCTACAATCCTGCACGTCGTCGGAGTGTAGGAGAAAACGCGCGCAGGTCATGGGGAGAACATACTGTACATACTCTGTACATACAGCACTCGTAGTCAGGATCGAACCCAGGTCTCTGGCGCTGCAAGGCAGCAGCCCGACCGCTGTGCCACCGTGCCATCCTGATTGTAAATTGCCCCTGGTGTGTTGGGAGTGGATGAGGAAGAGACATAACATAGAACGGCTAGTGTGAACGGCTGATCGATAGTTGGCGTGGACACGGTGGACCGACACAGCAGATGTTAAAATGTATTTGTTTTCTCAGTTCTCCTTGCAATTGGAACTTATGCAGAATTTTCCCCACAGAATTTGTTTTGCTGTGGCAAATGAAAAATAAATGTAATCCATGTTGGGAACAAGGATTGCTGGAAACTGAAGTGGAACCGCATAAAAGCATGAAATACATGTTGTTCCTCACAGCAAGGCTTCAGAATGGAAGATTTCCCGCTTCATTGTGGTTTTAGCAGCTCAGCTACAGTGCTCTCCATAATGTTTGGGACAAAGACCCATCATTTATTTATTTACTTCTGCACCTCACAATTTGAGATTTATAATAGAAAAAAATCCTTATTCACATTGTCATTTTGCACATTGTCAGGTTTTAATAAAGTCAATTTTTATACATTATGATTTCGCCATGTCGAAATTACAGCAGTGCATAGTCCCCACCCATCCCACCCATTTCAGAGCACCATAATGTTCTGGACACAGGAATTTAATGTATATGAAAGTAGTCAATGACTGCTTGAAGTCTGCGATTCATGGACATCATCAGTTGCTGGGTGTCTTCTCTGGTGATGTCTTCTCTGCCAGGCCCTGTGTTGCAGCCATCTTTAGCTTATGCTTGTTTTGGGGGCTAGTTCCCTTCAGTTTTATCTTCAGCATATAAAAGGCATGCTCAATTGGGTTCAGATTGGGTGATTGTCTTGGCCACTCAAGAATTGACCATTTTTTTAGCTTGAAAAACTCCTTTGTTGCTTTAGCAGTATGTTTGGGATCGTTGTCTCGGTGTAGAATGAACCGCCGGCCAATGAGTTTTGAGGCATTTGTTTGAACTTGAGCAGATATAATGTGCCTATACACTTCAGCATTCATTATGCTACTACAAACAGCAGTTGTATCATCAATGAAGATAAGTGAGTCAGTACCTTCAGCAGCCATACGTGCCCAGGCCATAACACCCCCACCACCGTGTTTCACAGATGAGGTGGTATGCTTTGGATCTTAGGGAGTTCCTTCTCTCCATTGGTAGGAAACCTATGTGAGTGGGCCTGGTGTATTTGAGGCCAAGACAATGCAAATGTACAGCACGTGCTGGCAGTTTCATCTCAAAAGTAGCGTAAATGATTAAAGCTTTACACGCTGAATATTTCAGAGTTAAGAAGCTTCAAATCAATTGTGTCCAAATTCCCACTGTATAAATGGCACAGTAACATCTATACGTTATCACCACACCAAAAAGTTCTTATTAAAATAAAAGTATACCTCCATTTTGTGCGGTAATAGTCCAACGTACGACTGGTGAGGATAATTTTAACCAGTAAGTTTTTAATTTTTTAATTTTGTTAGAAGTAAGTGCAATACAGTGGTGCCATTTTTCAGGTGCCAAATATATGTTAACCTGATACATTCTCTGTACAACTTCTTTTTTTTTTTTTTTTTTAAAAGAGAAATAAGAAAGAAAGAGATAGTAGAGAGAAGAGAAAGGTGTAGTGTGTATAAAAAACAGAAAGAGATAGTGAGGAAGAGAAATAAGAAAGAAGAGAGAGCAGGAGAGAGATTAGCAAATAGACGCTAGGAGATGAGTTTTTATATTGTTGATCATCTTTCACCCATACCTGAAACATTTGCTTTTTATGATACAGTTGCAGCACATGAATCCTTTTAACCAGTAAGTTTAATAAGTTTATGAATAATTGTGCACCCCGATCAAAATATGAAATCCCCAAAAATGTTTTGAAAACAAAGTAAAGAAGAAACTTTTTTTATTCGTGGAAGGTGCAAATCGAAGATATTTCACAAAGAGCTGAAGTCTCCGAAAGCAAATACAAACTCATTTAAACTGTAGACTGAGCTAAAAATTATCTGATCTCCTTTCACTCGAAGCAGAAAAACACCGTGTATCTTTATTTATTCAGAAGAGTAACGAGGCAAGGCCGTGCAATTGAAATTTCCACTGAGATTAGTGACTGCCAAGCAGAATAAAATCTGTTTATCCTCATTGCAAGTAATATTTTGCAAGAATATGAGAATAGATGTTCATGATTTATTGTAATAGCTTTGCAGCAGTTATTAATTATCACATTAATATCATCATGGGTATAAAATATTAAGAATGAGAAATATAGAGGCATTGGGAGCAATTACAATACCTTTCACCAGACACATATTCATTTTGCTTGTTTTTACGAAACAGCATGGTACATTGGATGTTATCAAAATGATTTTTTTTCTATCACTTCATTTAATGTTAAAATAGAAAGGATATATATGAATATAGAAAGGTTCAATTGTTTGATTGATTGATTGATTGATTGATTGAAAGATACATGAAACAGGCCATTCAGCCCAATGAGTCCATGCTGGCCAAGTTCCACATTGATTCTATGAGTCTGAAGAAGGGTCTCGACCCAAAACGTCACCCATTCCTACATGAGTATAGAGTGAGTAAAGCAGAGGGCTGAGTACGCAGCGTTGAGGTGCTCCCGTGCTGATTGTTATCGAGGGTGACACATTTCCACCAATGCGGACAGACTGTTGTCTGTGGATGAGGAAGTCGAGGATCCAATTGCAGAGGGATGCGCAGAGACCCAGATCTCAGAGCTTGGTAACCAACTTGGAGGGGATGATTGTATTAAATGCCGAGCTGTAGTCAATGAATACAATACAACGGTTTATTATAACAGCCTGACATATGAGTTTTTGTTGTCCAAGTGGTCCAGAACGGAGCGGAGAGCCAGCGAGATCGCATCCACCGTTGATCTGTTGTGGCGGTACGCGAACTGCAGTGGGTCCAGGTTCCTGTCGAGATAGGAGTTGATATGCTCCATAATCGACCTCTCAAAACACTTCATCACCACAGACGTTAGTGCCACTGGTCGATAGTCATTGAGGCACGTCACCTTACTCTTCTTGGGCACCGGTATTATTGATGCCCTTTTAAAGCAGGTGGGAACCTCAGAAGTGAGAGGTTGAAAATGTCCGTAAAACTGCAGCCACTTGATCCGGACAGGTTTTTAGAACATGACCGGGTATGCCATCAGGTCCAGGTGCTTTACGGGGGTTCACCCCCCTGAAGGATCTTCTGACATCAGCCTCTGTGACTGTGACCAAAATACCATCACGGCGAATGAGGGCTCGGGAAGGCACATCAGTATTCTCCCTATCAAAGCGTGCGTGAAACGCATTGAGCTCGTCAGGGAGTGAAGTTTCACTAACATGTGTACAGCCTCCTGATTTCACCTTGTTGGAGGTGATGGCATTCAAGCCCTGCCACAGTTGCCGAACATCGGTCTCATCCTCCAGCTTGGAGCAGAAGTCCCTTTTGGCCTTTTTGATGGCCTTATCAAGGTCGTATCTGGACTTCTTGTAGACCTCTGTATCTCCAGACCTGAATGCCCGGGATCTGGTCTTCAGAAGAGTGCGAATCTCATGGTTCATCCAAGGCTTCTGCTTAGGAAACACTCGGAAGGTTTTTGTTGGAATGCAGTCCTCCACACATTTCTTTATGAAGTCTGTAACGACTGTGGCATATTCGTTCAGGTCCGTTGCAGAGTCCCTGAACATTGCCCAGTCTACAGACGCCAAACAGTCCTGGAGTTGTTCCCACCCTTCCCCCGACCATGCTGCCTGACCCACTGAGTCCCTCCAACATTCTGTGTTTTGCCCAAGGATTTTCAGTTGTTTGATTTGTTATGTTTCAGTTTAGTGACATTTTCTTCAAATATCACCATGCCTAGAAATTTACCCCGTGTCTTGCACGCGCAGGTTGTGAACATTTTTTAATGAGTTTTCACCATGTTTTATGAAACTTAATCTTGAGGATGTGTTTCCTTTGTTCAACTTACTTTCAAATAGTTTCTTTCCTGATTTTACAAAGAAACGTATTGATGTTCAGTTACTGTCAATGTTCACCTTAGGGTTTATTGCCTTTCTTAGTGTTGTGCCTTGCAATTGATGTCGTGAGGCTTTTGATCATGAAGTAATCACAGTGTAGTCAGTGTAGTCCTTACCTAGAGGGTTAAGGGAAAGGGGGAGAAGGAGTGGGGGGTAAAAGAATGGGGGGAGAGGCTGTGGAAAGGAAAGATGACGGAATGAGGATGCAGTAAATTCTAGCACTAGCAGATTGCTGGACTTGATCCTGACCACGGGTGCTGTCTGTACGGAGTCTGTACGTTCTCCCCGTGAAATATACAGGTTTGTAGGTTAATTGGCATTGGTAAAGATTGTAAATTGTCCCTGGTGTGTAGGATAGTGCTTGTGTATGGGGTTTGTTGGCCGGCACGGACTCGCTGGGCCGAGGGGCTTGTTTCCACGCTGTATTACTAAACCAAACTAAACTAAAAACTATACTCCAAGCCAATGCCGCTGCTGAGGCAACGGACCTTTATGGACAAGTTCATAAGTTCCGGGAGCAGAAATAGGCCATTTGGCTCATCAAGTCTACTCCTCCATCCAATCATGGCTGATCTATCTCTCCCTCCCCATTCTCTTGCCTTCACCCCATAACCCGTGACACCTGTACTAATCAAGAATCTGTAAATATCCATTGATTTGGCCTCCACAGTCGTCAGTGCAAGTTAAAACACTAACATTTTTAACAATTTTCAACTTGATGGGTAAAAGATGGTGCCAGGATCTCTCCCTCTTGTACTTAAGTATGAATGAGCCTGCGTATAGGACTATTTTTACTGAAATGTATACAAAAAAGGAATTTACTGTACCTAAGAAATACACAAAATGCTGAAGTAACTCAGCGGGTCAGGCAGCATCTCTGGAGAAAAGGTATAGGTGACGTTTCGAGTCGAGACCCTTCTTCAGACTGAGACTGGAGAAGGAAAAAGTGACGTTTCGGGTCGAGATTCTTCTTCAAAGGATCTTGACCCAAAACGCCACCTTTTCCTTTTCTCCAAAGATGCTGCCTGGGTTACTCCAGCATTTTGTGCCTGGCTCCGGTGTAAACCTGCATCTGCAGTTCCTTCCTGCACATTTACTGCAGCTAGGTACATGAGATAATAAAGAACCATCGAACCATTGAACCATTGAATGCAGGCTCAGTGTGATCGATCAAACACTCTTGTACTTAAGTATGATTGTGCCTATGTGTAGTAAGTTTTTTACTGAGATATATGCAATAAATAATTTATGTACCCAGGTAAACATGAGAATAAGGAACCACTGATTGTCGGTCTGGTTTACTAACTTTGTTACCTCCTTACAGTAGAAGAACAACCTCAGCACATACTGAGGATTGAATCTGAGACTAGCCAGTGTCAATGGCTCAGTTCCAGTTTGCCCTGTTAATTTTACAAAATGACCCATTTGGCAAGTGGAGGTCTGTCTGTTTCAGATATGAATTAACTTTAAACGCAAGCTGTTTCCCAGAGATCTGCATGGGGGATTTTACATTCATTTTATTTCAGAAAGAGGTGCTGCCACTTCGTAATTTAATTCCTCACATTTCCATCAAAAAACTCATTCATTTTCCTCACATGTATCTGACCAGGTGCTAAGATCAGAAATTCAAAAGCTTACTTCAAAAAGTAATAACACAAAGTTCAATAGAGAAGATTGAGCAGACACTGTTTCAAAACATACATTTTTAGGAATTGTTCAGTGAGACATTTTGAACACAAAATAAGAGATATGTTTTTTTTTGCCTTCCTTCACAGCGAGGAGAAGATGCGCTGTGAAGGATGTTTGTGTAAATTGTGTTGTGTCTTGGGTCTTTTTCGTTTTGTATGTATGACTGCAGAAACGACATTTCGTTTGGACCTTAACGGGATCCAAACGACAAATAAATTGTATTGTATTGTATATAATAAAGTTTAGGAACTGTAATTTTTACAAAAGTATGTGCCTCGGAAGCAACTCGACAGTTCGAAACAACTTTCTTACTGATTTTTGATATATACATATAGGAGGCTGTATTTAATCATTTAATCTGCCATTTAATTAGTGCTCCAAGCCACAAGGGCATGGAGTACCATACAATTTTTCAATGATAATTCTTTAATAATAGCTTTCTCCAGTTTATTTTAACTTACCGGAATCGTAAAGCTTATCCCATCTAAAATTGCCGATAGTGTTTCTTTAATTACTGTATGATCATTTTTAATGACAGACGGCTCTGTATAATTAATGCAGTATATTCACCACTCGGACGATATAATTTGAAGATCCTATCCTGCTTAAAATTAATTTCAAAGTCATTTTAATATACCCATTATTGCATATCTTTTTTTTCTAATTCTCATATTATTTTCGTTCACTTTTAGGTCCAGCACATCATTCTTCGCCTGAGGAACAGGGATGAAGATCTATTCCTGGGTTTCAGCTATTGCATGCTGTAACGAGCAGCTAATCGCAGCATGCAATGTTTTCACCCTTTCATTTTCCCTTAACTTCTTCCCTGCCCGAGATTTACCGAGGTGGTATTCTCCCCTCCACAGTGCCGGCTTTGTTCCAGATCAGGTGTAACAGCAATGCATGCTGTCAGGAAACTGGGTCAAACTGCAAGAAGATTAGAAGCTGCTACAAGTAGCTGCAACTTATACGAAACGCTGGATGGACCAATATCTTTCATGGATGCTATTCATCGATTTACAGATCACAATGAATCTGAAGAGGGGTCCCGACCCGAAGCATCACTGTCCGTTAGGGCAGCACAGTGGCACAGCGGTAGAGTTGCTGCCTGACAGCATTGGAGACCTAGGTTTCAACCTGACTACAGATGTGGTCTGTACAGAGTTTGTATGATCTCCTTGTGACTGTGTGGGCTTCCTCCGGGCACTTCAGTTTCCCTCCCACATCTCAAAGATGTGCAGGTTTGTGGAGGGAACGTAGAAACTCCGTACAGACAGCACCCATGGTCAGGTTCGAACCCGGGTCTCCGGCACTGTAAGGCTGTGACTCTGCCGCACCTTGCCTTCCAAAATATTCCCCACCTCAAGCTGCTCATTGTGCTGATAACTCATGGTGAATGGACAGAGCACCAGATATTGTACTGTAAATACCAGCTGTACTAAACTGACACCTCAGCCTACAAAGAAAAGTTATTTACAATGGAAAATCTCTAAAGATTTAAATCAAATGTCTCCATTAAGAGTCCTGGCAGATGAGTGAAGTGAAGGAACTGTGAACACCCACAAAATCAGTAACAGCAACTTTCACGCAAAGGGTGGTGGGTGTATGGAATGAGCTGCCGGAGGAGGTAGTTGAAGCAGGGACTACAGTATATCGTGGTTTAAGAAGCAATTGGACGGGTACATGGACAGACACAAAATGCTGGAGTAACTCAGTGGGACAGGCAGCATTTCTGGAGAGAAGGAATGGGTGACGTTTCGAGTCGAGACTCTTCTTCAGACCCGAAACGTCACCCATTCCTTCTCTCCAGAGATGATGCTTGTCTCACTGAGTTACTCCAGCATTTTGTGTCTACCTTCGATTTAAACCAGCATCCAGTGGCGGACTGGGTCTAAAAATATTGGTTGCCCGGACACAAAGGGGGCCCACTTCATCAGGGGCCCACTTGATATAGGGGGCCCACTTGATCAGGGGCCCACTTGCCATCGGGCAAACTGACACCCTGGCCAGTCTGCCACTGCCATCAACTGTTGTTCCTTCCTACACGGATAGTACATGGATAGGACAAATTTAGAGGGATATGGGTCAAATGCAGACTTGGGACAAACGTAGATGGGACATGTTGGTCGGAGTGGGCAAGTTGGGTGGAAGGACCCGTTTCCACGCTGTGTGACTCCATGACTCTAATACAACTGACCACTACTTCGGTGAGGAGAGGAATCATCTCTGAGTGTTTGGACCATGTCGGGATCACAATTGACCAGTTGTGTTCCACCAATTTACAATTGCTCAATTGTAGCGCAAATGACCAACTGCACAATGTGACCGGCTATTGAAAAGCATCAATTATTGAGTTATTGTGGCCTGAGGGTTCGGCCTGCTGATCAAATATCTATGGGAATTGATCTTTGGATAACGTGCACACAGTCATTGTTCAATACAGAGTTGAATGCAAAAAAAGCTCAGATCATGGTCATGGCACCAGTGAATAATGTGGACAACAAAGCACTTTGAAGCACTCATTTTTCTTTGTGAGTCAAGAGTCAAGAGTCAGGAGTGTTTTATTGTCATATGTCCCGAAACGGAACAATGAAATTCTTGCTTGCCGCAGCACTACAGATTTGTAAACATATTATGTGCAGGAAGGAACTGCAGATGTGATCCTGGTTTAAATCGAAGTTAGACACAAAATGCTGGTGTAATTCAGCGAGACAGACAGCATCTCCGGAGAGAAGGAATGGGTGACGTTTCGGTTAGAGACCCTTCTTCAGACCGTAAACATATATATATTCAAAAAAAAAAATATATATATATATATACACTTAAGTATATGTAAAAACACAGTCAATTAAATAGACAATGGCAGTGCAAAGTCAAAAATAATGTGTCCTAGTCCTAATGACTTTGGGGCAGCATAGTATTGCTGCTTTACAATGGCAGGGACCCGGGTTCGATCCTGACAACGGGTTCTGTCTGTACAGAGTTTGCACGTTCTCCCTGTGACCACGTGGGTTTTCTCCGGGAGCCCCAGTTTCCTCCCACATTCCAAAGACGTGCAGGTTTGTAGCTTAAAGGGCCTGTCCCGCTTTCACGAGGTAATTCACGAATTCTCCCGAGTTATCCCCTGATACAAACTCGCAGAATGTTCGTAACGAGTCCGTAGGAGTTCGTAGATAGATCGTAGCGGCTCGTTATGCTAGCCGTAGGTACTCGTGGCATCGGGTAAGTCAGGACCTTTTTTCCAGCCCGATAAAAAATGTCCACGAGTAAAAAAATGGTCGGGGTGAAAGAATTAAGTCGTGAAAGTGGGACAGGCCCTTTAATTGGTTCATGTGAAAATCATCCTTAGTGTGTAGGATACAATTTGTGTATGGGGTGATCGATGGTTGGTGCGGACTCAGTCCACGCTGTGTATCTCTAAAACTAAACTATATCATGGATATGTGTGGAATGGAGGGAAGTGGATCAGGTGCAGGCAGGTAAGATCACCTCTGACCTCTCTCACCCTGGCCACAAACTCTTTGAAGTCTTCCCCTCTGGGAGGCGACTCCGGACACTGCATCAGAACCTCCACATCCAGACACAAAAACTTCGCACCAGTGGTAGCCCTACTGATCAGCCACACTACACCACTACATTCTGGTCTGTAAGCCAGACACTTACGGACTATCCAAGTGCACTGTAGATATCTCCATGTGTAATATCTAGCAAAGCTGCCACTCTTTACTCTTGCACTTTCTTTTTACATTTTTTAATTACAATGTTTTTTTAATTGTCTGTTGTATAGTGTGTTTTTACCATGAGCGGGCAAAGCACCAATTCAAATTCCTTGAATGTGTATCTACTTGGCCAATACATTGATTCTGATTCTGATTCTGAGATCATCAAAGATAGACACAAAACGCTGGAGTAGCTCAGTGGGACAGACAGTGGATAGAAGGAATTGGTGACGTTTTGGGTCGAGACCCTTCTTCAGAGATAAGGAAGTGTAAGGCGTGAAAATGAGACAAAGGGGATGAAGATCAAGGAAAATGTCGAATATTTTCATTGTAAAACAAATATCATTGTTAACTAGGTTAAGGCCACAACAAAGCAAACATAGATAAAATGTAAACTAGGTTAGTCAAATTAGTTTGTAGACTTGGAAGGGGGCGGGGGTGGAGAGAGAGGGTAGGCAAGTGTTATTTGAAGTTAGAGAAGTCAATATTCATACTGCTGGGCTGTTAGCTGTCCAAGCCAAATATGAGGTGCTGTTCCTCCAATTTGCACTGGGCCTCACTTTGACAATGGAGGAGGCCCAGGACTGAAAGGTCAGTTTGGGAATGGGAGGGGGAGTTAAAGTGTTTGGCAACCGGGAGATCAGGTAGGTTTAGGCAGACTAAGCGGAGGTGCTCAGCAAAATCTGGTATGATCAGTATATCTAGGCATTGTGTTCAGCACAGACTTTGTGAGCAGACAGTGTTCACATGCTGTACTGTTTTATGATCCATGTTTTATCTTCAAAATTAATCAACCAAGGGAAAGATGTTACTGTCATTAAGCCCCAGACACGCCACAGATCAAAGACAAAGGTAAGGCTCAGAAGGGGAACATGTGCAATGGCAATAGATTATTTGTTCAGGTTTTGGGTAGACGGGGACCTTAGA
The DNA here is from genome assembly GCF_028641065.1 of Leucoraja erinaceus. Taxonomy (NCBI): domain Eukaryota; kingdom Metazoa; phylum Chordata; class Chondrichthyes; order Rajiformes; family Rajidae; genus Leucoraja; species Leucoraja erinaceus. The sequence goes on along the minus strand of NC_073392.1, from coordinate 8,360,958 downwards.
AGTCACCGATCACTGTCAGTTCTTCTCAAATTCAAAGGAAAGTTAAAAGAATATGCATTCCTGAGTAGCTGTCACCAGATAAAATAATGAGAGGAATAGATCGGGTAGATGTACAGTCTCTTGTCCAGGGTAGGGGAATTGAGGACCAGAGGACATAGGTTTAAGGTGAAGGGGAAAAAATTTAATATGAATCTGAGGGGTAACATTTTCATGCAAAGGATGTTGGGTGTATGGAACAAGCTGCCAGAGGAGGTAGTTGAGGCAGGAACTATCCCAATGTTTAAGAAACCCGGTAATTTGGAACCAAATTTATAAGGACCATCCTTCAATCTGTGTATTTGGGAGAAATTGTTCCAAAATTCAGTACAGATGCTACTCGACTTACGATGCTTCGATATACGATATTTTGACTTTACAACGGTGCAAAAGCGATACACATACAGTAGAAACCGCGCTTCGAATTTTAATTTTTGATCTTTTCCTGGGCTAGCGATACGCGTTACGATACTCTCTCGTGATGCTGGGCAACAGCAGCGAGCCGCAGCTGCCAGTCAGCCACGCCATCACGCGTGTGAACAACCGATACTCTACAGTGTACTGTGTTGCCAGCGTTTTTTGGATACAGTGCGTTGCGTTTTGTGTTGTTGCATCCCATCATGTCTACAAAACGCCCATCTGTGCCTCCTGCTTCTGGTGAGAAGAAGAAGAGGAAGGCGATTACTCTTGAGACGAAGCTCAAGATAATTGGCCAGCGTGAAGGCGGCAAGCCATTAACGGCCGTCGCACGTGAGTCAGGACTTTCGCAATCGACAATCTCGACCATCTAAGGATAAGAAGCGAATTAGTGATGCAGTGAAATCGTCAGTATCGGTTAAACCAATGGTCATCACAAAGAAAAGAGCTGGGCCGATTGATGATATGGAGAGATGACGTCACGTGGATGGAAGAGTAGTACACAGCATCTGAACGTTTATTTTGGATGTTTGTGCTTTTTGCTCTTTTCATTATTAAAGGGCTGTGGCACATGCAATATTGATTGGTGCTGCTTTCAAAAACATCTCTCGTCCCATCCGACCTGCAACACAGTTTTATGCTTGAATGTGGAACAACCCAAGGTCCATCTGCAGTTGTGGAGAAAACCACAGTGAGAAATGTTGTCCTGACATTCATTTAATTAAAGTGACCTTTGTCGTAGAGTCATCGAGTGATACAGTGTGGAAACAGGCCCTTCTGCCCAACTTGCCCAAACCGGCCAACATGTCCCATCTGCACTAGTCCCACCTGCCTGCATTTGGCCCATATCCCTCCAAGCCTGTCCTATCCATGTACATGTTTAAATGTTTCTTTAACAATCTTGTTAGTAAAAAAGGAACTGCAGATGCTGGTTTCCAAAAAAAAAAGACACAAAGTGCTGGAGTAGCTCAGTCTGTCAGGCAGCATCTCTGGAGAACATGAATAGGTGACATTTTTGGTCAGGACTCTGCTTCAGATCATTCTTGGATTACTGAACATAAATGCAGCGTCTGGGAAAGAGGTTGTGAGGGTGTTTGTGCGTGTTTGTGTGTATGCTTGTGTGAGTGTTTGTGTGTGCGTGTCTGTCTCCGAGTGAGAGTTGCTGCCTGAAGGATCAGTGCTTTATACACCTTGACATAACCAGCCAGGGTCTTGGCTTTGTCTGGAGAAGGGTCCCAACCAGAAACGTCACCTATTCATGTTCTCCAGAAATGTTGCCAGGCCTGCTGAGTTACTCCAGCATTTTGTGTCTTCCTTAGGTCTTGGGCTTGGGGAATGAAGCGCTGTGTTCTGGTGCAAAGTGAGTAACTCTTTACTCCTTAACTCTTTATTCCTTCACTCCTTAACACTTACTCCTTCTTGCACTTTGCCTTTTCTAGTCTTCTACCCCCTGATGCACAGGACATCCTTCTTGTGATCTGGTTGGAGTCAGTGAGGTAGGGAGGGTATCTCCCTCACCTCTTCAGCAACTCTCTCTCTCTCCCTCTCCCTCTCTCACGCGCTCTCTCTCTCTCTTTCTCTCATTCTCTCTCTCCTTTGATACCTCTCCCTCTCTTCTCTGTCTTTGTCTGTCTGTCCATCTGACTTTTTATCTCTCTCTCTCTCTCTCTCTGTCTATCTGGCTTTCCCTCTCCCCCCTCATTTCCCTCTCCCCCCTCATCTCCCTCTCGCCACTCATTTTCCCTCCTCTCCTCCCCTCCCTTCTCCACTCCTCTCCTCTCCACTACTCTCCTCCTTTCCACTCATCTCTCCACTCCTCCTTTCCACTCATCTCTCCACTCCTCTATTCTCCTCTCAACTCCTCTCCACTCATCTCCTCTCCTCTCCCCCTTTCCACTCATCCCTCCACTCCTCTCATCATCTCCTGTCCACTACTCTCCACTCCACTCCTCTCCTCTCCAGTCATCTCCTCTCCACTCCACCTTCTCCATACAGATCCTACATAGCACCGCATCTTGGTGAAGTCAGCCTCTAAGGCCTCAGAGTCTGGTGTGACTTTACTGCAAAGCACTGGGTTGAGAACGAAACCCAATCAGTTGTTACTGGGGGTGATGCCGATGGACAAATAAGGAAGCCAGGGCAGGACAAAGGAGTCTGTACTTTTTTCATTATGATCACAATCTGAAGTCCTGTGCAGGCTGCAGGGATGAGGCAGGTGAACTGCTCTGTGCTTGATGAGTGCTCCATGTTTAGGAGGAGTTCAATTTCAAGGCCAACGAGTGTGTATGTCCCGAGGCGACTCTTTAGATGAGAGCTGGCAAAGGAAATCAGGATTTTAATGGGTGTTGGCACAGTCTAACTTTCTAGTGCAAGCTGCAAAGTACGGCAAATGGCGGCTTATTAGAAACTCTGCAAGGCGGAAACTTATCAGGATTAATTCTGTTAATATCCTCAAAGTCAGAGTTTTTTTCCCAAAGAATCAATCACAAAAGGTCATATCAGACCCCTGTTTAAATTTGCTGTGGTATCTATTGAAAACAAGCTTCATGTATTTCTGGACTGCCTGAGGATCGGAATCTGTTCGAGTGCTCTGACCTGACTTGGTGGTGGAAGTATCCTTATTTATGGAAGCACAAAAAGCACTTTCCAGTAATTGAGAAAGTTTTATTTTAAAGAAAATATGCAGCCACCTCTTAACATGTCACATAATGGATCTGGGGATTTGGTATGTTTGTATTTATGGGGTCCCAAGCTCTTCTTTTGTGATAATATTCATCATACTCTGGCAAGCTTGACACTCATGCTTTCAGTTCAAGCCACCGTTTTGTGTAACATTTCAAGGACATTACTACGGTGGCGCAGCGGTAGAGTTGCTGCCTTACAGCGCTTGCAGTGCCGGAGACCCGGGTTCAATCCCGACTATGGGTGCTGTCTGTAAGGAGTTTGCACGTTCTCCCCGTGACCTGCGTGGGTTTTCTCTGAGATCTTCGGTTTCCTCCCACACTCCAATGACGTACAGCTATGTAGGTAAATTGGCTTGGTAAATGTAAAAAAAAAAAATTGTGTGTAGTATAGTGTTAATATGCGTGGATCGCTGGTCGGCACGAACCCGGTGGGCCGAAGGGCCTGTTTAATTGCTGTATCTCTAAACTAAACTAAACTCATACTATTTAAATTGACATTATGGTGAAGTTGCCTCATAAATGACTTTTCATGGTTATCCAGGGGCTCTCAATATATCATTAAAAATATATTAAACCATGACTTCATTGACTGATTAATATAATGCCCTTTTGCAGAAGTGAATATTTTCATCATTAAGGCAAAGTACCTATCACAGAGAAGCACTTCAGCAGTTGACACAAAATGCTGGAGTAACTCAATGGGTCAGGCAGCATCTCAGGGGGAAAGGAATAGGTGATGTTTCAGGTTGAGACCCTTCTTCAGACCTAAAATGTTCCTTTTCTCCAGAGCTGTTGCCTGGCCCGCTGAGTTACCCCAGCATTTTGTGTCTATCTTCTGTGTAAATCAACATGTTCCTTCCTACAGGTGGCGCAGTGGTAGTGTTGCTGCCAAAACGGGCTATCCCTCTTGGGTGACCAAATAGGCAAGTTTAGAACAGTTTAGGAGAGTTTGAAAAAATGACATGTTGAAGACCTCCTGCGACTATGTAGAAGACCAGCTTTGACTAACTACGTTTAGCTACGAATAACTTCGGGAAAATTGGATACCGAATGGTGGAGAGTGAAGACGACTTCCTTCGATCTCCTTCGACCTACTATGATGAAGACTATCTACAACTACCTTCGACTACCCTCGATTAACTACGACTAACATGCTGACCTACTATGACCTACTACGACTAAATCTACGAGTAAAAAAAGTATCGATTTTTTCCATGCGACCTTTTTATACTCGCGGGCATTTTTCAACATGTTGAAAAATACGCCGCAACCTAGCTGAGGCCTCGAGTACACGGGGACTACTCTTGTGCATGATGGAGAGTTACAAAGACCTCCTACGACCTCGTGTCGACCATGCTGCGAGTACGAGTCGAGGGCAAACTCGCCAGAACTCGTGGATTAGGTCGCCCAAGTGGGACAGGCCCTTTACAGCACTTGCAGCACCGGAGACCCGGGTTCGATCCTTACTATGGATGCTGTCTGTACGGAGTTTGTACGTTCTCCCCGTGACCTGTGTGGGGTTTTCTCCAAGATCTTCGGTGGACCCGTTTCCACCCTGTATCTCCAAACTATCTAAACTACACTTCAGGCATTGACCCCACACCTGTGCAGCTAAAAAGGTTTGGAGAGAATTGATGGGCAAGATATCTCGTAGATGATGTACAATCTCTGGAAGAACATCTATAACGTTCAATGAAGACTGACTGAAGCAAAAATATAAAGTACTGCTTTAATGCCGGCTTAGGACTAAAATATTAACCCAGTTTCTCTGTTCACCAGCTGAGGAATTGTAGATTTTTCGTTTCATGTTTTTGATTACTTGCATTTGCGATTTTGTGCTTCTCAGCAATTGGGCGAAAAGCTTTGCAGTCTGCATTCGCCTGCTGGGAAGTAATGGATAGTTTCTTTCTCGAGAGGAAAGCCAATATACATAATCATAAGAGCTGCCAAAATAAGAAGCCATTCCTTAACACCATATCAGTTGCCCACTCTACAAAAATCTCGTTGCGAGCAATATTTTCAAATATTTATCAAATGAATGTGATCTTTTGCTTCCACCAACAGTTTTATGACTCAACCGGTATTGAAAAGGAATGGCAAATGATTTACAAGGACGGTGAAAAGTTTCATTATCAATGGATTCATTGATTTAATATAAATGGAAGAAAAGTACCCAGTGTGTAACGGTCATGTTTTCAAGAAGCCCTTGTTAACAATCTTTGATGAGGTGTTTTGACAATTTGTTCATTCAAAATTACAATGCAGTGGAAGGAATCCTGTATTATACACAATATGTGGTTTAATGATAGCTCGTTAAACATAATTAGCTCATTGCAAATTGCTCTGCTGAATTAGGTTCTATTAGGTTTGATTAAGATGATTAATGCAATTCATGTGTTGAATGCAGCTCTCGTTGAAATAGTGGTGAAAATAGCAGAAAGCAAAATAAAGAATACTTCTTAAAGAAATATCTCATTTAGGGCCTTGAAAATCTCCGACCCACACATTTTTGGAGAAGTGCCGAATGAGCTAAAATTGCATTTCAGCGCTGCACTGTAAAGCATTTTTGCAGTTAATTTAGTTAAGGTATTTTTTACATTTGGCAGCTTAACAAATGAGACACGACAACCATTCTTTGGTACGACTCCAAATGCTAAATATCCGTATATTACACTAATAGATTAAAAAAAGAACATTTCCTCGCTTTTCAGGATATTTTGCTGCTAACAGCATGATCGATGTTAACATTTCTTCACCCTTTTCCTGCAAAATATTGTCCTCGATAGGCCTGGTCGAATAAAAACGAATACTTCTATTCCAGCTACCAATGATGTGACAACTCTGATACGAGACATTTTAAGACTCCTGTGGGTTTCGCTTTATGTGCCTTTCATACTTATTTCCAAGTTGTTAATAAATTCTCCAGGTATATCGAGTCAATAAGTTATCTGTTAACTCTATCAAGTCCAAATGACTCCATGCACAGAACACAATTAAATGCTCAGTCTTTCACTTCAACCTGCCTGAGGTGTAAAAGATAAGAATGAATCCTTATTGTTCAATTTGCCAGCAGTATATTTGTGATTTTAAGTTAATGCAAAACAAAAAAGAATTAGCATCATGCAGTGGTCTAGGACTTGTTCAGTAAACTTGAACAAGGGAGGAAATATCATTAGCTGCTTTTACTGCAGAATAGGAATGTGACAGAAACACTATATCAATAAAATGAGTACGCAGATCCCTGAAGTAGGAGCTAACGAGAGTTTGAATTTGCCTTTACATTTGGTGTATAGTGGTACTTACAGATCATAACATCATAAGACCATGAGTGATAGGAGGAGAATTAAGCCATTCGGCCCATCAAGTCTACTCCGCCATTCAATCATGGCTGATCTATTTCTCCCCCCTAACCCCATTTTCCTGCCTTCTCCTCCAAACCTCTGACACCCATACGAATCCAGAATCTATCTATCACTGCTGGATCTCCACAGCCTTCTGTGGCAACGAATTCCACAGATTCACTACCCTCCGACTAAAGAAATTCCTCCTCACCTCCAGAGTTTCTCCAGAAATTGCGCCTCTCCAGCTAGCACATCCTTCCTCAGATATGCTGCCCAAATTGCTCACAATATTCCAAATGTGGCCTGACCAGCACCTCATAGAGCCTCAGCATTACATCCCTGTTTTTGTAGAGGTCGATGCTTGCATTGAGTTTGCTTTCTAATGGATGATAAAAAAGTAGAGCATGATTAATTAAGATCTTTACGAGGATGTTACCAGGACTCGAGGCTCTGAGCTATAGGCAGAGGTTGCGTAGGCTGGGACTCTATTCCTTGGGCTGATCTTTACAGAGGTGTATAAAACCATGAGAGAAATAGATCGGGTAGATGCAGAGTCTCTTGCCTATCGAGGACCACAGGACATAGGTTTAAGGAGAAGGGGAAACAATTTAATAGGAATCTGAGGGGTAGCGTTTTCCACACAAAGGGTGGTGGGTGTATGGAACAAGCTGCCAGAGGAGGTAGTTGAGGCAGGGGCTATCCCAACATTTAAGAAACAGTTAGACAGATGCATGGGCAGGGCAGGACAGGTTTGGAGGGATATGGACCAAATACAGTCAAGTGGGACTGGGTAAGTTGGGACAAAGGGCCTGTTTCCACACTGTATCACTCGATGATTATGACTGTCAACAAAGTGCAACTTATCTTTCTCTTTCGTACAACAGAGGATTAATTATGAAAAATAGAATGATACATCCAATCAGGCAGATAAATGCAAAGCATTTCTAATCATATTAGAATGGTAATATGAAAAGTAATAGAGCAGGAAACAGGCCCTTCAGCCCACCAAATCCATGCCAGCCCTCATGCCCTCAGTTACGTCCATTCCGTTATAGTCTCCCCACATTCTCCTTAACCCCTCCCTAGATTCTGCCATTCGCTTAAACACTGGTGAAGTTTATAGAACATGGAATATGGGAAGGTACAGCACAGCTACAAGCCCTTTGGCCCTCAATGTCTGTGCCGAACATAGTGGCAAGAGAAACTAAAGACGTTTCTGAGGAAACTAAAAAAGTCTGAAGAAGAGTCTCGACCCGAAACGTCACCCATTACTTCTCTCCAGAGATGCTGCCTGTCCCGCTGAGTTGCTCCAGCATTTTGTGTCTATCTTCTGTGTGAACCAGCATCAGCAGTTCCTTCTGATACATAAACTAATCTCATCTCCATTCCCTGCATAACCTTGTGCCTATCTAAAGTCTCTTAAATGGCACTATCCTAGCTACACCATCACCTCTGACAGTGGCTTCCAGGCCCACACCACCCCCTGTATAAAGAACTTGCCCAGCACATCTCCTTTCAACTTTGCCCCACTGACCTTAAAGCTATGCCCTCTAGCCTTTGATATTTCCATTCTGGGATAAAGGTTCTGACTGACTTCTCCATCTATGCCTCTGATAATTTTATAATGGCCAATTAGCCTACCAAGCCTGAGAGAGAGGTTTTGGGGGAATCCCAGAGAAAGTGCAAAAACACACAGACGGGACTGGAAGTAAGAACCGAACCCTGCTTGCTCGAGCTGTGAGGCATCAACTCTCCTAGTTACACCACTGTGCCAGGCCAGTTTAGTTTAGTTTAGTTTAGAGATACAGCACAGAGTCCACACATTAACACTACCTTACATACAGTAGGAACAATTCACGTTTTTTTACACCAAGCCAATTAGCCTACAAACTTGTATGTCTTTGGAGTGTGGGAGGAAACCGAAGATCTCGGAGAAATCCCACGCAGGTCACGGGGAGAAAGTACATGACTCCATACAGACGAGCAGCTGTAGTCGGGGTCAAACCCGGGTCTCTGGCGCTGTGAGGCAGAAACTTTACCGCTGCGCCACCGTGTCGCCCTGTTCATTTTATCTTTTACATGCGCCTCAGATTACCAGTGCCTGTAAAATGCTGAGTTTAATCTCATAGCAGTCTTAAAAATCTCATAATTCAGCCTGGGGTCTCCCACATAAATCCATACATTCTAGGAGCAGAATTAGGCCATTCAGCCCATCAAGGCTTCTCCGCCATTCAATTATGGCTGATCTACCTTTCCCTCTCAACCCCATTCTCCTGCCTTTTCCCCCATAACATGATGTGATGAGATCCCAGTTGTGTTCTCAGATATAAGATTTTTCCCATTATTCCCTCCTCCTCCTCCTCAATGAAAAAAAACCTCCATCATCGTGTTCTGTATCTACAACTCGTGGAGTAAGATGCCTTGCCAGAATCATGATTCAAACGTTAATGTCTTTCAGGAATCAGGAACTACCCGTTTGTAATCAGGAAAATAAATTCAAATTGACTTGGATGTACAAATGTCCCAATCAGTTAGGGCAAAGTGAAGGAGCTAAAGCTGACTCAACATCACTGTATTATGTGCGTACACCTACACATTCCAATAATGCTCCTTGCTGAATTATTAATGTGCTCCAGCAATTACATTGTCAGGAGGAAACGTTCATGAGCAAAATTCTTTTGAGGGGTTCCAGATGAGGTGTTTCATCTCTTAATTGAACTGCTATACATCTCTTAATTGAACTCCATCCTTATATAAATTAGTCCCTGGCCAAAATGTATGACTTTCTATGATTATTCATATTTCACCATGTTTTTCTGTTCACAATAAACCTTCGGTGCTTTCCTATTTGTAAGGTTGTTTCTTAAAGGTATAAATGACTGCTCACTAACGTGTTTTTTTTGTGTTACATGCATGGATGCAAGCCCTATCACAGGGGGGGGGTGGGCAACCAGTGCCATTTGCCACGGGCCTCATGCCTGTCTGCTTCAAAGGGATCTTGGCTTGGGGGCCTCTAAAATTAAATTGGCCTGGGCCTCAGTTCATCTATAAGAGGGCCTGCATGGATGGATCCGCATTAACTTTAAAAATACTGCTTCATTTTGCTTTACATTGTTTTTCTGCACTCTTCATTCCCCCCCCCCCCCCCTCATTGTTAGATAATAGGCAGCACAGTGACGCAACGGTAGAGTTGCTGCTTCACGGCGACATTGACCCAGGATCGATCCTGACCACGGGCGCCGTCTGTGCGGAGTTTGTACATTCGCCACGTGACTGCGTGAGTTTTCTCCGGGTGCTCCGGTTTCCGGGGTGGGGGGGGGGGGAGGTGGAATTGTTGGTTTTCTAAAATTGGAGAATTCAATGTTCATACCACAGCCACCCAAGCACAATAAGCAAGTTTTGACATAGCTGTCGTTAAGTAGCTATTAGTGCTGGCTCACAAGATGGCCCTGAAACCTACTGAAAATAGTCTGGTCTCCTGCTGCAAATAATCTTTCACCGGCTTCCATCCATTTCCTTGTGTTTCCTCCGTCGTGGGGAGCAGCCAGTAAGCAGAGTCTCAAAAGATTGCTGTCAAGATCTGTGTAAATTGGCCCTATAATAAGTATCTCCAAACCTGTCAGAAGGTTGGAATTGCAACTGTTGCTCCAGGCTGAAGTTTTTCGGGGCTTTGGACTTACATTCTTGACAGTTATTTAATACTTACCGATGAAGCTGCCTTTAAATTCATTTTCTCTAATCTTTGTCATTTTGCTCAGAAACAGGGGAATCAGATCGACCATCATAAGGTCATGTCATGTGACAGGAGTAAAATTAGGCCATTCGGCCCATCGTCTACTACGCCATTCAATCATGGCAGATCTATCTCTCCCTCCGAACCCCATTATCCTGCCTTCTCCCCATAACGCAGCTCACCATTAATATCCCCCAACGAATGATAAATCTGTGCACAGAGGTTTTTCCCTGATCCTCTGATCTTATATTGATGAAAACAAGCAGGAGAGAAATCCCATTCCGTCCCTCCTCATTTCCCTGCAACACCTCTGCAACTTATTCTCGAACCAGAAGACGGGGGAGGATGGGGGGAGGGGGAGGGGGCAAGCAAAATAGAGAGAATTGATAATTCAGGTTGAGAGACTAAGAAGTCAGCCCCATTCAAGATGAAGATGAAAAGAAATGTCTTCATCCGGAGGACAGTGGGTCTGAAATTCTTTATCCAATAGTGCTGTGGAGTCTCAGTTGCTGAGCATTTTCAAGAGTGAATCAGATAGATTTTTCGATATTTAGGGATCGAAGAATATTAGCTTTGAGCAGGAAAGTGGCACTAAGAGAAACATTCATGTGTGAACTAATCAAACGATGTGAGGACCAAACGGCGCACTCCTGCTTCGATTTGTTATGTCCTTGTGTCCACATTATAACCTTGCGTCAGAATTAGAAGAAATACAGATACAACTGGATTTGAGCAAATACTACTCCATGGGAAAGATAACAAAATCTGCCAAAAATTCTCGTCATTTCACTTTCATCGAGGAATGACGTTGGGTTAGCATGGCTGGCTGGCAGTTGACGCAGAATTGGTTGGCTGGAGGACCTATTTCCGTGCTGTATCTCTCTGTGACTCTATGACTGGGTGGAAAGTAGAATGGGGAGAATGAGGAGGAGAGAACAAGATGGAAGGGTGTATGATCAAGTCTCATCAAATTTTAAACATAACTGGACTTTGTTGCTTTGTTGTGCAAAGATGAAACTGCTCCACTAACTGTCCCATATTGTCTATTAATATGAAAGTTAACTCTTTGCACGTTTGAGATTTACTGACTGTGGACCCCACCACCATAGAGCCCTTCGGCCCAACTTGCCCACACCGCCCAACATGTCCCATCCTCACTAGTCCCACCTTCCTGCGCTTGGTTCCTTATCCCTCTAAACCTGTCCTATCCATGTACCTGTCCAATTGTTTCTCAAACATTGTGATAGTCCCTGTTGGCCCCACTCCTCACCATCTCTATAATTAGCTGCCTTTTCCTTTTGAAGAGGAAATGCACACCTGTTATCTGGGACAATATAGAATGCCCACCTTATGATAATGAAAGATTAAACAGCCTGCAAGCAAGTTTCAAGCTGTCAACTTGACAACACTTAGGTGTGACACTAAAATCATTACAAAGTTCAAGCTCCACGGTTAAGAAGATGATAGTGTGGGAGGACAAGGTGTCAACTCCTTCTGTGCTATGATGCTGATGAAGAACCGTATTAGGAACACACTAAAGTAATGACATTGACTTTACCCGAGTGACTAACCGCAAGCAGCCTTATTTTAGTTATCACACCCATCTTGGATTTAGCATTGGTAAATGTTTACCAACAAAATGTCTCCCATACGTGTTTTACCCAAACTTTATGATTTTCTCAAAACTTTCAATTGAATTAATAAACCACAAAGTCTACTTGCCTGCCTCTTATTAAGTCACAACTTCCCCTGTGTTAATATTGCCCTGGATAATATGTTCTGCACTACAACAATGATTTGGATAGAAAGGCTAATGTGAGTTTATGTTGCCCTCTGAACCTTTACCCAAAGTGGAGGAATCAAGAACTAGGTTCTTGACAGAGGTTTAAGACGAGAGGGGAAAGATTTAATAGGAACCTAAGGGGTAACTTTTTTTCCCCACACAGAAGGTGGTGGGCTTAAGGAACGAGCTGCCAGAAGAGATTGTTAAGGCAGGTATTGTAGTAACATTTAAAAGACTCTTGGACTGATACATGGATAGGAAAGGTTTAGAGGAACATGTACCATATGCAGGCAGGTTGGAATATGGTCGATGGGGCATGTTGGTCGGTATGGGCAAGTTAGGTCAAAGGCCCTCTTTTCCTGCTATATGACTCTGTTACTTCATGATGTAAAGCAACCCCTTATCAAGTGCTCAAGAAATAAGCAGTGTGAAATGCCACAAAAGGAAATTAATTTTCTAATTTGATTATGCTATTGAAACTTGAAAATATGTGTCTCGTTTCAGTTCGTTGGGAATGGCAAATCTGCTTCAAGAGGCATGTTGTACTAGTGGGAGAAAGGCGGACTGGTTGTACCCAATACAATGGGAGGACAATGTGAGCAGCACTGCTGTACACACAGAAATCTCCCTTGAAAAGGGTCGCACACTGGCACAGTTGCTGTCTCATAGTCCAGAGACCCGGGTTTGATCCTGACCTCGAGAGCTCGCTGTGTGGAGTTTGCACGTTCTCTTGTGACCGCGAGGGTCTCCTCCGGCTGCTCTGGATTCCTCCCACATCCCAAAGGCGTGTGGGTTTGTAGGTTGATTGTCCTCTGTAACTTGCAATGGATGGAAAGGTAGGACTAGTGTAAACAGGTGATCAATGGACAGCCTGGACACAGGCAACCAAAGCTTGTTGCCAAGCTGTACCTTTCTTTCATTCACAAACAATCAATCAATCAATCAATCAATCAATCAATCAATCAATCAATCAATCAATCAATCAATCAATCAATCAATCAATCAATCAATCAATCAATCAATCAATCAATCAAAATTAAATCAATCAAGGCAACCTGAATGCAGAAATGTGTTGTTTGCAATATGTTTGAGACACCTTATTGGATAATAATAGACAACTTAATAAAAAACAAATGTTTCTCGTTAGAGTTAAATTGAGAATACCGAGGATATCCTTGTTCTCTTGAGACCCATACAACGACTGTTACTGCATCGTTAAGTAACACTGGAACTGTGAATGTGCACAATGAAACAATTATGGTTATGCCCAGGATAAGTATGTAACAGGCAAGGAAGAACAATCCCGGCCACTTAAGCAGACATCAATCTGTCATTGCTTTCAATGACCTGTCAAATTATCAGCAGTTGCACCTTCTTTTAGTTTGTGTAAGAAAGAACTGCAAATGCTGGTTTAAATCAAAAGTAGACACAAAATGCTGGAGTAACTCAGCGGGTGAGGCAGCATCTCAGGAGAGAAGGAATGGGCGACGTTTCGGGTCGAGACCCTTCCTTCTCTCCTGAGATGCTGCCTCACCCACTGAATTACTCCAGCATTGTGTGTCTACCTTTGTTTAGTTTAGTTCATTATTGCGACACAGTGTACAGTGAAACATTTTTGTTGTTGCGTGCTATCCATTCAGTGAAAAGACTATACATGATTACCACCAAGCTGTCCACAGTACAGATACAGGATCAAAGGTATTCTTCACCATTTGAGCGAGAAAATTAGTGTACATCGAAGATGTATTAACCAAAGCAAATGTGGTTCTGCGCTCCATTCATTGACGAGACCAAATGTCAGAAATGGAGCTGAATCTGGATTATCTATTAGAAAATAGGTGCAGGATGAGGCCATTCGGCCCTTCGAGCCAGCACCGCTATTGTGCTGTGCATTTAGGACAGGCAATCAAGGATAAATTTCTACTTCTATGTTCTTTCACCTTAATCATCGAAATTTGGTAAAGATCTGAGATTTCAGTTCCACTTTCTAATTTCCATTTTCTGTCTCTTCCTGCCAGCCTTTCTCTCCTCCTTCCACCCTGCCTCCCCCATCCCCAGACAATTACCTATCCAAGTCATGGGGTAACCTCCACGTGCACAATCTCACCAAAAGAGGCAACACAGGCAAGATCTCCTATCCACCACTGCAGTAGGAATTTAGTTTAGTATTTAGTTGACAGATACAGCATTGAAATTAGCCCTTCGGCTCATCAAATCCACACCTACCATCTATCATCCGTTCACACTAGTTCTGTGCTATCCCACTTTCTCACCAACTCCCTACACACTCGGGGCGATTTACAGAGGCCAATTAACCTACAAACCAGCAAGTCTTTGTGATGTGGGAGGAAACCGGAGCACCCGGGGGAAACCCACTTGGTCTCAGGAAGAACGTGCAAACTCCACACAGCCAGACTTAGCCTCAGAAGAAAAGGACGTACCTTTAGAAAGGAGATGAGGAGGAATTTCTTCAGTCAGATGTTCGTGAAATTCATTGCCACAGATGGCTGTGGAGGCCGTCAATGGAAGTTTTCAAGGCAGAGATCAACAGATTCTTGATTAGTACGGGTGGCAGGGGTTATGGGGAGATGGTAGGCGAATGGGGTTGAGAGGGAAAGATAGATTAGCCATGATTGAATGGCGGAGTAGACACGATGGGTCGAATGGCCTAATTCTGCTCCTAGAACTTATGAACATGAGCAACTGAGATCAGGATCAAACCCGGGTCCCTGGCACTGTCAGGCAGTGGCTCTACCTCTTATGCCAGTGGCACTTTTTGAGTCCGAGGGTATTATATTGCGTGTACAGAGATTAAACACACAACCTCTTCATTATTCAGATCACATTCCCACACGTGAGCTAACTGGTCAAGCACTGAAGATTATTGCTTTATATATTCCACAAAGTATGATTAACTTAAACGGTAGCATGGAGTAAGGTAGCAGTGTAGTTGTTACTGCATTAAGCTAGGCCAATGATCCGGAGACACCAGCTAAGTTCTTCAATGGTAACTGGGGAATTGAAACCGAGTTAATTAAATAAATCTGGAATAAAACAAAGCTGCTCCTTTCGACAAGCTGTTCCAACACAGTGACAACACTGGCATCTACCCAAGAGTCGGGAAAGCTGCCCAAGTTTGTCCTGTTTGAAGTATGAAAGACAATGCAATCTGGCAACTTACTGCCCCAAAGGTGTAGTTGTCCGTGTCTAGAAAATTATAGAAGGTACCGTGAATGGTTCCATAAAATGGCACTTAATTACTGAGCAGGATTTTGCTCAGTCGGACAGGCAGCATCTCTGGAGGGAAGGAATGGGTGACGTTAAGGGTCGACAACCACTCCTTCTCTCCGGAGATGCTGCCTGTCCCGCTGAGTTGCTCCAGCGTTTTGTGTCTATCTGCAATGTAAACCAGCATCTGCAGTTCCTTCCTACACGTGCTGATATACTGATGCTGAGCTCACGTTCCACCAGGTCATTGGTTCGAATCACAAATCTTGCTTCTGGAGGTAAATTAACTGGCTGAGAGTGAGCAGAATAACTAGTCCTGACATCGAGGCTGCATTTGAATGTGGCATCAAGCAGATGGAGTAACACTGTAGAAACGAGAAACAGCAGTTGCTGCTTTACAAAGGAGGTCACAAAGAGCTGGAGTAACTCAGCAAGTCAAGCGGCATCTCTGGAGGACATGGACAGGTGATATTTTGGGTCGGGACCCTTCTTCAGACGGTGGTTGGTACTTATAATCAGGAGATAAAAGCTAGATTCTCCTCTGCCAACTGCGGGAGAAGGCTCCCGACTAAAAAGGGTTTCGACCCGAAATGTCACCTCTCCATGCACGGACTTGGTGGGCCGAAGGGCCTGTTTCCGCGTCGTATCTCAAAACTAAAACTAAACTGTAGATGCTTTAGTCTATCTTTATAAAGTTCAGTCTATATCTTTATAAAGATATATATTTATTTAAATTTATTAATATCTTTGAATATTTCTTTATACCTTTACAAAGAAAAATTGTTCACTCATGACCCCCAAAGCGTTACCCATCCTTTTTCATCACAGATGCTGCCCGACCCGCTGAGTTACTCCAGCATTTTGAACTCAAAATTGAAGTCCAGTGAAAAAAAAAACCCAGTGGCAGGAGTCACATTATATACAAAGGAGATTGTTCTAGAAGCTTGAAAGATTGCAACACCAGACTTGCCACACAAACTACTGAATGGTCCTTAAGCTAGGGTACTGTCCGATTCACTTCTACCCCATTGTGGACATTGGACTTAGTCTATGGAACTGATGAGTTACAACACTGAGAACACAAGCCTGTACTCTGTATCTTCCCCTTTGTTCTATCTATTGTACTTTAGAATAGTTTCTTTATTGACATGAACCATGTACAACGAAATTTAGTTTGACTTGATTGTACTTACGTGTAATATTATCTGATCAGATTGGGCAGCATGCAAAACAAAGCTTTTTATTTTACCTCAGTACACGTTGGCAAGATTAAAACTAACTTGAGAGAAGGCAGGAACGGGGTACTGAATGTGGATGATCAGCCGTGAAATCAGTGAATGGCGGTGCTGGCTCGAACGGCCCAATGGCCTACTCCTGCACCTATTATTTATTGTCTATTGTCTAATAACAAGCGACTTCATCATAAATTAATCATCCCAAACGATTGACAATCCACCAATGTCGTTAAATTCTAATCCTCCATCATTAAAACTGCAAGGTAATGCATAACTCAAGTTTCCTAAATAGCGTCTCTTAAGTCTGCAAGCTCTACAGCTTATAAGAGCAAAGGATGATAGGTACTTTCAAGTTTTTACCATGTCATAAACTATCATCAATTGGACTTATATTGTTCTCCCTTCATTATTAATTTAGGTAACTTTAGAGATACAGCGCGAAAACCTTCGGCCCACCGAGTCCGCGCCGATCACTGGCCCCAGCATCCGAACACTATCCTACACACTCATGGGACAATTTACAATTATCCCAAGCCAATTAACCCTTACGTCTTTGGTGTGTGGGAGGAAACCGGAGATCCTGGTGAAAACCCATGAAGCTCACGTGGAGAATGTACAAACCCCGTAGTCAGGATTGAACCCGGGTCTCTGGCGCTGTAATGCAGCGACTCTACCTGCTACTCCACCGTGCCAAAATCCTGCAGCTTCCTGTCTGTGAGCACCGTGGGAACGCATTCACCATACGGACAGCACTCGTTCAAGAAAGAGATTCACCATCACTATCCCAAGTGTAATTGAGGATACACAGTAAATGCTGGTTCTACCTATTAAACCCCATGGGTGATAAAGATGACTATAATAACTCCACCATTAGCAAGATAGATGTTCTAGATAGGTTGAAAAGCTGTAGAAATAAACTATAAAATGGATCCTGAAATACCAAGGGTAATTAAAGGACCAACTTTTCAAAATGTAACACCTCAGCAGCATTTTTTTAATTAGAAATGAGCTAATATAGCACCAAATGTTCATCAATAATATAAAATATGGCAATCAAATATAGGAAGCAAATGAACAATATTGGAGTGAGGAAAATGATCAACATTGTTTCAGAGTGGAAATAATCCAAATCAAATATTCTCCTGATGACATTTGAAGAGATGAAATCCCCAAACAACTGTTGATACAACGTATGGTAGACACAAAATGTTGGAGTAACTCAGCGGGTGAGGCAGTATCTCAGGAGAGCAGGAATAGGCGACATTTCGGGTCGAGAACCTTCATCAGCCTGAAGAAGGGTCTTGACCCAAAACGTCACCCATTTCTTCTCTCCAAAGATGCCGCCTCACCCCAGCTGAGTTACGCCAACATTTTGTGTCTACCTTCGATTTAAACCAGCATCTGGAGTTCTTTCTTACACGTTGATAAAACGCATGTTCTGAATTATAGAGGCCTTCTGCCACCATTCCTCACAAAAAGTAAAGCACAAGTTCTACATAATTAGGCCATTTGGCCCATCAAATACACTCCCCGTAACCCTCGACAACCACACTAATCAAGAATCTATCAATCTCCATTGACTTGGTCGTCACAGTCTTTTGAGGCAAATATGATGAAAAAAAATCATCACATCAACCAGTGCATTAACCATATCTCTCCATTCCCTACATGTCCAAATGCCCATCTAAAAGTCCTTTAAATGTTACTAACGTTTCTGCTTCAACCACTATCCCTGCTGTTTATTTCAGGCACTCATCACCCTCTGTATAAAAAAAAACACTTGGGTAGGACATTAAATCATATTGATTAGAGTCATAGTGATACAGTGTGGAAACAGGCCCTTCGGCCCAACGCCCACACCGGCTAACTTGTCCCAGCTCCACTAGTCCCACCTGCCCGCATTTGGCCCATATCTCTCCAAACCTGTCCTTTCCATGTACCGGTCTAACTGTTTCTTAAATGTTGGGATAGTCCCTGCCTCAACTATCTCCTCTGGCAGTGTATTCCATACACTCACCACCCTTTGTGTGAAAACGTTACCCCTCAAATTCCTATTATATCATTTCCCCTTCACCTTAAACCTATGTCCTTTGGTCCTCGATTCACCTACTCTGGGCAAGAGACTCTGTGCATCCACCCGATCTACCACCCCTCAATAAGATCAATAAGAGACCCAGCCTACTCAACTTGTCCTTGTTGCACAGACCCGTCATCCCTGGCAACATCCTTGTAAACCTTCTCTGTGTCCTTTCCAGCTTGACAAGATCTTTCCTATAACATGGTGCCCAGAACTGAACACAATACTCTAAACACGACCTCAAGCACCATGATCCTGTAAAACTATTGTCCATTAATAAATCATTTACTGTCTCTGCAATAATTATTTCTTCTCCCAGACTCATTGCAAATCATGCTCTTACAAACACTGCAAAGCTGCTAACGTTCTAAATATCTGGTGGTCAAGAACCACGGATTGTTAAAGGATGGAGAATTTAATTAAGATTTAAAGTGGGATTAGATTACTTTGCTCAATGTCAGAGATACTGTTTGAGCTCGGAGTGTATAAGGGTTTAATTATCTTGCCAAATATCACACAACCTTGCACTTTACAAAACTATACATAGTTCAGAGCCTTCATGTACTTTAATTTCAGGTCAAGATTAATCGAGTTAGTAATTATAGATTTCAAGAAGTAGAATATCCCAGTAATTAATGGTGTGGCATCCTGATTCAGACTGATTCAATTGTTGATGTATTTTCTGAGAGTGGGCACGTTTAAAGGTTCTTGTTCAACTGGGATCTAGCATTGATATTACACTGTTATTTCCAGTTGCTTTTGGGACTGCTCTTTCCTAATGTAATTGTTAGTTTAGTTTAGAGATACAGAATGGAAACAGGCCCTTCGGCCCACTGAGTCCGTGCCGGCCAGCGATCCCCGTACACTGGCACTGCCCCCTACACACTGGAGACAAACCTGGACGTCTTTGGAGTGTGGGAGGAAACCGGAGCACCCAGGTAAAACCCACGCGGTCACGGAGAGAACGTACAAACTCAGTACAGATAGCTCCCGTAGTCGACCGAACCTGCGTCTCTGGCGTGCAAGGCAACAACTCTACCGCTGTGACACCGTGTGTTACATCAAATATGAATATATAGGTTTATGGTCAATACAATCTGCAAAATCATTAGAGATTAGATGTAACATAGAAACATAGAAAGTAGGTGCAGGAGTAGGCCATTCATCCCTTCGAGCCAGCATCGCCATTCAATATGATATGGCTGATCATCCATAGAAACATAGAAATTAGGTGCAGGAGTAGGCCATTCGGCCCTTCGAGCCTGCACCGCCATTCAATATAATCATGGCTGATCATCCAACTCAGTATCCCGTACCTGCCTTCTCCAGCCCCCACCCCCCCTCACACTCTATGATCCCGTTCTCGGGTAGCCACAGGGGCCACATCTAACTCCCTCTTAAATATAGCAGAATGAACTGATGCCTCTTGAACGAACAACTGTACCCTGTTCCTGCTTTCGCTCCATTCTCTCCTCCCCTCTCTCCCCCCCGAAACGTCACTCTCTCTCTCCACAGATTTTCTACACTCCTCCCCCCCCCCCCCCCTACACTCTATGGAAGATCGACACATTAAACATCAGTGTTCTCTCGGGTTTGGGGGGGATAGGGGAGGGAACTGGGGGAAGAGGAACAAAGGCCAGAAAACTTAATTCACATCCACTTTTCCTCCATAGCTGTCAAATGCAGAGTCAAGAAACTGCTGATGCTGCAATCTTGAACAAACAACAAAATGCTTTAGGAATTCAGCGACTCAGGCAGCCGCTGTGCGGGGAAATGAACAGAGGAAGGTCCCGACCCGAAACGTCACACAACTTCTCTCCACAGATGTTAAGTCAAGGTCTAGGGAGAGATGAATTCCCTTTTATATATTGTTACATCTACAGAATTACAGATTGAAGATCGATTCCTTGGCTTTGTCGGAATGGTCGTGCAAAGTGCAGTTTGAAATTCTCTGGGTGGGGGAGGGATAGAGAGCGTCAACAACTTCTGTTGATGGAAGAGGAACAAAGGCCAGAAAACAGTTCTTGATCAGTTTGATAAGAGGTGGGAGATATGTTGTTCAGTACCATTTATTTATCTCATTGTATCTAAAGCAGAAGACCAATAAGACAAGACAAGGTATGGATTCTCATAGAGGTTCCTGGGTCAAGAGAAGTCAGCCTGTTTGTATGTGCAAAACACAAAGTGCTGGAATAACTCAACGGGTCAGGCAGCATCTGTGGAGGGCATTGACAGGCGAGGACTTACTCCCTCCACAGTTGCCGCCTGACCTGCTGAGTTACTCCAGCACTTTGTGTTTTGCACAAGATTCCAGCATCTGCAGATCTTCGTGCCTCTCACTTTTTATTTTCTTACACTGGGATGGCGAGTTGGAGGGAGTGTCTAAATCTGTGACCAATCTGGAGTTCTTCCCTGTCCTTCAAGTCTTCCTTTGTGCATGTATAGAGAATCACTGCCTGCCATGTGAAAAGGACCCTCCAATTTACTGCAAAGTTTCTGATATTATCAATGCATTTTTCTAAAATCCAGTATTAAATTCTAGATACTTACAATGACCCAATATCCCCTGACCAACACAACCTAAACCTACTCCCACCAAATTCTTTTTGAGATGTACAAAAATCATGAGAGGAATTGTAGTTGAGGAAGTGAAGTAGACGCACAGCGTCCCTTGCCCAGAGTTCGGGAACCAAAGGATACACAGTGCGTTCAGAAAGTATTCAGACCCCTTCACTTTTTCCACATTTTGTTACGTTACAGCCTTATTCTAAAATGGATTAAATTCTTTTTTTTAAAATCATCAATCTACACACAGTACCCCATAATAAAAATGTGAAAAAAGGTGTTTAGAAATTTTCGCAAAGTAATTAAAGAAATAACTTAAATATCACATTTACATAAGTATTCACACCTTTGTCTCAGTACTTTGTTGAGCCACCTTTGGCAGCGATTACAGCCTCATCTTCTTGGGTATGACGCTACAAGCTTGGCACACCTGTATTTGGGTAATTTCTCCCATTCTTCTTTGCAGATCCTCTCAAGCTCTGTCAGGTTGGATGGGGAGCGTCGATGCACAGCTATTTTCAGTGCTCTGGGCTCTGGCTGGGCCACTCAAGGACATTCACAGACTTGTCACGAAGCCACTCCTGCGTTGTCTTGGCTGTGTGCTTAGGGTCGTTGTCCTGTTGGAAGGTGAACCTCTGCTCCAGTCCGAGGTCCAGAACACTCTGCAGCAGGTTTTCATCAAGGATCTCTCTGTAATTTGTTCCATTCATCTTTCCCTCAATCCTGACTAGTCTCACAGTTCCTGCCGCTGAAAAACATCCCCACAGCATGATGCTGCCACCACCATGCTTCACCGTAGGCATGGTATTGGCCAGGTGATGAACAGTGCCTGGTTTCCTCCAGACATTGGCATTCAGGCCAAAGAGTTCAATCTTGGTTTCATCAGACCAGAGCACCAGAGAAAACAACCATATTAGCAAACTCCAAGCGGGCTGTCATGTGCCTTTTTACTGAGGAGTTGCTTCCGTCTGGCCACTCTACCATAAAGGCCTGATTGTTGGAGTACTGCAGATATAGTTGTCAATCTGGAAGGTTCTCCCATTTCAGAGTGACCATCTGGTTCTTGGTCACCTCCTTGACCAAGGCACTTCTCCTCCGATTGCTCAGTTTGGCTGGGCGGCAGCTCTATGAAGAGTCCTGGTGGTTCCAAAGTTCTTCCATTTAAGAATGACAGAGGCCACTGTGCTCTTCGGGACCTGCAATACTGCAGAAATTATTTTATACCCTTCCCCAGATCCGTGTCTCGACACAATCCTGTCTCGGAGGTCTACGGACAAGACAATTCCTTCGTCTTCATGGTTTGGTTTTTACTCTGACATGCACTGTCATCTGTGGGACCTTATATAGACAGGTGCGTGCCTTTCCAAATCATGTCCAATCTATTTAATTTTCCACTGGCGGACTCCAATCAAGTTGTAGAAACATCTCAAGGACAATCAGTGGAAACAGGATGCACCTGCTCAATTTTGAGTGTCATAGCAAAGGGTCTGAATACTTATGTAAATGTGATATTTCAGTTAATTCTTTTTAATTTGTGTAGATTGATGATAAAACAAAATGAATTTAATCCATTTTAAAATAAGGCTGTAATGTAAAAAAATGTGGAAAAAGTGAAGGGGTTTGAATACTTTCTGAATGCACTTTAGGTTTAAGGTGAGGGGGGAAAGATTTAATAGGAACCTGAAGGGTAACTTTTTCATGCAAAGGGTCGTAGGTGTATGGATCGAGCTGCTGGAGGAGGTAGTTGAGGTAGGCACTATCACCACATCTACTTCCCACCATTTGCTGTTATGTTATGCCCTCGGCAGAACAAGACGTTTTTGCTTTACTTTAGACTAGAGATACAGCGTGTAAATACTGTAGGTAGGCACTTTGGCTCATTGAGTCTGTGCTGATCAATGATTACCCCGTGCAATAGCAGTATCCTACACACTAGAGACCATTTACAATTTTATCCAAGCTTTATTAACCCACATACGTGCATCTTTGGAGTGTGGGTGGAAACCGGAGCTTCCCGGAGAAAACGCACGCGGTCACGGGGCGAACGAGCAAATTCCGTACAGACAGCACCTTTAGCCAGCAACGAACCCGGGTCTCAGGCGCTATAAGGCAGCAACTCTGCACCACTGTGCCACCCTAAACGATATCAGTATTTGAGTCACAACTCACAAAGGTTCTTCCATTGCACACAGACCAGTAAATAATGCATTCATTTAGTCAGTCTGCTATTTGTTTCTGATAACTCCAATTGCTCATTTTGGGATGTTTTCTCCAGCTAGTTTGTTATTTGCATCACCCTGCTGTCCTTGGGGGATTCGGCTTGTTTGCATTGCAATAATTGGGTAGGGGAAAGGAGGAGAATTAGCATTGGAAAGAAGCCTGGCACTGAAACAGAGACAGGGCCAATAGAGAATGCTGTCTCAGCAGAAGCTGCATGTGTGCCTGGAAATTCAATTGCATCGTGGAATTGAAGTTTGACTTTTTATGGAGTGATGCTGGGTTAGGACCAATAGCTAAGTTATTTTGCACCAAGCTGATAATTGTAGGTGTCAGGGGTTATGGGGAGAAGGGGTTCGGAGGGGAAGATAGATCAGCCTTCAGTCCCATCAGTCTACCCTACACCATTTCCTGACTAATGTGATATTCCTTCAGTTCCTCCATCAGCCAACGTCCTCTGTCCCCTGGTACATCTGGGAGATTGTTTGTATCTTCCTTAGTGAAGACAGAACCAAAGTACTTGTTCAAATCGTTTTCCATTTCCTTGTTCCCCATAATAAATTCACTTTTTTCTGTCTTCAAGGAACCCACATTTGTCTTAACTATTTTTTTCCTCTTCAAATACCTAAAGAAGCTTTTATTATCCTCCTTTATATTCTTGGCTAGCTTACCTTCGTACTTCATCCTTTCTCCCCGTATTGCCTTTTTAGTTACCTTCTGTTGATCTTTAAATGTTTCCCAATCCTCTGGCTTGCCGCTCATCTTTGCTACGTTATACATCTTCTCTTTTATTTTTGCACTGTCCTTGACTTCCCTTGTCAGCCACGGTCTCCTCTTACTCCCCTTAGAATCTTTCTTCCTCTTTGGAATGAAATGATCCTGCTTCTTCTGGATTATTCCCAGAAATACCTGCCATTGCTGTTCCACCGTCATCCCTACTATGGTCCCTTTCCAGTCAACTTTGGCCAGCTCCCCCCTCATGCCTCCATAGTCCCCTTTGTTCAACTGTAATGCTGACACTTCTAATTTTAGCTTCTCCCTCTCAAATTACAGGTTAAAACGTCTCATATTATGGTCACTACCTCCAAATGGTTCCTTTACCTTGAGTTCCCTTATCAAATCCAGTTCATTACACAACACTAAATCCAGAATTGCCTTCTCGCTGGTGGGCTCCAATACAAGCTGCTCTAAGAATCCATCTTGGAGGCACTCTACAAATTCCCTTTCTTGGGGTCCTGTACCAACCTGATTTCCCTGTCTACCTGCATGTTGAAATCTCTCATTACCTTTGTTACATATCAATTTTAACTCCTGATGCAACTTACATCCTATCTCCAGGCTACTGTTTGGGGGCATGTGGATTTCAATTTCTATGTCACCCCTCCTGATTCTATGTCACCCCTTGCAAGGGACTTAATTTCATTCCTTACCAATAGGACCACACCGCCCACTTGTCTGTCTTTTCGATAGGACGTATAACCCAGAATTTTCAGTTCCCAGCTCTCATCCGCTTGCAGTCATGTCTCTGTAATTCCCATGACATCATGCCAATCATATTTACCAAAATCACCATTAAATCAGAAAAAGCTCCTCCCATTCTGTTATCAGGCTTCTGAACTGTCCTTCCAGAAGCTAAGTTACTGCCCAATTCACCTCTACCCCATTGTGGACATTGGACTTTGTCTGTGGAACCGATGTACTACCATGCTGAGAACGTTATCCTGCACTCTGTATCTTCCCTGTTGCTTAGATTTTAGTTTTAGAGATATAGCATGGAAACTGACACTTTGGCCCACCGAGTCCATGCCGACCAACAATCGCCCCGTACCCTAGTTCTATCCTACACTCTGGGGACAATTTACATAGGCTAATTAACCTAGAAGCCCGCACGTGTTTGGGATGTGGAGGAAACCGGAGCACCCAGAGAAAACCCACACGGTCACGGGGAGAATGTGCAAACCCCATACAGACGGCACCCGTAGTCAGGATCGAACCAGGGTCTCTGGCATTGTAAGGCAGCAACTCTACTGCTGTGCTAACGTGCTGCCCACATTGCGGCATGCTGTTGTACTTGGCTTGATTGCATTTATGTATAGTATTAGCTGATCTGATCAGATGGCCTGCAAAACAAAGCTTTCCGCTGTTCCTCAGTACAAGTGAAGAATAAATCTAGTGCTAAATCTAATATTTCTCTCGTCCAGTGAAGCTTCAGTACCAGGCTCATCGCCTGCATTTCCCACTAGTATTAATCAGGTCTGCAGTCAGCAGAAAATCCAACAGCAGCTTACAAGCCCCATGAAATAAGTCGTCTTTACAACCCCTTGCTTTTGAAGGTTGCTGAGATAATTTGTATTTATAAGTGCATCTTCTGGCAAAGGACCAAGCCATTGATTTAATTTTGTAACAATAAAAGCAACTTGAAGGAGGCAATACCCCTCAGGAAAATGGAAGGAAAATGGGAACATTTCAGAACAAGAGGCAAAAATGCCTTTTAGTTTATAGGACTTTCCTAAAAGGAGAGGTTAGACAAACATGGGACGTTTTCTCTGGACCATTGGAGGCTGAGGAGAGACCTGATAGCAGAATATTACATTATGAGAGACATCGATAGGGTGGACAGACAGAACTTTTCCCCAGGGTAGAAATGTTCAACACTAGAGGGGATAAGAGGAGCATGTATATTTAGGGACAGTTTCTTCCAGGCTGTTATCAGGCAATTGAATTACCAACTAGAGAATGGTCCTGACTCTACCACCAACTAGAGAATGGTCCTGACCTACCATCTACCTCATTGGAGACCTTTGGACTATCTTTAATCAGGCTTTATCTTGTATCTAAACGTTATTCCCTTAACCCTGTATCTGTACATTGTGATTGTAATCATGTATTGTCTTTCTGCTGACATGATAGCACGCTACAAAAACGTTTTTCACTGTATCTTGGTACATGCGACAATAATAAACTTAACTAAACTAATCTTGGGCAGCACGGTGGCACAGCGGTGGAGTTGCTGCATCACGGCGCCAGTGACCCGGGTTCGATCCTGACTACGAGTGCTGTCTGTACGGAGTTTGCATGTTCTCTCTGTGACCTGTGTGCGTTTTCACCCGGGTGCTCCAGTTTCCTCCCACACTCCAAAGACGTACAGGTTTGTAGGTTAATTGGCTTCAGTAAAATTGTAAATTGTCCCGAGAGTGTGCAGTGTGCGGGGATCGACGGTCGGCACGGACTCGGTGGGCCGAAGCGCTGCAACTCTAAAATAAACTAAACTAGGGATCGACGGTCGGCACGGACTCGGTGGGCCGAAGGGCCTGTTCCCATGCTGCAACTCTAAAATAAACTAAACTAGAATGGAACGAATAAAAAAATCAAGAGTTCTATCATTATTGGGCTGAAAGCAGAGAGAGAGAACTAAATGGATGGTGGGAGAACTGTTAAATAGGAATAAAAAAATAAAGCTCCAAAAAGAAATAGGCTGCAAATTTCAGGAACCTGTGCTCAGTAGATTAGTGCTATGGGCGGGGTGCCGTGAGGCACAGCTACCTAAATTTACAGTCCAAAAAAAAGATAGAAACGAAGGTAAATTGAAGAGGGAGCTGAAGGTACAAATCCAGCGGAAATGCTTATCGGACATTTGCTGTGGAGATTAAAGATCCAAAATATCGGAATTATCGCGTTTGCTCGCTGCATTTCATCAATAAAGATTAAAAAAAGTCAATAATGCCTTACTTTTGAGATGAAATGCAGCGAGCAAACACGAGAGCTCATTCCACAAGATGGACAGGTGGTGTTGGTGTTGCAAGCATGGTTAAATAACAGTGTAGAATAACTGGGAGAATACATACATGACAGCTAACAATATTCCTTGGTCTGTCTATTTCCAGGTATATTGAAACTTTGATCCTGGCATTGGAACTCATTTGAAGGTTGATCTAAATATTTTGTGAGGCAAAATTAAAAGTTTGTGACTACAAAGTGCCGACGATTTTCAGAAAGGGAGGCAGAAGAAAAAGATAAATATTTATCGAGCCATATTTGTGAAGAAATGAACTGCAAATGCTGGTTTAAACCGAAGATGGACACAAAATGCTGGAGTTACTCAGCGGGACAAGCAGCATCTCTGAGAGAGAAGGAATGGGTAACGTTTCTGGAGCGAAGGAAATAGGCGACGTTTCGGCCCGAAACGTCACCTATTTCCTCGGCCCGAAACGTCACCCATTCCTTCTCTCCAGAGATGCTGCCTGTCCCGCTGAGTTACTCCACCATTTTGCGTCTTGCGTTTGTGGGGAGGGATTTGGACCGATGTTCGGTGTTAGTTTAGTGAAAAAAAAACGGCCTTGGAACAGAAGAATGAAGAACAGAAGAGAAAATAGGGGAGAAATAAAATCAAGAAAGGAAAATATTGCAGAGCAAGTGAGAGTGGGTAATGGAACAAATAACGAAGGAGAAGATCAGAACGAGGGAGGAGTTGGAAATAATAAAAGCAAAATTACTAAAGGAAAACACCGTGGGTGTCGGAAATCTGCAATGAAAGCTGGAAATTTTCATTTGTTGAAATTGTTCAGCTCTTTGTTGCGTTTCTTAGAAAATGAAATGTTCCTTCTTGAGTTTTCTTTTGGTTTCATTGAAGCGGCGTAGGACGCCAAGGACAGAGAGCTCGGAGCCGGAAAGGGATAGAGAGAGAATTAACGTAAATGCTTAGAATTCAAAGAGAAGAGGTTGAAAGGCCAGGCGTGGAGTGAGAAACAGAGTTAAGCTCGTGTTGTTGTGGGTACATGGAAAGAAGCAAAGGCAAGCCAGACTAAAGTGAAAGAATATTTATCAAGGAAGAAATGTGGCCAAGTATTGGTCATGAACCGTGATGCTAATTGACCCAATGCCCGTCCAATCACACATAAGCAGCACTTCAAATGTTGCCATTTGTTCACGGTAATAATTCCAGGATTCATCCATCACCAAATCTGTTGCAGGATGGCTTATCGCTTTGGCAAGAAGACATTTGGACAGATGTATGGATAGGAAGGGCTGAGAGGGATATAGGCCAAACACGGGTAACTGGGACGAGCCCAGAATGTCAAGTTGGTTGGCATGAGCAAGTTGGGCTGAAGGGCCTGTTCCCGTGCTGTAAAGCTCGAAGACTCTGCAAATCTGGGAAGGGATGACTTTGTGCAGTCGTTAAAGTCAATGTGTATTTGTTAAATCGAGCGGTGTACTTTGGCAGCAGCAGTTAATGGGAGTCGTTATGGAGGAGATTGGGACTTGCCAAAAAACACAGGCTCCAACATGAGAATGAAGACTCGACAGATTTAACACAATGCACAACAGAATATTTGATTGCAGCCAGGACAGTGGGACTTGAATTGTGCTCCACGATTAGTCATTCATCCACATTTGCAGTTAATTCAGCACAATCTGACTTATACATTTATTGACATTTTTATCTTGCATTGGCATTTATTGGAGGTAACGTGATCAAGGATTGAAGAGTTGTGAAGCTAGAGGGGGGACTGTAGGTGGAAGGGGAAGGTGAGAGGAGAAATAGATGCAAGTCCAGGTGGGACACAGGGGAGAGGTGTGGGGAGGGCAGGTCGGTAGGGGGAGTCAGCGGAGGAGTTAGGTGAGGGAGGGGGGGCTATCAAGAAGAGGCTGTTAGGGGAAGAGGGGTTAGGGGGGGAGAGTTCATAAATTAAGAAAAGGGGATGTGACTATTGGTGGCACAGTGGGCTGTTCTGGTCACAGATAGTAAAGTTGCCCTGGGTGCTCTGATTTCCTCTCACACTCTATAAAGACGTACAGGTTTGTAGGTTAATTTGGCTTCGGTAAAAATGGTAAATTGTCCCTCGTGCACAGGATAGTGTTAGTGTAGGAGTGATCGTTATTGACGTGGACTCGGTAGGCCGAAGGGTCTAATTTCACACCGTACCACTGCACTAAATGTCACTTCAAGCCTTGTCACTTCGGACGTTTCTCTCTCTCCCCTCCTCCTTCACATTCTTATATTCCACATCCAGAACAGGTGATCACCATTGAGCCACTGGCACAGTGTGTGACCTCTTACTGGTATGTTTATACAGGAAGACATGGTGAAAATGGACACCCACCCAACAATGTATTGCACGGCATCTACGGAGCATTTTGGGCAGTGGCATTGTTTGAACGCTCAAATGGGGCGCAGCGGTAGAGTTGCTGCCTTACAGCGGCAGAGACCCAGGTTCGATCCTGACCACGGATGCTGTCTGTGCGGAGTTTATTCGTTCTCTCCGTGACCGCGTGGGTTTTCCCCGGGTGCTCAGATTTCCCCCCACACTCTAAAGACGTACAGGTTTGTAGGTTAATCGGCTTCGGAAGAAATTCTCCCTAGTGCGTGCTGAACAGTGTTATAGCCCTGTCCCACGGTGCGCGTTAATTCCAAGAGTTCTCCCGAGTTTGCCCAGATTCGAACTTGAACCTGATTTACGGTAATGGCCACTCGTCGGTACTCGGGGCTCTCGTTGACATTTTTCAACCTGTTACCGGCTTGTTTTTCAACTCTTACCGGCTCGTCTTCCTGAGTACCCGCCGTTAGCGGTACGAGCCGGTAAGAGACGTCCCCGAGCTCCGACGTACCCGCTACGTTCATTCTCCGTGCTTACCACGAGTTTGATTTTTTTTTAAACTCGGGAGAGCTCTTGACTGAACTCGCACCGTGGGACAGGGCTTTTAGTGTACGGGGACTGCTGGTCGACGCAGACTCAGAGGGCCAAAGGGCCTGTTTTCGCGCTGTACCGCTGCACTAATCCATAAACAAAACTAAATGATCACTTAATATCTCTTGTATAACAGCGCGGCACTTTCGTGATGCAGTTTGCTCAATCATGCATGAGTTTCACACAAGGAATAAGAAGTGCGTTTTCAGGAATACAGTAGTTTGTCATGTTAGCTCAAATACATGTGCACAATGCATGACTGCAGAACAAAGGAATCATGACTGGTGGGAGAACTAAGGTGCCTGATGCTTCAGGCACGGTAACACATCATTGACAGAGCGAAACATGTACTGGCCCAGAGCTTGTGTAGGGAGGAACTGCAGAAGCTGGTTTACACTGAAGATAGACACAAAATACTGGAGCAACTCAATGGGGCAGGCGGCATCTCTGGATAGAAGGAATGGGTGACGTTTCGGGTCGAGACCCTTCTTCAGACTGAAAGTCAGGGGAGAGGGAGACACAGAGATAAGGAAGGGGCAGGTGTCAAAACGAGATATCAAAAGAGGTGCAGGTCATGGAAAATGTAGAATAGATCTGTCTGCCAGGAGAAGGTAACAACAAAGCAAACAAAGATAAAATGTCATCAGGGAGACAGTCAGAAATTGTCAGAGAACTGGGAAGGGAGAGGGATGGAGAGAGAGGGAAAGCAAGGGTTGCTTGAAGTTAGAGAAGTCAATATTCATACCACTGGGGTTGTAAGCTGCCCAAGCGAATTATGAGATGCTGTTCGTCCAATTTGTGCTTAACTTTGACGCACTGACTCTGACAGAGCTTGTCACCATGAGAAGGCAATGGCACTTTGCACCATAAGCCATGTACAATGCTCACAGGCCCACACACTCACTCGGCTGCTGCTGCTGCTCATAACAGAGACACAATGACATTTAACAGTCGACAATTCAACAATACTTTATTGTCACATACGCCTGGGTATGGGGAAATGCTTTGTTTTGCATTCAACCCGGTAAAATCATGCAGCAGACCTCACCTGAGCAGTACACAAGAGTCGCCATGTATGTTTCTGGCGCCGACAAGGTTAGATAAAGTCCATATAGTGATACAGTGTGGAAACAGGCCCTTCTAACTTGCCCACACCGGCCAACATGTCCCAGCTACACTAGTCCCACCTGCCTGCACTCGGTCCATATCCCTCCAAATTTGTCCTATCCATGTGCCTGTCTAACTGTTTCGTAAACGTTGGGATAGTCCCATCTACCTCCTCTGGCAGCTTGTTCACCCACCACCCTTTGTGTGAAAAAGTTACCCCTCAGATTCCTATTAAATCTTTTCCCCTGCACCTAGAACCTATGTCCTCTGGTCCTCGATTCTCCTACTCTGGGTAAAAGACTCTGTGCATCTACCCGGTCTATTCCCCTCATGTTTTTATACACCTCTTTAAGATCACCCCTTATCCTCCTGTGCTCCAAGGAATAGAGACCCAGCCTACTCCACCTCTCCCTATAGCTCACACCCTCCAGGCCTAGCACCACCCTCGTAAATCGTCTCTGAACCCTTTCAAGCTTGACAGTATCTTTCCTATCAAACAGAATTATCTTCTGCTTGCAGTGGTGAACCAGGCCTGCCGCTGCACACGGCAGGAGGCGGCCCCCCCCACTGCGTCACCCGATGTAGCCGGAGCCCACAATGGTTCATTGTTGGCTGGGGAAGAGGTGATAACGAAGAGACACAAGAATGCGGACAGTGGGGCCAGTCGGATGACTAGGGTGGGGGAGGGAGGGGGAGAGAGAGAGAGGAGAGCAAGGGTTACTTCAAATGAGAGAAATCAACGTTCATACTGCAAGGTTGTCAGCTGCCCAAGCAAAATATGAGGTGCTGTTCCTCCAATTTGCATCTGGCCTCATTCTAACAGTAGAGGAGGCCCAGGGCAGAAAGCTCAGTGTGGGAATGGGAAGGGGAGTCTGGCAACCGGGAGATCACATAAGCGAGGTAAATCATCTTTCTGATCTGAATGCCAAAAGAATAATTTCACTGTACTTTCAAGAGAGAGTTGATAGAAATCTTAAAGATAGCGGATCGAAGGGATATGGGGAGAAGGCAGGAACGGGGTACTGATTGTGGATGATCAGCCATGATCACAGTGAATGGCGGTGCTGGCTCGAAGGGCCGAATGGCGTACTCCTGCACCTATTGTTTATTGCCTATTGTACCTTGGTACCCATGATTGACACGTAGAAGATTCAATCACAGTGAGTCCAGTGGACATCAGTTGGCAACTAAATCCCGATGGTGTGGTAATCCCTTTAAACAGTGCAACCCTTTTTGCTGCCAATCCCTCCATGTGTATTTAGCACATGGCATTAGCCGGGACGTGGAGCTCCAGATTGGCAGCACAGACATCAGGGCACCGATGGCCACCGATGGATGCCAAGATCCATCTCCTCCCAGTGTTTCAAACACAGATGCCATTCCCCAAAGGCAACTCACAATACAAACAAACGGGGCCACACGTCGATCAACGCGCTGGAACTAATTCAGCTCCAAGTGAACTCCAGCCATTGCAAGTGGCTGATGCCAGATTCCATGACCACCTTTTGGAGGACATTTTAGAGCACATCACAATATCTAATTCCCGCACCGCAGCTAATAGAATAGAATTTATATTTTTTGACTCCACTCCCAATTCTGATCCTGGCCTCTCTGTCCAGGGCCTCCTCCATCAACAGAGTGAGGCCACACGCAAACTGGAGGGACAATCCCGTTGTCAGCTTTTATTTTTTTTTTTTTTTTTTTAATATCAAAAATATTTATTCAAATATTAAAATAGTATTTACAATACAATAAAACAAAACAGCATCATAATACAAGATTAAACAAATATGCTAAGCAACTGCTAAACAACTATATTGCAATCCTAGTCCAGGATACATTCAACCCCCCTCTGTGCCCAGCAGTCGCGGAACTCCCCCAGGGTGCCCGTAGACAGGGCGTATTCCCTTTCTATCCGCACCCGGGCACGGACGTATACCCGGGTAGACCCCTCCACCGTCTGGCGCGGTGACTCGCGGATGGCCAGCTTGGCCAGTCCCAGGAGCAACCCAACCAGGACATCTTCAGCCCTACCCTCTCCCCTACGCACAGGGTGTCCAAAGATGAGGATGGTGGGTGAGAAATGCAGCCAGGAGCAGCCCCTTTAGGTATTGCAACAGTGGCTGCAGCCTCACACACTCCATGTACACGTGGTACACAGACTCTTCCAACCCGCAAAAGTGGCAGGCGGCTGGCGAGTCTGCGAACCGTGAGAGAAACAGGTTGCAGGGAACACCTCGGTGCAATGCCCTCCACCCCAAGTCCCCAATGTAGAGGGGGAGAATCCCTGCGTAGAGGGACCCCCGCCGGGGGCCCCCCTCATGACCGGAAGGCAACGCTGACCGCCACTTGGTATCCGGATGGTGGACCAGGGCGAGGAAGTGTAGGGTGTGGAGGAGGAGCCTGTACAGGACACGCCTCCCTGCATCTCGGAGGGAGACGAAGGGTGTCGAGGCAAGGCGGCTCAAATTGTGTGGGACCGGCTCCCGGGATGGATTACGGCGCCTGAGTCCGATGAGTACTGAGCGGGGGCTTGCTCAACCACAAGTACTCCACACGTTTGAGCCACCCCGACACCCGGTGGGGCGGGACAAGGACCAGCTGCTCTCACGCCCAGGCCGTCATACTCAGCCGGCGGAGGGGGTGCCCGGTCAACGGCAACCAGGTTCCAGACTCTCACCAAGTCCCTGTAGAAGCCAGGCATCCCCATCTTGACCGCACGGCTGACGCCCACCATCGGGATCCGCGTACCTCCTTGAACGCAGCGGCTCCGTTGGAAAAAGTACGTTGCCAGCACGTGCCACCTGGGAGGATGCCCTGAGTACAGGTATCTCTGCAAGGTCCTGAGGCGGAGAGCCGCCAACTTGGTGCGAATGCACACCAGCGACTGACCGCCCTCCTCGATCGGGAGACTCGGGACCGCTGCTGAGACCCAGTGCTTTCCGTTGCCCCAGAAGAAGTCCACCAACTTCTTCTGGATGGTCCCAGCAAAGGTGGCTGATGGGACCAATGTGGTCAATCTGTACCAGAGCATGGAGGCCACCAGTTGGTTAATGACCAACACCCTGCCCCGGTAGGAGAGCGCTCTGAGGAGACCCGCCCAGCCCCCAGCCGGGTGACGACTTTCACCTCCAGCTCCTGCCAGTTTGCCAGCAAGGCCTCCGCACCGGGACTCAGGTAGACTCCCAGGTAGAGGAGGTGCGTGGTACTCCACGTGAAAGACCTCATCTCCTCCGGGAGGGAGTCCACCTGCCAGGGACCCACCAAGACTCCAGAACATTTCCCCCAGTTGATCCCGGCAGAGGAGGCGGCCGAGAAGACTCGTTGCCACTCACGCATCCTCTGCAGGTCGACGGGGTCGGTGACCATGAGGAGCACGTCATCGGCGTAGACCGAGAGGACCACCTCCATGTCCGGCTGGCGTAGAACCATGCCCGTCAACTTCCTCCGAAGCAGACTAAGGAATGGTTCCACGCAGATGGCGTACAGTTGGCCAGACACGGGGCATCCCTGACGTACTCCTCTGTGGAAGGGAATGGGGGCCGTCAAGGATCCATCGACTTTCACGAGGGACTCTGCGGTGGCGTTCCCGTCGTCAGCTTGGGTAGCTTGCAACCCAACGGTATGAATGTCGAATTCTCCAATTTGAGGTAATTAACCTGCAAACACCCACCTTCCACCCTCCCCCCCTCCCCCCGGCCCCTCTTTTTCCCCTCTTTCTTCCCTTTGATTTGCACTCATATCCCCCTTTCACTTCCCCCGATCCCATTACTTTAGTTTAGTTTATTTTAATATTTCTTACTCTGGATTCATAATTCGTGCCTCTTCTATCCTTATCTCACGTTTCATCTCTGCCCTTTATCCATTGTCATGTTACATTGTTAAAGGGCTTCCGTTTTTACATTCGCTCAAAATAAATACTAGCATTGTATTCGCCTTCCCTGCTACAGATTCAACTTGTAAATTAAGCTTTTTGGGAATCCTGCACCAGCACTCAAAAGTCCCCTTGCACCTCCGATTTCTGAATCCTCTCCCCATTTATAAAATAGTCTACGCCTTTATTCCTACAACCAAAATGCATGATTTCACGCTTTGCCTAACTGTATTCCATCTGCCACTTCTCAGCCCACTCTCCCAACCTGTCCAAGTCCCTCTGCAGAGCCCCTGCTTTCTCTATACTACCTGTTCCATCTCCAATCTTCGTTATCATCCGCAAACTCAATCGTGTATTGTCTTTTCGCTGACTGCTCGGCAGGCAACAAAGGCTTTTCACTGTACACACTAGGCGATAAACTAAACTCAACTCTTAATGCTCTTGATACTGTGACAGTAAAGGAAACTGAACTGGAAATCTGGCTGCAAAGCCATCAATTAATTCCCTCATCCAAATCAACCAAGGAGGAGAACATGCAGACACCGCACAGCCAGCACCCGCAGGATCGAACCCGGTGTCTCCCGCGCTATGAGGCAGCAGCTCCACCAGGTACGCCACTGTCCCACCTCGACTGTCGGAAAATAATCGTCGAACGTCAGGAGCTCCAACTTGTCCCTGTCGCTGCCTCTGCATTCAATCGCTTTTAACACTCGACAGTCATGGGACTCTTTTGGTGTTTGGAATCGGGATGCCTTTTCAGTGGAACTCACTGTCTGGGAGACTGCTTGCAGAATATCCTTCTTTTAATCCAGCCGGAAGCCTCAAGCCTGCAGTGCAAATTAATATATTTTGTTGGATTTGACGGCTTCACTGTGCAGTGAATCACTGTAATTGATTGGATTGGCATTGCAATTTTCAGTGATCTCGGCACTCTCTTGGTGTCCACAGACACATTGGTGCAAATGATATGTCAGGCAGCACATCTGCATGGTCTGCTTGTTGTTCCAGCCATCCTGGGGAACACAGATGGAAAATGCCCCCAAGACGGTGTGGTGGCGCAGTGATAGAGGTGCTGCCTCACAGCACCGGAGGCTCGGGTTCGATCCTGACCAAGGGTGCTTTTTTTACGGAGTTTGCACGTTATCCCCGTGACCGCGTGGGTTTCCTCCGGGTGCTCCGGTTTCCTCCCACACTCCAAAGACGTACAGGTTTTGGAGGTTAATTGGCTTAGGTAAAACATTGTAAATTGTCCTTAGTGGTGTGTAGGATAGTGCTAGTGTACGGGGTGATCACTGGTCAGCACAGACCCGGTGGGCCGAAGGGCCTATTTCTGCGCTGTATCTCTAAACTAAACTAAACTAAACTAAACTAAACTAAACTAAACTAAACTAAACTAAACTAAGGCAGCAGATAGATAATTAGAACACCCCTCGGCATTAATGTTCCCCGTAAAAATCAGCAAATCAAGGAAAGAACATTTCAGTCTCGACGTACCCTTCACTGAAGCCACAGCCAGTTTCTCTCTATTAGCTTCATGCTCTCACGGGCATTAAAGTGTCGAGCGGTTGGAATCCCTTTGATTAAAACCATAATGTGAGGAGGAGGCCAACGAGGGAACAGGGGGTTGCTGAGAGCTGACAAATGGATCAATACGTTACCTCATATCCCCAAATACTGACTTATCAAACACTGGTGACTGCAGTATATGAATCAACAGTTAGTTAGTTAGTTTATTGTCACGTGCAGCAATGTACAGTGAAAAGCTTTTTGTGCGTGCTAATGGCCCTGTCCCACGGTACGAGTTCATTCCAAGAGCTCGACCGAGTTTGCCCTGATTCAAACTCTGAGATTTACGGTAATGGCCGCTCGTTGGTACTCGGGGCTCTCGTGGACATTTTTCAACATGTCTTCCCGAGCTTACCTGCCGTTAGCGTAACCAGCCGCTAAGAGACGTCCCCGAGCTCCGACGTACCCGCTACGTTCATTCTCCGTGCTTACCACGAGTTTGATTTTTTGGAAACTCGGGAGAGCTCTTGGAATGAACTCGTACCATGGGACAGGGCCATAACCAGTCAGCTGAAATACAATACATGATTACAATCGACCCATTCGCAGTGTACAGATACATGATAAAGGGAATAACGTTTAGTGCAAGGTAAAGCCAGAAAAATCCGATCCAAGATAGTTGTGAATCTGTAGAATTCTCTGCCACAGAAGGCAATGGGGGCCAATTCACTGGATGTTTTCAAGAGAGAGTTAGATATCGCTCATTGGGCTAATGGAATCAAGGGATATGGGGAGAAAGCTGGAATGGAGTACTGATTTAGAATGATCAGCTGATCATATTGAATGGCATTGAATTGGTGGCTCGAAGGGCCGAATGGCCTGCTCCTGCACCTATTTTCTATGTTTCTAATTCCGAGGGTCACCAATGAGGTAGATAGTAGTTCAGGACCACTCTCTAGCTGTGGTAAGATGATTCAGTTGCCTGATAACAGCTGGGAAGAAGCTGTCCCTGAATCTGGATGTGTGCGTTTTCATGCCCGAGCGGAGAGGGGAGAAGAGGGAGTGGCCAGGGTGCGACTCGTCCTTGATTATGCTGCTGGCCTTGCCGAGGCAGTGTGCGGTATAACAGTTAAGTCAAGTAGAGTATATCGTCTAAAGAAGGGTCTCGACCCGAAAGGTCACCTATTCCTTCTCTCCAGAGATGCTGCTTGTCCCGCTGAGTTACTCCAGCACATTGTGTCTATCTACAGTTTATCATCAAATGCACAATGTGGTGAGATCGAGTCTACTCCGCCATTCGATCATACAGTAGCTGATCTATTTTTTCCTCTCAACCCCATTCTCCTGTCTTCTTCCCATAACCTTTGACGCCCTTCTTAATCACCAACCGATCAATCTCCACCTGAAAAATACCCAAAGCCTCACCGGCCGTCCTTGGTCCTGTTGACATTGAGAGGGAAGTTGTTGCTCAACCAAGTGTCCTGTCTCTCAATAGACAATAGACAATAGGTGCAGGAGTAGGCCATTCGGCCCTTCGAGCCAGCACCGACATTCAATGTGATCATGGCTGATCATCCCCAATCAGTACCCAGTTCCTGCCTTCTACCCATATCCCCTGACTCCGCTATTTTTAAGAGCCCTATCTAGTTCTCTCTTGAAAGTATCCAGAGAACCCGCCTCCTGAGGCAGAGAATTCCACAGTCTCACAACTCTATGAGAAAAAGTGTTTCCTCGCCTCCTTTCTAAATGGCTTACCCCATATTCTTAAAGAATTCTCTGCTGCACGCTGACTCACCGCCACCCGTGATTTAGCCAACAACACTGGTGTCAGTAGAAAATTTATGGATGGCATTTGGAGCTGTGTTTAACCGCACAGTCGTGGGTGTGAATAGAGTAGATGAGGGGGAGAAGCACACAGCCTCAAGATGTACCTGGTTTCATAGTCAGTGATACATAGATGTTGCTACTGGCCACACTGATTTCTCCCATTATTCTGTCCCTGTTTCACCACCTACTTTGATAGAGTGGATGTGGAGAGGGTGCAGATGTGGAGAGGGTGCAGCGAATCTGTGGAATTCATTGATTATTACGGGTTCATTAATTCATTTTGCTTATCCTTCACTTCTTTTCTCTCTTTATCTTACACCCTATTACCCTTTTGTCTCCTTTCTGCCTTCTTGTGTCCCCTTTTGTCACCCATTCATCTCTTTTTCATCTCGAGACATTATCTACCCGTCTGGAAATTATACACCTGTATCCAGCCTGTATCCAGCCTTTACTGTCCAGACATTTGTCCTACCCCCAACTCTTTTCCAACTTTCTCCCCTCCAGACTGAGGACCAGTCTGAAGAAGGGTTACGACCCAAATCGTCGCCTATCCATGGCCTCCAGAGACTCTTGAGGCTGAGTTACTCCGGCACGTTGCGTTCTACGCAAGATTCCAGCATCTGCAGTTCCTTGTGTCTCTTTCATTGAGGTCTTGTTGTTCAAAGGCAAATTTTGTTCATTTTTGTCACGTGTGCGGAGGGACAGCGAAAAGCTGTTTTGTTGCGTGCTAACCAGTCAACAAAATGACTATACACGATTACAATCTGGCCGTACCACATGGTACAAGATACGGGATAGAGGGTAGAATGTTTAGTGCAAGATGAAGTCCAATTAAATATATTAGTCCAATTAAAGATGTCACAGAAGGGGTGTGCAGATGTGACATATATTTATTCTGTTAAATAATAGACATATTTATTCAAATGCATTTTTTTTTCCAATTACATTAAGATTTCTGAGTACTATACAGCTCAGTGTAATGACGTTGAGATCTGCAGGGGTACCAATGGAGCCCTGTAATAACAAGCAGCTATTTCTGTCCTTAGAGACCAAATCCATCAGCTCCTTCATATCTTCTGCTAAAGAACTCCCTAGATAATGACCTCTTTCCACAGAGGCATAGACACATAAAAAGAGCAGGAGCTGTCCAACACATATATATTCTGGGGCGGCTTAAAGTTGTCCAGAGAGAGTTAGATAACGCTGGAAGAAAGGCAGAATGAGTTCACTTCAGTTGGAACTATTCCACCCAGAGTACACTGGTGCAAGCAAATAGTAACAAAGACATGAAAAGTTAATTGGTGAGCAAGTACTCAAATACTCTGGCCTTGGTTGGCCAAATGCACCAACCATTATTTTAATGCTCTGTGAATATCATGGCTACACAGACGTAGAGTGTAACGGAATTAAAAATGTATGAGCATTATCAACTAAGCCAAATGTAGATGTCAGACACTTAAATAATACAAGTGTGAAGCTGTTAGCCATTTTGCTACAAAGACCAGGCAGTGTTTTAAAATGATCTGCGAGTCCATGTCATTCTTTCTCATGCCCTGTTCCTGCAAACTATTGGAAAGAACCAGTCACTGTAATATATCGAATAAACTCTTATCTCTTCCACTGGGGTCGGAATAATCAAAGCCAAATGCTGACCCTCCCCTTTCTTCTGAAAATAATTGAAAACTTACCGCATGGAATTAGAGATTCATGGGCGGCCCATGGGCAGTAGAGGTGCTGCCTTTACAGCACCAGAGACCCCGGTTCGATCCTGACTGCGGGTGCTGTCTGTACGGAGTTTGTACGCTCTCCCTGTGACCGCGTGGGTTTTTGTCTGGTTTCCTCCCACATTCCCAACTCATGCAGGTTTCCAAGTTAATTGGCTTCTGTAAAGTTTCCCTAGTACGTAGGATGGAACTGGTGTGCGGGGATCGCAGGTCGGCGCGGACCCGGTGGGCCGAAGGGTCTGTTTCCACGCTGTACCTCTAAAACTAAAAAAAACTGAAACCAAAAGGCAAGTTACTCCCTCTGAATTTTCTTCCAGCAAGGACTGCGTTTTAAAAAATATATATAAAGAGAAGTATTTTGCAGTTCAAAGCTAGCAGGGAAAAATAACTGGAGCACTAGTACATGGTCTCAGAACTCAACCTGAAGTAGTTTTTTAAATATAATTTGGCTTTAATCCGAGGTAATATTCCACATTAAGGAAGGTGAGGATGTGAAGAGTGAATCGTGACAAAATCAGAGATATCTCCAATTTTCCATCTCTGTAGGCCAGTGAATGGAAAATTAGGTGTTGAGATAGTACACAGTTTCCTGGTAAGTTCCTCGCTGAATGATGTAGGATCTCAGATGCTAAACCTGGAGCCAGAGGATTTAATAGAATGCGAATCTGAAGACAAACTGGGCTCCCTAAATGAGCACACCATGATCTCTCTTGGCAAGGCAGCATGGAATTGTGCGATTAATTCATGAACTAAGTTACATGTTCCTCACGCATCCTTTGCTGGCAGAAAAAAAAAAGTATTGTTGATCTTGGAACGGAAAAAAAAAAAATCTGGTGGATTTTGCAGCCTAAATTATGAGCACGATATACCACGTGCAATTCTTTCCTGTAACATAAAACTACTGTGGACTGTGGAAATATAAATTCTAAACAGAACATGGTGGGCATAGGTAACAGATGAGGTGGCATCTGTGAAGAGGGAAGCAGGGCAGATAATGGGCCAACGAATAAAAACAACATTTGAATCTAGAAGGAATTGTTATGGCAGAAGCATTACCAGTGTAGTTCCTCCAGACCCATCTGTTCTTTATTTTTACACCAGCCCTCCCTATTGTTATCCATCATTATCCCTGTTCTCCTTTAGACTTGACTCTGATCTTCTCAGTGCTTCTTTTTGTTCTCTCTCTGAGATATATTTTCCATTGTAAAGATTATATATAATTTCCATTATAAAGAAAGCACATCAGCGCCTCTACTTCCTGAGAAGATTACGGAGAGTCGGTATGTCAAGGAGGGCTCTCTCGAACTTCTACAGGTGCACGGTAGAGAGCATGCTGACCGGTTGCATCGTGGCTTGGTTCGGCAGCTTAAGCGCCCAGGAGCGGAAAAGACTACAAAAAGTACCTTCTACCTGAAGATAGCAGGGAGATGAGTGAGTGGCCAGGATGGTGTGGATCCTTGATGATACTGACAGCCTTTTTGAGGCAGCGACTGTGATAGATCCCCTCGATGGTAGGGAGGTCAGAGCCGATGATGGACTGGGCAACGTTTACAACCTTTTACGCTCCTGGGCGCTCAAGTTGCCGAACCAGGCCACGATGCAACCGGTCAGCATGCTCTCTACCGTGCACCTGTAGAAGTTCGAGAGA
Organism: Leucoraja erinaceus; assembly: GCF_028641065.1. Lineage (NCBI taxonomy): Eukaryota > Metazoa > Chordata > Chondrichthyes > Rajiformes > Rajidae > Leucoraja > Leucoraja erinaceus. Next base: position 8,319,270 of record NC_073392.1, on the reverse strand, counting down.
GTCCTCCTTGACATACCGACTCTCCGTAATCTTCTCAGGAAGTAGAGGCGTTGATGTGCTTTCTTTATAATTGCATCAGTGTTCTCGGACCAGGAGAGATCTTCGGGGATGTGCACACCCAGGAATTTGAAATTCTTGACTCTTCCACCATCGACCCGTTGATATAAACGGGACTGTGGGTGTGATCGAATGGCAACGCAGACCCGGATGGGCCGAATGGCCTGATTCTGCTCCTATGTCTTATAGTCTTATCAATCCAGAATCGTATCCATCCTTCCTCAACCTCCTTGCAAAATGAAACTGAATTGTTTACTGAGTTCTGACAAAGGGTCTTTGACCAGAAATGGTTATTTTGTTTCTCTTCCCTCGGATGCTGACTGACCCACTGTGTCATTCCAGCAATTGTTTTTAGAACGGTTCTGGTCTCGCTGATCAGTTTGAGCAACTATGTCATTTCCTGAACCAAGAAGTGACTTTCTTTGTCAAAAGAAAATGTTGTTTCTTTATTCAGAGCTAAGTTTAGACTTTTCCACCTAGATTCTGGAACAGATTTAGCCGGCAGCACCGAGAGCTGACTGCTTGAATCTTAATCATGTGAAAGAACACAAGATAATAGGGGAAATGAGAAATCTGTCCAACTGGTCACATTTAAAGTGTGTGCAGAGTCTGTTATGGCTGTGGAGTAAATCTGAATACTTTCTCAGAACACGGGTACAGGAGCGCAGGATACAGGAGCGCAGCTGGTAGAGTTCTGCCTCACAGCGCCAGAGACCCGGGTTCGACACTGGCCTCGAACGTTGTCTGTATGGCGTTTGCACGCACCTCCAGCGCTTAGTACTTAATTAGAGTTACAGTGTAGAACCAGGACCTTCGACCCACCGTGTCCATGCTGACACGGTAGAGGCAGGAAACATGTTCCCGATGTTGGGCGAGTCCAGAACCAGGGGCCACTGTTTAAGAATAAGGGGTAAGCCATTTCGGACGGAGATGAGGAAACACTTTTTCACTGAGAAAGTTGTGAATTTGTGGAATTCTCTGCCTCAGAGGGCGGTGGAGGCTGGTTCTCTGGATACTTTCATGAGAGAGCTTGATAGGGCTCTTAAAGATAGCGGAGTCAGGGGATATGGGGAGAAGGCAGGAACGGGATACAGATTGGGGATGATCAGCCATGATCACATTGAATGGCGGTGCTGGCTCGAAGGGCCGAATGGCCTACTCCTGCAGCTATTGTCTATTGTCTATTGACCATCGAACGGTCTCGACCTGAAACGTCACCTATTCCTTTTCCTCAGAGATGTTGCCTGACCCACTGAGTTATTCCAGAATTTTGTGTCTATCACCTGTTCACACTAGTACCATGTTATTCTACTTTCTCATCCACTCGCTGCACATTTGCGGCAATTTACAAAGGCCGGTTAACCTACAAACCAGCATGCCTCTGGGATGTGGGAGGAAATCGAAGCACCCGGAGGAAACCCATGCAGTCACATGGTGAACGTGCAAACTCCACACTGTCAGCACCCCAAGTCAGGATGGAACCCAGGTCTCTGGAACTCTAAGGCAGCAGCTCTACCAGCTGTGCCACAGTGACCATATAGGCTTAAGTGGGATAAACTGAGATAATGTTGAACTAGTGTGAACAGGTGATGGATGGTCAGCATTGCCTCGGTGGGCCGAAGGGCCTGTTTCCATGCTGTGTATCTGTGTATCACTAAGTATGCACTCGGCACAGGCAAAGTGCTGGAGTAACTCAGCGGGTCAGGCAGCAACTCTGGAGAACATGGATATGTGACACTTGTTCAGACTGTTTATGGTGGGAGAGGGGGGTTTAGGAAGCTGGAAAGGAGATGGGACAGGACAAAGATGCGGCTCCCACACCACAAAAATCAGGAGAAAGAAATACATAAACTTAGAGAACAAAACTATGTTTTTGGATAGGTTGACAGGATAACAAGTAAATAAACTCACAAGTTTCTGCAGCCTTCTCAGTAAGAGAATTACAGTGAAGAAGAACCTGTGTACAAAGAATTGAGAGTGAAGTTATTTGCAATTGTAGCAGGTTTGGTAATGTGAAGGGCAGGATGTTTCACAGGTACATGTAACTGTGAGGCCAATGCCTTTCAGCATCAGGAAGCTTGTCAATATTATTTTTCACCTACAAAAATTATTTGGTATGTTTTTTTCAATGTACCTGTAGTACAATTATAGCCAAACACATTGACTCTAAAGTGCATGAACTATCGGGGGGGGGGGGGGTGAGGGGAATTTGGATGGTGCGGATATGCCCTGGTATCTCGATGCACGATTAACGTCGGTGTATGACCCATTACAGCTTGCACATTAAGCTTGTGCTCTCACTTCATTATTATTCAGTGTGAATGCATGCAGCCGAAATTCTTAAAATCACTCACAGTAAAAATGAGGTTAATTGCCATATCAGGTGAAGCTTTTTTTTTTAATGAAATAGATAAGTGCAATCAAGTGTCCTTGTTTGCATCAGCGCGCTGCTGAACTAAAGTTGCACACACTTCCCGGGGAAGGCAAGACTTCTCTACAAAGTACAGGCATTGCCTTAGATACACAAAACGTTGGAGCAACTCAGCAGGACAGGCAGCATCTCTGGAGAGAAGGAATGGGTGACGCTTCGTGTCGAGACCCTTCTTCAGACTGAAGAAGAGTCTGAAGAAGGGTCTCACTTCGAAACGTCACCCATTCCTTCTTTCCCTGTCCCACTGAGTTCCTCCAGCTTTTTGTGTCTATCTTCAGTGTAAACCAGCATCTGCAGTTCCTTCCTACACTATCTTCATATGTTCATAATCTATAGGGCAAACAAGACAACATCTGTGAAGGAAAGAACTTCTTATTCTTTTTCTTCTTGCGTATGGTGTGCACAGCCTAAAGTTGTAGGACAACTTGCTCTATTTGGTCTTATTTGTTTGTGCATGCCGGGTCGATTGCATTCGTCGAAACCACGCGATGGTTTCAATCTTCCACCCCAAGGAAGGAACTGCAGATGCTAGTTTACACCGAAGATGGACACCAGGTCAGGCAGTATCTCTGGAGAAAAGGAATATGCGATGTTTCGGATTGAGACCCTACTTCAGTCTGAGAGTCTGGGGAAAGGGACAAGAGACAAGACAAGAGACATTTATTGTCACATGCACCAATTGGTACAGTGACATTTGTGGTCACCATACAGCCATACGAATAAAATAAAGAACACAGAACACGATCGTCTATAACATAAACATCCCCACACAGCAGAATCAAAGTTTCCCACTGCGAGGGAAGGCACCAAAGTGCAGTCATCCTCCTCTTTGATGTTCTTTGATGTTCACCCGTGGTCAGGGCCTCCCGAAGCCCCTATCAGTCGCCGCTACGGGCAGCCTGATGTTCAGGCCCTCTTGCCAGGATGATGGAACTCCGACGTCGGAACGGAAGAACATCCTCAGCGGCTTGGACTTCCGAATCGGCCACTTCCTACCGGAGACCGTGGCTCCCGAAGTCCACAGACCAAGCTGGGCTGAGATTCAACGTTGGCGAAGGATCTCAGGACTCTGCGATGTTGGTCAGCGTTGCCCGTGGCTGGGAGCTCTGCAACCACAGCTCTGCGGTGTTGAAGTAGCAGGCCCAACACTCCGGAGCTTCAAACGGCGATCCCAGGTAAGGCATCGCCCGCTTTGCGATGTATCCAGCGCTGCTCCGCCGCTGAAGCTCTGGCCAGTCTCCGGCACAAAAGGCCGCGCCAATCCAGTTGGTAGGCTGCGAGGAGTGGGGGGGGGGGGGGGGGGGGGGGGGGGGGGGGGGGAGGCGAGGATGTGACTATTCTCCAAATGACTGGGAAACGGTCGGAGTGACTGGGGGGAAGTCGGAGAGCCTGTTTCAATGCTGTATCTATAAACTCACTTATACATCATGTATACAGAAACCATTAGGTACAATCACAATTGTTAGACCCCAATTAGAGTGTGGCATGTAATTCAGGTCACTTTGTGTTGGGGAGGATATGAAAGTCCCAGACATGGTAAAAGAAAGACGTACTTGAGTGGTTCCTTCGATGAGTCAAGTTTAATTTTGTTTAGAGATACGGCAAAGTGAGAAATACTTTTCTCCTGGATATATGGAATCTGCTGTGTGGGAGTTCACAGGCAATGCTAGTTTAATATCTCTTTGCATAACAATCCTCACTTGACTTTATTGTGACTGCAGCAGCTGGCAAATTTCCGCAGTGATCTCTTTGCTCAACAAACAGAAGCCGCCTGCACTGTTCCCAGTCGAGACGGACAAAGGGACATTATTCCCGGAAGAGATATGGTAGATGCGGCCTTCATGTGAACGATTCTCAGCCATCTAATGGCATGGATAAGTGTGCTATTTCTCCACAAACATCCACTCACTTTTAGAAAGCTGAACTTTCTTCTTCCTGTCACATTGCACTGTAAATCAGATTCAGATTCAGATTTAGATTCAACTTTATTGTCAATGTGCAGTGTACAGTACAGAGACAACGAAATGCAGCGGCACTAACGTTCATGTAATAGAGAAGGCTTGAAGTCAGTTTAGACTTCTTCACAGCTGTTATCCGGCATCTAAACCAAACTAACAACAACCAGACAGCAGTCCTGACCTACCATCTATCTTATTGGAGACCCTTGGACCCTCTTTAATCGGACTTTACTGGACTGCAGTTCAGTCTAGTTCATTGTAACGTGTACCAAAGTACAGTGAAAAGCTCTTGCTGCAGTGAAAGACTTTACCTTGAACGAAACGTCATTCCCTTTATCCTGTATCTGTTCAGTGTGGACGGCTGTAATCATGTATAGTCTTTTTATTGATTGGACAGCAGGCAACACAAATAAAAGGTTTTCACTGTACATGTGACAATAATAAAAATTAAAATTAAAATTAAAGAAAAAAGTGACCATCCCGGAGGTGCTTGAAAAACTGAAAGCAGCAGGCACCGACCGCTCTATACAAGGCAACAGCTTAGAAATCTTGATACTAAGTAATGATGCTCTAAACAGTACACAGAGGTGAGGAATGTCAGACCTTTCATGGCTCTGAATGAATCTGTGGAATTCTCTGCCACGGAAGGCAGTGGAGGCCAATTCACTTGATGTCTTCAAGACTTCTTCTTGCGAATGAAACACAAAGGAATAGTTAGATCTCAAGCCGGGTATTGAGCAGCCAGGTTGTTGTCTCTGTTGGCGTCAATGTTTGCCAGGCCCTGAGCTCCATTTGGTGGGTGTCCAGGTTCGATCCTGACTATGGGTGCTGTTTGTACGGATTTTGTACATTCTCCCTGTGACCTGCGTGGGCTTTTCCCCCCGAGATCTTCGGTTTCCTCCCACACTCCAAAGCCATGCAGGTTTGTAAGTTAATTAGCTTGGTATAAATGTAAAATTGTTTTGAATCGTCTTAGCGTGCGGGGATCGCTGGTCAGCACGGACTCAGTGGGCCGAGGGGCCAGTTTCCGCGCTGTATCTCTAAACTAAACTAAAACTAAACTATAAATTCTATTGTCCTGGATGCTTAAACTGTACTCTGATATTACTTGCTTTGATTAATTTACTGTTACAAAGATATTTAAGCAGCAAAACTAACAAAGGAAAATATTAAGAAACAAAAATGAGGGGCTACCAATGTTGGTCTACAAAATCGTTCCTCTCTTCTAGCTTTCTCTCCCCCCCCCACCCCTACAATCAGTCTAAAGAAGACCAAGACATCACCTATCCACTCCCAGTGATGTTGCCTGGCCTGCTGAGTTGCTCCAGCATTTTGTGTCTATTTATGCCAATATTAACTGAGATCCATCTTCTGGCTCTTAGCTTCTCAGGAATTTACATATAAAAATCATTATTTGAGTCACAACTGACTAAAAAGGAAAGCAACCTGACTTTTCCATAAAAATTGACTCAAATTCACTCTATTAAGCTAAGTTATTTCATTCAGAGGGTGGTGGGTATGTGGAACGAGCTGCCAGAGGAGGTAGTTGAGGCAGGCTCCATTACACCATTTAAAAGATGGATAGGTACATGGATAAGAAAGGTTTAGAAGGATACGGGGTAAATGCAGGCAAATAGGACGAGCATCTTGGTTGGCATGATCAAATGGAGCTGAAGGGCCTGTTTCCCTGCTGTGTGACTCTAATACTGCACGAGTTATTTAAAATGTTATTGTTGATATGGCTTGTCATATAAGGATATCTTCAATTGATTTTTAACTGTTCTCAATACCAATGTACCAAAACGGCTAATTCCTTGTAAGGCAATAATATTTTATGTGAATTGTATTAAAATTGATAGATTTAGGAGGACATATATCACCATGAATCATTTGGGCTCAGCTGCTAGATTCTGTGTGCACGTGAAAATAAATACATAAGATTACCATGCATACTGATAATGGTTAGAATTGCCATAAAAAGTTAATGAAATGTGTATGTCAAAGTAAAAATATAAGATTATCATGCAAACATAAAATGGTTATATGTGCCATGAAAAGATAATAAATGAAGAATTCCCATAAAATTCCTGAAGGGGTTTCACAGTCTAGCAATGTACAATTACATTTTATGTTTAGGAAAGGTCATCTGCTCAAAGAACACATTTACATTTGTCTGGATAGAGTGGATGTGAAGAGGATTTTTTTCACTAGTGGGTGAGTCTAGGACCAGAGGCTGTAGCCTCAGGATAAAAGGACGTTAGAAAGATGAGCAGGAATTTCTTTAGTCAGGGGGTGGTAAATCTGCCAAATCAATGGATACTTTTAAGGCAGAGATTGATAGATTATTGACGAGTATGGGTTATGGGGAGAAGGCAGGAAAATGGAGTTGAGAGAGGAAAACAGATCAGCCAATATTGAATGGTGGTGTAGACTTGATGGGACGATTGGCCCAATTCTACTATAACTTATGAACTTATGAAGACAGGAGAAGGTTAACCATTGAACAGTGCTAGAAAACAAAAAAACTGCAGATGCTGAGACCTCAAACAAAAATTTGCTTCAGAAATAACGTTAAGCTGCATTTCATTCAGTTCAGACTTTATTGAACAAAAAGGCCGCAAAAACAGATTGACCAGCTAAAGAGTATATTGAAGATAGACACAAAATGCTGGAGTAACTCAGCGGGACCGGCAACATCTCTGGAGAGAAGGAATGGGTGACGTTTCGGGTCGAGACCCTTCTTCGGACTGATGTCAGCTAAGTCAGCATAATAAGAATCTTATTTAAAAGCTTCCGGAAGGATGATGAGCAGTCTTTCGCAGAGACCATAAGACCATAAGATATAAGAGCAGAATCAGGCGATCCAGCCCATCGAGTCTGCTCTGCCATTTGATCATAGCTGGTCTATATTTCCCTCCCAAGTCGCAACCCATTCTCCTGCCTTCTCCCTGGAACCTTTGCCCAGACAATGTGTGGACAAAATGGAACCCCACTCCAAAGCCAGGGGAGATGGAGACTAGAGATATGGAAGGGCAAGCTGTGAAAACAACAGATCAAAGCAGATGATGGTAAGAAAATATAAAATAGTTGATTATTGAGACCCTTCTTCAGACTGGTGTCACGGGATTGGGCAGTACATAGATAAGGAAGTGTGTATATATAAGAAAGAGTAGGGTGTGAAAGCAGGACACGTGTAAATGTGTTCTTTGAGCCGATGACCTTTCCTAGAGAGAAATCTTAATTGTACATTGCTAGACTATAAAAACAATTCAGGAATTTCACTCTGATAATGGAGGAGGCCCAGGACAGAAAGATCAGTGTGGGAATGGGAGGGAGAGTTAAAGTGTTGAAATATATATATATAAAGATATATACAGTAAATATAAAGAATATATCGTGCAATTGGACATGGAGAGACTTAATTAAATTCCCACTAAACAAGTTTATATGTGGTCCTGCTATGTAATACTTCACTTTAATTAAATTACACAAAACTATATAGGTAGTTATAATGTCTGAATTTTTACATATCTTGAGACATCTTTCAGTGATGGCATCCATTTAACAGTACAAGTTGTTCATTTTATTTGATATGTTATTGCAAGCAATTACATGTCACACAAGATAATGAGACAATAAAATTGTGTAACAATCATTCTCAAATTTTAGAAAGTTTGGGCCAGTATTATGTAAAGATTCTGCGTCATGTTTAGTTTCTTTTTTTAAATCCACCTGTTTGATTATGGTCAAATATTCATCTAAGTCTAAGAAAGAAGTACGTGTAGGAAGGAACTGCAGATGCTGGTTTCCACCGAAGGTAGAGGCAAAATACTGGAGTAACTCAGCGGGACAGGCAGCGTCTCTGAAGAGAAGGAATGGGTGACGATTTGGGTCAAGACCCCTCTTCAGACTAAGAGAGAGTCAGGGGGAGAGAAAGACTAGAGATATGGGAGGGTAAGGTGTGAAAACGAGACATCAAAAGGGACATGTAGAATGGATCATTGTCAGTAAGGGGAGGGTGACAACGAGGCATGCAATCAGTAAAATTTCATCAGGAGGAAGAAAGGAGCATGTTGAATTCTCTGTAATAAATATGTTGAACAAACCACAAAGTGACGGAGGAACTTCGGTCAGGCAGCATATGTGGAGGCAACGTCAGATAACATTTTGGGCTGGGACCATCATATCATCACACAGACAGATAGATTAACACTCTGAAGAAGGGCCACGACCCGAAACGTTGCCTGCCTTTCCCTCCTCAGATGCAACCTGACTTGCTGGGTTCCTCCAACACTTTGTGTTTTGCTCAACGTTCCAGCGTCTGCAGTCCCCTGTGTCGCCAACAAAAATATATTTATTTTCTTCCATAGATAAGGAAGGCAAAGCGCCCTTCATGGGTCCTGACGTTTCCTTAAGAATTTGTGATTCCCTTTTATGTTCTTATTTATCCCACTTTCTCATCCACTCCCTGCACATTAGGGGCAGTTTTACAGCGGCCAATCAACCTACGACCCTGCACTTTTTTTGGGATGTTGGAGGAAACCCACACGGTCACGAGGAGAACGTGCAAACTCCACACCCGAGGTCAGGATCAAACCCGGTCATTGCGTTGTGATGCAGCAGCTCTCCCAGCTAACGGATGAGGAATATTCTTCCGAGCAAGCATCTTTGACCTGAAACAATAACTTGGCTTCTCTTTCAACAACACATCTGCTGATTATTTCTCAACCTCTTGTGCTTTTTGTTTTGGATTTCTGGCATTTGCAGGGCTTTTTTTTTTCATTTTCAATTTGCATTTAACGGTGAGTATTATGCTTAATTTGTACTAGCTGCCTCTCACCAACCCTTCCTCGGAGCTGGTTCCGTCGAAAGTGAGAATGATGGGCAAAGACACACACTGACAGAGCTAATTTTTAAATCAATACCCTGATAGACAAGACACTCTAGAAGACAAAGATGAAGTTAGGCTGACAGGAGGGAAGAGAGAGTGATGTTTTCTTGGAAGGTCTGCACCATATTCGAGAGGACATTTTTTTTTTAACAAAGTGAGATCTCATAATTTGGAGTTCAGCAACAAAGCTAAGATTGAAAACACAACGTTTCCTACCTCTGATTCCCAACATGGGAGCGTTGATCCATTTCCTGCAAAAATAGAAAAATAATAAGCCCCAGCAGAGAGAGGGTGAGCTTTTAAAGTTGTATATCAACGGAGAGACAGTATATTGTTGCACCATGATAAATGACTGCATCAAAGATGCCATCTGGCAAATAATAAAAGAAAAAGCACATGCTAAAAAATAGTAAGCTTTTTGCTCAATTTCAATAGCCCTTCACAGAAATGGGTTTGAACGGTTTTGTTACTGTGTGTGGGAGCGCATTAATTTACCACAAAAATCATCAAGAAAAGGAAATATATACATTAAAAAAACAGTATGCACATCCATCTTTATGTTTTTTTTACGTCTAGTTTAGTTTAGAGAAACAACGCGGAAACGGGCCCTTCAGCCCATCGAGTGCAGCGACCAGCGATTCCCGCACACTAATGCCCCTGTCCCACTTAGGAAACCTGAACGGAGACCTCTGGAGACTTTGCGCCCCACCCAAGGTTTCCGTGTGGTTCCCGGAGGTTGCAGGTGGTTGCCGGAGGTTGCAGGTAGTGGAAGCAGGTAGGGAGACTGACAAAAACCTCTGGGAACCGCACGGAAACCTTGGGTGGGGCGCAAAGTCTCCAGAGGTTTCCATTCAGGTTTCCTAAGTGGGACAGGGGCATAACACTATCCTACACACTCAAAGGGCAATTTACATTTGCACCAAGCCAATTAACCTACAAACCTGTATGTCTTTGGAGTGTGGGAGGAAAGCAAATATCTCGGAGTAAACCCATGCGGTCACTGGGAGAAGGTTAAACTCCGTCCAGACAGCACCCGTAGTCGGGATCGAACCCTGGTCTCTGGCACTGTAAGCCCTGTAAGGCAGCAACTCTACCGCTGTGCCACCATGCCACATGCACAAATCTTGCTGCCTGCCTTTCTTGCAATGCTGAGGACTATATTCTACACTCTGTATCTTGCATTCTACTCTATCCATTGTATTTAAGTTTGACTTGGTTGTATTTATTTAGAGTATTATCTGATCTGTTATTTTTGAAATGTGTTCACTGCTGTCTTGATGACACCGATAAGAATATTCATAAGTGAAATTTCCATAATGCAAAGAACTCTCTGACTAATGAAAGATTGACAATGTTGGTGCATTGAAGGGAACAATGCACTTTACTGAATGTACGAATGACACAGATTATATGCTCAAGTCTACTTAAAATTTACATTTTGCTTGTATCAAAATGTTAATTAAAATTTGAGGTACATTATGTCTTGGGTATTTAAATGAGATATGCAACACAAGTTTTGTTTTACACAGAGGGCGGTGGGTGTCTGTAAAGTGCTGCCAGGAATGGTGGTGGAGGCAGATATGATAGTGAGTTATAAGAGGCTTTTAGATTGGCACATGGATATGCAGGGAATGGAGGGATATAGATCATGTGCAGGCAAATGAGTTAATTCATCTTGGCATTATGTTTGACATGGGCAATCTGGGCCGAGGGGCCTGTTGTTGTGCTGTACTGTTCGATGTGCTACGTTACACAATGTTAGTGTATATTCCTTTCTCATTGCCGTTTGCTTCGTAACTCCATAAGTCTAGGCACAGAATTAGGCCATTCGGCCCATCGAGTCTACAATCATGGTTGTATGATTGTAGGCACCATTCTCTAAAGGGATCTATCTTCCCCTCTAAACCCCATTCTCCTGCCTCTTTCCCATAACCAGTGTCACCTTACGAATCAAGGATCTGTCAATCTCCGCTATAAAAATACCAAATGACTTGGCCTCCACAGCCACCCATGGCAATGAATTCCACAGATTCACCACCCTCTGACTAAAGAAATTCCTCCTCATCTCCTTCCTAAAGGAACAACCTCTCATTCTGAGGATGTGGCCTCTGGTCCAAGACTCACCTACTAGTGGAAACCTCCTATCCACATCCACTATATCCAGGCCTTGCATTATTCGGTAAGTTTCAATGAGGTCCCCCCCTCACCCTTTTAAACTCCAGTGAGTACAGGCCCAGTGCTGTCAAATGCCCCTGCAAGATGGCCCATAAATTATGTTTATGATGCACATTATAATCTTTAAATGCAAATAAATAGCGTAGTAACATGATCTTCAGCGGAACTCATCACCACGAAGGGGTGTGGAGGGCAAATCAGCGGATATTTTTAAGGCAGAGATAGATATGTTCTTGATTAGAACAGGTGTCAAAGATTAAGGGAAGAAGGCAGGAGAATGGGGTTGGGAGGCAGAGATCAGCCATGATTGAATGGCGTAGTAGACTCGATGGGCCGAATGACCTAATTCTACTCCTGTAACTTGTGGATAATAAGAATACTATACACAAAATCACATTCAGTTAGTGACGGTGGGCCTGAAGCAACATGTGGGAAAAGGTGAATAAGTGAATAAGCAAGAACATAAAAGGATGTGTCGCTCATGATATTTTCCATCTTTAGGGAGATCAATGAGGTTAAACTCTCATTGTTGGGAAGGTGCACTTTCAGAAACTGTTTGATAAACTGTCTGCAGTCTTTAAAAGAAGGGATCCCGCAGAAGCAACTAAAGGTGCTTAAAGAGTTAGAGAAATTACATAGGGAGCAATACAAACACACACGTCAATGCAACAGGTCACTGATATATGTTCAAGGACGATGTTGGCATAGAAAACATGAAGTGTTTCTTTACACAAAGACTGGATAATAACAGTGTCAGCTTTCAGGAACAGTTTCGTAACCAGGACACTGGACTACTTTCAGGAGAAACTAGACTTAGAACGGAAAAACAATAGCTTAAATATCTTGGGAAAATGGGGACAGTTAACTCGAGAGCCTTCTGCAACTGCTGCTCTTCTGCCTTCCCAGCAAGCAAACTCTCGCCTTTGTGTGTGGGAAGGAACTGCAGATGCTGGTTTACACCGAAGATGGACACAAAGTGCCGGAGTTACTCAGCGGGTCAGGCAGCATCTCTGGAGAAAAGGAACTGGGTGATGTTTTGGGTCGGGTCCTTTCTTCAGACTGCTTTTATCCGCTGTATTTGCTGGGAGGGATTGATGAGAGTTTCAGAGTACGTAGGAGTAGGCCATTCGGCCCTTCGAGCCTGCACCGCCATTAATGGATCCCGATGAAATATAGCCAAAACTACCCTCTGTGGCAGAGAGTTCCAGAGATTCACCACTCTCTGTGTGAAAAAAGTTAAGATAAAGCTTGATATCCCAACGGCAGTTAGACTATTTGCTGTGTGAGGAAGGGTCTCGACCCCAAACATCATTCATCCTTTTTCTCCAGAGATGCTGCCTGACCTGCTGAGTTACTTCAGCACTCCATGTCTATCTCTTGTCTTTGAATGATTTTACCTGTTTCTGGCATCCTAATATTAATGTTCCCACCAGCTATTTAAGGTTTGACACCTGATTTTTAACCTGTATTTTCCATCAGATTAAATAAGAAGGATTGCCATAAGAATAGGAAGAGATCATTCAGGCACTAGAACATATTGGGCTATTCTGTCAGTTAAATCAGCCGCAAACTCATTGATGAGCAGAATATGGTACCCTGACCCTATTTATCCACATAGTTTGCAAATCCCGTAATTCCCAAGTTCGACAAAAAACTATAAATCCCAGATTTAGACTCTAGACCTTTTGACTTTAGTGATACAGCGCGGATACAGGCCCTTTGGGCCATCGAGTCCATGCCAACCCATGACCACCCAGTCCATCATACTATCCTAAACACTCGAGACAATTATCAAAGCCATATAACCTACAAACCTGTATGTCGCTGGAGTGAGAGAGGAAACTGGAGCACCCGGAGAAAACCCACGCGGTCACTGGGAGAACAAACAAAACTCCATACAGATGGCACCCATGGTCCAGATCGAACCCGGGTCGTTTGCAACTCTGACACTGTCCCACTGTGCCACCCCAAAAACATTACACCCCAGCATCCACTACTCCTAGGGGAGTCAGTTTTCCTACCCTTTATATGAAGAAGCCTTTCCCAGCTTCTCCGTGGAGGGCAACAGTCAGATGTTAAGTATGCGACTCCTTGCCTGAGACTCCTTCAGCAGAGTCAAATGGTTATGGACCATACAAATTAGGTGCGGGAGTAGATAACTTGGCCCCTCAAGCCTGCTCTGCCATTTAATAAGATCATGGCTTATCTGTTTGTCACCTTAAGTCTGCTTTCCCATCAATCTGCCCGGCACCTTTCGCCCTCTTGCTTATCGAGTACCTATCCACCGCTGCCTTCAATTATTCAATGACTTTACTTTGCATGCAGTTTGTGGAAGAGTTCCAAAGACTGAGAACCCTCGGAAAAAAAACAAATGGTCTCATCAATATGTGAAATGGCCTCTACCTTGTCTTTAAACAAAGACCCCCAGTTTGGGATTCTCCCACCAAAGGAAAAATCCTCTCTGCGTCAATCCTGTCAAGTCCCCCTCAAAGGAAAGAACATAGAATAGTACAGCACAGGAACAGCCCCTTCGACCCACCATGTCCGTGCCAAACATTACGCCAAGATAAAGTAGTCTCATCCGCCTGCACGTGATCAAAATCCCTCCATTTCCCATCTTAGTTTTAGTTTCAGTTTTGGAGATACAGGGTGGGAGCAGGCCCATTGAGTCCGCACCAACCGGCGATCTCCCCGAACACTAGTTCTATCCCACACACGAGGTACCTAAAAAAACCTGCATCGGTTTGGAATATGGGAGGAAATCGGAGCACCCGGAGAAAACCCAGGGAGGTCACAGGGAAATCGTACAAACTCTGATCAGACAGCACCCGTAGTCGGGATCGAACCGGGGTCTCTGGCACTGTAAGGCAGTTACTCTACCGCTGTGCCACTGTGCCGCCCAACTAAAACCTTCTTAAACAACACTATCAAATCTGTCTCCAGCATCACTCTTGGCAATGCAGTCCATGCAATCCCCTACCCTCTGTGTAAAATAAAACTTGCCTGCACATTTACTCCTTTTACCTTAAAGCTCTGCCCTCTTGTCTTTGATATTTCCACTCTGGTGTGTCCACCTTATCTATGTTTGTCATTACTTTATTTACTATTAGCCCTCCCCTTAGCATTCAATGCTCCAGAGAAAATATATCACCAGGAATAACTACCAGAAAAATAATAAGAAGTCATAAGTCATAGGAGCAGAATTTCAACGAGTCCCATGAAATTTTGCTGATTTTCTTCCCCATCCCATTTCAAACTTTGCACCAATATATCTTGCTACATTTTCATAAGTTCATAAGTCATAGGAGCAGAATGAGGCCATTCAGCCCATCAAGCCCACTATACCATTCAATTGTGGCTGAATCATCTTTCCCTCTCAACCCCATTCTCCTGCCTTTCTCCCATAACCCTTGACACCCGCACTAATCAAGAATCTGTACCATGTAAAACGCAACATGCTGGAAGTGATTCAATGAGCCAGGCAACATCTCTGGAGGATATAGATAGGCAACATTTCGGTTCAGGCCCCTTCGTCAGACTGATGGTAGTGGGGTTGGAAAAAGGCAGATACAAGCCTAGCCTGTCCAATAGGACCAACCTCAATATAGTGCCATTATCATTTTTGACTTTAGTATTATCTGATATTTTTAGTGTTAGAAATGGGTCCAAACACAATAGAGCTGCTCAAATATGCTGTCCTTTGTGAAGACCTCAAATCTCTTTGGATCCTGACTGTTCTAGATTTTCACCCCCAATGTCCTCAATGGACGATTCCAAACTTAATTGCTTTGAAATAGATCGGCCACAGTCATGGCAACTCGTTCAATCCATATTGTATTTTCATGATTTTATTCCCTTAGCTCTGCTACCTTATACGTCACCTATAATTGGGTCATTGGCAAACTTAAATATACTGCTCTTTGAGAAATGAATACATATTGTGAGCAGTTGAAGTCCCAACAAAGGTTCTTATGGGACATTAATTTCAATTCAAGTTCCTGCCCAGTCTATCGACACTGTCTTCAGCTGTCTAACCAGGACAACAATCAGAACAATTAAATGGAGTCATAGTCACACAGTGTGGAAACGGCCCTTCGGCCAAACTTGCCCATACCGACCACCATTTCCCAAATTGGTAGATTTACTTCTAATTTGCTTTTAATTCAGTCTCACAATCTGCACAATGGAATCTTATTGAATGCTCTTTAGATGTCAAGCAGGATAAACATCACCCATTGACATCCCCTGTCCAATAATTTTGTTACAACTTCCAAAGCTTTAATTTGGTTTGTTAGACATGACACAGTCCCCTTTAAATCCATGCCAAGTCCCTCCAAATCAGCCCAAATTTCTCAGGTACTTCATCCTTAATAATAGGTTCGGATTCATTTCCCTACCACAAATATCGGATACTCCCTCTAGTCTTTCTGAAATAATAGATTTGCTTCTGCAATTTAGCGAGCCAATGGAGCAATTCAAATCAGAGGAGGAAGTTTAGTTTAGTTTAAGTTCGAGATACAGCAGTAAACAAGCTTTTTTGCCCGTACAGTCCACATCAACCATCGATCACCCATTCGCACTTGTTCTATGTTATCCCACTTACGTATCCATTCACCGCACACTAGGGGCAGTTTACAAAGGTAAATTAACCTACAAACCCCACACACTATTGGGATGTGGGATGAAACTGAAGCACCTGGAGAAAACCCACACGGTCATAGAAAGAACATGCAAACTCCACACATACAGCACCCTAGGTGAGGATCGAACCCGGGTCCTTGGCACTGTGAGACTGAGCAAGGAAATGATTTAGCATCTAAAAAATCACCAAATTCTTTACAACACAAGGGCAACAATTATAATGACATTTTCAAATGTATCAATCCTCTGTGCCATTATCTTTCTTTTCAGATATTATTTTCTTGCTTACATTATCTACAATGAGTTCCAAAAATATATTCTCACTTTGCAAACAAACTGTTTGGTCCTATTCTGTTATTTATACATTACATGCACCACTTGGCATTATTTTTCCTCAAGAATCAGATTTTCTTTCCCAGGTATTCCTATAATATTTCCTTACATGCAACTATTCTATTTGGTGGTGAGATCCACATGCTGGCCACATTTTGGGCGAAAGGTTTTCTCTTGAATTCTCTGCTGGCTATCTATCTATCTATCGGCGGCTACCATATATTTACCTAGGACATAGAACAGTACAGCACAGGAACAGGCCCTTCAGCCTGCAATGTCTGTGCCGAACATGATGCCAATTTGACACTGAATTCACCTGCCTGCACATGATCCATGTCTCTCCATTCCCTGCATATCCATGGCCCAGTCTCTTACACGCCATTATCATATTTGTTCTACCACCATGCCTGGCAGTGCATTCCAGGCCCCTGTATAAAACAACCTTGTTCCACACATCTCCTTTAAAATTTGTCCCTCACACTTTAAAGCTATGCCCTCTGCGCTTTGATCTTCCCCCAGTCCTGTGCCACAGTTTTTCAACCCTCTTACATCTTGCTTTCCAATTGTCTCCTCACTAAATGCCCCATACACACCTGCTCAATCCACATCCACAATTCTGTTTCTCTCCTGCACTTTAGATCTGTGCTTCTTAATATCTCATGTCACACAGTCATGCAGCATTGAAACAGGCCCTTCAACCCAACTTGTCCACACCAACCAACATGTCCCTTCAACACTAGTCCCACCTGCCTGCGTTTGGCCCATATCCCACTAAACCTGTCCCAAAAATGTACCTGTCCAAATGTTTCTTCAATGCTGCAATAGTACCTGCCTCAATTACTCCCTCCGGCAGCTCGTTCCATTCACCCACCACCCTTTGTGTGAAGAGGTTACCCCTCAGATTCCTATAGAATCTTTCCCCCCCTCACCTTAAGCCTTTATCCCCTGGTTCCCGATTTCCCGGACTGGGTAAGAGACTCTACCCGATCTATTCCTCTCATGGTTTTGTACATCTCAAATGTCCAATCAAGCTCTCAAATGCCAGTTCTCTGCTGAGAATTAAAGTTATGGATGACACAAGAAATGATTCAAGAAAACCTTCTTCCCAAGCTAACCCCGTCACTGGCCCACGACTGACCTCTTGAGCTCGATCTTGGCCAAACTTTACCAGAGGCACATTTTCCATGGCAAAGCCATACAGTATACTTTAGGGTGTAATCTTTAGCACACGCAGTAATCATTCAGCATCTACTACTCACATATTTTCAATTGTGTCATTATCAGCAACCACTTTTTAAAAGTTGCATAGAACATTGTTAGAACAGTAAAGCACAAGAATAGGTTCTTCAGCCCATAATGTCTGTGAATGAATGAAATAATACTTTATTGTCACATGTGACAAGTCCCAGTGAAATTCTTTGCTTGAATACCCAGGGTATGCGAATAGTCGCCACATAAAGGACGCTGACAATGTTATAAAGTATCCTGAACATGATGCTAGACTTGAATCTTTATTTCTTCTGCTAGTGCAATTGTGAATGCAATTTATATTGTACTTGATATGGTGTTTTTCATTTGAAATGCTGTGACACTTTCTGACTATTCCAACTTTTCTTTTTCCCTTCTCATCCCTGCATTAATTATTTGCACTATTTGCTTTCAACTTTCAAGTTATTACATAGGAGGCTATTTGCCTGTACTACTAAATTCTATTTTTTGCTATATCCCCCAGTTTGTTGTCATTGGTCATTCCTTGTCACGGAAATTCTTAGGTCCCCATCGGACCATGGTGTCTCCAGGGTGCTATCCCCTATATGGAGGACGCCTGTGCGTGACTTTGTTTTCACGTGGGGAGACTGGTACACAGACAACCACCTCACGGTCCTTGACAGATCTGGGTCAGAATCCAGTGGCAGGGAGTCCAAGGCTACCGGAGACCCTTTACTGCTGCAGCCTTCATCCGCCTTCCCAGCCGTTGTGATGTTCCACGAAGGTCAGACATCATTCTCCGTCTGTTCCACCATTGAGGTTTTGGTTGGGTTGCTCTTTGTCAGAGACCTCCCCCTCGACCTTACCGCCATGGGTGGCTCTACCAGGAGCATAGCTCCAGACGGCATCGCTCTCAGATCTCAGGTCCACAAGCTTCTCTACCACGACAAGGTGACAATCCACGGAGAAGACATGAAAATTACCCTTCGCCAAACTGAAGGCCTGAATAACTGCACCACTTCTCTCATTTTCAAATCTAATGTTGAACTTTGGTTACCATTTAATTAAGGCTACTTTAACTCTTGGATTATTAGTTAGTCTCATTTCCCATTACTGAATCTTGTAAAGGATGCTCCTTTATTGCTTCTAAAATATATTGTTGCAACACTGCACCTTAAATGCATTAATAAATTCACTGGCCTTTTTAGTTGAGCTATTTTGTTCTTTCCGATCGCGATGAAAATTAATGCAGCCTATTTAAACATACTGCTTTTCATAAAGGGCTCTCTAATCTCTGCATTAATATCTTCTGCCATTTCATTGCTGTTATCAGGAGGCTTGTAGACTACTCCTTTCTTATTCTTCAATTCCAACCATAGATTCTTGTCTGCTTACATTCTCCCTCCTATATTCTCTTTTACTCATGTAGTAATACATTTAATCAATCAGATTACACTTCTAACTTCAGCATATTTACTAAAGCTCCTCGATTCTACAATCTTTAGTTCCAATTGATGACATTTTTTTAACTGCATTACAGAACACCCTAATGGGGCTGTCCCACTGTACGAGCTAATTCAAGAGTTCTCCCGATTCGAACTCGGAGAATTACGGTAATAGCTGCTCGTAGGTACTCGGGGCTCTCGTGAACATTTTTCAACGTTGAAAAATCTTCACGAGTCTTCCCGAGCATACCGCGTTTCCCGAGTACCTGCCATTAGCGTTACGAGCCGCTAAGAGACCTCCCGAGCTCCGACGTACCCGCTACGTACATTCTACATGCTTCCACGAGTTTGATTATTTTATAAACTCGGGAGAGCTCTTGAATTAGCTCGTACAGTGGGACAGACCCACAAGCCATCTCTAATTCTGTCCTCTTACACATTCAGTCCTCTTACATGCCTCTATCGTAGTTGCCCCCACCACCTCCCCTAGCAGCACATTCCCGGCACCAGGGGGCATAGCGGTGGGGCTACTCCCTTATAGCGGCAGAAACCCAGGTTCGATCCTGACTACGGAGTGCTGTCTGCATGGAGTTTGCACGTTCTCCCCGTGAGCTGCATGCGTTTTCTCCGAGATCTTCGGATTCCTCCCACACTCAAAACATATACAGGTTTGTAGGTTAATTGGCTTGGTGTAAATGGAAAAATTGTCTCTGGTGTGTGTAGGACAGTGTTAGTGTGTGGGCATCACTGGTCAGCGGGCTCGGCAGGCCAAAGGGACTGTTTCTGCACTGTATCTCTAAGCTAAATTAATCTTATTAAACCCTGTGTAAAAAAACTTGCCCTACACATCTCCTTTAAACTTTGCCCCTCACCTTCAAGCTGTGCCCTCGAGACTTTGACTTTTCCAACCTAGGAAGAAGGGTAAATGCAGAAGAGAAAAATGCTCACATGCCCCTCATGGATACAATATATAATTCTTCACCAATACGACATTCACATGAATCTAGACCCACAAATCCTGACTGCTCTCAGTTCCGAGCTAATTAGCGACGGACAATAAACGATCAAATTATTAGAAGATAAACACAAAAAGCTGGAGTAACTCAGCGGGAGAGGCAGCATCTCTAGAGAGAAGGAATGGGTGACATTTCGGATCGAGACCCTTCTTCAGACTGGTTCTTCTTCAGTTCTTCAGACAAATTATTAGTATCGTTCACATCCCGAGAATGAATGAAAAAATATATATATTTGGATATACATCTGGATATATTTATACCTGCTGTTGCTAAGTAGAGTTCCTAGCAATCCTGGCTTGCTATGCAAAAATAACGAGATATTTTCCTGTCAGCCTCTCTCCTGATAATCATTTTACCAAACGCAAATATTTTCCTGCATTCAGTTTGATGTCCCCCCCCCCCCACCCCCTCAAATGTCTTCTCATTTAACGTTACCGAGATAATCATAACTTTCATTTTGGAAAAGGGCTGAGGTTGAAACCGAACACTTCGATGGCTTCTAATGTCAGCTGAAGGTTAATCACACCTTCTTTCTTTTAACGCTGCATGGGGAGGCTTCTTCTGTCTTAAGCAAGATCTGGTGCTGTCAAAGTTCCAGCCCGGCCTGACCTGTTATGTGAATAATTCTTAACCAGATGGAGTTGTTAACGAACAGCTGACACATTTTGGGCAACAGGGTTAGAGCAAGATCACAATTCATCAATATTAAATAGCATCTCATCACGCTATCTTGTAAAGGAACATCATTTCTACAATGTAATTTTACAGTTGACTTTGAAGAAACAGAAAGGAGAGTGGATTAAACAAGGAGTGTGCAATCAGTAGAGGACGTCCCAGTTTTTTTGGATTTAACCCAAATTCATATTTTTAGCTGGATTCGATAAATATCAAAAGTCTTATACTATCTCACACAGACAACTATATCTCTGAGGAGATTGGTTTTTCGCATAATGGCATCCAGATACCAGATTTTTTTTGACCTTCTCAGCTGCTCTGAATCAATATTATTCATTTTTAGCTATTTAACGAGCAATCGAACTTGAGATCAGAATATCTGGTCAGAATTATATTGTAGTGCATAAATATTAAACATCCATTCAGATTATTATCTGCAAAGTTATATATCCTAGTTCGATTATTTTCTGTGGAATCGAGTGAAGATCTATATATTTTTTTGCTTTTATAACTGCCCTATATAATTTCATCTTTTGTTCCAAAAAATATATTGATGAAGGAATTGTCTAGAAATTTAGTAGCCAATTTGTTCAAAATGGTTCTTTGTTTTACTGACCATAAGTCATCGTGATTTCATTCCCAAGGAAAAGAGGTTAGAACAACTTTAAAAGATGTATCAAATAATTTTACTGTGGGTGGTACGGTGGTGCAGCGGTAGAGTTGCTGCCTAAAGGGCCTGTCACACTTGTGAATCCCAAAATCCTGGGGCGCCAGGCGCGACCGCGCATCACCGCTTATGCCACCAGCCTCACCACGCGCCCTGCACTCATCACGTGCACGTCACGACGCGCGCACGCGTCTTGCATCCTGACGCGTAAATGATGTTGTGTAAATGACGCCCAAGTGGGACATTTTAAACTTGCGGCGCCAGAGACCCGGGTTCGATCGTGACTAAGGGTGCTGTCTGTAAGGAGTTTGTATGTTCCCCCCGTGACCTCGTTGGTTTTCTCCGAGATCTTTGGTTTCCTCCCACACTAGCGTGTCCAATCCCTTAATAATCTTACATTTTAATAAGATGCCTTCTCATCCTTCTGAATTCTAGTGTATACAAGTCCAGTCGCTCCATTCTTTCAACATATGACACTCCAGCCATTTCTCTGGGTGCTCCCGTTTCCTCCCACACTCCAAAGACGTACAGGCTTGCAGGTTAATTGGCTTGGTGCATGTGCAAATTGTCCCAAGTGTGTATAGGAGAGTGTTAATGTGCAGGGATCGCTGGTCGGCATGGACTCGGTGGCCGAAGGGCCTGTTTCCGTGCTGTGTCTCTAAACAAAAGAAAAATCTGAATTGCTTGAGCAACAAAATTAAAAGGAAGTACGGAATTTTCAATTTTTCTTTTTTTTTTCAATTTAATTCAATTTAGCACATTGCTATGGCAATTGTAAATCTTTTCCATGCTCTCAAGCCTTTTGTAATCAGGTTTGTGGCATTTTGTATGAATTCATGAAAAAAATGTCAGAGATTTTGAAATATTCTTATAATATACGTGCTGCCAACTCACTTGGGAACCTGCAAACTCTGATTACATGTCCATTGAGTAGTAAAGCCATAAAAAAAAAACAAGAGGCTGCTCATTGTTGAATGTATTTTCCATCAGATATTTGAACTGCCTTGCTACATATTATTAAGTTTCACTATTGACAATGTAAAAGTTGAGCTTTTGGCACCATTGAGTCTGAAACATGTGGGCACAGTCTTATGAAATCGATGCAGCTGCTGTCTAACTGGTCTCATGGTTTCAGTATTTGTCATCATAGTCAATGCTTCTTAAAGCCAATTTGGATCTTGCGAAGTAAAGGGTTAAAACCCAAGTTCGAAGATTTGGACCCCTAATTCGTTTTGACAGGAGAAAAAGGGAACACTCGTTTAATAGACCAATTAATTAATTATGGTCCTTTCTAGAAACTAATCATTTAGTTTAGTTTACAGATACGGCGTGGAAACAGGTCCTACGGCCCGAGTCCACGCTGACCAGCGATGACCCGTTCTATTTATATACTGGGGATAAGTTACAGAAACCAATTAACTTACAAACCTGAAGGAAGGAACTGCAGATGCTGGTTTAAGCCCAAAACACAAAATGCTGGAGTAACTCAGCAGGACAGGCAGCATCTCAGGAGGGAAGGAATGGGTGTGGTTTTGAGTGTCGAGACCCTTCTTCAGACTTCCCGCCAGAGACGCTGCCTGTCCCGCTGAGTTACTCCAGCATTTTGTGTCAACCTACAAACCTGCACGTCTTTGGAATGTGGGAGGAAACCGGAGCCTCCTGAGAGGACCCACGCGGTCACAGGGAGAACGTACAAACTCCTTACAGACAGCACCCGTAGTCAGGATCGAACCCGGGTCTCTGGCGCTGTAAGTCACATCAAATGTGTCAGCTTTAACGTGAGAGTGAGATATTAAATGAGATATGCGTGGCAAGTTATTTTACACAAAAGGTGTGGATGCCAGGAACACACTGCTAGGGATAGTGGTGGAGGAAGATACAATACAGGTGTTTAAGAGGCTTTTAGATAGACACAAGGATTTGCAGGGAATGGAGAGATATGGGATCACATGCAGGTAGATGAGATGAGTTTATCCCAGCATTTTATTTGGCACAGTCATTGTGGGCTGAAGGGCCTCTTCCAGTGCAGCACTTTTCTATACCACAGATGGCGGTGGAGGTCAAGTCATTGGGTATTTTTAAAACGGAGAGTGATCGATTCTTGATTAAGGGCGTCAAAGGTTACGGGAAGAAGGCAGGAGAATGGAGTTGACAGGCAAAAATAGATCCAATGTCTTAAGCTCTTATGTTCTATATTCCATAGTTGTCTGAACTATAGAACGGCAGTACTATGCCAGTATAATTTGCATTTCGGCAAACAGGAAATGAGACAAGGAGCTGATTATTGTGAGTGTTAGACCAGGATATTTTGCCAACAACAGTGAATATATCTGCCCCCATCAATTTATAAATTGCCAGCCACATGAGCAGGAACAGATACCACAATAACTATAAATTGACGCATGTTTAGGGACAATTTGTCATTTGGGCTTCTGTCTCTTGAAAACTGCCCCGAGAACTTCAAGAAGAACTGAACTGTAAGCACATCAATCATATGTTTAGAACATAACCTTATAAGTATCATTTTAAAAGCAAGATTTATGTTCCAACAAAATAACTCAACATACAAGGACCAGAAAGGAAACAATGAAAAGGGTCTCAAGAAGGGTTCCGACCCAAAACGCCACCTATTCTCTTCCTCCAGAGATGCTGCCCTCCGCTATAGGATCTTTCATGCTGCCTGACCTGCTGAGTTACCCCAGCATTTTGTGTCTATCTTAGGAAACAATTAAAACAAAGGAAACAATGAAAGTTGTTTATTCGCACAAGCTTGTTCTTAGCATGGACACAGCGGATATGGAGAAGATGTTTCCACTAGTGGGAGAGTCCAGGGCCAGAGGCCACAGACTCAGGGTAAAAGGATGTACATTTAGGAAGGAGATGAGGGATAATTTATTTAGAGGATGGTGAACCTGTGGAATTCATTGCCACAGTCAGCCATGGTGGCCAAGTGAATGGATATTTTTAAAGCAGAGATTGATAGATTCCTGATTAGTATGGGTGTCAGGGGTTATGGGGAAAAGGCAGGAGATTGGGGTTGGGAGGGAAAGATAGATCAGCCACGATTGAATGGCGGAGTAGACTTGATGGGGCGGATAGCCTAAGACTGCTTCTGTCATTTATGAACTTACGAACATATAAGTTATACATTTTTGTAAGCAATCTTTAAATGTTATCATCTTGAAACGTTTCCACTCAGTCTCATTATTTACTTTTTCTCTTTATCCGATCCTTCTTTCCTTTACTCGTGACTCTAATTTTCACTATCCTCTCCCGATTTTCCACTCCTTTCCCAATGCTTAACCCTTGTATGACTATTGATACGGCCTTTCACATTGATGACTGAAGAAGAAATGGTTTAGAGCACAAACTGGTCCGCAGCTGAAGAGGGAAGGCTAAATAGATACACGGAATGTTTATGACACTGACGGAGGCGCAGAATTGAGTGTAGAAGTCGGGAGGTCATGTTGCAGTTTTAGAGGACGTTGGTGAGGTCACATTTCGAGTATAGTGTTCAGTTCTGGGCATCGTGTTATAGGAAAGATGTTGGTCAAGATGGAAAGGGTACTGAGAAGATTTATGACGATGTTGCCAGGACTAGAGGGTCTGAGCTAAAGAGAGAGGTTGAGTAGGCTGAGACTATTCCATGGAGCGCAAGAGGATGAGGGGTGATTTTATGGACGTGTATAAAACATGAGAGGAATAGATAGAGCAGATGCACAGTCTCTTGCCCAGAGTAGGTGAATCTTGGTAGGACTAGAGGACATAAGTTTAAGGTGAAGGGGAAAAGGTTTAATAGGAATCTGAGGGATAACTTTTACACACAAAGGGTGGTGGGTGTATGGAACAAGCTGACAGAGGAGGTAGTTGAGGCTGGGACTATCCCAACGTTTAAGAAACAGTTAGACAAGTTCATGGATAGGACAGGTTTGGAGGGTTATGGACCAAACGCTGGCAGGTGGGACGAGTGAAGCTGGGACATGTTGGCTGGTGTGGACAAGTTGGGCCGAAGGACCTGTTTCCACACAATATCACTCTGGACTCTATGACCATATGACTCTATGAGGCCATTTGGCCGATCGTGTCTGTTCTGACTCTTTACCAGAGCAACTATCAAGTTCCACTTAGTGGCCTGTTTGTTCTCATTGCATTATATATTTTATCCATCTTATATTTATCTATTTTCATCCTGAAGGCCGTGTGTACTCCAGATTGCACCCCCTGCAGCGAAAAAAAAGTGTTTACCTCGTGTCATTTGTAATTCTCTTTTTATATCTGTCACCTCTAGTCACCAATCCCTTCAGCACGGAATATAGTCCTGCACTAACCACTCTGTCTGACCCTCTTATTGTTTTATATACTTTTACCAAATTTCTCCTCAGTCTTCCCTTCTCGAAAGGTCCAACGTTCCCTGTTAAACCTTTTTCATCCAAATAACTCTCGGGGAAATGCAACAGTGATTTCAATTGCCTTGGTTTGTTTACAAATGTCTAATAACGTTCGCTTGGATCCACTGAAGTTGAAGTTGGAATTGAAGCTTGGTTTTATCGTCATGTGTACTGAGGTACTGTGAAAAGCTTTTGTTGTGCACTAACCAGCGATTCTTAGTAATGAATCTTAATTAATCTTAATAATCTATTATCAATAATGAATCAATAATGTCTTAATAATCGATTAATAATGATTCCTAAAATAACCTATGATCATCTTGAATAAGGAAACATACATGTGATTGGCAGTGCAGTACTACAAGGAATGCTGTTTATTACATATATTGAAGATCGGGATGTGAATATAAGAGATACGATTATGAAGTTCAGAGATGACATGGAAATTGGTGGTTTCATTAATCGTGAGGATGGCAGGTTTCAGCTGTAGAATTATACTGATGAATCGACAAGATGGGCAGGGAAATGGCAGATGGAATTTAGTCCTGACAAATATTAAATGATGCATTTAAGGAGGACTAATTAAAATAAGATAAATAGTTTAGTTTATTACAGTCACGTGTACCGAGTACAGTGAAAAGCTTTTTTGTTGTGTGTGATCCAGTCAACAAAAATGACTATACCTGATTACAGCGAACATGTAGAAATATATTTTGCTTGGGTAGCTTACAACCCAGCGGTTGTGTGGAATACATTGAATTCTCTAATTTGAAGTAACTTCATCTCATACCCTCCCACCTTGCCCCCTTGCTCCTCCCTAGTCGTTTTTCCTAGGGTTCCACTGTTCTCCACAATGTTCCTCTTGGGATCACACCTTCCCTAGCCAACAAGGAACCTACCAGGCAATGCCCTGCCTGAGGTCATTGCGGCTTGCCCTGTTTGTTCCTGATCTTTTCTCACCTCCACCTCTTTACCTGCGCCCGTCCCACCCCCTACTTTCAGTCTGAAGAAGAGACCCGATCCGAAACGTTACCTATTCCTTTTCTCCAGAGATGCTGCCTGACCCACGGAGTTACACCAGCACCTTGTGTCTGTCTATGATTAGAACCAACCCATCCACAGTGTCCAGATACAGGATAAAGGGAATAATATTTAGTGCAAGATAAAGTCTGATTAAATGATCAAACCCAGTACTCTGGCGCTGTGAGGCAGCAGCAGCACTACCAACTGCGCATCTGTGCTGCCCAATTGCACTGGAGATGTCTGGGACGGTGTCTGAGGTGGAGAATTTGAGTTAAGAAGGAAGCATGGTGGCGTAGTGGTAGAGTTGCTCCAGAGACCCAGGTTTGATCCCGACTGCAGGTGCTGTCTGTACGGAGTTTGTAGGTTCTTCCCGTGAGCGCGCGGGTTTCTCCGAGATCTACGGTTTCCTCCCACACTCCAGGCGCAGGTATGTATGTTAATCGACTTTGTATAAATGTAAATTGTCCCAGTGTTTGTGGGATAGTGTTAATGTGCGGTGATCGCTGGTCGGGGTCAGACTCGCTGGGCCGAAGGGCTTGTTTCTGCGCTGTATCTCCTAACCAAACTAAACTAAAGACGAGACTGGGTGTCTGTGTTTGTTTTTCGTGGAGTGGAAGAGGCTGGGAGGGAACCTGATTGAGGCATACAAAACATTAAAGGGCACAGGGTCTCGACTCGAAACGTCACCCATTCCTTCCCTCCAGAGATGCTGCCTGTCCCGCTGAGTTACTCCAGCATTTTGAGTCCATAAGGGCATAGATAAGGTGAGCTAATGAGGAACTTTTCCCCCAAAGCAGGGCCATTTATACCAAAGGGCAAAGGTTTAAGATGAAGTGATATTCCTACTTTGCCTCCGAACCACCCTCCCATCCCTCATTAGTTTCCACCTAAAATTCATTCAATAAATAATACATTTACTCGAATAACCTTAGGCAGTGAACATGAAAAAGTCCACAAAAATAAAACTTGCATTCTTTGACATAAATACTATCTTGGAATATATGGTACATTTGACATTTCTCCTTGCCTTACAGAATTGAGGAAATTTACCTCGGGATTTTATTTGGCTTTTTGTTGGGGGAGATCGAGTAGAAATAATTATACCAGGCTGTTAATCAGCCACTTCTGACAGTTCAATTGAACTACAATGAATGGGTATAAATCTAGGTCAGAAATTTTAAATGCTATAATGTTCCGCGCAGTTCGTCAAGAAATGCGCTGAAAAATCTCACCCAACGTAATAGAAGGCGCAGAAATGGAAAGGTTTTTGGACGATTTAGAAGCTATCAGCATTATTGATTAGTGAACTCGGCTCCTGTAGATGGGAACTGGCTCATACGGGAGAACATTGATGATTGAGGAGGAGGGCGGCCCGTTGTGTGAATCAGAGTGCGGTTGATCAAAAATCGAATAACTGCACTGGGAAAACTAAGCACAACAGGCCAGTTACAAAGACATCTCAGACCAAGTACTTCAGAACTGGCGGTGAACGTGACTGCAAGGAACTGGCATCCAGCTAATAGATCAGGGCTGTTGCAATCAGAATGGTTTGGGACCTTGGGCAGGCTGTAGGGAGAATGTGTAGTATGATAGATTGTAGATAGGACTCTGAGGCTGGCAGAGGCACATTAATAAAACTTTTATTAGACTGCGAGCAGATGGAGTTTTTGAGTACTTTGAAACCAGGGCTATGAGTTTGTTTTAAAAATTATTGGATTGAGAGACATGAAACTGGTTGTATCGAACAACTAGGGGTTGTGAAGGACTGTTGAACCAAATTAAGGCTGTCAGCCAGCTACAGGTCGGAAACCTGACAAATGAGAAGGTTTACTGAGAAGAGTGAAGGTGTCGCAGGCCTAATTAAGGCCTGGAATAGCTATCACTGAGAAAATGTAGAACACATCATAAGTGCGGCATAGGACGAGGGCGAGGACAGGATAACCTCACCAGCTTGCGATCTGCGATTACGTTGCCATTGCACTTTAAAATTCCCAAACATCTCTCTCCCCATGCTCACTATTTGTCATGACCTTTCCGGGACCATCCATCTGCCAAATTGTTCTCTCGCCACTCTTCTCGATACCCTTGACCAAATTAAACCCATTACTCTCTCGCTGTGTGTCATTTCTATTGCAAGATCACATATCCGCACTCCGCTACAGTCGAATGGATGCAGGTTCGAATGTCTTTGGGGCAAATCTCGACCAACCATCCATGGCTAGATATGGCTGGCTTTTATGACACATTACCACCTTTTGTTTTCCTCATTGAAACAAGTGAGAGATTGCAAAGATAACCCCTGCATTTCTCCTCACCGCACAATATTATAGTCATAAAGTCATCCGGCGGGGAAACGGGCCTTTCCACCCAACTCATCCATGTCAATCAGACACCCCAATAAAGCTAATCCCATTTGCCCCAGTTTGGCCAATATGCTCCTAAATCTCTGCAATGCATGCAACTGTCCCAGTGTCATTTAAATGCTTGAGCAATGCCCCTGTCACACTTAGGTCATTCGGCCCATCGAGCTAGCACCGCCATTCACTGTGATCATGGCTGAACATCCAAAATCAGTACCCCGTTCCTGCCTTCTCCCCATATCCCTTGACTTTGTTATCTTCAAGAGCTCTATCTAACTCTCTCTTGAAAGCATTCAGAGAATCAGCCTCCACTGCCTTCTGAGGCAGAGAATGCCACAGATTCACAACTCTCTGGGTGAAAAAGTGTTTCCTCCTCTCAGTTCTAAATGTCCTAACCCTTATTCTTAAACTGTGGCCCCAGGTTCTGCACTCCCCCAACATCGTGAACATGTTTCTTGCCTCTAGCATGTCCAATCCCTTAATAATCTTATATGTTTCAATAAGATGCCCTCTCATCCTTCTAAATTCCAGTGTATACAAGCCCAGTCACTCCATTCTTTCAATATATGACAGTCCACCCATTTCGCTGGGTACTCCAGTTTCCTCCCACCCTCCAAATACGTACAGGTTTGTAAGCTAATTGGTTTGTTAAAATTGTAAATTGTCCCTAGTGTGTCCGATCCACTGAGTTACTCCAGCACTTTGTGCTTGGCTCAGTAATTTCAAATGTCGAGTTTTGCCTGATTAACAGCGGTGGCTTGTTCAACTATTCAACGAGGGCAGCCACGGTGGCGCAGTGCTAGAGTTTCCGCCTTGCAACGAATGCAGCGCCGGAGACCTGGGTTCGATCCCGACTACGGGTGCTGTCTGTACGGAGTTTGTACGTTCTCCCCATGGCCTGCGTGGGTTTTCTCCGAGATCTTCGGTTTCCTCCCACACTCCAAAGACGTACGTTTGTAGGTAAATTGGCTTGGTAAATGTAAAAATTGTCCCGAGTGGGTGTAGGATAGTGTTAATGTGCGGGGATCGCTGGACGGCACGAACCTGGTGGGCCGAAGGGCCTGTTTCCGCGATGTATCTCTAAACTAATCTAAATTAAAGTATTAGTTTGTGTACAAATCTATAATGTAATGCACGATTCACAACACACCGATGCAAGGACAAGTTATTTGATGTAGCAAACCCCTTGTCTCAGCTTTAAATCCGACTGCAATACTCTCCTCTCTTAGTCACATGGTTATGTGTTCAAGTCCACTCCCAGCTTGTAAAGTTAATTTTTCAAGGACGGATGATGTTTGCCGGTATTACTATTGCATGCACGTGCAATCACACACATCAGTATTAGAGAACCAATTTTCTCAGCCAATTTTCAACAAAAAACAGAGGAAAAGTTCAGCAAATGCTTGACTAAAATAGTAATTTCAATGCTGAATCGACCAGCAATGGGGCGGCATGGTGGAGTAGTTACTGCCTTACAGCGGTAGAGACCCAGGTTCAATCCTGACTATGGGATGCTGTCTGTGCAGAGTTTGTACGTTCCCCCACCCCCGTGACAGTAGGGTTTTCCCCGGGTGCTTCCCCCCACACTCCAAAGACGTGCAGGTTTGTAGATTAATTGGCTTCTGTAAATTGTCCCGAGTGTGTAGGATGGAACTCGTGTATGGATGATCGCTGGTCAGCATGGACTCAGTGGGCTGAAGGGCCTGTTTCCACGCTGCATCTCTAAACTATAAACAAAACCAAAATCTAAGCAAGCTTTCAACAGTCATCAAGAGTGTTTTATTGTCATATGTCCCAGATAGAACAATGACATTCTTGCTTGGTCCCGTTTTAAACTCTGTTGGGGGAGAGCTCGTACCCCCGCCCGTCCCTGTTGCACTGCGTGAGACGCTATGTCGCGCATGCGTGCTGGCGGGGTCTTCACGTAGTCACTCACGTGACTCTGAAGTAAAATATATTATATATACACAAGCGCACGTATCTACGCACAAAAAAACAAACAATAATAGTGCAATAATAGTCTATGTAGTTCAGAGCTTATTTGAGGTTGTAGCGTTTAATAGCCGAATGGCTGTAGGGAAGAAGCTGTTCCTGAACCTGGACGTTACAGCACTGAATTCCTGAATTTCTACCGTTTCTGAATTCCTGTTTTTAACCGTGAAAGGTCATAGTCCAGAAGCCATTATCAGATTTTCATCATTTCGACACGGTGACATTTTGAACTTTACCTGGCAAGTTGGTTGGACAATGAGTAGGCTTCAACCATCTCAGGCAATCTTGATTTACCTTGGAATTTATAGCCGGGTAACTGAGAACAATGTAGAACTTCAGCATTTATCACACTGTCAGAATAACTCAATACTTCTCTCCTGGTGTCTTGTGCTGTGTCCGCGACTCAGACGCATTGAACAGGTTATGATGCACACAGGAATTACAGTATATACTTGTCATTGTGTCCTTGATGTTAATTTCCTGTTGTTTGTCTATCCTCGTTTAACTTACCAAAAGTAGCTGAGGTCTTCTAAATTCTGATGTTCAGTGAAAAGTGTTTATTCATTGATGGAAAACGCAAAGTGCTGGAGGAACTCAGCGGGCCAGGCAGCACCTGTAGAGGGGATAGACAGGTGACGTTTCAGGTCGGGACTCTTCTTCAGTCTGAACAAAGGTCCTGATCAGAAATGGCACCTGTCCATTCCCCTCGTAGAAGCTGCCAGACCCGTTGAGTTCCTCCAGCACTTTGTGTTTTGCTCAGGATTCCAGCATCTGCAATTCCATGTCTCTTGGCATTCACTGATGATCGATTTGTGAACTTCAATGGGATTTCAAAAGCATCACCAGCAGGTTTAATGGGGATGTAACCTTGCATCCTCACTGGGATGTGTCTCTTGCATGGGAACAGCTGATTAACCAAACTCATCCTATAAACTGGCCTGTTTCCTTTATCATCATTACTTTTTTGCATATCTTTAATTCATTAGAGTCATAGAATCATAGAGTGATACAGTGTGAAAACAGGTCCTTTGGCCCAACTCGCCCACACCGGCCAACAATGTCCCAGCTGCACTAGTCCCACTTGCCTGCGTTTGGTTCATATCCCTCCAAACCTGTCCTATCCATGTACCTATCTAACTGTTTCTTAAATGATGGGATAGTCCCAGCCTCAACTACCTCCTCTGGCAGCATAATCCATACACCCACCACCCTTGGTGTGAAATAGTTACCCCCCCAGATTCCTATTAAATCTTTTCCCCTTCACCTTGAACCTGTCCTCAATACTCTGACTGATGAAGGCCACAGTGCCTCTTTGACCACCTTATCTACTTGAAACTCAACCTTCAAGGAACCATGCACCTGTACTCCTAGATCCCTCTTTTCTACAACACCACCCAGAGGCCTAACATTTACTGTGTAGGTCCTGCCCTTGTTCGACTTCCCAAAATGCAACACTTCCATCAACCATGCCTCCGCCCACCTGGCCAATCGATCCAGATCCTGCTGCAATCTTTCACAACTATCTTCATTATCTACAAAACCACTAACTTTTGTCTCATCAGCAAACTTGCTAATCTTGCCCTGAATGTTCTCATCCAAATCATTGATGTAGATGACAAACACTAACGGACCCAGTACCAAAGCCTGATGCACACCACTAGTCACAGGCCTCCAGTCCGAGAAGCAACCTTCCACCATCACGCTCTGCTTCCTTCCATGGAGTCAATTTGCTTTCCATTCAGCTATCTCTCCTTGGATCCCATGTGATCTAACCTTCCAGAGCAGTCTCGAATGCCTTGTACACAACATCTACAGCTCTGCCCTCATCAACCTTTTTTGTCACGTCTTCAAAAAAATCAATCAAATTTGTGAGACATGACCTCCCACGTACAAAACCCTGCTGACTATGAATATGAATAATTTTAATCGGCCTAGTATTAACAAACAAGAAATTTGCCTTAGTGCCTTGGTATTCCTAATCAGCCCTTGCCCATCCAAATGCCTGTATATCCTATCCCTCAGAATACTCCCCAGTAACTTACCAACTATGGACATTAAACTCACTGGCTTATAGTTCACAACATTTTCTCTGCAGCCCTTCTTGAAAAGAAGCACAACATTTGCCATCCTCCAGTCTTCCGGCACCTCTCCTGTATTTAAGGATGACTCGTAAATTTCAACCAGTGCTCCCGCACTTTCCTCTTGTTCTATATCTCTCCACATCATCATCTATATCTCCCGTTTCCCTTATCCCTAACCAGTCTGAAGAAGGGTCTCGATCCGAAAGACCACCCATTCCTTCTCTCCAGAGATGCTGCCTGTCCTGCTGAGTGACTCCAGCTTCTTGTGTCTATCTTCAGTTTAAACCAGCATCTGCAGTTCCTTCCTACACATTTCATCCTGTACAAAGAGCCTTAATCAGACAACTGACCAATTGGTAAACCACCACAGATACTTAACAGAGCTTGCATAAAATCATATGGAATTGAACATAACCTCTGGGAAGAAATAGCCAATGAAAGAATGCAGCAGAAAACTTGTGACCACTTAAGAAACTGAGATTTTATTTTTTAGATTTTAGATTTTTAGATTTTAGAGATGTAGCGTGAAAACAGACCCTTGCGCTGCGATCGGCAATCACCCATATGCTAGTTCTATCCTACACACTAGGGACAATTTATAGATGCTGACTAACCTGCAAACCTGCACATTGGATTATGATAGGAAACCAGAGCACCCTGAGAAAACCCACGTGGTCACAGGGAAAATGTTCAAAGTCTGTAGGGACAGCACCCAGTCAGGATCGAACCCTTGCCTGACGCTGTAAGGCAGCAACTCTACCGCTGCGCCACTGTGCCGCCCTGCAGAGCAGAAGCAGGCCAGGTATTACATGAACAAAGAACCGTTTCAAGTGGAGCGCATTAGGAAAACCTGTACAACCAATAACTTTCAATGGACCTGTTTATCTTGTTTATTATGGTCAAAAATAATGCTCCCTTTTAGAACACGTTAGAATGGTCTATTTGGACAAATGGAGGCCAGGTAGGTTGGGAAATGAAGTATATAATGTCTTTGGGGGTCTGTCACGTTACAGCATGAAATGAATGCTGTTACCAACTGATGGCAAGGTTCACAACATACAGTATGCTTGCTGTATTATTGACTTTTATTAGTGATATACTATCCATTTAATGCTTTTTATTGTTGAGGTACGATCGAACTGTTATGTGCTTAGCACATTTTTATTTTATTGTTCCAGGCTTTGTCAAAAATGCAGCTGCTTTTCTTTCAACTTTGCTGGAGGCCGACTTCTAGAGCTCCACCTCGGGAGCCTGCGGACATAACATCACGGAGCTCGCGGTCCCTGTCGGGGATCGACTTTGGGGCTCCAACAGCGGCAGCCTGTGGACTTTAACATCGTGGAGCTCGCGGTCCCTGGTCAGAGACCGACTTCGGGAGCTCCAAGCCGCAGGAGCTTCGACCGCCCCGACACGGGAGGTTCGACTGCTGGTTGCTGGAGCTTCGATCGCCCTGACTGCAGATGGTTCGACTGCCCCGACCACGGGAGAATAAAAGAGGAAGTGGATTGGACTTCATTGCCTTCCATCACAGTGAGGAACGTGGGGAACCCGATGTGGTGGATGTTTATGTTAACTTATAAGTAGTTGTGCGTCTTGTTGCTTTTTTTTTAGTCTGGCTGTATATTAATTCGAATCTCACTGTACCTTAATTGGTACACGTGACAATAAACTGATCTTGAAATCTTGAACCTTGCATGGTTGGATAAGGTTGTTTTTAATTCATTCTTCGTACGTGGATGTCACTTACAAAACATGTATTGTTCATTCCTCGGTGAACTTGAGAAGGATGTGGCTTACGGGTTACGGGGTTGTAACATGGTTATGTCGCTGTTCTGGCGATCCAGAAACCGTCTAAGACCAGAGGCCATAGACTCAGAATTAAAGGACGTACCTTTGGAACGGAGATGAGGAGGAATTTCTTTGGTCTGAGGGTGGTGAATCTGTGGAATTCATTGCAACAGACGGCTGCGGTGGCCAATTTCAATGGATATTTTTAAAGCAGAGATAGATAGATTCTTGATTAGTATGGGTGTCAGCGGTTATGGGGCGAAGGCAAGAGAATGGGGTTGAGAGGGAAAGACAGGTCAACCATATTTGACTTCTCTAGCTTATTAGTCCAAAACACAAAGTGGTGAAGGAACTCAGTAGGTCAGGCAGCAGTAGACATGATGGGCTTGAATGGCCTAATTCTTCAGCCATCAACATTTGAACTTATGACACAGGTACCTACAGATGATTACAACACAAAGTGCTGGATGAACCAAACGGGTCAGGAAGCTCCTGTGGAAGGAATGGACGGTTGCCGTTTCAGGTCAGAACCATTCCAAGTTTGAAGAAGTGTCCTGAACTGAAACATCGCCTGTCCATTTCCTCCACAGATGCTGCCTGACCCGCTGAGTTCCTCCAGCACTTTGTGTTTTGCTCTGCAGTTCTTCGTGTCTCTGACTTTGTGATACTTGGCCTCTCCTCTCATGCCACTCTCCCCTATTCCTGCCGAGAGTCGTGCTTGATCCGAACAGGATTTAGAACTGAACTGGAAGGCTGCCTGACCTGCTGAGTTCCTTCAGCACTCTGTGTTTTGGACTAATAAACAAGAGAAGTCAAATAACATCACGGCAGTGAGCGAATCGATATACTTTCTCTTCGCTTATAGAATTGTGAACCTTGGAATTCTCCAACCAAGAGGTTTGAGATTGTTCTAACTGATTAGTTTTTAGATTGAGCCTGATAGTTACTACGAATCCAGAGGAATTTAGAGAAAACACCCGGATTAGTGGGCGACTGGGTGACGGGAGTTAGATGTGCCCCTTGTGGCTAAAGGGATCAGAGGGTATGGAGAGAAGGCAGGCACAGGATACTGAGTTGGATGATCAGCCATGATCATATTGAATGGCGGTGCAGGCTCGAAGGGCCGAATGGCCTACTCCTGCACCTATTTTCTATGTTTCTATGTTACTCAAGCTTCTGTTCCTTATGTTCACCATTCATAAATTAATTGATTGGGGTGAGAGATTGCAACCTTCACGTGGTCCGCCCTGTTTCGACAAATGCAATCATCCCGGCGTGCACAATCAAATAAGATCAAATAGAACAAGTTGTCCGACAACTTTAGGCTGTGCACGCCATACGCAAGAAGAAGAAGAAGAAATTAATTGATTCATTACATCTGGATTAAAAAGCTAATATGGTTCAGTTTAGTTTAGAGATACAGCACAGAAACAGGCCTTGTGGCCCACTGAGTCCCCACTGACCAGCGATCACTGCACACCAGCACTATCCTACACACTAGCGACATTTTCTTTTTAACATTTACACCAAGCCAATTAACCTTCAAACCTGCATGTCTTTGGAGTGTGGGAGGAAACTAAAGTTCTGGGAGAAAGCCCACACAGGTCACGGGGAGAACATACAATCTCCGTACGGACAGCATCTGTTCACAGGATCGAACCCGGGCCTCTGACGCTGTAAGTCAGCAACTCTACCGCTGGGCCACTGCGCTATCCTGGTGACATGGTGCTAACAGCAAAAACACAGTTGGTTCACCCATGTACCTCAGAGAAGAAATTTGCATTTCTTCCCCATCCTGGCCTACAATTCCTGGGATGTCAGGACGTTCATATGAAGAAAGACTGGATAGACTCGGCTTGTACTCGCTAGAATTTAGAAGATTGAGGGGGGATCTTATAGAAACTAACAAAATTCTTAAGGGGTTGGACAGGCTAGATGCAGGAAGATTGTTCCCGATGTTGGGGAAGTCCAGAACAAGGGGTCACAGTTTAAGGATAAGGGGGAAATCCTTTAGGACCGAGATGAGGAAAACATTTTTTACGCAGAGAGTGGTGAATCTCTGGAATTCTCTGCCACAGAAGGTAGTTGAGGCCAGTTCATTGGCTATATTTAAGAGGGAGTTAGATGTGGCCCTTGTGGCTAAAGGGATCAGGGGGCATGGAGAGAAGGCAGGTACAGGATACTGAGTTGGATGATCAGCCATGATCATATTGAATGGCGGTGCAGGCTCGAAGGGCCGAATGGCCTACTCCTGCACCTATTTTCTATGTTTCTATGTTTCTACATGTGAATCCAGAACCATGGCAAGGTAGTTGAGTTTGGACTGCCTTCAGAAACGGCCGAGTAACTCACAACGTTGAAGGGAATTTGAGCTGAGCATCCAGTGCTGGTCTTGCTGGCGATGCCTTGAACTGAAAAAATAAATTGCTTCAGTCTACTTGACATTCCCTTTGGACATGATTTCCAGGAATTCTGCCCAGCATCAACAAAGAATAAGGTTCTGGAAACACTTGACTTATGAGACCAAACAGCATCTGTGGAGACCCTGACCCTAATTACCTAGCATGTGAACTTACCTAAGGAATGTCAATTGCTGCTCACATCAGGTATAGGAACATGAGAGTCGAACAAGAGAACATTTCTGAAAAGTGTCGGAAAATAAAGCAGTGATAACTGCTGATTTTAACATTAGTGGCTACACAACAAGTGTATGGACTGTGAACCATATTTTTTTAAAGAAATGTCAAGAGAATATTTTATTTCCAGTACACAGCAAGATGGGCGGTGCTCGCGTTAGTTTCCAGAACTGAACCCGAGACATTGGAAAAAGTGGCATCGAGAAAGAATATTGGTGTCAGTAACTGGAATTAACTTAGAATTAGAGCAGTTACGGAAAAAGATAAGGAAAAAATCAAAGTAAATTGGTCTACCAAGTCTTATTTCACTGGACCATGTTAGCAAAACGGGCTGTAAATACTCACTTGAAGGTGAACCAATACAATATAGGAATTCAAGGAGGAGTGCAGATTGTATCTATTAAGTTAAGACATTTGACATGGCCCTACATGGTAGGCTAGTCTGCAAGGATAAGGCATATGGGCCCCTAAGCTAATTAGAACTTGGCTAATTAGATCCAAAATTGCCACAGTGATAGGAGACAGAATGTAGGAGTGGAAGGATGTTTATCTGATTGGAAGTCTCTGATGAATGATATACTACAGAGACTGGAAATGGGATCTTAACTATTTATGATAAGTTCATAAGTCATAGGAGTAGAATTAGGCCGTTTGGCCCATCAAGTCTACTCTGCCATTCGATCATGGCTGATCTATCTTTCCCTCTCAACTCCATTCTTCTTTCTCCCTATAGCCTTTGTCACCCTTACTAATGTACATTAATGACTTGAATGTGAATGGACGAGGCGTGATTAGTAAGTTTGCAGATGACATGAAAACTGGTGCTGTGCAAAATGTTAGCGATAATAATCTCGGAGATTTACGATGTCCAAAGGGACTTATAAGTGAGTACATCATTGGGCCTGGATGAAATGTATCACAGACCCCTACAAGAAACAATGGTGGAAATTGTTTGACTACAATTTTCCAGAGCTACAGTGCAGCAAGTTGAGAATTGGAAGCTTGCTGCGTGGCAGTAAAAAAGAAGAAAGATTCGACCAAGTAACAATAGGCTTGTCAATCTGATAGACTCAAAATGCTGGAGTAACTCAGCAGGTCAGGCAGCATCTCTGGAGAGGAGTAATGGGTGATGTTTCGGGTCGAGACCTTTCTTCAGACTGATGTCAGGGTAGTGGGAGGCACATAGATAAGGAAGTGTACCGTGTGAAAACAGGACAAAGGGAATGGAGATCAAGGAAAATGTAAAATAGATCATTGTTAGTTGGGAGAAGGTAACAACAAAGCAAACAGAGATAAAATGTAATAGGAGACAGTAAGACTGGTCCGAGAACTGGGAAGTGGAGGGGATGGAGAGAGAGGGAAAGCAAGGGTTACTTGAAGTTAGAGAAGTCAATATTCATATGTCCAGGACAAAGGGTCACAGCTTAAGGATAAGGGGGAAATCCTTTAAAACCGAGATGAGAAAAACTTTTTTCACACAGAGAGTGGTGAATCTCTGGAACTCTCCGCCACAGAGGGTAGTTGAGGCCAGTTCATTGGCTATATTTAAGAGGGAGTTAGATGTGGCCCTTGTGGCTAAGGGGATCAGAGGGTATGGAGAGAAGGCAGGTACGGGATAATGAGTTGGATGATCAGCCATGATCATATTGAATGGCGGTGCAGACTCGAAGGGCCGAATAGCCTACTCCTGCACCTAATTTCTATGTTTCTATGTTTCTATACCATTGAGGTGTAAGCTGCTCAAGTGAAATATGAGGTGCTATTCAGTAGGAAATCAAAAAACCCAATCTGAAGAAAGCTCGATAACCTAAAATGTTAACTTTTCTCTCTCCACGGATGTTGCTTGATCTGCTGAGGATTTCTAACACTTTCTGTGTTCATTCAATGCAGAGGTTCGGGTTGTTCAAGGACAGCCAATGAAGATTTGTTAAGTGAAGGCCACATCTAACAAACTTCATTGAATTCATTATGGAAGTAGCAGGGAATGCTGATAAGGACCGAGCATTTGTTGTGCTGTACATTCATTTTGGCAAAGCATTTGACAAAAGTCCCACATTGCAAATTGATCAGGAGAGTGAAAAATCAATGGGATCTGAGTGAAAGAGTAAGTCGGATTAAGAACATGTTCTGTGGAAAAAAACAAAGAGTAATTGGTGACAGAAGTTTCAGTGACTGGAGGGATATATGCATTTGGGTTCTTCAAGGCTTAGTATCTGATCCTGGTTTTACATGATGTTTATCAATGATTCCGACTGAAATGTAGAATCCACAATTAAGAAATGTGTAGGAAGGAACTGCAGATGCTGGTTTCAACCAAAGATAGACACAAGAAGCTGGAGTAACTCTGCAGGTCAGACAACATCTCTAGAGAGAAGGAATAGGTGACGTTTTGGGTCGAGCCTCCTATTCAGACAACAGGAAGTCCTCAATGATTTGCTCTAGAATTTACGAGGATGTTGCCAGGACTTTAGGCCAGAGGTAGTTTGTGGGTTAATTGGCTTGGTAAATGTAAAAATAGTCCCTAGTGGGTGTAGGGTGGTGTTAATGTGCGGGGATCGCTGGTCGGCGCGGACCCAATGGGCTGAAGGGCCTGTTTCCGCACTGTATCTCTAAACTCTAAACTAAACAATGATTTACTATATTGGGGATTCATGTAGGATTATACACGTTGGAGCGGGGGGGAGGATGAGGGGTGATCTTACAGAAGTGTACAAAATCATGAGAGGAATAGATCGGATGGACCCACGGAGTCTCTTGCCAAGAGCAGGAAAATCGAGTGCCAGAGGACATAGGTTTAAGGTGAGTGTGACTAGCACAGATGGGACATGTCAGTCGGTGTGGACAAGTTGGGCCGAAGGGCCTGTTTCCACACTGTATCATGCTATGACCTGGTTACATTGGGCACTAAAGTGGCAAAAGGAATTCAATGCAAAAAAAAAGTTAGGTTTGAGGAGTCTGGTCAAGGCAGAGGGAATTGAGTGTCAGAATGCATAGTTCACAGAAAGTCAAAGTGCCAGTGCATGAGAGAGAGAGTGAACAGGATTTTATTCCTAATGATTAGATTTGTTTGTTATGTACACTGTAGTTCAATGAAATTCCTTGTTCATGTGAAGCTCACAGAGTAAACAGTATGCAGATAATAATGATAAATGATTTTCCCTTGTCTACAGAATGATTTTTACTGAGATGCATGCAAAAAAAAATAATTTATTGTACGCAGGTATATGCGACATCAAAGTACCATTGAACCATTTAAATTAGCAATAGATACAAGGATCAACACAAAAATGGTGCAAGATTATTGTGCAAAATACGAGGAGTACAAAGGAATATTGATGTACAATAATTGGTAT
The DNA here is from genome assembly GCF_028641065.1 of Leucoraja erinaceus. Taxonomy (NCBI): domain Eukaryota; kingdom Metazoa; phylum Chordata; class Chondrichthyes; order Rajiformes; family Rajidae; genus Leucoraja; species Leucoraja erinaceus. The sequence continues at coordinate 8,278,151 of NC_073392.1, read as the reverse complement.
TGGGCAGCCTGGTGGCGCAGCGTTGGTGCCTTACAGCACCAGAGACCCGGGTTCGATCCTGGTTATGGGTGCTGCCTGTGTGGAGTTTGTACGTTCTCCCCGTGCCCGCGTGGGTTTTCTCTCACACTCCAAAGACGTACAAGTTTTTAGGTTGACAAAAGTGCTGGAGAAACTCAGCGGGTCAGGCAGCATCTATGGAGCGAAGGAAATAGGCAACGTTTCGGGCCGAAACCCTTCTTCAGACTGATGTAGGGTGGGGGGGACGGGAAGAAGAAAGGAAGGGGAGGAGCTTGGTTACTGGCTTGATATAAAAAATATTAACAATTGTCTCTAGTGTAGGATAGTATCAATGTGCGTGGACTCGGTGGGCCGAAGGATCTGTTTCTGCTTTGCATCACTAAACTAAATTAACTTCAACGCTTGAGAAAAATTGGGTTTAAAGAAAACAAAATCTCTCCTCTGTATTAACATACATATTGAATGATGACCTGCAGTCATAAGGGGAGGCTTATCATGCTTGTTACATTTACTGCAAGTGACAAAACTAAAAGGAAATACAATATCTATAAAAAAAATACATTATGTGTTACATTCAAAGCTATCATTTTCATCACCTATGCCTTCTGCATTCCTCAGTGTGCATTATCTTTCGAACTATTCAGGATCTGATTGTTCACATTAGTTTCATGTCTTCCAAATGAACAGAAAATGTGACTTGCCTCATTTGGTTTATTTGACTCGAAAATTCACATGTAAGTATCCTTTCAGTAGTTTAGTTTAGTTTAGAGATACAGCACGGAAACAGGCCCTTCGGCCCACTGAGTCTACACTGACCAGCGATCCCTGTACATGAACAATATCCTACACACACACACCAGGGACAATTTTACATTCATACCAATGCCAATTAACCTACAAACCTGTACGTCTTTGGAGTGTGGGAGGAAACCGAAGATCTTGGAGAAGACCCGCGCAGGTCACGGGGAGAAAGTACAAACTCCGTGCAAACAGCACCCGAAGTTAGGATCAATCCCGGGTCTCTGGTGCTGTAAGGCAGTAGTTCTACCGCTGCGCCACCGTGCCTGGCTATTCACGACCATACTTGTTAATCGCAAGACAGTGGAATCACTAGGGAATTGTTTCCTCCTTATCAACACCATCCGGTATTTATTGACCAGTCATTCCCCAGTTAGACCTCCCATTTCTGAATTACAAAAGGATGTCGAAACTGGAAATGTGCTTAGAAATTATTTTTTTTTAATGCAAAATTTTCAAAGTTGGAACTTTCAGAAACACCAAGCTGGTGGAAAATAAATTATCTGGCAAAGTATGATTTGAGAGATAGTCATAGAGTCGTACAGCGTGGAAACAAGCCCCTCAGCCCAACTTGCCCATGCCGATCAACATAACTTCATACTTCACGTGACTGCATTTGGGCCTTATCCCTCTAAACCTATCCTATCTATTTTGTTTAGAGTTTAATTTAGTTTGGAGACACAACGTGGAAACAGGCCCTTCGGCCCACCAAATACACATTGACCATCGATCACCTCACACTAGATCTAAGTTATTCCACTTCCCCATACACGCCTTACACACGCCTTACACACGCCTGACACACTCAGAGCAATTTGCAGAGACAAATCAACTTACAAACCCGCGTCTTCATTGAAACGTACAGAATAGTGAATGGCTTGGATAGTGTAAATGTGGAGAGGATGCTTCCACTCGTGGGAGAGTCTAGGACTAGAGGTCATAGTCTCAGAATTAAAGGACGTTATTTTAGGAAGGAGATGAGGAGGAATTTATTTAGTCAAACGGTGGTAAATATGTGGAATTATTTGCCATAGAAGGATGTAGAGGCCAAGTCAGTGGATATTTGTAAGGCAGAAATAAATTCTTGATTGGTACGGGTGCCAGGGGTTATGCGGAGAAGGCAGGAGAATGGGGTTATGAGGGGAGAGATAGATCAGCCATGATTGAATGGCAGAGTAGACTTGATGGGCCGAATGGCCTAATTTTTCTCCTATCACTTATGATCTGATGATCACTATAGTCCAAATGACCCGAGACGATGGGATGTAAAATCCTTTCTTGTTGTGTCTCGAAAGGAATACAGTGTCATCAAATCAAGGCTGGTGAAAAACCATTCCTAAAGTTAAAAGCAATCGCTAAGGTGAGTAAATAATTTTCTGCTCCTTCACACCTGAAGGAATCTGTGATCTGTGACCCCTTTACGTGCCTTTCTCCAACTGAGCATCATCTATTCAATAACAGCTGAGGAAATGGCTTAACATCAGGGTGCTGATCTCCACTGAGGCTGAACCTAGAACACTTTCATCACACTGTGCATCCATGAGCACAAATCAATTCCTCATCCCACCGCCCACAAATCCAGTCATCAATCTCCATTCACTCAATGGATATAAATGTGCCAACTGTCTCTCACTCCCAAGGCATCTGCAATTACTTCATGGTGAACCTGCCCATTGAACTAAAATAGTAAGATTAAACGAGAACTTACCAGTTTGAAGTTTGATCTGTATTTTATGAGGAGTTACGATGAGGGATTACGTGAAGAAGCCCGCTTCCACGCATGCGTGTCATACTTCAAAGCAGCGGTGTGAGGTCACAGGAACCTATAATGATCTAACATAGTAAGATTACCAAAGAGATACCAGTTTATGATATGATCATAAGAGGGTGGGAGCGGAGGGCACGTAATCCCTCATCGTAACTCCTCATAAAATACAGATCAAACTTCAAACTGGTAAGTTCTCGTTTAATCTTACTATTTTACTTCGGAGTCACGTGAGTGACTACGTGAAGATTTCAAAGCTCTGTGACCTCATGCCGTGGAACGAGTCCATGCTTCACAAACTGCCTTGGGTATTGGGAGAGAGCATCATTAGTAATTTTAAACACAATTATACAAAGAGTTGTGTGGTATAACGAAAAAATATATAACATTTTTTAAAAATTTGAGAATCATAGCCCTGTAACCTTTCGGGCAAATTATTTTGTTGAACATAAAATGTTTTCTTAATACAATGATGGCTCCAAAAAATAACTGGTTTATTATAAAACCTGTGGAAAACCCTTTTTTAATGACCATCCTGCCATTCTGAGGATTTGGTCTGTGGGTACCTGTACAATTTTTGCTGCGGATGTTGCTGCAGCCCTGGTGGAATGAGAGTTAAAACATTAGTGTCTATTTCTGCCATTTTTAGGACCTATTTGAGCCACCTTGATATAGTTTGAGTCATGACCCTTTCATGCGGTTTCTTGTAAGAGATAAACAACTCCATTCTCTGACCTCGAATGTTCTTAGTATATTCTATGTATTGTTAGATGTGTCTTGCTATACAGTCGTTTGCCATATGGGTGTACCATAAATTCAAACACTTGACCCGAGGAACCCGATCTGTTTTCTTTTATTAAATCCTGTATGACAACACCAGTTTCTCGGTGAGATGATCAGGGAGTCCAGGCTCAGTTTGCTTAATGGCTGGACTTGTTGTGCGGTAAATAACACCATGAGCATAACCATCTTCCTGGACTGTTACTGAAGTGACAACGCTGTTATGAGCTACAGGCTCCTCAGCATGTTGAGAAACGACACCCACGTCCCAGATTTCGGAGTACCTGGTTTTCTTACCAGGGGTGCGTTTCCACCGCGTGCCGCTCCGTTCCTTGTGATAGGTAATTGGAGAGTGCACTTGTGGCACTATTGAAGGCACTGTAGCTCCATCGATTATCCTAATGGAGGCTTGTAAAAATTCCAATACGGCCAGAATGTTCTTGGCCTTTTGGTCGAGATTGTTGTCCAAGCAGTATATGCCCCATTTCTTGATGTGTCCAAGGTACTGCTTCCGTGTTGACAGTCTTAGTGCAGATGAGATGAGATTCATCGTCCTGTCTGACAGTGTAGTGGGTCTGTTAGACTCTACAAATCAATAAATCCATAGTGTTATGGCATGGATGACTGCCTCCAGTCACTGGATAAATCAATAATTTTTTGGCAATGTTCATAGGGAACATGGTTCTAACACCATCCCCTGTAAGACTGAAATACCATGATTGAGAAGGTCAGTCGGGTACTCTGAAAATTCCAGATGCCGAGTGTGGTTGAATTATCCCTAGTACCCCAATGATGGGTCCGAACGGGGGAAAAACCTCACCCTATGGCTTATTTACATAACAATGCCAAGCTGGTTTACGAATTTTAGTACATAATAATGGGGCTAATGATTGCCCCTTATGTAAGCTCTATATTGCCAAAGTTCCTCTATTGAGTCAATGCCTGCCATATAGAAACCCACAACTGACACCAAGTCTATATCAATAATAAGAGCATCCATCTTAAAATGAATATCTAAAACAAATGTGTTTAGGGTTAAAATCAATGATAATCCTGCAACCCTACTCTATCTTATATTTAATAAATATGTTCAATCCCATCTTTTGTGTACAATTCTTGTAGCACCATGTGGGTTTTAGATTGTTTGGTTTATGTAAGGACAAAATGCCCTTCTGGTGTATGATGTACTGTGGTTATTGGGATGAGAAAAACCCTATCAGATAACCCTGAATACTGCTGAGATTATATGAATCTGTAGTGATTATATACCATACATAACTGTAGTGTTGCAACCTCCCCTACCCTCGTAGGTCCCTATTTTAACAGAAGAAAACCCCACCCACCTACCTCCATGGTTACCGGTGGTTTTGTTATTTCCTTGGTTTTTTGAAAATAAGGTTCTGGTTTAATATTTCTTGTTCGGGGTTGTGTGGGAGGTTGAGGCTTCCGCATCTTCCAGGGTGGCCGCCCTGGCCATACCCTAAAACGGATCCTGCAGGTTATATTGATTTCTGACACTGCTACTGGTATGAGCCACATTTTTTATGGCCTTGCCTGTGGCTGGTATCATGCTCCAAAATAGGCCCTTGCGCTGGCCTTGATGAGCCCCAGTGTCTTGGCTTAGTCCACACACGGTTTTTATTTGCAAATGGTAGCATTTTTGGGGTCCTAGTGCTGGCTGAATGGCCGCCTTCCACGTGTAGTTCAGGTATATTGCATATTATTAAACAGATCTAGTGCGTCTTGATGGTCTTTGGTTACCTACGTTTAGTCCAGGGTGCTGGTGTGTGCTATGATGCCTTCCGTCAATCCCTTGAAGGTTCTCTGGATCTTGAGGTCCTGGTCCTGATGTTCGTCCATATGCTGCCAAATGCATTGGTTTACACTGGGCACCTGTAATGCCTCACCGTTGCCAGGTGGCAGATGTCTGGCCAGTGTTTGTAAATTTTTCTTGTTGGCGTTTGTGGCCAGACATATAGTAATACTATTGCCATCCTGGATCCAAGTCTACCCATGTTTGACTTGGCTAAAGTAATCGGCCACCATGTCCAGCAGAGTCCCTGCTGTGTTAGGATCATGGGACGCTGTATTACCAGGCTCTGGCCCATCAGGGTCCTGCCTACTCTTTTTTATAGAGTTAGAGATCTCTAGGGTCCCACACGGGGTACCCATGTGGGGCTAAACTGCTGCCCACTTGTCTTTTGTTCTGCGGACCCCTCTTGCAGGTCAGCCCAGAACTGACCCACAGTGCTCCCCTCTGATGGGGTAGAAGCATTGTGCAGCCCTCAAAGAGGTACTGCTGTGGTTTTATCATGTTGGAGCAAGGCTCCATACACCGCTTCTTCCCGCTCCAGCCCTCTCGGGCACAGGTTGCCGGCGGTTTTATGCAAAGTCGGACCCTTCCGAGTCCACTACCTTGTTTGATTTGTGTCTAGCCTACCGCTCGGTCACATGGATCTGGCCAGTGCGGGGCCGACATCGGGCACAGCTGATCCCACTACGGTTGATCCAAGTGCCGCTGGCTGCTGCTGGCTGCCCGCTGTTCCATGGTCCTCCTTCTCCAGTTTTGTCCTTCCTTCCGTGAAGTGGATATGGCCGGTGTGGAGGATAACTGGCACAGCTGCTTCCATCTATTCCTTTAACCTGACTTCAACGCTCTCAGCACTCCTGGCTGCTCCTTTATCTTAGACCCCTGGGACCGACCCCCATACTGACGGTGCTGGTCCCTTATGGTCGTTGCAGCCGGTCAACCCCACTCTAATGCCCTCAATTCTGGGCACTCCTGCTTATATGGTCCTTAGATAAGGGACATATAAGACATTAAAACTGATGATAACAGCTACTATAGTTTTTATATAATATATATAGTCCCTAGATAAGGGGTGTATCAGATATTAAACTGATAAGAACAGATACTACACTTGATCTTAGCCAAAAAGCCGAGAAGCGATTATTGTAACTAAAACCCCGCTGGGACCGATCCTGGTACTCACATACTGGTCCCTTGTAGTAGATTGCAGCCAGTCAACTGCAAAGTCCTTTGCTGCCGAGAAATGAACTTTCTCACCATGCTGGAGCGAAGTTGGGCACAGATGTTTTTCCCCCTCCGGGAATCGATGTGCCCATGCTGCTCCTGCCGTTGCCAGCTCCTCACGAAGTGCCAGCTGCCACCTGTGCTACTGCAACTGCCGGCTGCCACTGCTGCTGCCGCTGCCGCTGCTGCTGCCGCTGCCGCTGCTACTGCCGCTCCTCCGCGGTTCTCCCGCCGGCCTTCTGCACCTTACATGGACCTGGTCCATGTCTGCACCTAGAAAGGTAAGTTGAAGGAAACGCAGGGTCTCTTACCTGCTGTTCCCGACTTTCCTTCTCCCGCCGGTGACCGTCGTTCCCTGTGTCGGGTTCGAGCCGCTTGGACCGACCCCGGTGTTCACGGGCCTGGTCCTTCGCGACAGTTCCGCAGCCGGTAACCCCGGCTGTTCCTATGGATCCCCTGGACCCTGGTGCTTACCTTGTGAACAAGGTTTTCAGCCCGAACGTCCCGTTCCGACTCCATAAGTGCCGCTGCACTCGCTGAGCGTTTCGAGCCCCGGTACCGCTGGTCCGTGCTGTCTGTCCCGCAGCCCTGTGCTGGCTGCTAGCGACTGGTCCCAAGCCAGTCTCGTTTGAGACTGGCATAGGGACCTTTTTTACTTTGCTTCCCGCCCGGCCGAGAGGTGAATTTTGCCGGTGCGGGAGCAAAGTCGGGCTCAGGTTGTTCCCCTCCAGGGAAACTCGTGCTGTTGCTGCTGCTGGCTGCTCGCCCTCCACGGGTCTCCCCGCAAGCTTTCCGCAGCCTCCTAAAAGTAAGTAGTAAAAAGGAACGCAGAGTCTCTTACCTGCTGTTCCCGACTTTCAAATCTCCCGCTTGGGGAACGCCGTTCCCCCCTGTGTGACTCGTTGCAATGCGTGTAGCGATATGACACGCATGCGTGGAAGCGGGCTTCTTCACGTAGTCACTCACGTGACTCCGAAGTAAAATGCTTCGGAAACAAGGAACTGCAGATGCTGGCTTGGTTCTTGGTTCTTGGTTACTTGGTCCTCCAAAATATTCCAACTGGAATTTAAACTGGAGGTGGTGAAGGGAGGGATTAAGCCAGAAAGGGTTATTGGGAAGAAAGTGCTACTTTAAATTTAGTTGCATCTGGTTGGGTAACTATAGTTGGGTGGAGATTATTCCATGCTTTAATTGTGCGGGGGAAGAACGAATTGCTGTACACATCTGTCTTTGTAGCTGGGATCACAAATTGGATCGAATGCCCTCGTCTGCTCCTAATTGGTTTGGGTTTGGTGTAGGTTTTGTAATCTATGTCGAGCTGACCATTTAACATTTTGTAAAAACAGGTCAAACGGTGAGCTGCACGTCTGTCTTGGAGAGGGTTCCAGCCCAGAGAATTCAGAAGTTTGGTGACACTCGCTTCTCTCTCATAGGTATTAGTAACAAATCGAGCGGCCTGTCTTTGGACACGTTCGATGGATGAAATGTTTTTATCTGTGTGTGGGTTCCATGCTGCAACTGCGTAGTCCAAATGAGGTCGAACGAGGGTGAAATACAGCTTCTCCTTGACAGAAGTTGAACAATGATGAAAGTTGCGCCTCAGGAAGTTTAGGACACCTGTTGCTTTCACTGTTGCATGATGAGTCTGACCATTCCAACGCAGATCATTCTGCAATTTGATGCCAAGATACTTGGTTTGTTTGGATTCTTCAAGTGTGGTACCAAGTATGTTGTAGGATGTGACGCCTGGATTCCTCTTTCTGGTGACACGCATGGTTTCACATTTGGACGGGTTGAACTGCATGCCCCATTGTTGTGACCACTCGACCATAGTATCGAGATCCTTTTGGAGAGCATCTCAAAAGAGAGCTCACAAAAGAAAGACACAGAGTGCTGGAAACAGGCCCTTGCCCACGCCGACCAACATGTCCCACGTGCACTAGTCCTACCTGCCTGCGTTTGGCCCATATTCCTCTAAACCTGTCCTATCCATTGGCAATCAAAGCAATCATACAAAGGGTGGTGGATGTATGGAATGAGCTGCCGGTAGAGGTAGTTGAGGCAGGGACGATCGCAACGTTTAAGAAGCATTTAGACAGGTACATGGATAGGACAGGTTAAGATGGATATGGGCCAAATACAGGCAGGTAGGAACTGGTGTAGATAGGGCATGTTGGCCAGTGTGGGCAAGTAGGGCCGAAGAGCCTGTTTCCACTGTATAAGAGTCTATGACTCTACTTAATGGTTCTTAAATATTGTGAAAGTAGCTGTCTCAACTACCTCCTCCGGCAGCGCGATCCAAACACCCACCACCCTTTGGGTAAAAAAAAAAAGTTACTCCCTCTTGATCTTACGGGTCAGGCAGCATCTCTGGAGAACTTGGATAGGTGGGCTGAAATGTAAATCCTTTGCCTACTGCGACAGAAAGGAGTACATTTAATACTTAGCTTGTGCACCATCACGTGGATACCTGTGATGTCTTCCACACAGTTGGAATGCTCTTCATCAAATTTGTATTAGAACCATAGAAACATGGAAAATAGGTGCAGGAGTAGGCCATTCGGCCCTTCGAGCCTGCACCACCATTCAATATGATCATGGCTGGTCATCCATGATCATGGCATTCCCAATGATACATTCCCAATGACCTTCTCTGTCCCTGCCACCCAAACAACGATCTGATATGAACATTATCTCTCTGCAGCCATCCCACCTTCACCACTCTCCTTCCCCACAAAGGCACAATAGATCCTGGCCCACGGCACATTTCTCTCCGTCACCTTCACTCTCCTCTGCCTTTGATCGCCTTACTCCTTGTCCTGTCTTCCAGTTTTACTTTAGTTTAGTTTAGAGATACAGCGCGGAAACAGGCCTGTCGGCAAACCGAGTCCACGCCGACCAGCAATCCCCTTGCACGAACACCATCCTACACATATTAGGGACGATTTATAATTTTACTGAAGCCAATTAGCCTTAAAACCTGCACGTCTTTGGAGTGTGGGAGGAAACCGGAGCACCCGGAAATAACCCACGGAGGTGAGGGGGAGAACGCACAAACTCTGTACAGACATCACCCGTAGTCAGGATCAAACCCGGGTCTCTGGTGCTGTAAGGCAGCAACTCTACAGCTGTGCCACCGTGCCACCCCTAAAGTATACCTTATACCTTGCTCTTCTTCGGTCTCTCCATACTTTGCTCTCTTCCTCTCTCTATCTCTCTCTTCTCCTACTTCAAACCACCATTTACAGACCTGCATGCCACAAACACTAGACTTAGACTCCTATAGAAAAAGAAAACTTATATTGTAATCCAATCTTGGGGACCACCAAAGGTTAATAGCGAGCATTACCTAAGCCTAGAAATGCATTTATCTAAACTCCATTCTGTAATGTACCTGCAACGTTGCAGTTGATTTGATACTTTCCTAAGTATGAGACTACAACACTAATCCTAAATTGAATACGAACACGCAGGCTGACAGAATTCTACGAGAGATTACTTCTGCATTTCATGTCACAAAAACAGAAATGTATCATGTTTTTTTTGCCACAAACAACTTTATTTTTTTATCATTAAGGATGCATGAATTACACTGACTAGACAGGATCGGATGTCAGAGTCTGAAGTTCTTCACATGGTGATGGCAAAGAGGCGCCTGCCTGCCTTTCCTGATGGCTCGCAACAAACAAAGCCGTGTTAATGGAGCTGGCAGAGTAACTGTGAAGGGATAAGTGAAGGTTTCCTTTCTCCTTTGGAGTTGTTGGCTTGAAGCCATTAATTGGCAGCCCCGGGGGGGGGGGGGGGGGGGGGGGGGGGGGGGGGGGGGGGGTGGTGGAATTCTCGATGTCAACTTGAATGTAAAATTAACGGCAGATGAACAGGTCGTGATGCTGCATTTGAACTGATACACGTTAAAATATTCTGCGTAAACTGTTTTCCATGCTCCTGTGCAATTTTTAAGCGAATGTAGTAAGACTGCACAGATTGAAAAAGCAATCCTTGGTAACTGGGCGGTGGAGAGGCGCTGTGGTAAAGTTGCTGCCTTACAGCGCCAGAGACCCGCGTTCGATCCCGAGTTTGTATTTTCTCCCTGGAACCGCGTGGGTTTCCTCCAGGTGCTCCGGTTTCCTCCCACATTCCAAACAAAACGGTGTGGTGCTAATTGGCCACTGTAAATTGTTCCTAGAGTGTAGGGTAGGACTAGTGTACGGGGCGATTGTTGGTCGGTGTGGACTCGGTGGGCCAAAGGGTCTGTTTCCACTGTATCTATTAACTCTGAAAAAAACTAAACATATCTAGTTTGGTTGAGAGACACAGTGTGGAAACAGGCCCTTCAGTCCACTAAGTCCACGGAAACCATCGATCACCCATACACTAGTTCTATGTCCTGCAGGTCAGAGGCACTTTACAGAAGCCAATTACCCTACAAACCCGCACGTCTTGGGAATGTGGGAGGAAACTGGAGCACCCACAGAAAACCCACGTGGGTCAGGGGGAGGAGGTACAAACTCCACACAGACAGCACCCGTAGTCAGGTTTGAACCCAGGTCTCTGGTGCTGTAAGGCACCTACCACTGCGCCACAAGATTCCAGGGCGCTATTTGGGTTATATACAGAGGATTAACTGAAAGAGCATTCCAATATCTGTAAACAAAAGAATGTGAGACTAACTAAAATAAATCATTCTATTAATTCCCATCACAGCATTGGTGCCAAGTTAAACAGGAAGTGCCGTGGGAACTCAGTGGTTCAGGCAGCATCTGTAGAGGCGCTGAACAGGCAGCAAACACAAAATTATTGTTTGGTTGCTGCGGAACGGCCCTTGAATGAGAGCTTTTTGGCATTTAAAATCTTGTACTAACTCTCTTCCCTAACACCCTCCAGCATGGAGCAACTATCTATACAAGAAGTAGTTCCTCCTCTTTCAGGATTTGCTCTATCAGATTCAATACACTGACTGCAGAAACCCGAGGCTCTCTTGTCACTACTTAGGGATTCTTTGAATACAGGAGGTTTATTATTCCAAGCCCTCTGATTTGAGCATAAAACCAGGGCTCCAGCAGTCCTTTCGAGTGGTTGTAAAATATTCTGTCATCACACGCTGTGATGGAGAAGTTGAGTTCAAAACGGAGCCCTCTGCCAATATATATCCCTCCCCCCCCCCCCAGTAAAAATAGGAGTACAAAAAAAGCCCCCGAAACTCGAGCGGGTGCCCGCAGCATCTACGCCACGCCGGGTGGAAATAGGCAACGTTTCGGGCCGAAACCCTTCTTCAGACTGTTGGGGGGCGGGGGTGGGCGGGGGGGACAAGAAGGGAAAAAGAGGAGGAGCCCAAAGCGCTGGGGGATGGGAGGAGACAGCAGGGGCTCTGAGAAGGGGAGGAGACAGCAAGGACTAACACAATTGGGAGAATTCGAGGTTCATGCCCCCAGGATGCAGATTCCCCAAACGGAATACGAGGTGCTGTTCCTCCAATTTCCAGTGCTGCTCACTGTGGCCATGGAGGAGACCCAGGACCGAGAGGTCGGAGACGGAGTGGGAGGGGGAGTTGAAGTGCTGAGCCACCGGGGGGTCAGCTTGGTTATTGCGGACCGAGCGGAGGTGTTCGGCGAAACGATCGCCCAACCTCCGCTTGGTCTCACCGATATAGATCTGCTGACATCTAGAGCAGTGGATGCAACAGATGAGGTTGGAAGAGATGCAGGTAAACCTCTGTCGCACCTGGAACGATTGCTTGGGTCCTTGAACGGAGTCGAGGGGGGAGGTAAAGGGACAAGTGTTGCATCTTGTAAAAATAGGATCCCTGCTTACTATCTTCTTTAGACTTTTGAGATACAGCGTGGAAGCAGACCCTTCAGCCCACCAATTCCACACTGACCAGCGATCACCCAACACACTAGCACTATCCTACACACACTATAGACAATCTACAATTTACAGAAACCAACTAACCTACAAACCTGCACGTCTTTGGAGTGTCGGAGGAAACTGGAGCGCCTGGAGAAAAGTCCACACGGTCATGGGGAGAACTTGCAAACTCCGTACAGACAGCACCCGTAGACAGGATCGAACCTGGGTTTTTGGCTCTTCTGTAATCCCTCCATTCCCTGCATAACTATGTGTCTATCTGCTCTTTCCATGCACCCGCCAATCTCTGTGTAAAGAAACTTGCTCCACTTGTCTCCTTTAAACAATACTTTGCTTATTTTACACAGTTGAATTCCAGGCCTAGTTGTTAAACCTGCTAAAATGATGGCTAAGTGGGACAGGCCCTTTAGTTTGTGTTGCAGCATGCATACTAGTCCCAGTTTGACATCTGTTAAGCCTAGGTTAGGACAGGGCTAGGTTCTACCAAAACCTTTGGGCTTCACATTAGATCAGGCTATGCTGCACCAGGTTCTTCACAACCTATTCCCAGTGTGGAAATATCAAAGACAAGAGGTCATAGCGTCAAAGTGAAAAAGTTTAAAGGAGATGTGCCTGGAATGCACTGTCAGAGATAGTGTTAGAAGCAGATACAATAGTGGCATTTGAGGCTTTTAGATAGGCACATGGATATGCAGGGAATGGAGGGATATGGATCACATGCAAGCAGTTGAGATGAGTGTATCTTGGCATCATATCGGGACAGATATTGTGGGCTGAAGGATCTGTTCCTCAGCTGTGCAGTTCGAGGGTCCATAGTTGGACACAGGCAGATCTGCGTGGCTGGTTTAATAGCTTGAACGCAAGAAACATCAGAATGAAGAAGGTAACACTGGATTTGAATTCCTGAATGACGAGGAACTGAGTGTTGAAAAGCCACGGGGTGGAGGGCGGTGACCTGGAAGGAGCTGGAAATGAAAATGCTTTGTGATATTCCTCGGATGTAGGCGGCTGAGCGGCGCAGGTAAGTCGGGCAGCTTACATTCCGGCGGTGTGAACATTGACTCCATTCAATTCCAGTAACTCCTGCATCCCCTCCCCACTGTCCTCCACTCTCTCCCCTTCACCCCCACCCTAGTCATCCTACCAATTCCACTATCCAATAGTCCCTTAAATACAATTACATTAATCATTTCTCTTATATCCCCATCTCTCAATTCCTTGCATATACACGCACCGATGTAAAAGCCCATTAAATACGTTTAGTTTAGTTAGCTTAGTTTAGAGATACAGTGCGGAAACAGGCCCTTCGGCCCACCGAGTCCGTGCCGGCCAGTGATCCCCGCACATTAACACTATCCTACTACACACACGAGGGACAATTTACACATGCGCAAAGCCAATTAACCTACAAACCTGTAAGTCTTTGGAGTGTGGGAGGAATCCGATGATCTTGAAGAAAAGCCACGTGGTCACGAGAAGAACATACAGACAACACCCGTAGTCGGGTTCGAACCCGGGACTCCCGCGCTGTGAGGCAGCAACTCTACCGCTGTGTCACCGCGCCGCCCTGCAATGTCTATGATGACAAGTTAAACAGATCTCCTCTGCCTGCACACGATCCGAATCCCTCTATTCCTTCCATCCGTCCATAACAATGTCCCTATTTAATCTGCCTCCACTACCACCCCTGGCAGCACATTCCAGATACCCATCACGCTGTGTGTAAAACAAAACATTACATGTCTCCTTCAAACTTTGCCCCTCTCACCTTCCACTTTTGAATTCCAGGCCTAGAGTTATTAAAACTTACATCCAATTGACAATTCTGTGAGTGATGGGGAAGTGAATTCATATTTGTAAAATAAAAATGGAGAGAGATGAGGAGAAGGAATAACTAGATTTCTCTTTGATAGTGTTGGGACCAGATAGATTGATTGAACGACCTCCTTCCATTCTCTACGATTCAATGATTTCTGCACATAAGCTTCCCAGTTTTCGAGGACCTTTACGTCAACTGAATGCTCGATATAAAGGACACAGTACTCTGGCTTTCTCCTTGATGAAATAATGGAAAGAATGTCAAAAATGATTCCAACATTTGCACGCCATTGGTAGATGCCTGGTTGGCTTCTGACCAGCCTCTTGTCCGTTATAGTGTATTTTACTGCAAGATTTCTTGAAGTGGAAGGAGGAAGTCACTAAGTAGTTTCCAAGGCAATGCTTCAGTTTGAGCTACTGTGGTAACCGAAGCAAAGAATCTACACTTGTGCGTTCTGTCCCTGAGAATACATTACAGTGCGTGTGATCTGTGCCTCAAGGACACTGGCGTAGACTTTTTAAAGTTTTCTCACAAACATGACGTCAATTTTTATTCATTCATCACCTAAAATGCAAACAAATATAAAAAAAATCCTGGATGCTTTCTATTGTCAGGGGGATGAAATTTGAGGGGAAAAAAACGTTACTTTTATTATTCCCAAAATAGCTTTGACAGATATTACAGACCATCGTAGGATTTCTACGCCAACTAACAGATTGTTTTAATCATAACTCTGCTTCATTTGCGCTTTCATCTATTCGCTCGCCAAATTTCGAGTGCGCTCGTCAGCATAAATTAGTATATGACACTAATGGCCTGAGGTGTGAGCACACGCTCAAGGGATAAACACACCATTGGGTTGAATTACCAGAGTGAGATATACAGCAAGTCCAACTTTAATGCCTCATCGCCTCCATTAACAAATCTATGCTAGCTAATGTTTTGGGTATTGATATAATGTTGGAGTACAAAATATCCCTGTCAGACTGCAGCTCAAATTGCAGTAAAAGTGTTGTTTAAAAATAACGGCATATTGATGCTTCCTAATGTTGCAGGAATGATAAACAATAAGATGGAAGCCTGTGGTCGCGGCCTCTCTACACGCTCCTCCTGAGCCATAACTGAACGAGGTAGTTCAGCCTTGTCCCTGAGGGAGCTGTAAACAAAGGTTAAGTTAATGTTCACTGCTGTTTACTCTTCCAAACATCCGAACAAATGTATCACGGGCAGCGGCAGGTGAACTGGTTGGCCATTTTCCCTCTAGCTTTAGAGGAAATAAAGGCACTCTTAAAGGGAGAAGAGGGATAGACAGTATATTAAAGTCATTCCGTATAAGCTAATCTAGTTTAGTTCAGAGGTACAGCGTGGAAACTGGCCCTTCGGCCCACCGAGTCCGCGCCGACCAACGATCCCTGCACACTAACACTTTCCTACACACACCAGGGACAATTTACAATTTTGCCAAGCCAATTAATTTACACACCTGTACGTCTTTGGAATGTGGGAGGAAACCAGAGCACCTGGAGAAAACCCACGCAGGTCACAGGGAAAATGTACAAACTTCGTAGAGACAGCTCCCCGAGTCGGGATCGATCCCAGGTCTCTGGCACTGTAAAGGCGGCAGCTCTGCTGCTGAGCCATCGTGCCGCCCTTGAACGATCCCGACCCGAAACATCAACTATACATCAACTTCAGCGATGCCGCCTGACCCGCTGAGTTACCCCAGCGTTTCGTGTCTCCCCATATTTCTGTTGTTTGTGGAAACATTAGGACTGCGTTGTTTTGTGATCTCAGAAGATTGGATCCTCCTTTCAAATATACAATGGCAAGACACATCCAGCACAGAATGCACAAGATGCTCTCTAGATTAAAAGTTATCACACAACAGAAATATCCTGCCAATGTTAGCACTAATACTTCAGAACCTAAACTAAGCACTACAATGAAAAATCCAAATATCTGCCCATCAAATCCCCTTCCCTCAGCTGTATCCACCTATCACTTGCCAGGATTTATCCTGCCCTTCCTCCCTTCCAGTTTACTTCTCACCACCAGTAAAACCAGCCTGAAGAAGGATGCCGACATGAAACGTCACCTATCCACGATTCTCCTAAAATGCTGCTCCCCGAGTTGCTCCAAAATTTTATGTCTATCTTTGGTGTAAAACAGGATCTGCAGTTCCTTCCTACTCAATTAATACAGTGCCCTCCATAATGTTTGGGACAAAGAACAACCATTTATTTATTTGTCTCTGTACTCCACAATTTGATATTTGTAATAGAAAAAAAATCACATGTGGTTAAAGTGCACATTGTCAGATTTTAATAAAGGCCATTTTTACACATTTTGGTTTCACCATGTAGAAATTACAGCAGTGTTTATACATAGTCTCCCCATTTCAGGGCACCGTAATGTTTGGGACACAGCAATGTCATGTAAATGAATGTAGTCATGTTTAGTATTTTGTTGCATATCCTCTGCATGCAATGACTGCCTGAAGTCTGCGATTCATGGACATCACCAGTTGCTGGGTGACTTCTCTGGTGATGCTCTGCCAGGCCTGTATTGCAGCCATCTTTAGCTTATGCTTGTTTTGGGAAATAGTCCCCTTCCGTTTTGTCTTCAGAATATAAAAGGCATGCTCCATTGGGAAGCCATGTGTCCCAAACATTATGGTGCCCTGAAATGAGGGGGGGGGGGGGGGGGGGGGGGGGGGGGGGGGCGGGGGGCTATGTATAAGCACAACTGTAATTTCTTCACGGTGAAACCAAAATGAATAAAAATGGCCATTATTGAAATCTGATAATGTGCACTTTAACAACATGTGATTTTTTTCCATCACAAATTGTGGAGTGCAGAGGCAAATAAATGAATGATGGGTCTTTGTCCCAATATTATGGAGGGAACTGTACATTGCTCTCTGTGTCTTTTTTAATAGAAAGTTCAAGTCAGTTAGTCAAGAATATGTTTGACAGCACTGGGCCTGTACTCGCTGGAGTTTAGAAGGATGAGGGGTGACATTGAAATGTATCGAACAGTGAAAGGCTTGGATAGAATGGATGTGGAGAGGATGTTTCCACTAGTGGGAGAGTCTATGGCCGGAGGTCATAGCATCGGAATTAAAGGACTTCCCTTTAGGAAGAAGAAGTAGAAGAATTTCTTTAGTCAGAGGGTGGTGAATCTGCGGAATTTGTTGCCACAGAAGGCTGTGGAGGCAATGGATATATTTAAGGCAGAGGTAGATAGATTCTTGATTAGTATGGGTGTCAGGGATTATGGGGAGAATAGAATAGAATAGAATAGAATAGAATATAGAATAGAATAGGTTCTTTATTGTCATTATAACATGTAAACATATACAACGAAATTAAAAATGCCAACCAGTCAGTGCACCATTCACACATTATCTAAAAGCTAACGATACGTAAAAGAGAAATATCTAAAATAAACAACTAACATAAATAACATGAAAAAAAAAAAAGAAGGCAGAAGAGTGTGGTTAGGAGGAAGAAAGAGATAGATCAGCCATGGTTGAATGGAGGACCAGACTTGATGGGCCGAATGGCCTAATTCTACTATTACTTATGACGTTATGACCTCATGTAAACATAGTACACTTTAAACAATATAATAAATAAGCAAAAAAGTTCAGTGTATGTATATATATATATATACATTGTACTCCAAGCCTTTATTAATATCTATAAATGTATATATATATATATATATATATATATTGTAATAAAGGCCTGGATATTTTGTCATTAGTAAAGCAACTTTGTCTACAAAAAGCCAGCAGTATTACAATTGGATTTCCTCTTGAAGAACAGTTGCTATTATGCATCAGTTCAAAGAATACCCCTTGTCTCGCAACAGTGTGATCATTTAATTGACTGAATAGACACAGCAGTGGGGAGACAAGAAACTACAGATGCTGGAAACAGGAGTAACAAACTGCTGGGGGAACTCAGTGGGTAGAGCTTCATCGTAGATTTAGGTTTAAGTTTATATTGTCACGAGGTTCTTGGGGTGGAGAGGGGTGAACAAACTGCTGGGGGAACTCAGTGGGTAGAGCTTCATCGTAGATTTAAGTTTATATTGTCACGTGTACTGTTCTGATGTACATTACATACATAGATACAATCGGTTTAAACTATAGTACAAAAGATAGAGCTTAGGGAAAGATACAGAAGTGCAGATACAGGGTGGTGTAGCGGTAGAGTTGCTGCCTTACATCGCCAGAGACCCGGGTTCTATTCTGACTACGGAGTTTGAACGTTCTCCCCGTGACCTGCGTGGGTTTTCTCCGGGATCCATGGTTTCCTCTCACACTCTAAAGACACACAGGTTTGTAAGCTAATTGGTTTGGTATAATTGTAAATTGTCCCTAATGTGCGTAGGATAGTGCAGGAATCACTGGTCGGCGCAGACTCTGTGGACCAAAGTGCCTGTTTCTGCACTGTATCTCTAAACTAAACTAAACTAATGTAGTTCTCAGCATTATAGCGAGTGCATCACTTCCATGGACAAAATCCAATGCCCTCAATGGGATAGAGGTGAATCGAACAATACCCTAGAGTATGGAAGGACTGTTCAGAAACCTGATAACAGAGGGGAATAGATCACCTCTGTGGGACGAGGGGGAAAAGAATTGTCGATGGCTCAGATTGAAACTCTGCATCGAGTCTCTGCATCACAGAAGAATTTGCTCAGATCACAATCAAGAAAGGAGAAACCACAAAATTTTGCCAAATGATTTTAAATACTTTACAGAGCGTGAAATTAAGACTGGAACATAGATGAGATTCTGATTGAGTCTCTTCTAAGTATTTTTCAAAAGCATATTATGTCAAAATCAATCATATTTTGACATACTTAGCTGAGAAAATTATAATTCACCTACATTAAATTAGATTTTTAATACCCATAAGTTTGCCTAACTCTAATTATGGCTCAGTAGCTCATTAAAAATGTATGTTCACCGTGTGGAAGAAAGAAAAGGATTTTCAGAGTGTTCGACTGTGGGAATTGTTCTTAACAACTTAGGGTCTTTGGAAAATAATTCAGATTTCTCCTGAATACACTGGGGCATGCTGCAAAATGTTGCAACTTTCATAAGATCATAATTGACAGGAGTAGGATTAGGCCATTCGGCCCATCAAGTCTACCCCCCCATTCAATCACGGCTGATCTATCTCTCCCTCCTAATCAAATTCTCCTGCATTCTCCCCGGAACACCTGACCCACACTAATCAAGAATCTATCTCTCTCTGCCTTAAATATATCCACTGACTTTGCCTCCACAGCCTTCTGTGGTAAAGAATTCCACAGATTCACCACCCTCTGACTAAAGAAATTCCTCCTCATCTTCCTAAAAGAATGTCCTTTAATTCTGAGGCTATGACCACTGGTCCTAGACTCTCCCACTAGTGGAAACATCCTCTCCACATCCATTGTATCCAAGCCTTTTCACTGTTCTGTATGTTTCAGTGAGGTCCCCCCTTATTCTTCTAAACTCCAGCGAATACATGCAAAATGCTGTTCAGGGGATGTTGAGTCAGCAACAGAACTCAAGGCCGATCGTCAATCTAAAACATTAACTCCCACTTTCCTCTCTGAAGATGCTGTCAGACCTGTTGGTATTTCTAACATTTTCTATTGTGTTACTAATGAACTGAATACCAACAGCACAATGGCACGGCTGGCAGAGCTGTTGCCTCACAACTCCAGGGACCAAAGTTCGATCCTGACCTCGGGCGATGTCTGCTGTCTCTGTGGAGTTTGCACGTTCTCACTGAGACCAAGTTGGTTTCCTCTGGGTGTTCCGGTTTCTACCCAAATCCCGAAGACGTGTAGGCTTGTAAGTTAATTGGCTTCTGTAAATAGACTCTATTGTGTAGGGAATGCATGCGAAACTGTCCTAAATGTGTTTTGTTTTATCGTCACAAGGGCAACTTGGTGGCGCAGCGGTAGAGTTGCTGCCTTACATCACCAGAGACCCGGGTTCGATCCTGACTATGGGTGCTGTCTTTACGGAGTTTGTAGGTTCTCTCTGTCAACTGTGAAGGTTTTCTCCAGAATCTCCGGTGTCCTCTCCAAAGGCGTACTGGTTTGTAGGTTGGTATAAGTGTAAGTTGTCCCTAGGGTGTGCAGGCTAGTGTTAATGTATGGGGATCGCTGATCGGTACAGACTTGGTGGGCCGAACAGCTTGTTTCTGCGCTGCATCTCTAAAACTAAAACTAAAAACGACCTCTGAAATCCGCTCACTGTATTTACCTCTGCCAATATCCCTGGCAGTGAGCTGCAGACTCCAACCACTCCCTGTGGAAAACAAACTTGTCCCGCCCATCTTACCTTAAAGCTATGCCCTTTAGTCTTTGATATTTTGATTCTGGGAAAAATGTTCTCACTGTTTAACCTATATGTGCTTTTCATAATGTTATATACTTCTGTCAGGTCTCCCCTCAACCTCCAGCATTCGAGAGAAAAATAATCCAAGTCTGTTGAGGTTTTGTTATTTGTTATTTGGGATATGTCATGGGGAAACTATTAACTACTTGCCTTGAACCCACTGCAACAATTAATTTTGCACTGACCGAACAGCAACTATCTCCCTTGCAAGGTCAACCAGCAAATCACAGGAGCAGTCAGTCATCAAGATTACTTATTAATTTTGCTTCAAACCTCATCATTTCTTGGATATGTATTGTACGTTGCTCAATGCAGACAATGCAGTCTTGAAGAGTCCTCTATTAACAAAACTGGTGGGGCCAGGGTGGGGCAGCGAGTAGAGTTTTGTGTCTATCCAAGTTGGTCATGTAGCTAATATTCCCTAATCCAGGCAGTATTCCGGTAAACCTCTCCTGCACACTTTTCAAAACCTCCACATCCTTCCTGGTTTTGGGGCAACAAGAACTGCGCGCAAAGCTCCAAATGTGGCCTAACCAAAGTCTTATAGAGCCGCAGCTACACACAAAATGCTGGAGTAACTCAGCGGGACAGGCCGCGTCTCTGGAGAGATGGAATGGGTGACGTTTCGGGTTGAGATCCTTTTTCAGCACGTTACCCATCCCTTCTCTCCAGAGATGCTGCCTGCCCTGCTGAGTTACTCCAGCTGTTTGTGTCTATCTGCCTTTAAACTAGCATCTGCATTTAAACATTTCGCAGTAGCCAGTTTGTTATGTAGTCTCAAAGATCACGTTCCTAAGGTCCAGATCTTGCTATGTTCGTGTAAGTTATTTTTTAAATTTTAAGGTAAAATGAGGAGAGAATAAGATCCTTACGGAGACAATCAATGAGCTCAGATGGGTTGGCTGACAAGTGATGAGTGAATCAGCTGCAGCCAAACTCACACGCAGTCCGAACCATTGCTCCATTTTAAATGTCAGTCTGCGAAGTGCATTCAAGTTGAAATAGGCTCGAGGTTCCTTGTCAATGTGAACCATGGTGCATAGAATTCTATTATACATTTATTAGAGAAGATGTGACAATAAACAGCGAAAAATCAAATCATTGTTATGGAACATAATGCAAACAGTTAGAATTGAGGATTATCTAATAAATGTCAGAGCTAAGTTACAGTCTTTGACCTGTCTTCCTCTCTTCTGTCTGTTTCTGTTTTAGTTTAGTTTATTGCCATGTGTACCGAGGTAGAGTGAAAAGCTTTTGTTGCGTGCTAACCAGTCAGCGGAAAGACAACACATGATTACAGTATCATGAAAAAGGGTCTCGACTCGAAACGTCACCTATTCCTTCGTTCCACCTCACCCGCTGAGTTTCTCCAGCATTTTTGTCTACCTTCGATTTTTCGAGCATCTGCAGTTCTTTCTTAAACATGATTGAAACATATAAGATTGTTAAGGGTTTGGACACGCTGGAGGCAGGAAACATGTTGGGGGAGTCCAGAACCAGGGGCCACAGTTTAAGAATAAGGAGTAAGCCATTTAGAACGGAGGCGAGGAAACACTTTTTCTCACAGAGAGTGGTGAGTCTGTGGAATTCTCTGCCTCAGAGGGCAGTGGAGGCAGGTTCTCTGGATGCTTTCAAGAGAGAGCTAGATAGGGCTCTTAAAAATAGTGGAGTCAGGGGATATGGGGAGAAGGCAGGAACGGGGTACTGATTGTAGATGATCAGCCATGATCACATTGAATGGCGGTGCTGGCTCGAAGGGTCGAATGGCCTACTCCTGCACATATTGTCTATTGTCTATTACAGTCGATCCATTTACAGTGTACAGATACATGACAGGAGCATAACGTTTAGTGCAAGGTAAAGCCAGCAAAGCCCGATCAAGGATAGTCCGAGGGCCATCAAAGAGATAGATATCTATCTTCCCCCCGCCCACCCTCTTCTACCACAATGGGGCCTGAAGATGGGTGCCAACCCTAAACATCGCCCATCTGTGTTTTCCAGAGCGGCTACCTCACACGCTGAGTTACTCCAGCACTTTGTGTCTTTTTATACATTTGTAATATCCTGATAAAATGCAGTAAGAGAGGATGAGCCTTTCGGAGCAACCTGCTTGGTTCACATGAGAAACATGATTCACTAGGGGACCATGGAAAACCTTATAACAGTTATTTAAACTTCAAAGAGCCTTCAAAAGGCTACTCGGTAAAGCAGCAGGGATTTATAAGAAATAGTCAGTGAGAACCTGTTAAAAAGGTGATTCTGAAATTTGGAAAATTGCCAATTGGATTCAAAGATTAATGTCAGAATTTGAGTCAGCAGCAAATTCAAAATGGCCATTGCATCTGGCGGACGCATTAATGTTGAAATTATTAGTTTGCGTTGAATGGTTTATTATATATATAAATGATTTGATTTCAATTCTACTTCTGTTGTTATTTTGGTTAGTTTAGTTTAGAGATACAGCATGGAAACAGGCCCTTCGGCCCATCGAGTCCATCGACCATCAATCACTCATTCACAATACTCACTATTTTTCCTAGTCTGAAGAAGGGTCCCGACCCAAAATGTCACCCATTCCTTCTGTCCAGAGATGCTGCCTGTCCCGCTGAATTATTCCAGCTTTTTAGTTTAGTTTAGTTTTGAGATACGGCGCGGAAACAGGCCCTTCAGCCCACCGGGTCTGCGCTGACCAGCCATCCCCGCACATTAACACTATCCTACACCCACTAGGGACAACTTTTACATTTACCAAGCCAATTAACCTACAAACCTGCACGTCTTTGGAGTCTTTCTTCGGTTTAAACCAGCATCTGCAGTTCCTTAGTACACATTATTTCTATGTTCGCCCAACTTAGCATCCACTCCCTACACACCTTGCCTTTCCGCCCACCAGGCCCCTGCTAACCATCGATCACCTGCTCACCTGTTTTATGTTATTTCACGAGGGGCATTGGAATGTTGCAGTGTTGGAATGGTCAGACTCATCATGCAACGGTGAAAGCAACAGGTGTCCTAAATTTTCTGAGGTACAACTTTCATCATTGTTCAACTTCTGTCAAGGAGAAGCTATACTTCACCCTCGTTAGACCTCATTTGGACTACGCAGTTGCAGCATGGGACCCATACACAAATAAAAACATTTCTTCCATCGAACGTGTCCAAAGACAGGCAGCTCGATTTGCTACTAACACCTACGAGAGAGAAGCGAGTGTTACCAAACTTCTGAATTCACTGGGGTGGAACCCTCTCCAAGACAGATGTGAAGCTCACCGTTTGACCTGTTTTTACAAAATGTTAAATGGTCAGCTCGACATAGATTACAAAACCTACACCAAACCCAAACCAATTAGGAGCAGACAAGGGCATTCGATCCAATTTGTGATTCCAGCTACCAAGACAGATGTGTACAGCAATTTGTTCCTCCCCCGCACAACTAAAGCATGGAATAATCTCCACCCTACTATAGTTACCCAACCAGATGAAACTAAAATTAAGGTAGTTCTTTCTTCCCAAAAACCCTTTCTGACTTAAGTCTTCCCTCCACCACCTCCAGTTTAAATTCCATTTGGAATATTTTGGAGGACCAGGAAACCAAGAACCAAGGTAGTTTACAGAGGCCAATTAACCTATGGACCCACATGTCTTTGGAAGGTGAGAGCAAACATCAAGTTCTAGAATTTTCAACAGGGAAAGCATCTGCTCCTGAGGTCTCAGTTATTTATTCTTAGGAATATATCGCATGGAAACTATTGACGACTTGCCCTGAACTCACTGCAACAATTTCATTTTACACTGACCGAATAGCAATTATCTCCCTTACAAGTTCAATCAGCAAATCCCAGGAGCAGACACAAAATGCTGGAGTCACTCAGCGGGACAGGCAGCATCTCTGGAGAGATGGGATGGATGATGTTGCGGGTCGAGACCCTTCTTCAGACTGATCAGTCCAGCAGGTTGAAAAATAACTAGAAATTGCACTTAAAAAGTGCATGTGGTTAAGATTTCTTTACTGAAAGCATAATATATGCAGGTGATTGCATGATTTAACAACCGTTTGCATGGAAGCTAGTTTTATATTCAATTAACAATATATTTTGAGTAGAACTTGGCAGTGCCACAGTTCATGATCCATGAGGGTGCATTACAGGGCTTGGTCTTTTAACAGAGTTCTCAGCTATTTACTGGCTTTCAAAATAAATTTGCTGTGTAAAGTGCACCACAGGGTTATTCCATTACTTGTTAAAATAGTTTAAAATCCATATGTATTGTGGCAAAAATCCTGAAATCTGACTGCCAATAATCCTGAAACAGCTTTCTTAAATTGGCAGAACATTTCTTAAAGGGCCAGTCCCACTTTCACGACCTAATTCATGACCTCTGCCGAGTTTGCCCTTGACTCGTACTCGCAGCATGGTCGTAGCTAGGTCGAAGCAGGTCGTGATGCTAGTTGTAGGTACTCGAGGCATCAAGTAGATCGGGGCGTTTTTTCTAGCCTGATTAAAAATGTCCACGAGTAAAAAAGGTTGTGAATTAGGTCGTGAAAGTGGGACAGGCTCTTTACAGTTTTATCTAAAATGGGCCTGTACTCACTGGAGTTTAGAAGGATGAGGGGGCACCTCATTGAAACATACCGAATAATGAAAGGCCTGGATAGAGTGGAAGTGGAGAGGATGTTTCCACCAGTGGGAGAGTCTAGGACCAGAGGGCACAGCCTCATAATAAATGGATGTACCTTTGGAAAAGGAGAAGAGGAGCAATTTCTTTAGTAAGAGGGTGGTGAATCTGTGGATTCCATTGCCACAGATGGCTGTGGAGGCTGACATTGGGTATTTTTAAAATGGAGATTGACAGATTCTTGATTAGTAAGGGTGCTCAAGGCTTATGGGGAAAAGACAGGAGAGTGGGGTTGAGACTGGATAGTGCACAACAAAAAAGCTTTTCACTGTACCTCGGCACACGTGTCAATAAATTGAACTAAAACTAAGCTAAATCACATGGGTTTCCCATTGATGCTCCAGTTTCCTCCCAAAACCATGCAGGTTTGTACATGGATCGGCCTCTGTGAAAATTGCCCCAAATATGTCCTTGGGATAACATGGAACTGGTGTGAATGGGTGATGAAAGGTTGGCAAGGACTAGGTGGGCTGAAGGGCCTGCTTCCATGCTCGTCAAGTCAAGTCAAGTCAAGTTTATTTGTCACATACACATACGAGATGTGCAGTGAAATGAAAGTGGCAATGTTCGCGGACTTTTGTGCAAAAGACAAACAACAAAACAACCAAACAAATTATAAACACAATCATAACACCCATATTCTTTTACATAATAAATAATGGAAGGAAAAACGTTCAGTAGAGTTAGTCCCTGGTGAGATAGGCGTTTACAGTCCGAATTGCCTCTGGGAAGAAACTCCTTCTCAACCTCTCCGTTCTCACCGCATGGCAACGGAAGCGTTTGCCTGACCGTAGCGGCTGGAACAGTCCGTTGCAGGGGTGGAAGGGGTCTCCCATGATTTTATTTGCTCTGGAGTTGCACCTCCTGTTGTATAGTTCCTGCAGGGGGGTGAGTGAAGTTCCCATAGTGCGTTCGGCCGAACGCACTACTCTCTGCAGAGCCTTCTTGTCCTTGGCCGAGCAATTCCCAAACCAGATGGTAATATTTCCGGACAAGATGCTTTCCACCGCCGCTGCGTAGAAGCACTGGAGGATCCTCGGAGACACTCTGAATTTCCTCAATTGCCTGAGGTGGTAAAGGCACTGTCTTGCCTTACTCACGAGTGCTGAGGCGTGTGATGCCCATGTCATATCCTCGGAGATGTGGACTCCCAGATATTTAAAACAGTTCACCCTATCCACAGGATCCCCATTTATCCTCAATGGAGTGTACGTCCTCGGATGATGTGCCCTCCTAAATGTGCTGTACCTCTAAACAAAACTAAAGTGAACTAAATTTAAGCCATTGAGACTCTAGGAAAAGGTTGAAGATCTCGGCTCATGTGGAGCCGTTTAGTTTAGTTTATTGTCACGTGTGCCGAGGTGCAGTAAAAAGGGTGAGAAGTGTCAAGAGGGTGAAAGTGGGTGCAGAGAAAAGTGATAGGAACAGAATTAGACCATCTACTCCATCATTCAAACATGGCTGATCTATCTGTCCCTCCTAACTCCATTCTCCTGCCTTCTCCCCATAACCTTTGACACCCACATTAATCAAGAACCTAACAATCTCTGCCTTAACAATATCCATTGAGTTGGCCTCCACAGCCTACTGTGGCAATAAATTGCACAGATTCACCACTCTCTGACTAAAGAGATTCCTCCTCATCTCCTTCCTAAAGGAAAGTCCTTTAATTCTGAGGCTATGACCGCCAGTCCTAGACTCTCCCACGAGTGGAAACATCCTCTCCACATCCACTCTATCCAAGCCTTTGTCACGTGCAGTGAAAAGAGTGAGCAGTGTCAAGAGGGTGAGACATGGTTGCAGAGAATAATTTTATTGTAAAGATTACAGAAACCTGTAGTCTTCAAATGAGACTACTGTTTAGTTTAGTTTATTGTCACATGTACAGAGGTGTAAAAAGCTGTTGTTGCCTGCTAACCAGTCATCAGAAAATGATTTCAATCGAGCTAAGAGCTTCATAGAAAGATACAGGATCTTAAATATTATTAAGCGTAGTGCTTTTTTTTTTAATACGCAACAGTATGGTGCCTCACAAAAATGAAAAACTAGATTGATGCACAGCAGTCAATGGTGTCACGTGAACTGCTGTTTGCGTTTAACACATTGATTTGTGCCAAAAGAATACTGGAAAAGTCAAACATGAAGCAGTGCGTTTAAGGAAGCCAGGATAGTGGAATAAGGAAGCACAGGTTCAAACTGGTGAAAGGCAAATTTAAGATCATTGCCAAGGTATAATTTTTCATGCCAAAGTGTGATTGAAACTTGGAATAGATATCAGGCAGAGATGCAGAGTTTGGTGATTTAAGAGCAAGCTAGGATTTTACTGGGACAGTAAAGATTTATTCATCAAATTGGCTTAACTAAAGCATTGCTTTATGAAAATGGTAAATTTCTGAGAGAAAAACTTTCATGTTAGTGACTTGCATATCTGGTTCACTGGAACAAAGAACCCGATGTGGGGGGGTCCGCTGTGGGTGGGGGGGGGGGGGGGGGGGGGAGGAGAACAAAGGAGGACCAGGCGTTGGGGAACTGTAATTAAGGTGGGTGGGGAGTGGAGGGACTTATTCCACTATCCTGGCTTCCTTAGACGCACTGCTTCAGATTCACATTCAGATTCAGATTCAAGTTTAATTGTCATTGTCAGTGTACAGTACAGAGACAACGAAATGCATTTAGCATCTCCCTTGAAGAGCGACATAGCAAACGATTTGAATTAAAAAAATAATAAGTGTCCGTGGGGGGGGGGTGATTGGCAGTCACCGAGGTACGTTGTTGAGTAGAGTGACAGCCGCCGGAAAAAAGCTGTTCCTCGACCTGCTGGTTCGGCAACGGAGAGACCTGTAGCGCCTCCCGGATGGTAGGAGGGTAAACAGTCCATGGTTGGGGTGAGAGCAGTCCTTGGCGATGCTGAGCGCCCTCCGCAGACAGCGCTTGCTTTGGACAGACTCAATGGAGGGGAGCGTGGAACCGGTGATGCGTTGGGCAATTTTCACCACCCTCTGCAATGCCTTCCGATCGGAGAAAGAGCAGTTGCCATACCATACTGTGATGCAGTTGGTAAGGATGCTCTCGATGGTGCAGCGGTAGAAGTTCACCAGGATCTGAGGAGACAGATGGACCTTCTTCAGTCTCCTCAGGAATAAGAGACGCTGATGAGCCTTCTTGATCAGAGTAGAGGTATTTTGGGTCCAAGAGAGGTCATCGGAGATGTTGACTCCCAGGAACCTGAAGCTAGAAACACGTTCCACCTCCGTCCCGTTAATGTGGATGGGGGTGTGCGTGCCGCCTCTGGACTTCCTGAAGTCTACAATGAGCTCCTTGGTCTTCTTGGAGTTAAGGGCCAGGTTGTTGTCAGCGCACCATGCTGCTAAGTGCTGGACCTCCTCCCTGTAGGCCAGCTCATCGTTGTTGCTGATGAGGCCAATCACCGTTGTATCATCTGTATACTTGATGATGGTGTTAGTACCATGTACAGGTGTGCAGTCATAGGTGAAGAGGGAGTAGAGGAGGGGGCTCAGCACACAGCCCTGAGGAATGCCGGTGTTCAGGGTGAGGGTTGAAGAGGTGTGCTTGTCTAACCTCACAGACTGGGGTCTGTTGGTTAGAAAGTCCAGTATCCAGTTGCAGAGGGAGGGGTCGATGCCCAGGTTACCTTCATGTTTACACCTCTGTACATGTGACAATAAACTAAACTAAACAGTAGTCTCATTTGGAGCTTAGCGAGTACAAGCCGACTCTATCCAGTCTTTCTTCATATGAAAGTCCTGACATCCCAGGAATCAGTCTGGCGATCCTTCTCTGTACTCCCTCTATGGCAATAATGTATTTTCTCAGATTAGGAGACCAAAACTGTATGCAATACTCCAGGTGTGGTCTCACCTAGACCCTGTACAACTGCAGTAGAACCTCCCTGCTCCTATACTCAAATCCTTTTGCTATGAATGCTAACATACCATTCGCTTTCTTCACTGCCTGCTGCACCTGCATGCCTACTTTCAATGACTGGTGTACCATGACACCCAGGTCTCGTTGCATCTCCCCTTTTCCTAATCGGCCATCATTCAGATAATAGTCTACTTTCCTGTTTTTGCCACAAAAATGGATAACCTCACATTTATCCACATTATACTGCATCTGCCATGCATTGCCCACTCACCCAGCCTATCCAAGTCACCTTGCATTTGAACTTTAAGTTTGTATACTAATCTCTTATTTCAAGTTAGTTTCAATTTAACTGTGTTACTGCCATGGCAAACAGCCCCATTGGAGATTGGGAGGTGTTATTGTGAGCAATATTTGAAAGATATTAGGGTCAGGAATGGTGGGTGGGGAACTAGAGGGTCTTGTAGGAAGGTTGGTGCAATGTCGGGAGAATGTGGACAAAGGATGCAATGTAACTAAGGAATGGATTTGGTTGGGGTCCCAATCCAACGGTGGTGGTTCCCATGGTAAATGTGGGCTGCACAATGATCCAGAAAGAGAGATGAATGGGGACTGATGTCAGAGGAACCTGAGTGACCCATGGTCACAAGTGCAAAGTTGGAATTAGCAGAATTGTATGAAATAATCCTGATGTAGTCGTCATTGTTTTTGTTCCGAAACAGAAACAGAAAAAGAAAATGAAAAATTATTAATCACAATTCATTTAAAAAGAAAATGCTTCATGCAAATAAATTTCTAGGTGCCTGCCTGTACATCCATTCCAGATGGTTTGAAATAATGTTTGATAAAATAAAATAGCTGGAAGTGTTTAATTCGTGACGTTTGCCAGAGGAGGAATAGGCAGCTTGATTTGCAGTGCATGTTGTGGTTACGCTGAAGTTCCTGTGATATAATTATTTTGTGCGTATCGTGAGCATTTCTGATTTTGTGAATCTTTTCAACAACAGGAAAGCCACTAGTCTGAAAAAGGATTAGTTGTTGCTCCGTACAGATGTGCGCTGCTATTTAATGGAAATCAGAGATTTTGAATGTGGTGTGGAAGGGCGAAGGATTTAAATATTTCAACAGGGCCAGAGGGCGGATTGAACCAGTTTGAGTTGGATATCCAAATGAATATAAAGTTACTCCGATGTTATTATTGTCTTAAATCAGCTTTAGACCATTGGATCCATGATTTAGCTTCTAGCTTTTACATGACAATATCTAAATCCCTTATTCCAACCTTATTAAAAAATAGCATATACACATTATATATATTGTGCATAGGAATCAGCTGCTGCATAAACTATTACCAGTATACCTTTCCTCAAAAAGAGGTTTCCTAGTTTAAAAATGAAACAGAACAAGTTTCAAGTGGGCAGCACTGTGGAGCAGCGGTAGAGTTGCTGCCTTACAGAGTTTGCAGCGCCAGAGACCCAGGTTCGATCCCAACTACGGGTGCTGTCTGTACGGAGTTTGTACGTTTTTCCTGTGACCTGCGAGGGTTTTCTCCAAGACATTCGGTTTCCTCCCACACTCCAAAGATGGACAGGTTTGAAGGTTAATTGCCTTGGTATGAGTGTAAATTGTCCATAGTATGTGTAGGGTAGTGTTCATGTGCGGGGATCCCTGGTCGGCGCGGACTCGGTAGGCCGAAGGGCCTGTTTTCGCACTGTGTCTCTAAACTAAACTAAACTAAAGTGTAACAATAGCTGGGAACAATGCAGTATGGTTGTGAGTAGGCTTTCTTCATTCCTACACGTATATTCATAAAACATGGAGATACATAGAAACATAGAAACATAGAAATTAGGTGCAGGAGTAGGCCATTCGGCCCTTCGAGCCTGCACCGCCATTCAATATGTTTCTTTGTTTCTATGGAGATACGTACATTGATGTGTAATAATAATCACTCTGCCTGCTTCACCCAAAATGTCGTCCATCTATTCTCTTCATAGATGGTGCCTGACCCGCTGAGTTAGTCCAGAGCTCCGGTTGCACAAAGTCTTGTGTCCAGAGTAAGGGAATCGCAGACCAGAGGACATAGGTTTAAGTTGAGGGGGGAAAAATTTAATAAGAACCTGAGAGGTAACTTTTTCCTCACAAAGTGTTGTGGGTGTATGGAATGAGCTGCCGGAGGAGGTAGTTGAGGCAGGTGCTATCATTAGGTATGTTACAAAACCTACCTGAATCGCCATTGGGAATCTGCCCTCAGCCATGTCGGCGATTTTGGCGCTGTTTGGAGGGGGCGGGTTTAAAACGCGATTTTTACTAGGCTGTACTAATCGCACATGTTCAGCCTAGTAAATCATTAACGAAAAATCGCTGCAAGACCCGGTCGCAAAAGGTATTATTAGTTTTATAGGCCTCGATAATATAGTTCTAATAGTTTTAAAATTACTGTTTAATTCCGCAATCTCTCGCAGCCCCAGGGTTTTATAAAGCAAACAATTAAAGGTATGTACCTTATTTTTACATTAAATGGGGCATATATATAACCCTATATTTCAAATTATCTATAACGAATAGTTCATTTTGGGCTTTTTATATCCCGCAGTATTTTTCTCGGCATTTGAGGGCACTAATCCAGCGCTATGTCAACATTCTAAACCAGCGCGCGTTCACATGAACCCACTAGAAAGCCGATTTAAATGGGCATTTATTTACAGCAATTGAACACTAAATTCCTTCCATTTGGCCTATAAATTAATGTAAATTAGATATAAAAATCATGTTATATTGTGAATTATTTGTGAATAATCTTTGGACACATAGGCTATTTAAAAATGTTAATCTTTCCTTAAGAAATGGGCGTTTGATTATCCAAGATCACAGCTTTTTTGTAATATCCATTGAAAATCAATAGGGAACAAGATGCTAATTTCAGAGTAGGAAAATGGTCATAACTTTTTTAATACTTGAGATATGAAAGTGAATTTGGTGTCAAATTAAACTTATTGTTATGCTTTATCTGATGGGATAAATTGCAGACTTGATTTTTTAAATCTCAAAATTTTGTAACATTGCTACTATCATAACATTTAGACAGGTACATGGACAGGAGAGGTTTGGAGGGACATGGTCCAAACGCAGGCAGGTGAGATTAGTGTAGATGGAACATGTTGGCCGATGTGGGCAAGTCGGGCCAAAGGGCCTGTTTCCACACTGTGAGGCTCTCTGACTTTGCTCTTCCTAATGCCTCTATTAAGGTAACTTTGCTATTTGCCCATAGCAATTCAGTATACAAACAGAAGCTTTGATAAGATTTTTGTTTTTATAATTTTTAGCGAAATGAAGAAACAAAGAAATGTCTTAGTCATTGAGTGAAACAGTGTGGAAATAGGCCCTTCGGCCCAACTTGCCCACACAGGCAAACATGTCCCAGCTACTCTAGTCCCACCTGCCAGCATTTGGTCCATATCTCTCCAAACCAGTCCTATCCATGTACCTGTCTAACTGGAATGCTGGGATAGTCCCTGCCTCAACTAACTCCTCTGGCAGTTTGGTCCATACAGCCATCACCCTTTGTGTGAAAACGTTACCCTTCAGATTCCGATTCACCTTAAACCTATGTCCTCTGGTCTTCATTCACCTACACTGGGCAAGAGACTCTGTGCATCCGCCCGATCTATTCCTCTCATGGTTTTATACACCTCTATAAGATCACCCCTCATCCTCCGGCACTCCAAGGAATGGAGTCCCTGCCTTCTCATCCTTTCCCTATTGCTTGGACCCAGATAGAGCAAAGGGGAAGATGAATTGTCCTCAACATTGCACTGCATTGGTTTATTAGACAAGCTACAGTGTCCTCAGTGGGATACGGGTGAATCGAGCAGCATCTTATTCAATATCTTATTCTTTCATCAGGAAACAGGATGGTAAATGACAGAAAGTTAAAGTGATGGAGACAGGCAATTTCTGATGAAGATTATAAAGCATGAGAGCCGTTAGCAGAACAGTTGTTATGTATATAAATACAATCTGATACGATAGAACCTTATTTTTCCCAGGAGGGAAATTGGTCTGCCAACATTCATAAAACACAACAAGATACTTGAATCATGAAATTAAGGTGAAATTAAAGAAATTAGAGTAGAAAGCACAGATATGGGGATGTACGAGGAGGGGGGAGCAGAGTGGAGGGGAGGGGTAGGGAGGGGAGGGGAGTCAGTTACGCCAGGCCAGAAGGGGGAGGAGTTTTACAGTTTGATATCCACATGGAAAAAGGATCTCCTGTTCCGGTTCTATATTGCAAGATTATTTTGCCTTAATTTTGAAAGCATCTATATATAACTAAAACTCTGATTTTGTTACCTGTTTTTTTGCGGTTTTTCTATTTGCACAAAAACGATTTTTCGCCAGCTCACTCGCCGTTCTCCTGTGCTGCGAGTGCCACGCGTTTTGTTCCGATCGGTGGTAAATTGTAAACGTTAGCGAGGTTTAAAAATCTTTAAAACCGCTCGTGCGCAGATCGATCTCCTCTCCTGCCAGTCTCACTCCGCGGGACAGTGCACCCCCTTCCTGCGCCATCGCGTCTTTACTGGAGCTGAGGGACGCTCTGGATGGCCGGCGGAGGTCTCCAAAAGGACGCCATTTTCGGAGGGACCGGAAGCGGCCCAGCCCGGCGCAGAGTCAGAGATGTCGCCGATGTCGCCAAATGGAAAGCGGAAATTCTGATCCCGGCGAAGGGGAACAACCAGCGCTCCATCGCACCACCTGCTCCAGCCCCTTCACCCCTGGTCCCCCTCGCTGACTCCTGCCCCCCTCCCCCCCATGGCTTTTCCCCATCTTTTCTCCGAGCTCTTTACCCCTCCTCCCTCCTGCCCACACACCCATCACCCCCCACAACCCCCCCGTCCATGCACCCCCTCCCCCCACAATCACCTGCACCTCCACAACTCCCCCTCCCACGCACCACCCTCATCCCCCCACACTCTTACACCTCCCCGCCCACACACCCCCCCACCCACACCCCACTTCCCCCCCCCCCCCCCCACCCCACTCCTCCCCTCCCACACTTGAAGAGTGAAGGGTAATAAGCCATGCCTGTTCAGTTAGGGGCTATGGTGTCCTCAGTGGGATACGGTGGAATAGTGGTGGAATATTGCATTGGGGGAACGGGTTGCGTTGGGAGAACGGGTGAGTGGTGAATATCGCCTTGGTGAATGGGTTGTGTTGGGGGAACCAAGCCTCCCATGTGACTGGGTCCCAACGTGTCTAACTTAGTCTAATCATTTATATTTATCTGATTGCTTGATGGTAATTGAGAAAAATACCCACATGTCTACAAATAGGATTTCAGCCTCCCTTGGCTCCCTTGTACTAATGCCTTCTTAGACATCTGGGGAAAAAAATAATGAAACTGGGCAAAATATCCGTTAAAAGTAGTGCAATGGCATTTTGAGCACAGAGGCATACACTGAAACAGGAGCTGTGAGCTGTCTGCAATTTTCCAGATCATAAGGTCATAAGGAATTAAAGTAGAACTAGGCCATTCATCCAATCAAGTCTACTCTGCCATTCAATCATGGCTGATCTATCTCTGCCTCCTAACCCCATTCTCCTGCCTTCTCCCTGTAACCTCTGACACCCGCACTAATCAAGAATCTATCTATCTCTGCCTTAAATATTTCCACTGACTTGGCTGTGCACTGTGTACTAACCTGGAAGCAGGTCAGAGTGCAAATATTTCCCTCTTCCCCTCTGCTATCAGCCCTCTGAACGATCCTTCTATAAGCTATGGTGCTATCCAATTCACCTCTTCGCCATTTGGGATATTAGGTTTCGTCTGTGGAACTACAATGCTAAGAACAATATTCTGCACTCTGTATCTTCCCCTTTGTGCTACCAATTGGAATTTAGTTTGACTTTACTGCATTTTTATATCATATTATCTGATCTGGTTGGATTGCATGCAGGACAAAGTTTTTCATTGTACCTCTCCTCCCTCTCTCCCTCATGATTTTTCCATAGATGCTGCCTGACCTGCTGAGTATTTCTCACATTTACAATTCTCGTTTCAGATTTTCCGCATCTGCACGTTCTTGATATCCTATCGTTTTTAGATATGCTTTACAACAGTTTCAAGAAGTCTTTTGACAATCTAAAATGTCAAATGCCTTCTGCATAAAAATCTTTGGACCTAAATTTGAGGAAGTACTTATTAGGTTAGGAGATTGTTGGATAGTAGAGGAAGGAATAGCAAGTATTTAACTGACAGAAATGAATGAACAGGATTCCTTCCATAAGTACATGCATCTTAACTGATCACGACATTTATCAAAGATTTAAATAGCCCGATAGAAAACATATAATTAAAAGTTTGCCAAGTTTTCCCAACAGCATGAAGATTTATGGTATAGTATTTCTGTGGTGGAGAGGAGGAAATTACCAAGATGCAGTGATAGACGATGAGAATGAGCAAAACTATGACAGATGGATTTCAACATATTAGCATAAAGTAATTTATTTCCGAGCAAGAAAAGTTAGATCCAACTATTACATAATTGGTAAAAAGCTAACAACGGTGAAAGTTTGGCTTCACAGTTCCAGTCATATCAAAAAAATTAATTGGTATAAAGAATAATAAAATATCAGTTGTTGGCCATTTAAGACTGAGACGAGGAGAAATTTATTTCCCCAGACAGTGGAGAAATTCTTTACCACATTTGAAGCCACCATTAAATACATTCAAGAAGGAGTTGAATGTTTTTCTTTGGGATATGGGGAACACAGCTGGAACAAGATGCTGAATTTGACAGATCAACTTTATAATTTGAACAGATTCAGGGACAGTTTCTGTCGCTGCTTTATCCGACAACTGAACCATCCTCTCACTAACTAGGGAGCAGTCGTGACCTCCCATCTACCTCATTGTGGACACTCGGACTATCTTTACTCAGACTTTACTGGACTTTATCTTGTATTAGCATAACAACTTGAATGTAATTTTAGTTTAGTTTAGTTTAGTTTAGAGAAACACTACAGGAAACAGGCCCTTCGGCCCACCGGGTCCGCACTGACCAGTGATAATTAACATTATCCTACACCCACTAGGGACAATTTTTACATTTACCAAGCCAATAAACCTACAAACCTGTGCGTCTTTGGAGTGTGGGAGGAAAAACCGAAGGTCTTGGAAAAAACCCACGCAGGTCACGGGGAGAACATACAAACTCCGTACAGACAGCACCCGTAGTCGGGATCGAACCCGGGTCTCCGGCGCTGTATTAGCTGTGCGGCAGCAACTCTACCGCTGCGCCACCATGCCATGCATAGTCTTTCCATTGACTGGATAGCATGCAACGAAAAAGCTTTTCACTGCACCTTGGGACACGTGATAATTATAAAATTAACTAAATGAGGTAGAGTACGCTCAAAGGGTCATATGAGTTCTATTTTCTATGTTTCTAATAAAGATTCATATAGCTTTCAAAAGCCAAACCAACCTTTTATATTCACCAACTTTATTTAATTATATGATCCTGCTGATTAATCAAATTCAACTTCCTGTTTCAACTTTCTCCCCATATACTAAAGTGTGAAATAGTCTCTCACCAAAATCAAAAGTCCCCATTCTGTATCTGTATTTAATAGATTTTTACTGATAGTGACTTTAGACTTTAGAGATACACTGCGAAAACAGGCCCTTTGGCCCACCGAGTCCACACCGACCATCGATTAACCCGTACGTTAGCACTATCCTGCACACACTAGGGACAATTTACAATTTTACCAAAGCCCCGATTAACCTACAATCCTGCACATCTTTGGAATGTGGGAGGAAACCGGAGCACATGTGGAAAATCCATGCAGTCACAGGGAGAAGGTACAAATTGCGTGCAGACAGCACCCGTAGTCAGGATCGAACCCGGGTCTCTGACGTTGTAAGGTAACAACTCTACCATTGCGCCACGGTGCCACAACCCTAGTGTGCAGCCCTAATAGCCCGAGTGGAATGGTACTTGGAATGACCAGCTCATAATGGAACTGGGACAAAATAATCCAATTTCCCACCAATTCAGTGGATGATGGATTGCTTTTGGGATAGTGGCCACATTAATAGGAGAGTTTTCGAAGAATCTAAAACCTCTTCAAGCAGAATTGTGTAGATGCAGACAGACTGGTAAAAATATGATGGAAATGGGCTGTTGCCCCTGGAGTGCAAGGGAAAGATTCTCTCTATTTAAATAACTTGTGAGGCTGGGAAGCTGCCAAATAGCAGCAGCAGCAAGAGCAGCAGGCAAGCCCCATATCTCAAACTGCTGGCAGTGCAGGAACATCCTGGAAATAATTGGCCAGTAAAGCCTGTCAAGAGTCGACAGTGTTTTATTGTCAAATGTCCCGAAAGGCAACAATGAAATTCTTACTTGCAGCAGTAGCAGCAGCAGCAGCAGCACAACAGGTTAAGCAGCATCAATGAAGAGATGACAGAAAACTTCTTCCCTCACTACCCACTGCCCTCCCCCCGCCACCCTCCTCCTCCCCCAAATTCCCTTCCACCCACATCCCCTCCCTCTGGAGTAAATCAGCGGGTCGGGCAGCATCACTGGAGAACATGGATAGGTGACGTTTCGGGTTGGGACCCTTCTTCTAATATACGTCCATGTCCCTCTACACCTCCATCCCCGACCAGGCGGGTCTTCACACCTGCAGGATCTTCCTCAAACTCCCCAGCTATTCCCCTTGTCTGATATCCTTTGTCTCTAATCGCACCCGAAGCCTTTGTCACCAATTCTACCTATCTACCAATCAACCCCCACCCCCACCCTCCCTGCACCCACAACTATATCTATCACATACCAGGCTTTGTCCCTCCCCACCTCTCTTTTTCAGCTTTCTTCTCCTCCCCCAACTCCATCGGTCCGAAGAAGGGTCCCATCCTGAAATGTCACGTATCGTTTTTCTCCAGAGATGTTGCCTAATCCTGGAGTTACTCCAGCAAGTTGTGTGTGTGTGTGTGAGTGTGTGTGCGTGTGTGTTTTTTTTTTTAAGTATATTGACATGAGTGGAATAGATTGGGTAGATTCACAGAGTCTTTTACACAGAGTAGGGGAACCAAGAACCAGAGGACATAGCCTTAAGGGTAGAGGGGAATGATCTAATAGGAATAATGTTTTCACACAGAGGGTAGTGGGTATATGGAGTGAACTGCCACAAAAGGTAGTCGAGGCAGGTACTATAACATTTAAAAACATTTGAACAGGTACTTGGATAGGAAAGGTTTAATGAGATATGGGTAGGTGAGATGAGCATAGATGGAGCACCTTGGTCAACATAGGCAAGTTGGGCCAAAGGGCCTGCTTCTGCGCAGTATTACTCCGTACAGACAGTCTCTATCGCCCCCATGGCATAAATGTTGACAAATGTTCTGAATTAAGGTTCTTAAGAATCCATGTTTTCTGGGCACGTAACTTGTATGTATCTTATACAATGAAACATACAATTTCCATAGATGCACCTCTGCTTATGCTATCAAAATGTTCAATATACTTTGTGCAAATGTGAGCTTGTTCTGATGTTTGGTTTGGCTGAGTTGATCGTAATTCATTTGTGTGCTCAATGATTTCTTCTCAGTCTCTCAGTATTTTGGCCCAAACTCTATTAGACTTCCAGCGCGCTGATAAGATTAGAGGTTAAAGTCCCAATCAAGCTGGATATTTATTAAACCGGTAATTAGAAAGTTGCTATCCTGGAATCATAGATTATGAAGCAATTGGGCGGTACAGTGGAGCAGCTGGTAGAGTTGTTGCCTCACAGCGCCAGAGATCTGGGTTCATTCCTGACCTTGGGTGCTGTCTGTACGGAGTTTGCACGTTCTCCCTGTAACAGCATGGGTTTTCTCAGGATGCTCCAGTTTCCTCCCACATCCTAAAGACATGCAGGTTTGTTGGTTAATTGGCATCTGTAAAATTGCCACTAGTATGTAGGAGATGTGATGTAAGTGTCGGTGAATGGGTATTTTGCGAGGTGGGGTGCGATCCATGAAGATGGTAACATAGCGCTAGCGTGATTGGCGGTAAGCGTGGACTCAGTGCACCATGCGGTCTGTTTCTGTGATGTATCTTTGAACTAAAATAAACATTAAGTTTCTTTGTGTGGTATTGTTAATTGTGATTTTCCTACTCATCACTAACTGAAATAATGTCAAACTAAGTCAGCACAGTGCACATTCTCCCTGGGAGTTTCCTCCGGGTGCCCTGGTTTCCTCCCACATCACAAAGACGTGGATGCGAAAGTGGGACTGCCTGCATAGAACCAGTGTGAATGGGTGATCAATGGTTGGTGTGGTCCTGGTGGGCCGAAGGGCCTGTTTCTGTAATGTATCTCTCAACTAAACGGGAGGGAAGGAGAAGAGAGTTGGAGTCACTTGCTGCTGGAGAAGAGGAAGGAGCCCACTGAGCTGCCCGCGGTCGAACGGAAGACCCGGTGGATCACAGTCTACGGGGGGAAGTTACCACGGCGATCACCGGCTCTTTAGACCGCCGGCCTAGGAGGGAGAGGCTGCCGTGCCAGCCCCTGTTCACCCCTCGAAGACCAGAGACTGGGAGGAGGGAGTGACAACGACAGACGTAACGAGCGAGGAGAGAGGCCAGCAAGAGGAGAGAGAACTGGGGTCTGGCCTACAGCGAACCTGAGTTCGGCTGCAGGCGGCACCCTTGGGGGACAAAGGTGCATGGGTGAGGAGAGGGATGCAGCATCCAGGGATGGAGATGGCTGAGACTTGCCACAAGAACTAGAGCATGGAGTTTGAAAATGGCGCCACAATATGGTGCCTCTTGCATGTGGGTTCAGTAGACTATTTCTGTACACTTGCTAAACGGGGAGAGGAGGTATAGTAATACTGGACAGTTTGTAAGAAAGAGAATTTCACGGTGTTTGCACTTTGCACATGTGACAATAATACGGGCGGCACGGTGGCGCAGCGATAAAGTCGCTGCCTTTCCACACTTGCTGCCCCAGAGACCCAGATTCGATCCCGACTACGGGTGCTGTCTGTACAGAGTTTGTACATTCTCCCTGTGACCGCGTGGGTTTTCTCCGAGATCTTCGGTTTCCTCCCACACTCCAAAGACATACAGGTTTATAGACAATAGGCGCAGGAGTCGGCCATTTGTCCCTTCGAGCCAGAACTGCCATTCACCTGGTGATCATCTACGTTACAGGTTTGTAGGCTAACTGGCTTGTTATAAGTGTAAATTGTCTCTAGTGTGTGTGTAGGGTAGCGGCGGGGAGCGCTGGTCGGCGTGGATTCGATGGGCCGATGGGCCTGGTTCCGTGCTGTATCGCTATATTAAACTAAACTAAAAGCATCATTGGCCATTGAACCGTCAGAGGTTAAATGTTTGATGGTGTGGTGCGTGTTGCGGGTGTTCCAGTGGACAAGGTTTTGAAGGCAGAATGCCTTGCAGAACCAAGAGGAGAAATTCTGTTCCATTTAGCTTATAAATAATCACCTGAGAGTGTAGAAGAATACTGTTTATTCTATTCTGCCAGCTCTCCTGCATTGCTTCAGGCTGAAATGATGGTTTAGGATAATCGGGTTTCATTATGGCAAGGACATCCCTGGGTGGCACATTGGCGCGGATGGTAGAGTTGCTCCCACACAGTGCCAGAAGCCCCCAGGTTCGATCCTGACCTCAGCTACTGTCCATGTGGACTGTGACCTCGTGGGTTTCCTCCGGGTGCTTTGGTTTCCTCCCACATCCTCAAGCTATGCCGGTTTGTAGGTTAATTGGCTTAGTTAAAATGCTCTTAAGTGCACAGGGGTTGGATGCAGAAGTATGAAAGAATGGTTGATTAGTACGGGTGTCAGGGGTTATGGGGCCGAGTTGAGAGGGAAAGATAGATCAGCCATGATTGAATGGCGGAGGAAACTTGATGGGCCGAATGGCCTAATCTGCTCCTAGAACTTATGAACTTGATGGTCGGCAGGGACCTGATGGGCTGAAGGGTCTGTTTCCATACTGTTTCTTTCGATCAAAAGTTGTACTCAGAAATCAAGAATAAAAGTTAGGTTTCCAGTATCTTGTAAGTGACATGTGCTTAATATAAAATGTTAGATGCAAGCAATCATTGTTGATTTTACCCTGCAAAATCTTTACGGCCAAGTTGCATCTCTGAGTTCTTGAGAGTGGGTCTTCTTTTAAGCTACCCCTTGACAGTAAAAAAAAAAATGCTTTCTTGACGATGAAGAATTTTCTCTAATTTCATAAAGTATCCCTGCTGTTGGCTGGAATTACAATGTTTTAGAGAAAGATGCTGAGACATAGAACATAGCACTTTGTGCCCGACAGGAAGGGACACAAAGTGCTGGAGTAACTCTGCGGCTCTTTTTTTTAATCAAAAATATTTGTTCAAACATTAAAATAGTATTTACAACACAATAAAACAAAACAGATGGCACCACCATTGTACAAGACAAAACAATTATACCAAGTAGACTACTACACAACTATATTACAACCCTTGTCCAGGATACATTCAATCCTCCTCGGTGCCCGAAGGTCCCGGAAGACCCCCAGGGTGCCCGTGGACAGTGCACCGTCCCTCTCCAGTACCACCCAGGCTCGGAGTAAACTCTGCAGCCCAGGCAACATCTCTCGAAACAGTACAGAACAGGAACAGGCCCATTTGACCCGCTCACTGTGTGTCACTCATGATGCCATGTTCAACTAATCTACTCCTCTGCAGTGTCGAGAATATTGGTTGAAGATAACTAAGAAATTTGGATCCACCCTGAATCAGAATATCAAGATTCAAGATTCAAGAAATGTTATTGCCATGTCAACAAGTTGATAGGAATGTGTCTTGGTTCGCTCTCAGACAGACACAATACAGTGCAATACAACCACCACATACACCACTAAATAATACAGACAATACCGTACGAAGGACAATATATACAGGAAGGACAGTACCCAGCAGCGTCATACTAAGCGTAAGTGCAAGTGCAAAAGAAAGTGCAAAGTGATTAGTGCAAATTCAAATATCTGATGGCTGCGTCTGAAGCGAGATGTTTTACTTTTAATGCTTCTATATCTCCTTCCTGATGGGAGGAGATTAAAGAGGTAATGTGCTGGGTGAAAGTGATCTGCTATGATTTTCCTGGCCTTTCTGGTGAGTCTTGTTGAGTAAAGTGATGTCACTGAGGGAAGTCTGCTGCAACCGATGATCTAAGAAGCTCGGCACACTATTCTCTCCAGCCGAATCTTATCCTGCGAGGTTGTGTGACCATACCAGACAAGCATAGAGAATGTGAGTATGCTTTCTATGGTAGACCTATAGAAGTGGGTCATGGCTGGTCGACTGACCCTGAATTTTTTAAGCTGCCGCAGGAAGTAGAGTCGCTGGTGGCACTTACTGATGATGAGACTGGTGTTGAGCTCCCATGATAGGGATTGATGTATGGTGGTCCCGAGGAACTTAAAGGAGGTGACCCTCTCAACCACCTCTCCATTGATGAAGAGAGGGAGGAGGGGGTGGCCCTCTTTCTGAAATTGACAACCAGCTCGAAAGCTGGGTGTGAGTTCTCCCCATTCAGATAACATGAGGAAATTCAATGAGAATGGCGAGCTGTGCAATTTAGCAGGAATAGTGAACAATGGAACAAATATTTCATCTGAAGGTAGACTCAAAATACTGGAATAACTCAGTGGGTCAGGCAGCATCTTTAGGTTTTTTTAGTTTAGTTTTAGTTTAGAGATATAGCGCCGAAACGGGCCCTTCGGCCCACCGTGTCCACGTCAACCAACGATGCCCATACACTAACATTATCCTCCGCACACTAGGGACAATTCATAATTACACCATGCCAAATAACCTACAAACCGGTACGCGTTTGGAGTGTGGGAGGAAACCGGAGATCCCGGAGAAAACCCACGCAGGTCACGGGGAGAACATACAAACTCTGTACAGACTGCACCCGTAATCAGGATTTAACCCGAGTCTCTGGTGCTGTAAGGCTACTAATCAATCAATCAACCTTTATTGTCATCTTACAAGCAACAGTTGTTACAGTGCAAAATGAAAAGACGTTTCCCAGTGAATAGCGGAGCATCGCACATGAAATTTAAACACTTCACACATAATAACACTAAAAACAATCCAGTCCCTGATGGAATAGTATAAATAGTTAAAAGCAGGTAAAAAAAACACAATGTTAAAATACAATAAACCAATCATAAAAAATGTCCGGGGCCGCTGATTTGAGTGGCCAGTGCCAGTATTAAAGTGTCCGTGCCAGCCGCAGAGTCAAGTCAAGTGACTGTGGGTGCAGAGTGACTGTTTAGCAGCATCACAGCCTGTGGTAGGAAGCTGTTTAGCAGTCTTGTAGTCCGGGCTTTGATGCTTCGATATCTCTTGCCTGATGGCAGGAGATCCAGGTGTGCGTGGAGGGGGTGCAGTTTGTCCTTGGCAATTCTCTGTGCTTTCTTCAGACAGCGGCTCTGGAACAGTATCCACTGTATCACTGTGCCACCATGATGCTTCAGGTCAGAACCCTTCTTCAAACTCACTTCAGACCAGGGTCGTAAGAAGTGTCCCGACCCAAAACACCACCTATTGCTTTTCTCCAGTGATGCTGCCTCACCTGCTGAGATACTCCCAACATTTTGTGTC
This sequence comes from Leucoraja erinaceus, assembly GCF_028641065.1. NCBI lineage: Eukaryota > Metazoa > Chordata > Chondrichthyes > Rajiformes > Rajidae > Leucoraja > Leucoraja erinaceus. The sequence goes on along the minus strand of NC_073392.1, from coordinate 8,234,443 downwards.
TATCTTCAGCATTAACCTGCATCGGCAGTTCCTTCCTACACAAGATATTCAAACCACTGGATTGGCGGGCAAATGATTTGCCAAAAGAGCAGTAAGAGTGTAAAGTAGAGCTTGCACCATATATTGTGCTGATATCAGCAGGAGAAGATGAAAGTAAAGATGCTATTGTACTTCAGTAGTTGCATGGGGAGAGAAATGTATCACACCAAGCTATCAAATGAGACCGTGGAGAATACAGGAGCATTTATGCCTACCGAGACATTAAACAGCTGGCCATAACTAGTTCTTTACATACAACCAGCAGCAGAGGAATTCCCTTGGTTATATATTTAACCGAGCTACGATAAGCGCAGTTTCACAGATTTAAAGAATTTATTTATCAGTGATGTGATATTTGTGGAATACAGGATAGGGGACCAGCTACCAGGGGAGGAAGAGCTAACTCTAGCCATGTGCAGAGCCGTAGAGCTATCCAAACTCAAGCTGGGAACATCACTTGGCTAACGGTATCAGGGGATATGGGGAGAAAGCAGGAACGGGGTATTGATTTTGGATGATCAGCCATGATCATATTGAATGGCGGTGCTGGCTCGAAGGGCCGAATGGCCTACTCCTGCACCTATTTTCCATGTTTCGAACAGGAAGCACATAAGGTGGCATAAGATGTGGTGAAAGGTAGAGAAAAGTGTAGGTGTCTGTGGCGAGGGACTGTTTCAAGTATTGTGGGAAACAGTATTTGCAAAATAAATGCCTTGCTTAGGGGGGGGTAAAGTATGTATTATGTGGGCTGACAGGACATTCCTACAAGCGGTGCATGATTAAGAGGACGTCGGAAATGTACCCGGTGGATAATGTGAGTCCTGCAAGGACAGAGAGAGGGTCAGATTCAGATTACCAGTTCGTTCGCTCGTGCAGCAGACGACGTATAGCTCGCTGTTGGCTTCTGTCGCCGTCCAACATGTTGTTATAACCATATAACCATATAACAATTACAGCACGGAAACAGGCCATCTCGACCCTTCTAGTCCGTGCCGAACACTTATTCTCCCCTAGTCCCGTATACCTGCGCTCAGACCATAACCCTCCATACCTTTCCCGTCCATATAACTATCCAATTTATTTTTAAATGATAAAAACGAACCTGCCTCCACCACCTTCACTGGAAGCTCATTCCACACAGCCACCACTCTCTGAGTAAAGAAGTTCCCCCTCATGTTACCCCTAAACTTCTGACCCTTAATTCTCAAGTCATGTCCCCTTGTTTGCATCTTCCCTACTCTCAGTGGGAAAAGTTTATCCATGTCAACACTGTCTATCCCTCTCATCATTTTAAAGACCTCTATCAAGTCCCCCCTTAACCTTCTGCGCTCCAAAGAATAAAGCCCTAACTTGTTCAACCTTTCTCTGTAACTTAGTTGCTGAAACCCCGGCAACATTCTAGTAAATCTCCTCGGTACTCTCTCTATTTTGTTGACATCCTTCCTATAATTAGGCGACCAAAATTGTACCCCATACTCCAGAATTGGCCTCACCAATGCCTTGTACAATTTTAACATTACACCCCAACTTCTATACTCTATGTTGACAGAATTGGTCGCCAGAAGCATCACAGAGTGCATCGTGTCATCGTTTCCGGGGATTGCCACGAGGAGGCGTCTGTCATGATCCCCAGATTACCATTCCCAGGTAAAAATAATGTACAAGTACCCAATGAACTCCATTTTGTGGAAAAACGCAGCTACAATGGGCATAGAAGGACACAAAGTGCAGGAGTAACTCAGCAGGTCAGGCAGTATCTCTGCTGAACATGGATATGTGATGTTTTGCGTCGAGACCCTATTTCAGGTGGTCATAAGAAGGGTCTCGACCTGAAACGTCACCTATCCTGTTATCAGGCAACTGAACTGTCCTCTCACCAGGGGTCTGACCCACTATCCACATCATTGGACACCTTTAATCGGACTTCATCAGACTTTTTAAATTGTTTTAATTTTTCTTGTATTGGAAGCAATTGTACAAAGATAAAACATTCGGCATCTAAAATTATACAATTATTGCACAGCTTCATTTTCAACCTTATAACCCAAATTATGAAAATGAAAAAAAGGAACGAAAGAGAAAGCAAGAAAAGAAAGAAGTGAAAAGTGAAAAAATAGAGTAAAGGAGAACAAAATAAAGTCCCCTAAACTACCAAAACAGTGTAGCAGAAAGATAGAGGAAAAAATAAATAAAAAATGTTTTAACTTGCACTAAATGATATACCCTTTACCCTGTATCTGTACACTGTGGACAACCTGAATCATATATTGTGTTTAAGAAGAAACTGCCGATGCTGGAAAATCGAAGGTACACAAAAAAGCTGGCGAAAATCAGCGGGTGCAGCAGCATCTATGGAGCGAAGGAAATAGGCAACGTTTCGGGCCGAAACCTTTCTTCAGACTTCTGAATCATATATTGTCTTTTCGTCGACTGGATGGCACGCAACAAAAAAAGCTTTTTCACGGAACCACTGCAAACAAAAGTAAATTAAACTACACTAAACCTACCCATGTTCTCCAGAGATGCTGCCTGACCTGCTGAGTTATCCCAGAACTTTGTGTCCTTTAGTGTATTAACTACCATCTGTAGTTGTTTGTGTTTACAATGGATATATCTCCACCAAGATGTAGGAGAAAGAACAACCTGTGATTCCGTTTGATTCAGGAGCAATGTGTGGCATCTTCCCTGAGCAAGCTGTTTTTTTTGTGTATTAAATGGTTCAATTAATCAATGGAACTTTATTGTCACGTGTATTCTGCTAGAGTGAAATTCCTTTTTTGCATCCCATTCAGTAAAAATCTTACAATGCACCGGCACAATCATACTTAAGTACAAGAATGTGGGAATAGAATGTGTCGGAAGGAACTGCAGATGTTGATTTACACCGAAGATAGACACAAAATGCTGGAGTAACTCAGCGGGACAGGCAGCATCTCTGGATAGAAGGGTCGGGTGACATTTCAGGTCGAGACCCTTCTTCAGACATCCCAATGTAGGAATAGTAGATCGTTCAAGGGATGTGGGCTTCATACGTTGAGCTAGAATTTAATTTGCCCTTGAGAAGGTGATAGTCAGCTGCCTTATTGAACCACCGTTGTCCTTAAGATGTGGATATACCTACAATGTTATTAGGAAAACTGATCCAGTATCAGTTTAGTTTATTGTCACATGTACCAAGGTACAGTGAAAAGCTTTTGTTGCGTGCTAACCAGTCAGCGGAAAGACATTACATGATTACAATCGAGCCATTCACAGTGTACAGATACATGATAAGGGAATAACGTTTAGTGCAAGGTAAAGCCAGTCTAAGAGGGTCTCCAGTGGGGTAGATGGTAGCTCAGGATTTCTCTCTCATTGGTAGGATGGTTCAGTTACCTGATAACAGCTGGGAAGCAACTGTCCCTGACTCTGCAGGTGTGCGTTTTCACACTTCTATACCTTGTGCCTGAAGGGAGAGGCAACGTGAGGTATAAATGGAGTCAATGGAAGGGAGGGTGTTTTTTTTATGGTCACGTTGCATCCTGATGATGCAGCGCAGACCATCATTTTGATGCAGCGATGATGAAATACACAACAGTATAGTCCCAAGTCAGCATGGTGTGTGGTTTGGAAGGCAATCTCCCGTTCTTTGGCTGCCCTTATTCTTCTACATCTGGGTAGTCATGCGTTTGGATGGTGCTGTCGATGGAGCCTTGGTGAGTTGCTGCAGTGCATCCAGTAGCTGGTACAAGCTGCAAGAAGTGTAGAAGGCAAAGTGCTGGAGTAACTCAGCGGGTCAGGCAGCATTTCTGCACAACATGGATAGATGACGTTTTAGTTCAAGACCTTTCTTCAGACTGAAGAAGGGTCCCAACCCAAAGCGCCAACCTGAATAAGAGTCCTGACCCGAGACGTCACCCATCCACGTTCTCCAGAGCTGCTGCCTGACACACCGAGATACTCCAGCACTTTTGTGTCTTTCCTTGGTATACCAGGATATGCAGTTCTTTGTTTGTATGTTGTAAGAAAATATTGTCGACCTTACCATTTTCTTTTATTTGAGTACTCTTCCTAGTTTGAATTATGAAGTATATTACAATTATTCGTGCAGTATATTAGAAAGAGATAATGCGGAGCTTCATCAGACCTATCTTCAAAGTACTAATCATTCTTTACTTCCATGGGGCAGGAAGAATGGTTAAAAATGAGTCTTAGTGGCCTCTATCCTACATTGAATGGTAGAAGGTCATTGATGGAAGTTAAATACCAAGTATAGAAAAGGTGTTATCATTAGATTTGAGCACAGCTCTTTTACTGTAACAGGTAACATGCTGAGCAAGAATCTTTAATCATAAGATCATAAGATAAATTAGCAACATTAGGCCATTTGGTCCATCAAGTCTGCCCCTCAATTTCATCACGACCTCTCATTATCCAGCACGTTTTTGTCTCCATTCCTTCTCTAGTCTTTGCCACTCACTCCACCATCTGCCAAACTACTTCCCGCTCGCATGTATTCACCGATCACTTGTGTAGGAAGGAACTGCAGATGCTGCTTTAAACCGAAAATAGACACAAAATGTTGGGGTAACTCAGTGGGTCAGACAGCCTCTCTGGAGAAACGGAATAGGTGACGTTTCAGGTTGAGGCCCTTCTTTTCGACCCGAAATGTCACCTATTCCTTTTCTGCAGAGATGCTGTCTGACCCGCTGAGTTACTCCAGCATTTTGTGTTTTGCTTGCGGTTCCAGCATCTGCAGTTCCTTGTACCTCTATATTTATGCCATGCATTCACTGACAGTGTTGAGATATTTTACTACAAACAATAAATATTAATACAGCCTACTATTAATACTGTGTTAATGGGATGTTGCAGATCACAGATAATAAAATGAACATAGATTTAAGGGCCATCATTAAGTAACATTTTAAAGTAACCATGAATCAAATTATTCTTACTCGTCAGCTATTCTAAGAAAATTGGGTACCTAATTGACTTCTTACCACTATGAATCTGGAACCAGTGAAAATGAGAATATTACCTCTGCTGCCTACACATTTTTAACTTATGCAAAAGCTTGACACTGGAAAATGTCAAATTTCTTTTTAAGATTCAATTAATTCACTGCTTTGGATTTTGAACCTAATGAACCACCTTCTCCACCCAAGGAGTTCATTACCTTTATTCATAATCTCCTCTTAATAAGAACAGTAACATGCTTGGAATAAACTCGCCAGAACAAGTTATTGAGCCCAAGCATTTGAAGAAAGTGAGTTAACATGTGCTGACTAAGTGGCAGGGTAACTGCGATGGCAGTGCCACAGAGTGACTCCTCTCAGTTGAATAGGCCAATGATGCCAATATTGACCTTTGGCACACAAAGGGTGGTGGGTGTACGGAACTAGCTGCCAGAGGAGACAAGTGTTACCGCAACGTTTAAGAGCCATTTAGGCAGATACATGGATAGGACAGGTTTAGAGGGATATGGGCCAAATGCAGGCAGGTGGGACTAGTGTGGATGGGACGTTGGCCGATATGGGCAAGTTGGGCCAAAGGGCCTGTTTCCATGCTTTATCACTCTATGACCCTGTGACTCTATGAAGCAAAAGTGTGGCTCTTTTTAAAACAAGGCAACATGGTTTTCAACTGCTAGGAAACGTTAATAGTTGGCCATGATGTGCTGAATTAAGAAAAGAAGGACACAGTGGCGTAGTGGTAGAGCTGCTGCCTTACAGCGTCAGAGACCCAGCTTCGATCCGGGTGCAGATCAGATGAATGTCCTATAAGGTATCTTCTTGCACAATGCATTTTGACTCAAATGAACATGAGGAAGTGCAGCTCAGTATTCAGTGTGCGGCACTCTGCACAAGAAAAACAGCATTGATAAACTGACACGGTCTCACTGAGGAAGACCATAATAAGAAGGACAACTGGGGAAAAATAATTGACTCGCATTGTTACTGTCCTTTTATCACATTAGGCTTAAATGTAAGTTGTTCAAACAGAAGAAGGGTCGCGACCCGAAACGTCGCCCATTCCGTCTCTCCACAGATGCTGCCTCACCCGCTGAGTTACTCCAGCATTTTGTGTCCACCTTGTTCAAACAGAGTCAAGAGAACTTTGCTCATCCCAAGGTTTACCAGAATGCTGCCTGGATTAAAGGGTGATTTGTTGGAAGGAGACCTTCGACAAACCTGGATTATTTTTGCCGGAGTGGCAGAGGCTGAGGGGAGACCTGATAGAAGTAGATAAAGTGATGAGAGGCATAGATAGGGTAGACAGTCAGAACCTTCCTCCCAGTCAAAGACTAGAGGACAAGATTTATGGTAGGAGGAACAAAGATTAAATGAGACGTGCGGGGCAAGTTTTTACACAGAGGGTGTGGTGGGTGCCTGGAACGTGGAGCCAGGGAGGCAAATACAATTGTGGGATTTACGAGGCTTTTAGATAGGCCCACGGATATGCAGGGAATGGAGAGATGTGGAACACATGCAAGCAAGGGAGATTAGTTTAATTTGGTCTCATGTTCGGCACGGACATTGTGGGCCGAAGGGCCTGTTCCTGTTCCATTCTCTATTTTCAACGTCGGCTTATTCCCATTGCCCTTCACCTTCCTGTCACCCCAACTACCCCCCTTCTCTCGATCTGAATGATTCCAAAAAAACAAGGGCAAAAGAATTGTCTCAATGGCTTAACTGAGTTAGTTCAAGCAGAGTTTGAGAAGAAGTCTGTGCGAGGTACTGCGTTAGTTCATTAGCAGTTTGCAGTGAAAATATATAACGATTTCTTAAAATATATGTGTGGATGTGCTATTTTTGATGCTTCAATTAAAAGAGAGAAAATTGTTCTCATAGCAACAGATTATGGGCTAAATTTGACTCCATATTACATTTTGTTCCATGCATGTTTTGCCAGGTAAGCACTATGCTGATGTAGGTGGAATCTTTTTTTCATAAGGAAGTTAATATTAATAATAGCAAGCATCATGACACATCATTGCTCTTTGGACATGTGTACAACATTGAATGGTTACTCAGTGTCACTGCATATAATTGATTGGCAATATTTGGTGGTACCAGACTATTTTAAGTGCCATGATTAATATTGTTTTCTAGCAAATTTGATTATAACTGTCTCAGAACTTATTTCAACAAGGCTATGACAGGCTTTTGAATTCAGAAACAGTAAATGGAAAAAGGGTGCATACGTTAAATTAGGTAGAGTATGTAGCATGGAAACAGGCCACTCATCCAAATGAGTCCATGTTGCCAGCCATGTCCCACTCATGCTTCCTCCCATTCACATATAGCACCCCGTCCTGCCCTCCATTCCTCAACTGCAGCCGCACAATGGCGCAGCTGGGAGAATTGTTGCCTCACAGTGCCAGAGACCCGGTTTCGATCCTGACTTCGGGTGCTGTCTGTGTGGAGTTTGCACGCTCTCCCTGTGACTGCATGGGTTTCCTGACGGCTGCTCTTTTTGCTCCCACATCTCAAAAACATGCGGGTTTGTAGGTTAATTGGCGTATGTAAAATTGCCACTAGTGCGTAGGGAATGTGGTGACATCGAGCTGGCGTGATCGGCGGTCAGCATGGACTCGGCGCACCATGCGGTCTGCTTCCATGATGTGTCTTTGAACTAAAATAAACATTTTACATTCTTTTTGTGGCATTGTTAATTGTGGTTTTCCTACTGAAATAATGTCAAACTAAGGCAGCACAGTGCACGTTCTCCCTGTGAGTTCCCTCCAGGTGCTTTGGCTTCCTCCCACATCACAAAGACAACAGGTTTGTGGGTTAATTGGCCTCTGTAAATTGCCACAGGTGTGTCGAGGAACGGTTGCAAAAGTTGGATACAGAGGACTCGTGTGAGTGGGTGACCGAAGGGCGGCATGGACTCGGTGGGCCGAAGGGCCTGTATCTGTGCTGCATCTTATCTCTCTTCCCTTGAAGTAAATCTAAAACATCACAACGGGAATTGTTTGGGTGAATGCCGAGATTTTTTTACCCAGGGTAGTTGGAATCAAAGATACTGGTTGGAATCAAGAACCAGATGACATAGGTTTAAGGTGAGGGGAAAGATTTAATAGAAACCAGTTTTAACACTGAGGGTGGTGGGTATCTGGAACGAGCTGATAGAGGAGAACGTTGATACAGTTACATTTAAAAGACACATGCACAGGTACTGTACATGGATAGGTTAGGTTTAAGGCATATAGGCCAAGTGAGGGCAGGTGGGATTAGCTTAGATGGGGCATCTTAGTTAGGTTGAAGGGCCTGTTTTTGTGCTCAATGACTCTATATGCCTAGCGGCACTATATAAACACAGGTAATGATCTGTGGAATTCTCTGCCACAGAAAGTAGTTGAGGCCAGTTCATTGGCTATATTTAAAAGGTAGTTAGATGTGGCCCTTGTGGCTAAAGGGATCAGGGGGTATGGAGAGAAGGCAGGTACAGGATACTGAGTTGGATGATCAGCCATGATCATATTGAATGGCGGTGCAGGCTCGAAGGGCTGAATGGCCTACACCTATTTTCTATGTTTCTATGTTTCCCTTTCTACCCCATTCTCCTACCTTCTCCCCATAACCCCTGAAACCCTAGTATCGGCAGTTATAGCTGGTCGGAGTGGACTCGGTAGGCCGAAGGGCCTGTTTCCACTGCATCTCTCAAGCCTAAAGTGAAGAATCAAGGTTCATGCAGGAAGGTAGCACGGATAGTGAGTTCATTTATTCTTTTTTTTAATTGCTAGATATCATTGGTGTGCATTGCCTCTGCAGGCATGTATTGCTGCTGCAAATCAGAATGTCTTTGTTCCGTTGTCTGCATGTATGATAATTAAACACTTGACTCTCCCGAGTAAAATCTATTCCAACATGATTAACCTTTGCCTTAATTAGAATATGCATTATATTTTTGTGGATAAATATAAGTAATTGTTCTTAGCCACACTGATGCCAGGATGAACAATTGGCCACTGCCCCCTCATCGCTCAAGTCAAGTCAAGAGAGGATCAAACTACTCAATAATGTATACACGATGCACGTTTAAAGAGAAGTACTGTACATGGAGCAGCAAAGCAAAAAATATATAGTTGATCAAATATTCCCTGAAGGGAAACATTCCATGAATGTTTCCTGCTAAAATTCATTGGAGTTATTCTCCAGTTGTAGGTGTAACTGCAGTGAAGATTTTACCAATGAAGATTAAGCCAGCAATAACTAGGTAAGACAAAGCTGAGACGAAATCAAGGACAAGTCTCAGACCAGGCATTTGCTCTTCTCCCCTCTCCCATCAGGCAAGTGTACTACAGAAGTGTGCAAACGTACACCTCCAGATTCAAGGATGGTTTCTTCCCAGCTGTTATCAGGCAACTGATAGGAACCATCCTAGCAACAACCTAGCACAGAGTGGACATGGTCTACCATCTACCTCATTGGAGACCCTCAGACTATATTTACAATGGACTTTACTGGGCTTGATCTTGCACTATACATCACTCTCTTTACCCTGCATCTGTATACCATGGATGGCTTGATTGTAATCATGTATAGTATTTCCACTGACTGGACAGCACGCAGCAACAAGAGCTTTCCACTGTATCTAGAGTTTTAGTTTAGTGCAGAGAAACAGAGCGGAAAGTAGGCCCTTCGGCCCACTGAGTCCGTGCCGACCAGCGATCCCTGTACATGAACACTATCCTACACACACCAGGGGCAACTTTACCAAGCCAATTAACTTAGAAACCTGCACATCTTTGGAATGTGGGAGGAAATCGGAGCTCTCGGAGAAATCCCACACAGGTCATGGGGAGAATCATCAATACTGACAGCACCCGTAGTCAGGATTGAACTCGGGTCTCTAGCGCTGTAAGGCAGTAACTCTACTATTGCACCACCTTGCCGCCACTCAGCTATATCCCAGTCTAATTCTGAAGATCTAAAGTATGGCCTGGATTTTGTGTTTGCATTGACTGTAAAAGTGTTAACGTTCTCTACTGTTATACCATGAAAGTGAGTGAGTGACGGCAGCCTAGCTATATCATGCATGTACAGTCGCTGTCAGTGTTTCTATGCTGTTACAGAGCCCACCATTGCAGCCTTCTCCAGTATAATCTGTGGTAATCATTGAACTGATGAGAACTTCAAATATATATGAACTAATCTCATTACTAAAAAACCTGAAAATATTACACTGCATGGAATGAGATGTAACTGAGTCTTTTAATAGCATTCTCAGCCATAATTATTGCTTAACCTCTTCGGGCCAAAATAAATCCCTCTGTGTAGACTGTCATGCCAGCATAAATATTTTAAGACTCCATATTGTTTAAATAATCATTCATTTGTATTTTAATTCCTAAAGTTTGTTTAAAAGAGTTTCAGTTTTTACTCTCGTGAGTTTGTTCCAAAATTTATTTGGCATTAAAATATCTTGAAAATTTTGTTTAAAATTCAGTTGTTTTTTTTAACCCTTGTTTGCTCTTTGCAATAAGGCAAAGCAATTAGCTGCTTTGATACATTACCGGATACTAGAGATTGCTTTCAGCTGATAACTGATAGTGGCTGTGATGGGAACAAGAAGATCCACATGACAGGAGATTCCTAATGGGCCTGTCCCACTTAGGCGACTTTTTAGGCGACTGCAGGAGACTATGCGGTTGCCACATGTTCGTGGGTGGTTGCCGGGGAGTCGCCTTCATGGGCGTGAGGAGTTCCCGCATTCTGTGTACTAGTCGCAGCCTCATTATGGTCGCCACAAATTTTTCAACATGTTGAGAAATTAGCGGCGACCAGAATGAAGCCGCCGTGGACAGTGGCGAGAATTCTCGTGCCGTAGGTGCAGTGGTAGTGGGTTGCCAGGAGGTCGATGGTTGTCGTAGGTGGGAGAAGAAACGTAAGCAGTAGTTTTCAGAACCAAGGGTAGATAACCGACCAGTAATGTTAACGTTAGCCGAGCTTCACAGCCGTGTATCTCTGGCTTCTTAAAAGTTGTCTCCACTCCTTCTCCACCCCATTCTCCCCACCGCCCCCCACCACCCCTCTTTTAAAGGACTTGCGTGACCCTTCCCGTACAGTGTGCTTTCACTGTCTTAATTACAGCGCCAACCTTCTTGTTTATCGCGGTGCATGTCTGTATCACATTGGCTCTGCACCGTGTGAATTTCACTCAGACAGCGCTCCCCCCGCTTGCCCTGTCCCCCGCCTGCATAACGGGCTGGTGACGGAAGCCGTGTGTGTGTGTGTGTGTGTGTGTGTGTGTGTGTGTGTGTGTGTGTGTGTGTGTGTGTGTGTGTGTGTGTGTGTGTGTGTGTGTGTGTGTGTGTGTGTGTGTCCACTCTGACAGTCGCCGTTCCAGTTGCCTTAAAAATCGCCTGTGCGACAGGCCCATAAATCTTCCTGGGCATTCCCTTTGAGATCAGTGGTAAGCATCTTCGGATCACAATTTTCTCCAAATTACAGACCAATGGTTTGTAATTTGCTAAATTTGTCGGCTAAGTGAGAATAATCACACCACACAGGAACTTTTAAGAGAAGACAGACACAAAATGCTGGAGTAGCTCAGTGGGACAGGCAGCATCTCCTCCGGAGAGAAGGAATGGGTGACGTTTCTGGTCGAGACCCTTCTTCAGACTGAGAATCAGGGGAGAGGGAGACACTGAGATATATGATACAGTAGAAGTTTATTTATCCCAGAAGGTAAATTGATCTGCCAACTGCCATAAACACAACTAGATACATGAAAGATGAAAGGTGACAACGAAGCACACAAAGATAAAATTTAATCAGGATGACAGTCAGACTGGTCGCAGAGCCAGGATGGGGAAGGGATGGAGAGAGAGGGAGAGCAAGAGCTACTTGAAGTTAGAGAAGTCAATATTCAATATTATACTTTAAAGAGAATGGTTTACTCGCTGACTCTTAGTATTGCTAAACGCAAAGAAATTAAATAAATACTCACATCCATAATAATAGAGAATTTTGTGATCATTGAATCACTATTTGTGATCTAGTGTTTAAACAAGGAAGTATACGTTCTGGCTTACAAATGAAGACACAAAATGTTGGAGTAACTCAGTGGCTCGGACAGCATCTCTGGAGAAAAGGAATAGGTAACGATTCAGGTCGAGGCCCTTCTTCAGACTGAGAGTCAGGAGAGAGGGAAACTGGAGGTATGAAAAGGCACAGAACAAATCAGAGCCGGCATCGATGATCCAGGAAAGGTGGTGCCCACAATGGTCCATTGTTGATGTGGAAGCGGTGATAATGAGGGGGTTGCGAACAGTGAAACTAGCAGGATGACTAGGGTTGCGGAAGGATGGAGAGAGAGAGAGGGAATGCAAGTTTTACTTGATATTGCAGAAATCAATATTCATACCGCTGGTATGCATCCCAAGAGAACTTGGATCCCAACCCTAAACGTCACTTATCCATGTTCTCCTGAGACGCTGCTTGCCCCACTGCGCTACTCCATCACTCTGTGTCTTCTTGTGTGATGCAATGTTGTTTGCTGACTGCAGGCTGGACTTCCAATTTACAAAATGAACTTTGAAAAGGCTTACAAACTTTTGCGAGGAGCTTTTGCAATAATATTAGAACTCCGACAACCAAAACTTTCATCTTCTCTCGTGAAAGGTAAAGGGCCTGTCCCACTTGGCAATTTTTTCGGCAGCTGCCGGCATCATTGACTGATGTATCAGGACACCGAAAAATTTGCTGGTGATCCGGCGGTGACACGGTGTGACGCGCCGCGATGACGTATTGACGCGCGGTGTTTTTTCATTTGTCGAAACATTTTTTTTGTCGCCACTGGATTTTGAAATGTTCAAAATCTTTTGGCCACACTGATATGACGCTGGCAGTCACCGAAAAAATCGCCAAGTGGGACAGGCCCTTAAGACTCCATCCCATGAGCAGTTTAGCCATTGACATCAAGTTTTGCAAGAGCCACTGGATTCTAACTTCTGTCAAAAGTGACCTGGATGTCAAGGGCATTTTACCTCACATCAATTTTCCTGGCAGCGTTGTCAATGATGCCATCCATCATTCTGGTAATGATTGCGTGTGAACTGATTCCAAATGGGCTAAAAATTGAAAGGTTAGCTGCACTCAAAGTGAATACGGCAGCTAGTCCAATTGGAATACTAAGGAAAGAAAGGGAGAAAATGGCAGAAGCCCCGAGCATAACACGACTAAAGTCTATTAGTTCACGACTGTGCCAAAGACAAAAAAAAGGCAAATTATTTTAGCTTAGAGATACAGCATGGAAACAGGCCATTTGTCCCACAGAGTCGACACTGACCATCGATCACCCTAGTTCCACGTTATCTCACATTCTCATCAATTTCCTGTACGCTAGGAGCTAATTGACCCACAAACCTGGACTTCTTTGGGATGTGAGAGGAAACCCATGTGGTTACACTGAGAACGTGCAAACTCCACACAGACAGCACCCTAGATCGGGATCGAATCTGGGTCTCGGATGCTGTGCAGCATTGTTCAGAAAATGGTGTAAGGGTGACTAAAATAGGCCAGTTCATTTAACCTTGATGGTTGAGGATGTACTAAAAACAATAATCAGCAACAAAAACGAACAGTCACTTGAACTAGAGTGGATTAGGAAAGGCCAGTCTGAATTTGTTAAAGAAAAATCACATCTATCTTGATAAAGCTTTTTGATGAGTTAACGGGGAGAGGGTTGATGAGGGAAATGTTGCTGATATATTACATATATAGACTTCTAAAAGACACTTGATGAAGTGCCACATAATGGGCTTGTCATCAAGATTGAAGACCATGGAATAAAAGTGGCTGTGAGCAGCCTGGATTGAAAATCCTTGACTGCAGAGAGAGGGACTGTGCCGCAATGCTGCAAAATCTTCCCACAATGGGGACTTTGAAAGTGGAAAGTTATTTACCGGTGGTTGACATCCATCTTGTAATAGGTTGGGTGAATGGATGGAGCAGGGGAGTCAAGAACCAAGTTTAAGGTAGAGACAAAGAACTGCAGATGCTGGTTTATACCAAAGATGGACACAAAGTGGCGGCTGAGTTACTCCAGCACTTTGAGTCTATTTAAGATGAGAGGGTGTTTTTTACGCTAGAAAGAGTGCAGAGAAGAATAACGAGGATGTTGCCAGGAATTGAGGGCTTGAGCTATAGGGAGAGGTTGGGCAGGTTAGGATTTTATTGCTTGGAGCGCAGGAGGTTGAGGGGTGATCGTATAGAGGTATACAAGAACATGGGGGGGAATAGATAAGTCAATGCCCAGCCTTTTACCCAGAGTAGGGTAATCAAGAGCAAGTGGACATAGGTATTAGATGAGAGGGGAAAGATTTAATAGGAGCCTAAGGGGCAATTCAATTCAATTCAATTCAACTTTAATGTCATTGCACAAATACAAGTATGGGTACAACGAAATGCAGTTTAGCGTCAGTCCGTAGTAGTAGTGCAATATAGAAATAAAATACAGAATAAGCAAACAATGTGGACGGAGAGACTGGAGAAATCTATCGGCGGGACTCCGAGTTCAGCAATGTGATAGTGTTGTTGTAGAAGCTGTTCCTCATCCTACTAGTACGAGACCTGAGGCTCCTGTACCGCCTTCCTGATGGGAGGAGGGCAAACAGTTCATGGTTGGGGTGGGAGGGGTCTTTGGTGATCTTCCCGGCCCATCTCAGACACCGTTTTCGGTGGAGGGCATCCATGGCAGGGAGCGGGGCACCAATGATGTACTGAGCGGTTTTCACCACCTGTTGTAGTGCCTTCCTGTCCGTTACGGTGCAACTGCTGTACCATACCGTGAAGCAGGTGGTCAGGATGCTTTCGATGGTACAGCGGTAGAAGTTGGTCAGAATCTGGGGTGACAGGTGAGCTTTCTTGAGCCTCCTCAGGAAGTAAAGGCGCTGCTGCGCCTTTTTGATCAGCTTGGAGGTGTTGAGGGACCAGGACAGATCCTCCGAGATGTGTACCCCGAGGAATTTGTAGTTGTAGACGCGCTCCACCTCAGTCCCGTTTATATGGATGGGGGTATGTCTGCCCCCTCTGATCTTCCTGGTCAACTATTTCACATTAAGAGGTGTGAGTATATGGGACAAGCTGCCAGAGAAGGTAACAACATTTTAAAAGACTTTTGTACAGGTAGATGGATAGGAAAGGTTTCGAGGGATATGGGCCAACGGCAGGCAAGTCTGGCTAGCATAGATGGGGGCATTTTGGTTGGCATGGACAAGTTGGGCTGAAGGGCCTGTTTCTGTGCTGAATAATTCTATCAACTGTAACGTTAATCTTTTTCCATTGACACTGAATGCCATTGCCCGTTTCCTGCAAGAAAAAACGTGGTTTGAATCACACAAAGTGCTCGTGTAACTCAGCGGGTCAGGCACCATCTCTGGAGAACATGGATAGGTGACGTTTGGGTTGGGAAGAAGGGTCCCGACCCAAAACGTTACATCACTGTGTTCTCCAGGGATCCTGCCTAACCCGCTGAGTTACGCAAGCACTTTGTGCCCATCCTGAACTATCATTGTTTTAATTGATGGCAGGTTTATGCAGAACTCTGTTTACAATTGAATAGCAGGGATTTGAGATTGTTTTCTCCCGATCAGAAGAGGATACATCAACTTGATCGAATGAAAGGCACTGTCAAGATTAATACTGAACGTATTTACTTTTACAGGATGGGAGTTGCTGGAATAGCAATTAAATCATTGATCTCTTGAAGGTACACTCTCAGCCTTCATTATTCTGACATCTCAAACAACTTTGTTAAGTTGTAATAAAAAGGACCAGCGGATGCTGGTTTATACCAAAGATAGACACAAAGTGCTGGAGAAACTCAGCGGGTCAGGCAGCATCTCTGCAGAAAATGGAGAGGTGATGATATCAGTCAGGACCCTTCTTCAGAACCTTGTAAGATCACTATTTGTTGTTCAGATATGGGAGATTTATTCGGCAAGGACGGAATTAATTGCCGATGCCTAATCGCCTCTGGGCAAGTGCCTTTTAGAATCATGGTGATTTTTCTGTGGAATCATTTCCATTGTGGGGTTGAGTGAAAAGTGCTCGGGTTCGGACCTCATGGCAACTAAGGAACAACAAAGTCAATTTTATTCGTCACATGCACCTGAAGGGGCAGTGAAATGATATTTGCCAGCAGCGATACACTTAAAAAGAACACACAATACAAATCAGATTTAACACAAACATCCACCACAGATTATTTCCCAACAAACAATGAGCAACCTGGATGGGAACTTGCAGGCAATGCCCTTGTTTTGGGCAGCTTACAGCCCAGTGGAATGAATATTGTTTTCTCTAACCAAGTAAACTCGGCATTCCCTCTCTCTCTATCCCTCCCCCACCAAAGTTGCATTTGCTTCTCGTGTTCACCCACCAAACAGCTAACAATGGCCTGTTTCCTTTATCATTGTTACTTTTTTGCATATCTTTCATTCATTGTTCTTTATCTCTCTACATCGTTGTCTAAATTTCTCGTTTCCCTTATCCCTAACCAGATTGAAGAAGGGTCTCGACCCGAAACGTCACCAATTCCTTCTCTCCAGTGATGCTGCCCCTCCCGCTGAGTTACTCCAGCTTTTTGTGCCCATCTTCGGTTTAAACCAGCATCTGCAGTTCCTCCCTACGCAATGCCCTATCTTTCCGGGCTGTAGAGATAAGGCAATTAGGGCCACAGATCTGTGCAACACAGAAACAGATTGGTCAGCCCATCATCTCCGCGCCAACCTGTATACCCATCTACCCAGATATACCAACCTGTATACCCATCTACCCAGATATACCAACCTGTATACCCATCTACCCAGATATACCAACCTGTATACCCATCTACCCAGATATACCAACCTGTATACCCATCTACCCAGATATACCAACCTGTATACCCATCTACCCAGATATACCAACCTGTATACCCATCTACCCAGATATACCAACCTGTATACCCATCTACCCAGATATACCAACCTGTATACCATCTACCCAGATATACCAACCTGTATACCCATCTACCCAGATATACCAACCTGTATACCCATCTACCCAGATATACCAATCTGTATACCATCTACCTGAAGAAGGGTCCTGAGTCGAAACATCACCCATTCCTTCTCTCCAGAGATGCTGCCTTGCCCGCTGAATTACTCCAGCATTTCCTGTCTATCTTCAGTATTAGTCAGCATGTGAAGTTCATTCCTCCACATACCCATCCACCCAAATCCCATTTGCCTGCATTTGGCCCATAACTGTCTATGCCTCACCTGTTTAAATCTCTGTCTCAATGTCTCTTAAATGTAGTGATCGAATTTGATTCCTCCGGGTGTGGTGTGCCTCTGGGTGTGGTGTGTTCGCCCATTGCTGTTTGTGGTTTATACCAACGTTTTGCATGGCATGATAAGTAATTTTGCAGATATCACTACAGTAGATGGGCTCATAGACAGTGAAGATGGTTACCAAAAATTACAGCAGGATCTTGACCAGCTGGGCAAGTGGGCTGAGGAAAGGCTAATGACGTTTAATACAGGTAAATGTGAGGTGTTGCATTTTGAGAAGTAAATCCAGGACAAGACCTTCACAGGGAATGGTAGGATGAATGCACTTAGTCTTTTACCCCGAGGAAGAGAATCAAGAACCAGAGGGCATAGGTTTATATTGAGAGGGAAAAGATAGAATAAGAACCTGAGGGACACCTATTTCACTCAGATGGTGGTGGGTACATGGAACGAGCTGCCAGATGAGGTAGTTGGGGCAGGTACTAAGAGAACATTTAAAAGACATTTGGACAGATGCATGAATATACAAGGTATCTGGACCAAACAATGGGCAGGTGGATCTAGCGTGGATGAGGCATCTTGGTCATCATGGATAAGTTGAGCTAAGGGCCTGTTTCCATGCTATCTGATGCTGACTCTATGACTCTATGACACTGACAGTGTGTTCCAGAGATGTGTGAAAAAATACTCCTCTCAAATCTACTTTAAAACTCCTTCCGCTCATCTTAAAACTACTTGTGTTTGATACTCCCCCATGGGGAAAAGATTCAGACTATTTATCCTGTCTGTGCCTCTTAAAATGTTATATGCCTCCAGGTTTGTAGGTTAATTGTCTTGGGTTTGTATAAGTGTAAACTGTCCCTGGTGTGTGTAGGATAGTGTTAATGTGTGGGGATCGCAGGTCGGCACGGACTCGGTGGGCTGAAGGGCATGTTTCCGCGCTCCATCTCTAAACTAAACTAAACAATTGTATTTTAAAAGCTTTACTCTCTCTTTCTTTTTGCACTCTGCCCTGTGCTCTCATTCCTCTCTCACTCGAGTTGGGTACAGCTGTGATTGGAAACATCTGTCCTTTACATTGTTTTGGTTTGGTTTTGGCTCCGTCAATGTATAAGATGCCATTCTAGTACGTTAAGGAAACAGGCAATTTGGTAGCAATGCAGTCATCTCAACTAGCCACCTCAACATATAAACTGATCATCTAAATTTTACGAGTTTGAAGTCATACTCTCGTCTGACGAGAATGACTTTGATGGCAAAAGGAAATTAGTTCAATAACTGTCTCATCAGATTTACGCTCAAATAAAATAGATTATTTCAATTATAAGGTTTATATGCTGTGAGTGCAGTAAATGTTATAAATTGCTGGTCATTTAAAGTGGACCTTATGATTAATCTTATTCTCTGTCTGAGTCTCTACGATTAAATTAAATAAATATCAGCAGCTCCTTTCGTCTCCAGCGCAAATCCATGTTGAACTATCAGGCGTGCAGGGAATGTGTCACAGCAAGAAAAAAAAATGCTCAGATGCTTTATTGTAGTGATGGAAAATGTAGGTGTAAAGGCTGAACCTTGTTTACATGCACAATTGATTTACTAACAATGACAAATTGTCCTTTCATGGCAGTTTCGCCCATAAAACGGACCTGGATGCCTTTGAAATTATAGGCACTTGAATATGCAGAACAATTGGTCGCCCACTTTATAGATTTGGATTCATGCATTTGGATGGTCAAAGTGCACTGATATATCGGGCATTAGAACATTGTGAATACATACTGAGATATACGCTATAAGGTGCATTGTATGCAAAACCTTTAGAATGCCTGGTACTGATAATTGCAGCCTTTTTTGAATCCGATCTTGCTTGAACAGCAGCATTGGCCATCTGGTGTTTCACTCCTCGCTATTAACAATGCAGCTCCATAGAGCTCAATGGGTTGTAGTTTAATTTAATTTGGTTTAGTTTAGTTTAGAAATACAGCACGGAAACAGGTTCTTCGGTCCACCAAGTCCACGCCGAGCAGCAATCACCGCACATCCTACACACACTCAGGACAACTTACAATTATACCAAGCCAATTAGCCTTCAAACCTGTATGTCATTAGAGTGTGGGAGGAAATTGGAGCAGCCGGAGAAAACCCACGCAGGTCATGGGGAGAACGTACAAACTCCGTACAGACAGCACCTGTAGTCAGGATTGAACCAGGGTCTCTGGCGCTGTAAGGCAGCAACTCTATCGCTGCGCCAAAGTGTAAAAGCTTGTTCTGCCAAATATCTTCTACATTAATAATCTTGCAGAACAATACTGCAGTTTCTTTGTCGAGACTAAGAAACAATAAATAGCAAATATAGGAATGATTGTCAAACATAAAGTGCAGCAAACAATATAATAGCAGAGCAAAAGAGCAATTGATATAAGCCTTTTATACATCAACTGTTTTAGATTTTATTTTTACCTGAGACTTCTATCTCATGTTCCTGGTGAATAGCAGTTTTCCAAAGCAAACAAAATAATTTATTTGTTATCTTGCAGTTTGTTCTGTTTGTGACTCTATACTAAAGCCCATTTCTAACCTTGCGCTGTTATAAAAGGTGAAAATGTGTTTGGTTTCAAGATACACAGTCGTCCTAAACTCCAACACATGCTGCCCGCACAGTTCCCTTCCCACTCCCACACTTACATTTCTCTCCAATGTCAAAGTGAGGCCAAACGCAAACTGAAGGAACAGCCTCTCATATTTTGCTTGAGCAGCTTACAACCCAGCGGTATGAATTTAATTTCTCTAACTTCAAGTAACCCTTGCATGCCCTCTCCCTCCATCCCTCCCCCAGCCTCGTCATTGTACTAGTTTTAATGTTGTCCTGGTGAGTTTCATTGTCTGTAACTCATTTTCCCCTAGCCCACAGGCAACAATGGCCTGCTTCCTTGATCGTTGTTACATTTTTGCATATGTCTTTCATTCATTTGCTTGATATCTCTCTCTGTCACCGTCTGTATCTCTCGTATCCCTTTCCCCAGATTCAGGCTGAAGAAGGGTCTCGACGTGAAATGTCACTTATTTTATTTCTCCATAGATGCTATCTGACCCGCTGAGTTACTCCAGCTTTTTGTGTCTATCTTCGGTTTAAGCCGGCATCTGCAGTTCCTTCCCACACATGCTGCTCATGTTTCCCTCATCATTGGATATATTAGCTTCCATATACTTGAACTATTTTTAAACCTGTCAGCATTATATGGTGATGAACCTAAACAATTTCCATTCCCCGAACCTTCATCACATATTCCTTGCAAACCTCATGTGCTATTTAGCTGTCAGCTTTAGGCTAGTGGTAACATTCTTGATTCTAAGTCAGGTTGTGACTTCAAGTTCCACCCAGGAGCTTTAACACATAATCAAGGTTGACATTTGAATATAGTACTAGTATAAGGAACTGCAGATGATGGTTTACAACGAAGATACGACACAAAATGCTGGGGTAACTCAGCGGATCAGGCAGCATCTCTGAAGAAGCAGAATAGGTGTTCTTTGTACCTTGTCACACTGCTAGTTTCCCTCTCCTCTGACTCTCTGTCAGAAGAAGGATCTCGACCCGAAACATTACCTATTGTCTCTAGAGATGCTGCCTGACCCGCTGAGTTACTTCAGCATTTTGTGTCTATCTGCATTGTTGGAATCTCTGACTTTCTGATCGGATATTGAACTAAAGTCCTCCGTGCCCTCTTTAGCGGTTGTAAAATTCTACGGGACTATGCAAAGAAAGGCAAGGGTATGTGTCTGATAACTTAATCAACATATTGATCTGTGTGCAGAATTAATTAATTAGACGTAAAAAATGCTTTGACATATCCTGAGAATCAAAGAGGTTTTGTTTGAATGCAACCTGTTACTTCTTTCAACAGCCTGTCTCAGAGAGGAGCTAAAGAAAAATGATGGTATCCCACTTTCTCATCCACTCCTGAAACGCTAAGCGTAATTTACAGAGACCAATTAACCTGGAGGCTAGGTAACCTAACTTTTCACTGTACACGTACATGACAATGAACTAAACAAACTAACTAGAAACCCGCGTGTCTTTGGGATGTGGGAGGAAACAGGAGCTCCAGGAGGGAAACCCACATGGTCACAGGGAGAGCATGCAAGCACCACACAGACAGCACCCGAGGTTGGGATTGAACCATGGTCCCTGGCGCTGTGAGGTAGCAGCTCTACCAGCTGCACCACTTTGTGTGTCAAGAATTATCAGGAGCATAATGCTTGATATGTGAGTGAGCACATGCCAATGATCTGAAGCCATGCCAGGTATCACAATGATGTGCTTTGGCTAATATTCAGTCATGGGAACCAAAAAGGCAGTGAAAGGTGACAAGGATTTTACAATTTATTTTCATAATAATTTTCATATCTTAACTATTTGTTGTGGGTCTTCTTCGGATAGCCAAGCTCACATTTTCAAAGGGCGGCGCAGCTGCGCAGTGGTAGAGTTGCTGCCTTACAGCGCCAGAGACCCGGGTTCGATCCTGACTACGGGTGCTTGTCTGTACAGAGCTTGTACGTTCTCCCCGTGACCTGCTTGGGTTTTCTTCGGGATCTCCAGTTTCCTCCCACACTCCAAAGACATACAGGTTTGTAGGTTAATTGGCTTTGGTACAATTGTAAATCGTCCCTAGTGTGTGCAGGATAGAAGTTAGTGTACGGGTGATCGCTGGTCGGCGCAGACTCGGTGGGCCGAAGGGGCTGTTTCCACGCTGTATCTCTAAACTAAAAAAAGGGTCTTCAGTTTAGATGGATTGTAAACGACCAAATAAGACCAAAGGGAAAATAAATTTTTTGGAAGTTGGCAGAGCGGTAATTCTTCTCCATTTTGCAATAACTTCTGAAACTAGAGTTCAATCACTCTCTTAAAGAGAAAATTAACCACAATTAAACATAAAGTAGTTTTGCCTCATTCCCCATAGGCTACCTCTGGAAATAATGAGTCAATTATCTTCCAATCCTGACATTGTCAAAGAGGCAGGAGGGTAGGTTTGAAAGATCATACTTGGTTTGACACCAAGGGAGCACATAAACCTTAAAAGGATTGTCAGACTTGTCTTCGGTGAAATGATTTGTTGCTGCACGGATACAGGCGCTGAGAAGTAATAGGATGATCTCCAAAAATAACTATGAGGAAAGCTACTTGTCAATCAAGGAGTCAATTGAGTTTATGCCAGAGAAAGATGTTGATGGCTGAGCTTATTCAGCGGTTGGTGTGGGTCTTAAACAAAAGTTTACATTTTAGTTTTAGTTTTAGAGATACTGCATCGACCCACCGAGTCAATGCCAACCATCGATCACCCGTTCGCACTAGTTCCATGTTATCCCACTTCCTCATCCACTCCCTACATACGTGGGGCAATTTACAGGGGCCACAAGGGTGGTCATGATGGCGCAGCGGTAGAGTTGCTGCCTTACAGCGAATGCAGCACCGGAGACCCGGGCTCGATCCGGACGACGGGCGCTGTCTGTACGGAGTTTGTACGTTCTCCCTGTGACCTACGTGAGTTTTCTCTGAGATCTTCGGTTTCCTCCCACACTCCAAAGACGTACAGGTTTGGAGGCTAATTGGCTTGGTAAATGAAACATTGTCCCTCGTGCGTGTAGGATAGTGTTAATGTGCGGGGATCACTAGTCGGCGCGGACCCGGTGTGTCGAAGGGCCTGTTTCCGCGCTGTATCTCTAAACTAAACTAAACTAAAATTGACATATCATAACATTTTAGAGACATTTGGACTGGTACATGGGTAGGACAGGTTTAGGGGGATATGGACCAAACGCAGGTAGGCGGGACTTCGGGGCCTAGTGTAGATGGGGCATGTTGGGCGACGTGGGCAAGTTGGGCTGAAGGGCCTGGTCCCACCTTGTATGACTCTAAACTAGAAACCTGCACATCTTTGAAATGAGTGAGGAAACAGGAGCAACCCGGAGGAAACCCACATGGTCACAGAGAGAACGTGCAAACTCCACACAGACGGCATGCGAGGTCAGGATTGAACCAGGTCTCTGGCGCTGTGAGACAGCAGCTATACCAGCTGCATCACTACACCAACTTGTGTGTGTCAAGAATTATCAGGAGCATAGTGCAGCTTGATATATGTAAGGGAGACATGGTCTAAAGTCATGCCAGGTATCACATTGAAGTGCATTGTCAAATTTTCAGTCACAGGAACCAAAAGGCAGGTGAAGGTGAGTTATGATATATGTTCATTTTATCCAAGAAATAATGATTCCTGAATACTGCTCCAACTTAAAGTTGCAGAACTGAGGAAATCAGATCACAATTATTGGGATTCCCTTTATTTTTATCCCAATGCCCTTAAAACCTAAAGAAAGGGTGAACCCACACGGCCGCAAGGAGAACGAACAAACTGTACACAGACTGTACACCTGAGGTCAGGATCGAACCCGGGTCTCTATCGTTGTGGGGCAGTGGTTCTACTGCTGCGCCACTGTGCCGCCCGCTTGATAAATGTAACACGAGATGGAAAAAATGGAGGAAGTTGAAGGGTCTAAATCAGAACAGTTTTCTATTATTCTTAACATACATCACCAAACACAAATTCACTTATTTCTGTCTGACTGCAGGAAAACAGCACTGTGTGCTATCCTGCCATTGCCTTGTATCAGCTGTATATTCTGTTGATAGACCCTCTGGGATCTTGGTCCGAGTGCACATGAGACACGAGACAAACCATGTCAAACAATACACAAAGTGCTGGAGGAACTCAGCGAGTCAGGCAGCATCGGGCTTGGGAATGGACTGGTGACATTTTAGGCCAGGGCCCTTCTTTAGACTCTGAAGGGCCAGGACCCTTCTTCAGACTCTGTATAAAAGGGTCTCAACCTGAAATGTCACCTGACCATTCCTTCCCCGATGCTGTCTGCTCCACTGAGTTTCCCATGTTGCGTTTTGCACAAGATTCCAGCATCTGCAGTTTCTGGTGAACCCATTAAAGTTTGTTTGACATGTAATCGATTGAGTGGACGATTGTAATTAATGTCATTGATACTACGTGAAAGGTACCTGGAAACGTTATGTATTCCGAACTGGTTTATTTCTGAAAAAAAGAGAAAGGTGCAATTCTGTAATTATTACACCAAAATATTGCAAGAAAGAATCTTTCATTTCTTCCATTTTATTTCAGTCTTTCTTCCATTACAAGGTCACATACTGAAAGACTAAATCCCTTCTAGTTTTAGAGACAAAAAACGTGGAAACAGGCCCTTCGGCCCATCGAGTGCATGCCAACCAATTCTAACCTACACATTAGGGGCAATGTACAGAAGCCAATTAGCCTACAAACTTGCTCGTCTTCGGAGTGTGGGAGGAAAGTGGAGCACCTGGAGAAAACCCACGCGGTCCCACGGAGAAAGAACAAACTCGTACAGACACCACTCGTCGTCAGGATTGGACCTGGGTCTCTGGCGCTGTAAGGCAGCAACTTTACCACTGCGCCACTGTGCCGTCCCTCCAGTTAAAGAAAAATACAGCTTGGGTCCCAGACCTGAAACAATTATTTCTCTTTCCACAGATGCAGCCTGATCTGTTGAGTTCTTCCAACTATTTCTGCTTTTTTTTGGATTTCCAGCATCTGCAGATTCTAACCTCATAAATTCTACCCTTAATTTTTCTAGGATTCAGATGCCTGTGATATGGACCTTCTGCGACCTGAGGTGCTTTTGTAAATGTTGCCACCCGCTCTCTTTCCACTGATGTTTTCAAGAGAGTTAGGGTTAACGGAATCAAGGAAAGCAGGAATGGTCGTGATCATATTGAATGACGGTGCTGGCTCGATGGGCTGAATGGCCTACTACTGCACCTATTTTCGATGTTTCTATGAAAAGTATCTGCAGTTTCTTAACTTTCAAGATGCTTTCAAGTAAAAATAATAATTTCAATAATTTTTCGTGAGCAAATCCATGAAAATAAATGTATTTGTTCAAACCAATTAACCAGGCATGTCCTTAACCTGTGACAATAATTACGTAACAAAGTCCAGACATTTGCCTGTTCCCTCATCTTTGGCACTCCATTGTAAAATACCTTGTTGTGCATCGAATGTTCCAAGTGCTTCAGGGCACCCGTCTGCTCAGCTTGTTGGGAGCAGCTGCTCCAGCATTCGATGTGGATGCATGTCTGGCCACATTCTGCTGCAAGCCTTTTCTAATTCACAGAATAATTCCAATCTGACTGATCCAAGATGACTTGTATGAGCAATGGACGTAGGGAGAGTAGGCCGGTGGTCTGCTCCAAACCTGCTTGACAGCACACATTTGTCCTCCTTTGGAAGGACTTAGATGCCAGTTCTCCCCCCTCATTGTTTCGTGTGACAGCTCAACTTTCTGATTAGCAATGCTTACAAAAAAGACCATCGGTGCCAATTGTGGCATGATTGTGCCTCTTACTACCTAGATAAACATAGAATGTTTATACGTTACTATGCAAACATCTGTCTGAAGACCCGAAAAGGCCCCCATTCCTTCTCCCCAGAGATGCTTCCTGTCCCGCTGGGTTACACCAGCATTTTGTGTGTATCTTCGATATCCAGTTTTTTCCTACACATAGAACCGTAGAAAATAGGTGAAGGACCCTTTGAGCCTGCACCACCATTCAATGTGATCATGGCTGATCGCTCAAAATCAGAACCCCGTTCCTGCTGTCTCCCCATCCCACCAGGCCTGAGAGACTGGGCTGCCAGCCCACCAGGCCTGAGTGACTGAGCTGCCAGCCCACTAGGCCTGAGTGACTGAGCTGCCAGCCCACCAGGCCTGAGTGACTGAGCTGCCAGCCCGAGAATCCATTCGGCCCACAATGTCCATACTAGCCCATCTGGAAACCAGTCCCCTTGGCCCACAACACCCATACTAGCGCTCCAGAAAGCCTCCCGCCCAATATTGCGTTGGGGGACCAGCCCTTCCATGTGAACATTGGACCCAGCGGGTCCCATTTAGTCTAGTAATATGATATAAGTAAATTCGCTGATTCAAACTGGGGTTTAGGTTGAGTCTTTTGTTCAGTATAACCTGCCTGTTCACTGGATAAATTTATTAAGGGTCATTTTTAACTTTGGATAATAATGATGCTTGTGAGAAAAGCAGCTTGAAAGATGCTTTAACACCCCTCCTTAGTTATATTTTCTGGCTCACCAAACCTTTTCACCATTGTTAATAACCGTCTCCTCTCTGTTGTGTGTGTCCTTGTTCCATCCGTGTATATAATTTGTGAATTCTGCAAACTGCCAATTCTTATTGTACAAATTACTCAGGCTTGTTAGCAAGCGTAATTCTTCAATTCATTATGTGGATGGTTAATGTGTTAACCACCTAATTAAAGGACAGAAAATCATTGTTCTCTCAAACTAAGAGTAAGCTTACATTGCTTACAAGAAATCTATTTAAATGGTGCACTATTGGGCAGCACGGTGGCATAACGGTGGAGTTATTGCCTTACAGCGTAAGAGACCCGGGTTTGATCCGGGTGGTGCCTCTACTGTTTATAGGTTCTCCCCATGACCGCGTGGGTTTCCCCCGGGTGCTCCTCACATACTAAAGATATACAGATTTGCAGGTTAATTGGCTTTGATAAAAATTTTAAGTTGTCCCTAGTGTGTAGGATAATGCTAGTGTACGCTGGATCGCGGGGGGATTGCTGGTTGGCGCAGACTCGGTGGGCCGAAGTGGTGCGTGTGCGTGCGTGCATGCATGCATATGTGTGTGCGTGTGCGTACGTGCGTGCGTGCACATGTGAGATATCCTATGGGTGACATTTAGGATTTAATCTGGGTGCACAGATTTCCTGACTTTGTGAGTCACAGCAGTCAATCTCTGGCGAGAATAGAGCAGCCCTGGACTAAGGGGCCAATCACACACGTGTCAAGCATGCAGCATTTGGTAAGGGTGTGAGCATCGCTAAACACGTCAACTTCTCCCAATGATAACACCAACCAGACTGTGAAGTGGCTTCCTGCTTTGCCTGTATTTATGCAGATGCAGGGAGCACTATCATCAGGAAGGTGCAAACCGTACTCGTATAGAATCCAGGATACCACCAGGAAAAACATGCTCCCTTTATGCTGGGTAATTTGGCTTTCACCATTGAATTCAGGTGATGGTGGACAAAATCTATCCATTTGCGAGATTGAGGAAGGGTCCTGACCCGAAACGTCTCCTATCCATGTTCTCCAGAGGTGTTGCCTGACCCGTTGAGTTACCCCAGCACTTTGTGTCATTTTTCGATCCATTTGGGAGTCTGGTTTGTGAACCAACAACTCGAGAGCAGTCCTGAGCTACTATCTACCTCGTTGAAGACCCTCAAACTATCTTTCATCGGACTTTATTGGACTTTGTCTTGAACTAATCATTATTCCATTTATGAGTAGGAAGGAACTGCTGATGCTGATTTATACCGGTTAGACAAAATGCTGGAGTCACTCAGCGGGTCAGGCAGCATCTCTGGAGAAAAGGAATTGGTGACATTTCAGGTCGGAACCCTTCTTTATCATGGTATTTGCAGTCGGCTCAATTATAAATATGTATAGTCTTTAGTTTAGTTTAGTTTAGAGATACAGGGTGGAAACAGGCCCTTCGGACCACCGAGTCAGCGCCGACCAGCGATCCCCACACACCACCACTATCCTTCACATACGAAGGACAATTTACAATTTTACCAAGCCAATTAGTCTACAAATCTGTACATCTTTGGAGTGTGGGAGGTCCCACGCAAGGAGTGTTGGACCCAGGCAGGTCACATGGAGAACGTACAAAATCTGTATAGACAGCATCTGTAGTCTGGATCGAACACGGGTCACTAGCGCTGTAAGGCAGAAACTCTACCGCTGCGCCACCATGCTGCCACATTGTGATTGCTGAGCGCACAACAGAAAGCTTTTCGATTGACACAAAAAGCTGGAGTAACTCAGCAGGGCAGGCAGCATCTCTGGAGAGAAGGAATGGGTGACGTTTCAGGGTTGAGACCCTTCTTCAGACTGATGTCAGCATAGTGCGAGGTACATAGATAATGACACGTATAGATAAGGAAGTGTAAGGTGTGAAAACAGGACAAAGGGAATAGAGATCAAGGAAAATGTAAAATAGATCATTGTTAGTTGGGAGAAGGTAACAACAAAGCAAACAGAGATAAAATGTAAAGAATGGTGATAGTTTGTAGCTCACTCCACACCAGCAAACGACAGGCACATGTGCAAGGGAACAGGTTGAAGAAGGGTCTCGACCCGAAACATCGCCTATTCCTTTTCTCCAGAGATACTGCCTGACCCGCTGAGTTACTCTAGCATTTTGTGTCTATTTTGGATTTAAACCAGTCTTTCCTGCATCTGCAGTTCCTTCCAACACAATGATATCACCATTCTTGACAGGCTGGCAGGTGCAATTCGACCTGCGTGCGGCCTAGGCAACAAAAGCATATTTTTCAAATGAACTCCAGGGTTTTCTTTGGTGTCTGTCTCTTGCAAGGGAAGATGTGGATTCTATAAATGACGAGTAAAAGCGGGTGAAACAAAAAAATAAAAATAATAATTGGTGAAGCAGCAACTCTTTAGGATGGCTCCAGCTGACATTTAACTGCAAACTCCCCTGTGCTTTGCTCCACTCCATCAAAGCCACGTGGATCTTTTTGTGCAGGAAAGAACTGCAGATGCTGGTTTTAATCGAAGGTACACACAAAATGCTCGGGAAACTCAGTGAGACAGGCAGCATTTCTGGAGGGAAAGAATGGGCGGCGTTTCGAGTCGAGACCCTTCTTCTGGCGACGTAGATCATTTAATGATCCATAAATGCCCTTTGGATTGATTGATTGAACGATTCAGTAAATATTAGTGCAAAAGTCATCAAGCGTTGCGGAGCGCCCACTTATTCTGCTATATCTCCCTGAGCAGTGCGTCAGGGAGTTAAAACTACTTCCCACCCGACTATCAGTGCAGAGGTCGAACAGAAAGTGAAACTCTTACATTGATTGCTTCATAACCACTTTGAATTGGATAATTCCTGAAAGGTGGTAGTCATGGAAGTGATGAGCCGATGTTACATTGCATCTTAGATTCAAGCTGACTGCTGCCTTTTATGATGCAGTGCACAGTTTGCAGAGTTGAGACCGTTCCTGGGTTGCAGGAATCATCAGAAGGCTGAATAAAGAGAGCTAGAGAGAACTGCAGATGCTGGACTCACGCACAGAACACAAAGTACTGGAGTAGCAACTCAACAGGTCAGGCAGCATCTGGGGATGGAATGGATAGGTAATATTTTCGTCTCATGACACTTTGGACTGAAGAAGGGTCCCAACCCAAAATGTTGCCTATCCATTCCTTCCACAGCACACTTCGGGTTGAAGATTCATTGTTGTCACGTATACCGAGGTACAGTGGAAAGCTTTGTTTTGCATGCTATCCAACCACATCAGATAATACTGTACATAAGTATAATCAGGTCAAACGCAAGTACACTAGGTATTGCAAAGGGGAAGATATCGAGTGCAGAATATGGTTTTTCGCACTGCAGCGCATCAGTTCCACAGACCAAGTCCAATGTCCGTAATGGGTTAGAGGTGAATCAGGCAGTACCCTAGCTTATGGAAGAACTATTCAGAACCCTGATAACAGAGGGGAAGAAGCTACTCCTGAGTTTGGTGGAGTGTGCTTGCAAGCTTTAAGCGTGATAGTTTAATAAGCCAGAGAGTCATTAGTATTTAAAGACAGGCTGCATTTCTTAAAGAATAATGTCTTCCATCACAGTGAGGAGGAGATTCACTATGATGGATGTTTGTGTAAATTGTGTTGGTGTGTGTCTTGGTTCTTTTCTCGTTGTATGACTGCAGAAACCAAATTTCGTTTGAACTTCACTTGAGGTTCAAATGACAATAAACGGTATTGTATTGTATTGAAAAAATATTAATGATTGGAACTGCACATATTCACCTCAGATCACATTTTTAGTCTTAATGCCTAAAATAAAATGCTCTGTGTCCCAGATTAACTCAAGTTAAGTTAGTTCCTAATTTGAGGAAGGACGTTCTTGCTATTGAGGGATTGCAGCGTGGGTTCACCAGGTTAATTCCCAGGATGACGGGACTGTCATATGATGAAAGAATGGAACGACTGGGCTTGTATTCACTGGAATTTAGAAGGATGAGAGGGTATCTTATAGAAACATATAAAATTATCAAGGGATTGGACATGCTAGATGCAGGAAACATGTTCCCGATGTTGGGGGAGTCCAGAACCAGGGGCCACAGTTTAAGAATAAGGGGTAGGCCATTTAGAACTGAGATGAGGAAAAACAATTTCACCCAGAGAGTGTGAATTTGTGGAATTTTCTGCCTCAGAAGGCAGTGGAGGCCGATTCACTGGGTGCATTCAAAAGAGAGTTAATTAGAGCTCTTAGGGCTAGCGGAATCAAGGGATATGGGGAGAAGGCAGGAACGGGGTACTGATTTTGGATGATCAGCCATGAGCACATTGAATTGCAGTGCTGGCTCGAAGAGCCGAACGGCCTACTCCTGCACCTATTTTTCTATATTTCTATTTCAATTAGGCAATCACATTGGGGAGGTTTACTTTCATCCTCAAGTGCATAGTTTTGAGCAAATAAGGTGCATTAGAACAAATACATTTTTATATTTAATAAATATATTAACTTTTTTTTTTCCTCAGTCTAATGAAGGGTCCAAACCCGTAACGTGACCTGTCCATGTCTGACCAATTGAGTTATTCCAGCACTTTATGGTCCAAATTTTATTCAACTTTTTTCCCCAAATATAGGACAAAAAATAGAGCATTTCACCGTAAAAATCAATTCATAAAAATAAGTATTTTTGCATTTGCAAATGAGTTTTGAATGTTTTGTTTTCTTCCTTGCACTATTATCTCCTATCTTTCTGAGTTAGAAATACTTTATTGTGACATGCGACTAGGCACAGTGAAATTATTTGCTTGCATACCCTATGTAAACACAAATGAAAGTTTCTGGTTGCAGGTCCAAAGATGAAAGGTTATCATTCCCTTTTCATCCTTCATCCAGATACTGATGCTCTGTTGTGTTGTTGTATTTTCTCATTTTTGTTTCAAATTTGCTGCATGTTCCTCATTTTGCTTTTATCTTGAATGATCATGTTGTCTTGTCTCTAAGCAATTTCATTGCTCCCATTTAGCTATGATGTTTTCGAAGGAAGCTATTTCAAACTGAGGGAAACCGTAAAGAGTAAGAAGAAATAAACTGTGGACAGGATACTCTAGTTATGCCACGAGCCTTAGATGTATTGCTTTTGAAGTCTAATGTGGAATATATCTAATCTGAAGAGGAGATTTTACTGGCAGGCTGGTTTACTGACGTTTGCATAAATCTGGTAAAGTTCCCAGTGAATTTTCCTTTTGGAAACGTCTTCTCACTCTTAACTTTAAGTACCGTTAAAAGTGATGATGTGTCTGTGAGAACAGCCTTATATATTTTAAGGCAGCAAATGAACCTGGAAGTATCCAGCGTGAGACTTTCAATCATCTGGTCAGCTATGCAAGTGGAGAGAAAATCTACTCTATCTGTACATGAAGATGCTTCTGTAGAAAAATATAAGCAATTGTTGTTTAGTTTAAATTATAGGTACAGCATGGAAAATGGTTCTTCGGCCCATCGAGTCCATGTAGAACATCGATCGCCTGTTTGTACTAGTTTTATGTTATCCCATTTTGTCATCCACTCCCTACATACTAGGGGCAATTTACAGAGGCCGACTAACCCACAAACCCACAAGGCTTTGGGATGTGAGAGGAAACCGGAGCACTTGGAGGAAACCCATGTAGTTCACAGGGAGAACGTACAAACTCCACGCAAACAGCAACTGAGGTCAGGATTGAACCCGGGTCTCTGGCGCAGAGAGGCAGCAGCATTTCCAGCTGCATCACAGTGCTGTCCTTCTGGTGAATAGATTCCCGACATTGGGGGAGTCCAGAACCAGGCCCCACGGTTTAAGATTAAGTGGTAAGCCATTCAGAACGGAGATGAGGAAAACCTTTTTTACCCAGAGAGTTGTGAATCTGTGGAATTCTCTGCCTCAGAAGGCGGCGGAGGCCGATTCGATGGATGTTTTCAACAGAGAGTTAGATAGAGCCCTTAAAGATAGCGGAGTCTAGGGATTTGGGGAGAAGGCAGGAACGGCGTACTGATTGTGGATGATGAGCCATGATCACAGTGAATGGTAGTGCTGGCTCGAAGAGCCGAATGGCCTACTCCTGCACCCAGTGTCTATTGTCTATTATCTTCCTACATTCTTTGGAGTCGGACTTTGTTTTAAGCTTAATAAATATTCTCCAATCTGTATGCTTCAACTGCACATAACTTTTAATATAACTACTTATATCAATTAATTATTTAGTTTCTTCAGTCTAAATATTTCAATTCACATGTGCTCTATTATATTTTACTGTCATAGGTGTTGAGGTGTCATGACACCATTTAAAATAAGTTGAAATTAACCCTATTTTTGCATATAAAGCAGAGATCCATTATTACCCAATGGATTAATTAGCATGATGCTAAACCAGGCTTATTATGTGAAGGTGAGGCAATAATTTGTTGGACTCAGTTCATTCCCCCGTTACACAACTTGCTTAATTTCTGTTCTACAGACTTAGTTTATTTCCATGTTATCTTCAAGTGTTATGATTTATTTATTTTTTGCTACCCAGGCTGAGGTCAGCTTGAGGTTTATTGTTTCCATTAAAACTTGCCACGATCTCTATCTGCAGATCAGTCAGTAATTCATTTTGCTGCACTGTCTGGTAATGCAGAGGTTCATCCACTATCACCACTAATAGGTTTTATCACAAACTGAATATAGCGAGTTTCAATGAAATTTCGTGGAAGGTAATATCTTTCTCTGGCTTTTCTGCAAAGGTTTACAAAGTTCTTCAGATGAAGGAGATTCCAGCATAGAAAACGCAAACTCATTTGGGCTAAACACTTATCTCATTCTCATCTGATTATAGAGATCTGCAGTTACAGAGCTTACAGAAGAAGGGCCTATAGTATATTATGTTCATGCTGGCCATAACATATTTCCTACACTCAAGCTCTTGGATGTAAGTTGCAGTACATCAACTGCATGTCCAGGTCCTTTTTAACAGGGTTGAGAATTTTTGTCCCCATTACACTTTCAGATGTTTAAAAGCCTCCAATGTTTTTCAAATTTAGTTTAGTTTAGTTTACAGAACATATAACATGATCATTGCAATCTGTAGCCTATTTTACATTGATCATTTCAATGTATGCCTCGGTGACTGCCAATCACCACCCCCCCCCCCCCCCCCCCACTTATTATTATTTATTCAAATCATTTGCTATGTCGCTCTTCCAGGGAAATGCTAAATGCATTTCGTTGTCTCTGTACTGTACACTGACAATGACAATTAAAATTAAATCTGAA
Source organism: Leucoraja erinaceus (assembly GCF_028641065.1). NCBI lineage: Eukaryota > Metazoa > Chordata > Chondrichthyes > Rajiformes > Rajidae > Leucoraja > Leucoraja erinaceus. The sequence continues at coordinate 8,200,664 of NC_073392.1, read as the reverse complement.
TCTGAATCTGAATCTGTATTGTGAAGTCCATGGAAATGCATTTGAGAAATCAGTGTTTGTAAGTTTAGTACAGTGCGGAAACAGGCCCTTCTGCCCACCGAGTCCACGCCGACCAGCGATCCCCGAACATTAACACTATCTTATACACACTATGGACAATTTATATTTATACCAAGCTAATTAACCTACAAACTTATACGTCTTTGTAATGTGGAAGGAAACCGAAGATCTCAGAGAAAACCTACACGGTCAAGGGTAGAACGTATAAACTCTGTACAGACAGCACCCACAGTCGGGATTGAACCTGGGCCTCTGGGCTTGCAAGCGCTGTAAGGCAGCGGCTCTACTGCTGCGCCACCGTGCCGCCGCGAAAATATGACTAGTCAAAAAACCCTTCTTTCTATTACCCTAAATCTTTTCCCCCTGGAGTTTGACATCTCTGCGTTGGGAAATAGATCGTTGCTGTTCATTCTTCTGTCATTAGGTACTTTTAAGGTGGAGATCGACAGAATGTTGATTAGTACATGTGTCAGGGGTTATGGGGAGAAGGCAGAAGAATGGTGTTAAGAGGGGAGATAGATTAGCCAGATTGAATGGTAGATGAATCTGGTTTAAATCGAAGATAGACACAAAATACTGGAGTAACTCAGCGGGACAGGCAGCATCTCTGGAGAGAAGGAATTGGTGATGTTTCCAGTTGAGACCATGGCTTCAATCTGAAGAAGAATTCCTTCTCTCCAGAGATGCTGCCTGTCCCGCTGAGTTACTCCAGCTTTTTGTGTCTACGGCACAATAGACTAGATGGGTTGAATGTCCCAATTCTGCTCCTATGACTTACAATGTTCATTGTGTCTACGTACACATAATTGGACACATGTTTATACATGTCTGGATCCTACTATATAGCTTGGATCTGAAGTGTAGTTTGTAGTATCAGTATACCAATCCAGAATGCTTTAAAATACGGAAAAACAATGCACTGCAGATGATAGAATCATGAATCAAACACAAGGTGTTGGGAGTGACTCAGCAGGTCAGGCAGCATCTGTGGAGAGAAATAGATAGGTGATTTGATCCAGACCCAAAATGCCATCTATCCATTCCTCCACTCACAGATGCTGCCTGATCTGTTGACTTACTCCAGCATGTTTTAAAATATGTAGGAAGGAACTGCAGATGTTGGTTTACACCAAAGATAGACACAAAATGCTGGAGTAATTCAACGGGAGAGACAATATCTCTGGATAGAAGGAATGGGTGACATTTTGGGTCAAGAACCTTCTTCAGATTGACAGTCAGGGGCGGGAGACACAGAGATAAGGAAGTGTAAGGTGTGAAGTCAAGACATCAAAGGGATGAGGTTCAAGGAAAATGTAGAACAGATGAATATTGTGTTCTCTAACTTTGTAATCCTTGCTTTCCCTCTCTCTCCATCCCTCCCCCTTCCTAGTTCTCCGACCAGTCTGTCTTATTTAATTTTATCTTTGTGTGCTTCACTGTCACCTTCTCCCGGCTAACAATGATCTATTCTACATTTGCCTTGAGCTCTATCTCCTTTGATGTCTCTTCACACCTTACGTTTCCTTATCTCTGTGTCTCCCACTCCCCTGACTCTCAGGCTGAAGAAAGGTCTCGCCCCGAATTGTCACCCATTCCTTCTTTCCACAGATGCTGCCCGTCCCGCTGAGTCGCTCCAGCATGTTTTAAAATATCACGGACCAGAATTTCCAGTTTGATAGATTTCATATTTTTAAGTAGTAAATCATAGATTGATAGATAGTAGTAAATCATTGGTTTTGGCAAATATAAAAAAGATGTTAAGTGTTTCAGTCAGCAATTGACTATTTGCCTTGAGTTATATTTAACATGATCTTGCAACTCAATGCAGTTGCCTGGTACGTCATTGAATATTCTACTTTTTTTAACAATTACACAAAATGATGGGTTCAGCTGAAGAAAGTCCTTCAGCCTATTTGATTCTATTATTTTCCAGATATATCTTCGCATGCTTTTCATGTACACCATTTAACAGTTTCTTAACAGAAGAAGGTTATTTAGCAGCTGTCAAAATAAATAAAAAATAGACAAATATATATATATACCAGACCATGTGCAGACCCGTTGGGTCTGTTACCCCCAACGTGTGGTTGTGGGGGGGGATGCGGCATGCAGCGTCACACACTAACTACCACCCCCCCCCCCCCCTCTCCCGCACTCACGCAAATGGAGGGGAGGGGGGGGGAGAGAGAGAGAGGGGGGGGGGAGGGGGGGAGAGAGAGGGGGAGGGAGAGAGGGGGGGAGAGGGGGGGGGGAGAGAGAGAGGGGAGAGAGAGGAGAGGGGGAAGAGGAGAAGATAGGGGGGGAGGGGGGAGAGGAGAAGGAGAGGAGGGAGAAGGAGAGAGAGAGAAGGAGGGAGGGGGGAGGGGAGAGGGAGGGAGAGGGGGGGGAGAGAGGGGGGGGAGAGAGGAGAGGGGGGAGAGGAGAGGGAGAGGAGAGGGGGAGGAGGAGAGGAGGAGGGGGGGGGAGGAGGGGGGGGGGGGGAGGAGGAGGAGGGGGGGGGGGGGAGGGGGGGGGGGGGGGGAGAGAGAGAGGAGAGTGCCTTTTACTTCAACCCAAACCCAAACAACCATTTGCAGGCAGTGCTTTTTTACCTCTAACCATATTTTCATTTTCAAACCAAATCAAGGGTACTCACAGTGCTGTAGACATTTGTCAGTGTCATTCAAAGCTCTGATTGAGGCACACCACTTGCAGAGACTGATTGAGGCACACCACTTCCTGGTTTTATAGTCGCTCCCCCTCCCTCCAGCAGGGGCAGCAGAGAGAATGGGGAATGTTGTAAAAATGTTAATATCTCTGTCAATTTTCATCGACGGGAAAAATCCTCGGCACACACACGGCGGAGGGGGGGTCTGAGCGAGGTGGCCAAAAATGACGGCCGTAGGTGGCGCCGTACTCTCGGAAACCGCAGCACAGAAAGCCGAAACCGGTCAAGAACAGAGTTTTAGTAATATATAGATATGGGGAAAAAAAGAAATACTGAAGAAGGGTCCCGATCCGAAACATCACCTATCGATTTTTTCTAGTGATGCTGCCTGACCCGCTGAGTTACTCCAGCACTTTGTGTCCACCTTTGGTATAAACCAGTATCTGCAATTCCTTTTTATTATATTAAAGAAAAATACGTGATGCAAATGGCCGCAAGGAAAAGCATCATACTATTCTATTTCATATGGTAAGTTTTTTCTTTTCCTTTTGAAGAGTCTTGGTTGGAAGTAATCGGATCAGCAACTAAATAATTAATTGAATATTGGTGTATAAACCAAGGTGCTGATTCTGGATTGCATTTCCACCGTTAACATTGTAGCAGGCATCAGATATGTTGTTTTGTTTCTGCATAGGATGACTTCAAAGATAGATGGTAAAGACCTCATCAAAGGCATCAGTGGTATTTGGTGTGACAGGAACCACAGGGCAATGTCACTGCTGATCCTTCCAATCTCTCCTCTAATACCCATCATTGTAAAGCTGCTTGCTACATGCTACATGCTACAAAATGGTCAATCTACACGCTCAAATGCTTCTGACTTCCTGTGCCAACGCAATCACCTCTGATGTGGCATTTGTAACAGTCTCCTGTCCCTTCCCTCACATTTTCTACCTGCTATCCTTTCCTGGCAAATATTGGGATCTCGGATGCTGGACAAGGGACTGCCGATAAGAGGGAACTAGGGGTCTTGACTTCCGTGCTCTCAAGGATGGAGCGGGAAGCACCACCGGGGCATGAAGGTTGAAGATGAGCTGGGTCAGGAGAGGGGCGACGGTTCTCGGGACGACCGGACAGAGGTGACGGCTGCAACGGGCCATCATGGCCAGCCGCAGTCCCTGGTTTAGATTAGATTAGATTAGATCCTTTATTTGTCATTCAGACCTTTCGGTCTGAACGAAATGTCGTTGCCTGCAGCCATACATATAATAATAAACAACAAAACACACAATAAACACAAATTAACATCCACTACAGTGAGTTCACCAGGCACCTCCTCACTGTGATGGAGGCAAAAGTCTTAAGGTTACTGTCTCTTCCCTCCTCATTCTCCCTCTGCGCTGAGGCGATATGTTGTTACCCCACCGGGCGATGGTAGTCAGTCTCGCGGCGCAACCAAGCTCCGCGAACGGGCCGGTTCAAGCTCCGCGGCCCGGGGTGGTCGAAGCTGCCGCCCTCCAGTCCAGCGGACTCAGCTGTTGCCGCGGGAGCTCTGGAAAACAGGCACCAGCCTGTGACCTGCGAGCTCCTGACGATGTCGTCCACTGGCCCGTGGCCGAGCCCCGGATTCTGGTCACTGCCACTGGAACGCCGTGTCAGCCACCGGAGCGCCGTCTCAGCCCCGAGTCGGGCCGCCCTCACCGAAGCGCCGTCTCAGCCCCCACGCTGGGCCGCCCTCACCGGAGCACCGTCTCAGCCCCGCACCGGGCCGTCCTCACCGGAGCGCCCGAACGCCGCCACAGCTCCGAATTCGGCCAGCTCCAATGTGAGTCCTGGCTGGCTCTGCTTCCGGAGCCTCGAGGTAGGTCGCAGGTTGGAGGCCGCCAGCTCTGCCATTAGGCCACAGCGCAGACGGAGGCAGAGAAGGGGGGATACGACAGAAGAGTCGCATTCCCCCGAAGGGAGAGACAGAAAACCATGTTTCAGCCCCCCCCCCACACATAACGCAACCTAATAACCAAAAATGTTACTAAAACAAGACAAAAAAACAACAACAAAAAAGTAAAGACGGACGGACTGCAGGCGAGCCTCAGCCGTTCAACAGCGCCGCCACTTCCGGGTCACTAGTGTGTGTAGGATAGTGTTAATGTGTGGGGATCACTGGTCGGTGCGGACCTGGTGGGCCAAAGGGCCTGTTTCCGTGCTGAATCTCAAAACTAAAGTAAACTAAACTTAAAAACACTGATTTCTCAAATGAATTTCCATGGACATCAAAAGAAATTAAAATGATGAATGTAAAATAGGCTACAAATTGCAATGATCATGTTTTACGATATCAAAGTTATTATTGGCCTCAGTTTGTTTAGTAGTGATTGTGCAGAGAGACAAAAACCAAATGAAGACACGAGGAACTGAAAATACGCAATCTTAAGCAAAACACAAAGTGCTGGAGGAACTTGCTCATCTTTCTCCCACACTCCAAAGACGTGCAAGTTTGTAGATTAAGTGGCTTAGGTAAAATTGTAAATTGTCCCCAGTGTGTAGGATAGTCAGTGTGCGGGGTGATAGCTGGCCTGCATGGACTTGGTGGGCCAGAGGGCCTGTTTTTGCAATATACCTCTAAGGTCTAAAGTCCGAAGTAAAGCGTGAGAGGGTTGGAGGAAGAATGTTTTCACCCTGAGGTGAAATCCGGTTGCAATCAGGAGAGCAATGTCTGTGAAGGTGGTGCAGGTAGGTGCTCACACATCTTAGAAGTATCTGGACAAGTACTTTAATCACCAAGATAGGCACAAAGTGCTGAAGTAACTCAGTGGGTCTGGCAGCATCTCTGGAGAAAAAGAATGGGTGACGTTTTGGATCGTGACCCTTATTCAAAGGGATCAGTTTGAAGGAGGGTTCCCACCTGAAACGTCAGCCATCCTTTTTCTCCAGAGATGCTGCCTGACCCACTGAGTTACTCCAGCATTTGTGTGTCCATCTTCGGTGTAAACCAGCATCTGCAGTTCTTTCCTACATACTTGAATCACTAAGGTAGGCAATGGACCAAGGGCTGGTAAACGGAATGTGTATAGATTGGTAATTGATGGTCAGCATGGACATGGTGGGTCAACTGACTTATTTCTGTGCTGGATATCACTATATTCAGGACGGTATTGGCCAAAGTGAATTAATTTCCCAAATTGAGACAGTTTAATCAGTTATAGAGCAGGGTAATCAACTGTAAAAGCTTCCGTTACTAATATGGAGTACAGGTTGGCTAACTGCTGCCCATGGAGCATCTTTGCAAAGAATTACAGATGCTGGTTTATAAAAGAAAAAGACACAAAGTACTGAACTAACTCAGCAGGTCTGTCAGCATCTCTACCAAATATAGATAGATGATTGTGGATGATCAGCAATGATCACATTGAATGGCGTGCTGGCTCAAAGGGCCAAAGGGCCTGCTCCTGCACCTATTGTCTAATGTCTATTGACATTTCGGGTCGGGACACTTCTTCAGACCCCAGGGATTCTGCCTGATCCGCTGAGTTACCCCAGCACATTTTTACTTTTTACCCATTTGATTTTTTTTTGCTTTTACACCTTAATTTCCTGGGAGCACTATTGTCGCTCTTTAACTGGCCCCATCCATTTAAAAGCAATTTCCTGTCCTCACTTGTGCACTCCTGCAGATGATTCGATCCATATCTTGATCTGTGACTAACGATGCAACAAGCTCCCACATAAAACTTGAGTGCTATTAACACACTACCATTCAAGTAGGATTAGCAGCCATTCTTAATCTTCCAACCATGACCTGCTCCACTAAAAGTAAACCTAATGCTTGCATGTACTTCTTGTCATTTCCTTTCACTATCAGTCCGCATCTGTGAGACAAATGCCGGTGCACAAGCAATGTTAAATAATCTTTAGATGCGCTGCCTAACCCACTGAGGTACTCCAGCATTTTGTGCTTTTTTTTTAATAAACCAGCATCTGTAGTTCCTTGTCTCGTCGTGTTATATACTAACATCTTATTTCAACAGTGCAGACTAAATTCCCTCGCAGCCGAAAAAAAATCAAGAAAGTTAGAATCTTAGAATCATAGAACCATAGTCTCATAGCATGTCCATCTAAACCATATACAAATGTTTTTTAAACATAGTGATAGTCCCTGCCTTAACTATCTTCTCCGGCAGATCGTTTTGTGCAGCGTAGGTTCACGAGATTGACCCCTGGGACGGCAGAACAGTCATAGGAGGAAAGATTGAAAAGATTAGGCTTGATTTTAGAAGGATGAGGGAAGATCTTATTGAAACATATAAAATTATATAAGGACTGGACAAGCTAGATGCAGGAAAAATGTCCCCAATGTTGGGCAAGTCCAGAACCAGGGGCCACAGTCTTAGAATAAAGGGGAGGCCATTTAAGACTGAGGTGAGAAAAACCGTTTTCACCCAGAGAGTTGTGAATTTGTGGAATTCCCTGCCACAGTGGAGGCCAAATCACTGGATGGATTGAAGAGAGAGTTAGATAGAGCTCCAGGAGCTAGTGGAATCAAGGGATATGGGGAGAAGGCAGGCACGGGTTATTGATTGGGGATTGATTGGAGCAATGATCGCAACGAATGGCGGTGCTGGCTCGAAGGGCCCGAATGGCCTCCTTCATGTCTATGTTCTATGTTCCATATGTCTATGTTTCTATGTATAGAGTCAGAGTCATATAGTGTGGAAACCAGCCCTTCTGCCCAACCTGCCCACACGGACCAACATGCTAGCCCCATCTGCCTATGTTTGGTCCATATCCCTCTAAACCTATCCTATCCATGTACCTGTCCAAGTGTTTATTAAATGTTGTGTTTGTACCTGCCTCAACCTCCTCCTCTGGCAGCTTGTTCCATATACCTACCACCCTTTGTGTGAAAAAGTTGCCCCTAAGATTCCCATTAAATCTTTCCCCACCCCCCTCACCTATAACCCGTGTCCTCTGGTTCTTGATTCTTCTACTCTGTACATTTACTCCATCTATTACTTTCATGATCTTATACACCTCCACAAGATCACACCTCAGCCTCCTGCACTCCAAGGAATAAAGTCCTAGTCTTCCCCACAGCCCAGGCCTCGAGTCCTGGCAACATCCTCGTACATTTTCTCTGCACCCTTTCCAGCTAAACAACATATTTAATATTTAAAAAAATATATTGGTTTAAGAATTAGGAAATGAAAAATAACTACGTTTCCATTAAGGGAAGGAGTCAAAATCAGTCTCCCGCTACTTTATTTACGAATGTTCCTCGTGCCAACATAAGGTTGGTGCTTCCTATGAGGTTGTGAGGCTTTATCAATTGCAATCCAAGTCTGAAGAAGGGACCCGACCCAAAATATCACCACATTCCCTTTCTCCAGAGATGCTGCCTGACCCGCTGAGTGACTCCAGCATTTTGTGTCTATCTTTGGTGCAGTAAACCAGTATCTGCAGTTTCTTCCTAACCAGAATGATATAATTGTCTTAATAAAAGCAAACACCAAGCAGGAACTCAGATCAATTTGGGAAACAAATGAAAGAAAATTCCTCTGTGACTGCCCATCCAAGCAATTCAAACTTCCAGATCCTTAAAGGTTTAAGGGGATATAGTCCAAACGTGCGTAGGTGGGACTAGTGTAGATGGGGGCATCTTGGTCAGCAAGTTGGTCCGAAGGGCCCGTTTCCGTGCAGTATGACTGCTGTATGACCCTATCACCCTCGTGCTGGTCAATGTCATCAGCGGAGTTTGTCTTCTCTTGAGTTTCAAAGAGATGACCTGACCAGAATGTGCTAACGTCTTGTAGGGCTGGGACCAAGGAAAGAGCGTTCACGTCGCGGCCCTGTTTCCACCAATCTTTCCATCATCACGCACAAGAAGCACAAGACAGGCATCATTGTGTGCAGATGCTGAGACGTGTGTTCAGCTCTGGCTGAACAACTTCTAATCTTGTGTGTGGACTCGATAAGAAGAAGAAGTCTTGCAGGGCTTTGTAGAGTAGGGGGTTGATGTTTCCACTGTCAGGGTCTGGAGCCAGGGATCACAGTCGGGCATTCAGGGATGTTAAATGCGCAACCCAAGGTTCAACTCTAGCCCGGGGCTCGGGCAACTCCAGGTTTACAGGGCCTCAACTGCCTGCTCTCAGTCCAGAACACGTTAGGTGTCAGGTATGAGAATTACAGTATTTCAGGATCTGGGCATCACTGGCAAGACCAGCTTTTATTGCACGGACACGGTGGGCCGGTGGGCCTGTTTACAACCTGTATCTTTCAATTAACCTCCTTTCCATTACCACCATCTACACTTCACGCTGCCTCGGCAAGGCCACCAACAAGTACCAGTCTCACCACGGACACTCCCTCCTCTCCCCACCCCATCAGGCAAATGCATACCTCCAGATTCAGGGACTGTTTCTTCCCAGCTGTTAACAGGCAACGTCTCACACTGATTCCCAAGCACTCAATCGAGGCATTTAAGAAACTTTTAGCTAGATACATGTATAATCAGGCAATGGAGGACTATAATGGGGAATAGTTTAACGTATAATCATGTTGGGCATGGTCATGGCGGACCGAAGGTCCTGTTCCTGTGCTGTACTGTTTCCTATGTGGAGGAAGGAACATCAGATGCTGGTTTATACCGAAGACCAAATGCTGGATTAACTCAGCTGGTCAGGCAGCATCTCTGGAGAAAATAAGATTTCCCGACCCGAAACGTCACCCATCCTTTTTCTCCAGAGATGCTGCCTGACCCGCTGAGTTACCCCAGCACTTTGTGTCTATCTTCTGTGCTGCTCTATGCTCTAAGAAGCAGACAATGGGCACAATTGAGGTGACCTCGGTGGCACAGCGGTAGAGTTGCTGCCTTTCAGCGAATGTAGCGCCAGAGACCCGGGTTCGATCCCAACTACGGGTGCTGTATGTACGGAGTTTGTACGTTTTCCCCGTGACCTGCGTGGGTTTTCCGAGATCTTCGGTTTCCTCCCACACTCCAAAGATGTCCAGGTTTGTAGATTAATTGGCTTAGTAAATGTAAAAATTGTCCCTAGTGGGTGTAGGATAGTGTTAATGTGCGGGGATGGTGGGTCGGCACGGACCCGGTGGGCCGAAGGGCCTGTTTCTTCGCTGTATCTCTAACCTTAACATCAAAGTTCCTGCTTGGCCTTAGTATGGTGACAACGGTGAGTTTGTGCAGCTCGACATTATAGACCCCCACTCCTTGTCCCGGGGCGAATGATGGTAATCATCAGTGGCTTCCTCCACTGCAAACCTTTAAATTGCCTTTAAATTGTGCTCGCTGTTATCAAAGATTAATAAGTACAACACTGAAATCATGACAGGTGATTTATGGGACGTGAAAAGAGCACTTAGCGAAATTTCTACGCAAATGGAATTTAGGGTAGAACAAAAAAGGGCTCTCTGTGTATTTTGTGCCTGGAAGCACCCAACATTTATAAAGATGGCAGAAATGCATTAATAAAAGCCCGAACATCTCGACCTTCCTCTTTGGGTGAGAGCTTTTCAAAGTAGCAGGCATACCCGAGGTGACAATGCCCACAGAGCTGAACTTTAAACCTTCATCTATTAAATATCTGTGGGCCCCACAGTAACTCTGCCTCGCAGCACTTGTGCAATGAGAGCATATGGCGCAAGGGGCAAAGGTGGAGACGGGATTTGAAAGCTGTCTCCCGTGCTCTGCAAGAAGCCCAATATGTACATCCGTATCTCTGTCAAACAGTAAGCGTGTGTGCAAAGGTATCTCATTTACCTTACTACTTCTCATGCAATTACATTTATTCCACATTTGCCCTGAAATCAAACTGTGCTAATATGAAAAAGAGGGTCAAGAGACAAGTGTGCTTAATTGTCACATGTACGGACAATGGAACAATGGGATTCTTACTTGCAGCAGCATAACAGGCCTGTGAGCACACGTATGCGTAGATAACATTAAAAAAAAACAAAATCTGAACCAACAAATTAAAAACCTTGGTATTGCCTTTGCTCTGCATCTTTCAAAAATCGGATTATATCTGCATCTCCTCTTATTAACAGCTGTATTCTGCAGATAAAAGGACACAAAATGCTGGAATAACTATATCAGTATGAAGAAGACTCCCAACCTGAAACGTCATCTATCCATGTTCTCCAGAGATGCCGCCCGACCTGCTGAGTTATTCCAGCACTTTGTGTCCCCTTGTGTAATCCAGCATCTGCAGTTCTTTGTTTCTATTGTTTCTGTATTCTGTGGATACATTGACTGAATTTATTCAATAAGTAAGGTGCGAAGGAAAGTTAAAGAGAGATAAGAGACACAAGGAACTGCAGATGCCGGAATCTCCTGAATTAAAGAGAGGTGGCCAAGCACATGGATTGGACGCAGCCTGTGACAGCACGTAAAGGGCCTGTCCCACTAACGTGACTTTGCAGTGGACTGTCTGCGACCTTCAAGCCCGGGGGCACTCACCCGAAAAACCGCGAGCTGGATCGACCGTCAGCGATGAAACCGCGAGCTGGATCGATCGTCTCATCTTGACCCAGGCGACGCTTCTAAGGCCGCCTGGATCAAGATGAGATGGAGAGAGCAGTGGAAGTCAGCGGAACCATCTAGGCTACACCATTTCATCAAGACCCCATGGACGTCCCTGGCCTGGGCCTGCCCAGAAAGCAGTGGACAACCCTCAACCGATTGAGGACAGGCGTCGGACGCTATGGAGTAGCGATGAAGAGGTGGGGCCTCGTGGACAGCGCCTCCTGCATGTGTGGGGACCCAATACAGACAGTGGAGCACATAGTCACCAGTTGCCCCAAACACCGGCCACCGAATGGTGGGACGATGACACGTTGGCCTGGCTCGCATTAACGAAGCTGCAGGTCTAAAAGACATACGACAGAAGAAGAAGAAGAATGGGCTTTTATGGCCAAGTTAAAACTAACATTTTTAACAGCTGTCAACCTTGATGGGGTACAAGATAGTGTTGGAAACATGGCAACTCTTGCGCACTGCCTCAGTATACACTCTTGTACTTAAGTATGTTTGTGCCCATGTGTACAGGTCCACCACCGATCTTCCGGCACCCTTGGTTCCAGAGCCTTTTTGGATGATCCATTTTGCCGGGCCTACAGAGGTCACTGCCTCCGACAAGAGTCGAACGGTACTGGAACGGTCCGCCTCGGCAGAAGAAGAGCCGAGATACCGGCCCGCAAAGCCGGCCTCGGAAATCGGCTATGGGTACGGATCTGCCGGCTCCAGTCGGGCCGGAGTTCCAGAGCCCCCGCCACAGGGTGACAAATTCGACCCACCGATCGGCCGCGGATGACCCGATGAGGTCGAGATCGGCCGCCGTCACCCGACCTAGTCGAAACATTTTTGGGAGAACTTCCAGGGGGGGTGGGGGTGGGGGGGGGGGGGGGGAAGGGGGAGATTTCAAGTAGGTCTCGTAATTCTTTGCGGATTAAAAGAGGTGCTGGACCACCAGTTGCCGGAAAATCAGCGGTGGACCTGCAAGAAGATTTTTTACTGAACTGTACGCAATAAAATGATTTCATTATAACTAGGTACATGTGACAATAAAGTACCTTTGGACCACTGAGATCTTGTCTTGCCAGATTTATAACCGTATCCAACATTGAAGTCACCCTCAATTTCTGCAGATTACATTCCACCCGTCGTAAACAATTGAGGCTATTAAGTATGAAGTACATACATTTCACTCGAGAAAAATACGTGGTTCTGTCAGCATGAAAAGTATTTACTTTTGCCCCTCTTTTAATGGTTAATTAAATGCAACAGTTATTGTAATCTTTATTTTTGAGAAAGAGACAGAGAGAGAGAAAAAAGCATTCTCGTGAATAAAGCTAGACCAACTGAGGCAGATGACCCAATATGATAAATGGCACATCTGTGGCTGCAAGAGGACAGGACAAAACAACAGCGGAAATAAATGATTAAAATATCTTTTGAAGTACACTGCCTTTGTGGGAACAAAAGAACAGGCATTGTGTACAGGGATGTGTCAGTCGATGTTCCAGAATATAGAAAGAGAAGAGCAACTGAAGAAACATCTAGGGCAAATTAAATTTAGGCCAATAAAGATAACATTAATCATATTCACAGTAAGTACTCATCAGCTACTTCCTACAGGAAAGTCATTATTTGTCACTGGTGCAGTCCTCTAGTATCTTGACAGTTGCATTTATTGGGATGTTGCCTTTCATCCAAAACATGCAATACTGAATGTAGTCTGAATGGTTTGATTTTGTGTTGTTCGGATGCCTTGGCAATAGTCTTATGGAGTCACCTTTAAATACATGCAAAGAACATTTCTCTCAGTCTTTGGCTCAACTACAAAAGCAAGAGGATTACTTTGAAAAAGGAATTTAAAATAATCTTTCGCTCTTCTTCTGAAGACTGGAAAATCTAATTCATCACGAGCTTCGCTCCACCGGCTAATATATTGCCCTTGGAATTTCACACAAAGCCAAAACTTCAAATTATTTAAGTTTTGGGTTTATTTTATTGTCCCGTGTACCGAGGTACAGTGAAAAGCTTTTGGTGCGTGCTAACCAGTCAGCAGAATGACAGTACATGATTACAATCGAACCATCCACAGTGTACAGATATATGATAAAAGGAATAACGTGAACAACGTCCTGATTCCAGTGATAACGATACGATACGATAGAACTTTATTTATCACAGGAGGGAAATTGGTCTGCCAACAGTCATAAAACACAACAAAATACATGAAACATTAAATTAAAGGGGAGGAGTTGTACAGTTTGATAGCCACAAGGAAGCAGGATTTCCTGTGGTGTTCTGTGCTGCATCTTGGTGGAACCAGTCTGTTGCTGAAGGTGCTCCTCAGATTGACCAGTGTGTCATGGAGAGGGTGAGCTGTATTGTCCAAAATGCTCCGCATTTTGAGGAGCATCCTCACCTCCAAGACCATATTTAACATGCATCGGGATATTTGGGTATCTTTCTCTTCACACAATACTATGACTGTACAACCAAGCTCCTCAGTGCCTGCAGTTTTGACAGTGTAGGTGTACGGGAGATTGAAGTTTTATGCTTGATTTGTTCCGCGTCTAGTCCACGTCTACATCTAGTCTGCGTTTTGTCAACTGCAATCTTTATGAAGCCGGTAGTACATTCAGCCCTCTTGCACACTGGAAATACATAGACTAATTATGGCATCAATGTGGATAATGCTCATTCGATCCAAATTGGACCTCAGTTTCCATGGAGAAACCAATATTTTGCAGTTCCAAGGTCCACACAACTGTGGTTTCAAAAAGCGATCATCAATTATTTGTGGTTTATATGCTGTTAATTTGTAGGAAAGTTAGTTGATGAGAAGTATAGTTTCATTTTTCATAGCTCCTAACATTTCAAATCTCCACGGTAAAGGGGCATGTCCCATTTGAGCGTCATTTGCGCGTCATTAACGCCATATCATTTACGCGTCACGACGCGCACGTGATGCGCGCATGGTGCACGTGATGCGTGCATGGTCACTTGTGACATGCGGTCACGTGCGGCGCCCCAGGATTTTGGGATGTGCAAAATCTTCGCTCGCCATCTGCGTGACACGCAAATTACGCCCGTGGGACAGGCCCTTCAGGGTTGGCAAATATGGGTTTCACTCTGAATAAACTCAAGCCAAGCTCTCAGATGCTGGTATTTGTGTTGGTCATTGGTTTATTATTGTCATGTTTAGGAGGCTTTTAGGCTTTTAGATAGGCACATGGAAGTACAAGGAATAGAGGGATATGGATCATGAACAGGCAGACGAGATCAGTGTAACTTGGCATCATGTTCGGCACAAACATTGTGGGCCAAAGGGCCCCGTTCCTGTGCTGTTATGTTCTACGTTTAAAGAGATACAGTGAAAGGTTTAGTTTACGTGCAATCCAATTAAATCAACTCATTATGGCAGCACGGTGGCGCAGCGGTAGAATTGCTGTCTTACAGCGCCTGAGACCCGCGTTCGATCCTGACTATGGGTGCTGTCTGTACGGAATTTGTACTTTCTCCCCATGACCTGAGTGGGTTTTCTCTGGGAAGCTCCGTTTTCCTCCCACACCCCAAAGATGTGCAGGTTTGTAAGTTAATTGCGTTGTATACATGTAAATTGTCGCTATTTGATTGCGTGTAGGATAGTGTTAGTGTGCAGGGATCGCTGGTTGGCGTGTACTCGGTGAGCCGAAGGGCCTGTTTGTCTGCTGTATCTCTAACCAGATAATACATGAATGCAATCAATACACAAGTACAACAGGTAGGGAGAAATACTGATAGATGTGCAAATGGAACAGAGATGTAAAGGAGTGGAGTGATGTATTGGTTGATAGTAGATCACCTTCCATGACCAGCACACAAGGAGTCACCATAAGGATATTGATGGACTGCCTTTTCAATTGTCAACATGACTGGGTAAATGGGGAGAAGGGAAGTGGTTCTATTTCATTGTTTTCACCTCAGTAAGATGCAATGCTTGAGGAAATGTCATTTCAAATATCTGCTTCCCTCCCTGAACCCGTATGATCTAGCCATCTACAACACTTATAAATACAACACAAAAAATGCAGCATCTTTGGCTCAACTAAGTTTAGATTCATCCACAAAAGTCTTTGCAAATATTAATTTCTGGAGTTACATAACCAATAAGCAATGTTATTCACCAATAATCTGCTTTGACGGGGACATTAAGGCTCAAGACCTTTTCATAGTCTTGGTCCAAAAATAGACCAAAGAGTTGAATACCCAGAGGTGAAGTGAGAGTGACTGCTCCTGATGTCAAATTGCATTTACCTGAGTACAGCATCAAGGAGTCCTGCTTATAATGAGCATTAAATGCATCAAACAATCCAATAACTGCTGTCAGTCTGGTCTCAACCTGAAACGTCACCTATTCCTTCTATCCAGAAATGCTGCTTGTCCCGCTGAGTTACTCCAGGATTTTTCCAGTATATCTGGAAAAATAAGATGGGTGAGGCATTTGAAGGGTAATCATCCCAGCTCCTTCATGCCAGTGTGCTAGACCCAATTATCTTCAATTGCTACATCAATGGCCTTCTTTCTCTCATGAGGTTAGATGTTGAGATGTTCACTGATAATCGACAATGGATTGTTCAATGCCATCCACACTGCCCAGTACTGACCTCCCCAAAGTTGAAGGAATATATTAAAGGCACGGCCTCATAAAGGCAGGCAGCATCATCAAAGGCCTTCACCAGCCTGGCCATGCACTCCTTACATCGGGATGAAAGAAAATTTCAGGTTCAGAAACAGCTACTTCCCCCAACAACCACCCGGCTGTTGAACACTACAAACACCAACTAAACTCCAAACTACCAACTGTCTTTGTTCCTTTAGGGACTTTGGGCGTTTGTTTAGTTTTGCACTACGTTTTTAAAACATTTATAGAACTTTATTTTGTTTGCAACCTACCGTGTATCGTGTTTACAAATCTGTTGTGTTGCTGCAAGAGTTTCATTGTTCTCTTTTGGTACATATGGCAATTAAACACTCTTGAGTTTTGACTCACGAATGCTACACTAAATGAAATAGCTCATGCCTGATCGAACAAGACTAAGGAAACATTCCGACGTGCTCAGAAAATGCCAGGCAACGAGCATCTTCCGCAAGAACGTATCTTTACCACGTCTCTTTTACATTCAATAAGGTATCGTCACTGCTTCCTACCCCATTAACCTCTCAATGATCTTCATCAGCCAGAAATTCGTCTGGAGTGGCCACACAAATATCCGGCCACCAGAGCTGATCAGGGGCTGAATATTCTGTGATGGATGACTCGCCTTTTACCCCTTAAAATCTTTCCACCATCTCCAAAGTATGAGTCAGGCATGTGTTAGGATACTCTCCACTGGCCCTGTAAGTTCATGTTCATAAGTTCCAGGAGCAGAATTAGGCCATTCAGCCCATCAAGTAATTCCGACATTCAATCATGGCTGATCTATCTTTCCCTCTCAACCCCATTCTCCTTCCTTTTCCCCATAACCCCTGACACCCATAGTAATCAAGAACTTAAATCAATCAAGGTCTGAAATAAAAATTAAGAAGCAACCAATAAATAAATCGCCAATAATACTCAAGATGCTTGACGGCTTTTAGCTATCCTAAAAATGTTTTTTCAATCCATTCCAAAGTTAGTGCCCGGCCAAACTGTCCTATCTTTGCCAAGAGACTATTCGTACTTTTTCATTAGTTTAGGAAATATAATACAGGTTAATCTTGTCTTCACCTTGTTTCGTTGAAAACTGTGCCCTTCAGTTCTCTGCTCATTATCCAAATTAAGTAGTTTCTTCATGCATATAAGATTTTCACCAAACCTCTAGTGATGTTACAGTGACGAAGGAGCAAAAATCCCAAAGAAGGCCTATGTTTAGCAGAGTCTTAAAATACATGTCATGCAAAGTAGGATTAAAAATAAAGCTATGTTATTAATATCAATGATATAATGGACCAGTCTTTGCAGTTAGTGGCAAAGCCCACCAGGCTCTATTATCAATGTGCTTACGTTTGCACACAATCTGACCACTGTGCACTTTCTACAGTAGTTCTGGGACCTCGGTGAACAGGCAAGCGGGCCGTAGATCTCGATGACCAATTAAAGTGAAGAATTCCTAATAAGCTGCACAGTTTGAATCAGAAGGAATCGGCTTAAATATTTAAATCAATGCCAAATTTAGTACAGAAGGAAAAATAAACAGAGAGAGAAGAAAGGGAATTACGAGAAAAGGAAATGAGATAGGAAGAAAAGGTTGTAAAGTTAACTGCAATTATATCTCCGACAAAAAAATAAAATCTGGAAAAATGAAATTTCACTCTAGTGAAAGTTTTGTTGCTTGGCAGCAATATGTTTTGCATCATTAAAAAAGTTTAAAAATATATTAAAAGGAATTAGTCAACCTTTTCAGACATGCTTGTTGGTATACATCATACCTTATGCTCATATGATGCATATGTTTCAAGGCTGAGTATACAACAGTGTCTGAAGAAGGGTTTCGGCCCGAAACGTTGCCTATTTCCTTCGCTCCATAGATGCTGCTGCACCCGCTGAGTTTCTCCAGCTTTTTTGTGTAACATACAACAGTGTACTGTTGTAGCAGTGTTAAGTATTGTTTAACGCGCAGGGTAATGCACAATTACTTTATTTCCACATGTCCAGTTGGAAGAGGTTCCTGTCACATGTAATCTTTAATAAACAGGACTGTTGATATCCATCATTATTAATATAATTCGAAATTTAAACCAAACATAAGCTCCACAAGGGACAGTTGGAATTGTCCAATAAACTAAATCTTTCAGTCATTAATCATGCTTGTTGTGAGTCCATTTCCGTTATGATTCTTGTGAATCTGATCTTGAATAGTAAATACGATAACACAAAGAAGAATATAATGCTGAAGAGAGTTACAATTTTTATCAATTTTCCTTTCACAAATACACAATATAAAAGTGACACTTGGAATAGCAAACCATGACTATCTAAGAGTGCAGAATGCAAGGAATAGTTAGCATCTATTTATAGTCATAGAGTGCTACAGCATGAAAACAGGCCCTTCGGCTCAACTAGCCCACACCAGCTAACATGTCCCAGCAACACTGGTCCCTCTTGCCTGCGTTTGGTCCATATTCCTCCAAACCTGTCCTATCCATGTCCCTGTTGAACTGTTTCTTAAACGTTGGGATAGTCCCTGCCTCAACTACCTCCTCTGGCAGCTTGTTCCATACTACCACCACCCTTTGTGTGAAAATGTTACTTCTCGGATTCCCATTAAATTGCTTCCCCTTCACCTTAAATCTATGTCCTCTTGTCCTCGATTCACCTACTCTGGGCAAGAGACACTGTGTGTCTACCCGATCTATTCCTCTCATGATTTTATGCATCTGCATAAGATCACCCCTCATCCTCCTGCAATCCAAGGTATAGAGTCCCAGCCAACTCAACCTCTCCCAGTAGCTCAGAACCTCTAGTTCTAGCAACATCCTCGTAAATCTTCGCTGTATCCTTTCCAGCTTTATTAAAGGAGGTTGTGATTAACATGCGTTACGATGGTTCTGAGACTTTATACGATTGAGGCGACAAAGGAAATATGGTTAACATTGGATGTCCTGATGTTTAATAACAATCTAGATGTTATTAAACCAGGGGCCACAGTTTAAGAATAAGGGGTAAGCCATTTAGAACGGAGATGAGGAAACACTTTTTCTCACAGAGTTGTGAGTCTGTGGAATTCTCTGCCTCAGAGGGCGGTGGAGGCCGGTTCTCTGTATACTTTCAAGAGAGAGCTAGATAGGGCTCTTTAAGATAGCGGAGTCAGGGGGTATGGGGAGAAGGCAGGAACAGGGTACTGATTGGGGATGATCAGCCATGATCACATTGAATGGCGGTGCTGGCTCGAAGGGCCGAATGGCCTGCACCTATTGTCTATTGTCTATAGTAGATCAAAGTGCAATGGTAACAGGGGGGTCATGGTTGAATTCATAAACTAGCAAATAATTCAAGTTACAACGGCAGGGAGGCAGCAATGCTGAATGAAGAATATCAGGGATAGTTTCTCTGACCTCTGTTGTATATGGTATTTATTATTCATCCTGATAAAATAGCAGAATGTACAAGCAACAGGATGCAACATTATGTGGAAGGGAAGATTTGCAAAGAAGGATGCCTCTGAAGAGGAGTCATCAGAGAATCAGGGCATGAACACGAGTAACAAATAGCAGATGGTATTGATAGGAATAAGGCAAGTCTCTTAAGTCGTGAAACTGGCAACAAAGGTGCAGTGCACTCACTAGACCAGTCTGAGATTTTATTTGGTAGTTCATAAGAAATGCCTTTGCTCGCGGCTATTTAGAAAAGATGTACGCCTACAAATACTCAAATTAATTTCAAACAATTAATGGTGATGAGACATAGCAAATGAATAGGATATTATTGTTAGTTCTGGTCAATAAATTCATACAATAATATCCAGAAAAGAAGCAATTTGGCTCATTGAGTCTGCAGTGTTCTTGTGAAACATTGTCCTGTTAGTCCCATCCCCTCACCCTCTTCTTGTTTCTTCTTAAAATATTTATGCAATTCCAGGTTGGAAGTTATTATTGAATCAGTTTCCACCACCCTTCAGGCGGCACTTTCCAAATGTAATGACTAATTCTGGAAAATAGACCCCCCCCACTGGATTCTTTCACCCATTACCTGAAATCCATGTTCCTTGATGATTGACCCTTCAGCCATTGAAAACAGCCTCTCTTCATCCATTCCAATGCTTTCAAGATTTTATATTGATACGGGCCTTTGATAATCTCCTCTAAGCCTCCACTGCTCTCAAGTCGAAGACCAGTTTCTTCATTCTACTCATGTAGTTGCAATCCCTCATCCTCGAAACAGCCTAGTAAATCTTGGCAGTCCTGGGAATAAGACCATTGGGCACTGGTTAAAACATAACCAGTAGCCTCAAAACTTGCTTTATTAAACTCTGATGAAATGTTCAAAAAGTGAACTTTATGTCAAGTATTTGAGATAAGTTATGTGAATACTCTGCGTCAATGTATGGATTTATACGGTATATGTGTGCCAGTGAAGAAGGCAAAGTTGCAATAGTTCTACTAGTTCTATTATCCTTGTTCTACTCATACTAGTTTCAATGTCCTGTTTAAATATTACTGATTGTATACTGCGTTGTCACCTTCCCCTCAGCTACAATTCCTTATCATCAGCATCTACTTTAATCTGGCATTTTCTCACATCACTCTTCTATATCTCTAGACTCCCTCTCCCCTAACTCTCAGTCTGAGGAAGGGTCTCGACCATGAAACGTCACACATTCCTTCTCTCCAGAGATGCTGCCTGTCCCGCTGAATTACCCCAGCATTTTGAGTCTATCTTTAAAGTTGCAATACATCTTTGTAATGACTGTTAAATTGATGGTGGTTTAATGTCAGCCATGTTAATGTACGCAGCACACTATATTTAGAAAAGACATTTGAGTTCATTTTTTTAAAACTTCTTTTAATTAGCAAGTTGTAATAATAGCCTTTTAAATTATTCTATTTCAAGTTCTAAACTTTAAAGTTGATTTACTTTTTCTTGAATATTTTCAAGAATAGCAAACTTTACAGACTTTAAAATATTGTTCCCTACACCGTATTAATATAAAACAACAGTATCTAAACAGGTATAGCCACAAAGTGCTGGAGTAACTCAACGGGTCAGGCAGTATCCCTGGACAATTTGGATAGGTGAAATTTCAGGTCGGGACCCTTCCTCACTCTGTAGAGGGGTTCCAAACCAAAACGACACCTATCTGTGTTCACATAAGATCATAATCGATTGGAGCTGCATTAGGCCATTCGGCCCATCAATTCGGCCCTTCGAGCCTACTCCGCCATTCAATATGATCATGGCTGATCATCCAACTCAGTATCCCATACCTGCCTTCTCTCCATACTCCCTGATCCCCTTAGCCACAACGGTCACATCTAACTCCCTCTTAAATATAGCCAATGAACTGGCCTCAACTTCAGAGAATTCCAGAGATTCACCACTCTCTGTGTGAAAAATGTTTTTCTCATCTCGGTCCTAAAAGACTTCTCCCTTATCCTCAAACTGTGACCCCTTGTTCTGGACTTCCCCAACATCGGGAACGATCTTCCTGCATCTAGCCTGTCCAACCCCTTAAGTATTTTGTAAGTTTCTATAAGATCCCCCCTCAATCTTCTAAATTCTAGCCTGTACAAGCCGAGTCTATCCAGTCTTTCTTCATATGAAAGTCCTGACATCCCAGGAATCAGTCTGGTGAACCTTCTCTGTACTCCCTCTATCTCTCCCTCCTAACCCCATTCAGTGGGGCCTTCTGTAACATTGAATTCCACAGATTCACCACCCTCCAGGGATGCTACCTGACCTGCTGAGTTACTCCAGCATGTTGTGTTTTTTTTTAAATAAACCAGCATCTGTAGTTCCTTGTTTCTACACGTATTTTAGACACTTTACACATTATTACATAATGGTTATATTTTAGCCTGCTACGTGTACTAAACAGACAAATGTGTTGTACATTTTTCTTTCATCTTTAGGTGTTTTATAAACTGGGCCAACCTAAGTCTAAAGATAATGGCAAATGGTTAATAACCATTCAGTGAAGTCACAATAAAACTGTGTTTTGTTGACACAAGAAAATGCTGCTGCTGGTCTACAAAGAAAGACATTAAGTGCAGGAATAACTGAACAGGTCAGACAGCATTTATGGAGAACATGGATAGGTAACGTTTCTATTGCATTCAGTGCTCCTGATGTGGCCTCCTTTTACATTGGCGTGACCACACATAGGCCAAGCAAATGTTCCCATTCTCCTCTTCATCTAAAACCCCCTATCTCCTTTTCAACTTTATCCTCTGTCACGTCCTCCTTGTATTTGACAACCCTTCTCACCTGTATCAATCTATCACCAGGTTTTGACACAACCCAACTCTTGTCCAACTCTCTCCCCCCTAGTCAGTCTGATGAAGGGTCCCGACTCAAAATGTCACCAGTCCTTTCCCTCCCCAGATGCTTCCTGACCTGCTAAGTTCGTCCAGCAATTTATGTTTTGCTCAAGGCCCCAGCATTAGGCACAGAAACAGGCCCTTCAGCCAAACTCATTCAAACTGACCAAGGTACACCATCTAAGCTTATGCCAAGTAAGTTAAGAGTCCAAGTAACTTTGACCTATTTGGAGAAAGAAGACCAGGCACAAGATAATGGTCTAAATTCTTATGAGAAAATTTCAAGTACCTTTTCTTGACTGCTTTTTACTTTAGCTCTAGGGTTCCTGACAAACCCAGTCTAGTGAATCTTTGCCATACTAATGTCTTCAGTAATGAATTGCATTGTTACTGCTGAGGCACTCACTGCATGAATATGTCGGCAGCTAAATGCTGAAGAAAGCACACCCTGTCAAACTAAAGCATATCGTGTGGATTAAAAAAGGCATTTGACCAGTTTCTAACTGTTCTAAGCTCCCCAATCCATTCTCCCAGATCGTCTCTTTAAACAGCAATATTTGCAACAAAGTAGGGCTAGCTAACTGTAACTGTACAATGACAGAGTTTTTAAGAGTTTGGAGATACAGCATGGAACCAGGCCCTTCGGCTCACGCCGACCATTAATCACCCATTGACCATTGATCATTGACCATTGGGGTGGCAAATTGGCGCAGCAGTTGAGTTGCTGCCTTACAAAGATGTGAGATAAGGATGGAAGATGTGCTCAATGTGAAGCCATAGAAGACCGGAATATGCTTGTGGGAAGTCCAGGACAGGGGGTCACAGTTTAAGGATAAGGGGGAAATCTTTTAGGACTGAGATGAGAAAACCATTTTTCACACAGAGAGTGGTGAATCTCTGGAATTCTCTGCCACAGAAGGTAGTTGAGGCCAGTCCATTGGCTATATTTAAGAGGGAGTTAGATGTGGCCCTTGTGGCTAAAGGGATCAAGGGGTATGGAGAGAAGGCAGGTACAGGATGCTGAGTTGGATGATCAGCCATGATCATATTGAATGGCGCTGCAGGCTCGAAGGGCCGAATGGCCTTCTCCTGCACCTATTTTCTATGTTTCGATGTTTATTATATTGTGATTTGCTGATAGATCAAATTCCTTGGCTGCAGAATTTTCTTTCCCTTGTTCTATCCTTCTCCTCTTTTATCATTGAAAGTCATTCGTTACCTCTTTTCCATAAAAATTGCTTTTAATATTCAGAGCAAGAAAGCATGGTCATAAATTCCAAACTTTCTAGTAAAGATATGGATAGTTAATAATCAAACTATTCTCTCAACTAAGCCCGAGATATGCATGTGTATGGAGCAGACTTAACTCTTATAGTAAGATTACACACAAAAAAAAGTCATTTGGTTTTCTCTCTCACATTCTAATTATCTAATTTATCTTTCTGTGAATTATTATTTTTGGTATGAAGATATACCTTACAGTATGTGCAGACAAACTATTTTCTGACTGGTAGCTCCTTTCTGAGGCCTTATTTACATATATAAAACCGTTTATACTCTGCTTTCCATAATATATTAATCACCCATGGTCAAAGTTCATTTTCACCAACATTCCCCTGTGATGCAACTGACAAGCAAGTCTCTGATCTGGAGTGGAATCACTTTGTTCAGCACTTTACAGGTCGGCCAAAGGTTAGAACAAGGTTCCTTTACCAAGAACTGATCGTAACCAAAAGAGTTTGCACTTTGGAACTGTGGCCACCTGAAAATGTATTTAAATAAAAAACGTGCTCCAACCAAGGACAGCATGGTTAAACCAGGGCATTTATGTATCCTATGTTTCATGTATTTTGTGTTTTGTGACTACTGGCAGATCAATTTCCCTCCTGGGATAAATAATGTTCTATCGTATTAGACAGTAGACAATATTGTATCATATCGTATCATAAACTTTAGTTCAGCACGGAAACAGTCCCTTCGGACCACCGAGTCCGCGTTGACCAGCGATTTCTGTACACTAGCACTATACTGCACACTAGGGACAATTTACAATTTTTACCATAGCCAATTAACCTACAAACGTGTACAGCTTTGGAGTGTGGGAGGAAACTGGAGCATCCAGA
This sequence comes from Leucoraja erinaceus, assembly GCF_028641065.1. Classification (NCBI taxonomy): domain Eukaryota; kingdom Metazoa; phylum Chordata; class Chondrichthyes; order Rajiformes; family Rajidae; genus Leucoraja; species Leucoraja erinaceus. Next base: position 8,176,318 of record NC_073392.1, on the reverse strand, counting down.
GAAAACTCACGCGGTCACAGGGAGAACGTAATTTTCATACAGACAGCACCCAGAGTCAGGATTGAACCCAGGACTCGGGCGCTGTACGGCAGCAATTCTAACGTTACACCACCGTGCCGCCCCTCAACCATTCAGATTTTTCTGCAAGATCCAATGATATTGCCGTAAACCGAGTTCCCACATGGCAATAGAAGCCTACAATCCCATAGCAGCCAGAAAATCCATCCCATCAGAAGCCCAATTCACATCCGTGTGAAAGGGCTGTACAAAGCTGAGCATCTATAACCTGGAGAGGGTCAGTATCTGCTTCTTCATTATCCAATATCTAAACAGTTCCTCACCACGTGTCCAATGCTCGCAATCCCCTCACTCCTGATGGATATTCCTCCAAACCTATATATCCATGTAGCGGTAGAGCTGCTGCCTTACAGCGCCAGAGACCCAGGTTTAACCCTGACCATGGGTACAGTCTGTACCGAGTTTGTACGTTCTCCCTCTGACCATGTGGGTTTTCTCTGGGTGCTCTGGGTTTCCTACCACAATCCAAAGACGTGGGTTAATTGGCTTTGGTAAAACAGTACAATTATCCTAGTGCGTAGGATCATGTTAGTGTAAAGGGTTATCGCTGGTCGATGTGGATTGGGTGGGCTGAAAGGCCTTTTGCTGTGCTTTAACTCTAAACTCTAAAGCCTGTTCTACCAATTGGTAGTAGCCAGTGCATTTTATTCGCTGTTGTGTGCTGGGGCAGCAGGGTGAAGGCCGCGGACACCAACAGGATTAACCACCCACGATGAGAAAGGGCTTACACACAGTAGGATTTCCTTGCTAGAAGAGCTAGTTCAACACTGGTGACGCTACCAGCCCCCCAGAGCTATGCCCCATTTTGTCCCTCCGTGCTCCGTTACTGAGAGTGGCACAGTGGCGCAGCGGTAGAGTTGTTGTCTTACAGCGCTTGCAGCCCCGGAGATCCAAGGTTCGATCGTGACTTCGGGTGCTCTCTGTACGGAGTTTGTTCGTTCTCCCCGTGGCCGCGTGGGTTTTCTGCGAGATCTTCGGTTTCCTCCCACACTCCAAAGACAAACAGGTATGTAGGTTAATTGGCTTGGTAAATGTGTAAAAAATTGTCCCTACTGTGTGTAGGATCGTGTTAAAGTGCGGGGATCGCTGGTCAGCGCAGTCTCGGTGGGCCGAAGGGCCTGTTTCCGCGCTGTATCTCTAAACTAAACTAAACTAAACAGATGTGGAATTTCTAGCCTTAATAACAATACAACAAAACATCCAACAATGGTTGCAAGCATCAGATTGTTCAACTACATCTACAGGTTTCAGTGGGGGCATGCCCTTTCCTACAGCCAAACCTCACTCTTTTTATCACGAGTTGTTGAAAATAAGGAGACAGAATCGATTGCAAGATATCACCTTCCCTCAAAGAAAATTCTGCAACAAAATGTTAGTAGGTTAACAACACTATGGGCATTAATCTTCAATGCCGTACCTTACTAGACTTAATGCATACTGATATCAGGGTCATCTTCCGCAGCCGTTTGAAACTACTTACTAAATTACAAAAAAGACAATGCTATTACCACCCAGGATGTTTTGGATGTAAAATTGAGTCAGGAGAATTCTATTTTGTTCTCCAACCAATACATTTCTCTATTGTGTGTGCTACCTTTGAATAGATTCTGACCTATTCAGACATTTTTATCAATAGGTCTTAATTATTTATTTCATATTCCATCCAAAAACAGCTGGAGCTAGCTTCTGTTGTACCTGTCCAAGTATCTTTTAAATGTTGTAACAGGGCTAATGCCCCTGGCAACTCGAACCATATACCCACTAACCTTTGAGTGAAAAGGTTGCTGCTCAGGTTCCTATTAAAACTTTCCCCTCTCACCTTATACCTAGGTCCCCTGGTTCTTGAGTCTTTATTTTTTAACTTTATTTTTGTGTTTTTTGCTAATAGCAAACACTGTGTCACAGTCCCCTTTATGTCCTTGGTAATGGATAGAAACAACTGATGCAGTGGGCAGACCGTGTAGGAAGGAACTGCAGATGCTGGTTTACATCAAAGATAGACACAAAATGCTGGAGTAACTAAGCGGGACAGGCAGTATCTCTGGAGAGGAATAGGTGACGCTTCAGGTCGAGACCTGAGAGTCAGGGAGTCAGAGAGAGAGAGAGAGAGACATAGAGATAGGAAGGGTAAGGTGTGAAATCACAGATCAAAGGGGACGATAATCAAGGAATGGTAGAATGGATGGACTGACAGATTCTAAACCATAGAAGGTGAACATAGGAGGAAACAAAAGAGATTAAGTGGATTGTATGAAAGATGAACATAAAAAGAATATAAATACCCACTTCTTATTCTGCTAATGAACCAAAAATCTGATGAACTTTAGATTAATCTGCAAATAACAGCACTGCACATTCCAAACAACAAATGGGTGCTTTTTTCAAGTAGATTCTCCTCTGGACTATGTTTCGTGATCACTAAGGCATAATGAATGGTATATATTCTAAGCCACATTTTTAAGCTGTTTTGCCTGATGTATTTTCTGTCATTTTATTCAATTTATAATTTGTGTTATGTGCCTCATCCGCTGTATCGGTTCTGTCCAATGTATTTCATTTCTGCAATTACGCATGCATACTGTATCCAAGCATGTAGACAGTCATACCTCCTCAGCAAGGCATGCCTGCTACATTAATGGCCATTTCTACCTTCCTGGCTGCCGCCCAGTGGATAGAAGTCTTATCCCTGAGTCAGAAGATTCACTAGATTCACTGAAGGTGGTCTTGGAGGGGAGGATGCTCTCCTAAAACTGCGGAGCATCTTGGGCAATACAGCTCCATGACACACTGGTCAACCTGAGGAGCGCCTTCACCACCACACTGGTTCCACCAAGATGCAGCACAGAACGCCACAGGAGATCCTTCTTCCCTGTGGTTATCAAACTGTACAACTACACCCCATTCTGTCGTGGGGTGGAATGACTCCCCACCCTCATCCTCCCCCTCCCCCTTCCCAATCTTTGCACATCGCCAATCCTGGACTTTCCACTCATCACTTATAATTTCATGTTTCATGTATCTGGTTGTGTCTTATGACTGTCGGCAGACCAATTTCCCTCCTTGGTTAAATAATCTATCGTATAGTATCGTATCGCAGAAGGTTGTTCCCCAAGCTTCACAGTGGCGCAGCTGGTAAAGCTGCTGCCACACCGCGCCAGAGACCCAGGTTCGATCCTGATCTCGGGTGCTGCCGGTGTGGAGTCTGCATCTTCTCTCTGTGACCACCTGCGTTTCCCCGGGTTTTCTCCCACATGTGAAAGACATGCAGGTTTCGAAGTCCAATTGGCTTCTGTAAACATCCCCTGGTGTATCGGGTGTGGATTAGAAAATGGGACAACATAGAACTAGTGCGAATGGGTGATCTGAAGAAGGGTTATGACCCGAAACATCACATATTCAACATGTTCCTGATGGCCATTCCTCCAAACCTATATATCCACCTAGCGGTGGAGTTGCTGCCTTACAGCGCCAGAGACCCAGGTTTAATCCAACTTGTCCCATTCATGTTAGCTCCATTTGCCCGTGACTGACCCATTTACCTCTAATTTGTCCCATCATGTTTCGAATGTCTTTTAAATGCTGTTATTGTTCCTGCCTCAACTACTTCTTCTGGCAGCTCGCTTCCCTCTCAGCTTCCTATTACATCTTTCCTCTCTCACCTTAAACTTATGCCCTCTGTCGTTTCACAGCTTGAATTATGCACGGTTGATCACTATGGGGAGTAGATTGGAAGCGACAGAGTCAACTTTAAATAGGTCAACCTTTGCAAACAGATCATCGAGCTTCTTGGAAGACACTCTGTTCTTACTGTGAAGGTTAGTGGGGTTAACAGTGTCCTACCAGCTCCAGATTACAGATGGACAACCTACAAACTTACCCTGATATCCCAGAACCACAACTTCTCATCATCTTCGCTAGTCTGGAAAACATCAACTTTTTCATACGAAGGGCAATGGGTGTATGGAACGAGCTGCCGGAGGAGGTAGTTGAGGCAGGGACTATCGCAACGTTTAAGAAACATTTAGAAAGGTGCATGGATAGGACAGATTTAGAGAGATATGTATCATCTTATGGGCCAAACATAGGCAGGCGTGAATAGTGTAGATGGGATGTTGGCTAGTGTGGACGTTGGGTCGAAGGGCCTGTTTCCACACTGTAATTATTTTAGTTTGTGTCCAAGATGGCTGTCGGAAGGGAGAGTGTACGCTGGCTGTCTGTCTATTGTGTTTTTGATTTTTTTGACTTTGGATCGAATTTTGTCTTTAATTTGTGTATTGGTGGTGTCTTTATTATTTATTTTACTCCGATTATATGTTTTTTACGCTTGTAAATTCTGTAAAGTGGCCTTGAGACTTTTGAAAGGCGCCCACAAATAAAATTTATTATTATTATTATTATTCACATTATAAATAGCTCCTGCGCCTTTTACGTGCAGATTCACCCTAACAGAAACTCTAATCAGATATCTAATAATTATGCTGCAGATGTTATTCAGAACATAGTACTCAGAGTAAAAGGACTTGCTATCCCTACAACCATCCTTCTCTCTGAATGACACCAGAAATATGGAAGGCAATGCCAAGCTCTCCAATGGCAGATTGATGCAATGCTAGGGTCATCTCAGTCCCCTGAGTTTCATCAGTTCCACACAGTTTGGGGAGCTTACTATTTTCTCAGCCCCGGGCACTTTTCAATGACAGATAGGGACTTGTTGGCAGGCAGAGGAAGCAAGGATTTGAAATAGCAGAAGTGATTACTAAGGTAGGTGAGAGGACAGCCGTAATTAGTAACATCAATCAATGCAAACTCCTGTAGCATGTTTGATTGTGTCTGATGGTCATGGAAGCATTTTTCCGAATCTTTCTTTTTTTTTTGTAAATTGGTGTAACATTTTACAATGTTGTATTGTAACATACTGTGTGGTGCTGGTTAAGTTCATAAGTCATAGGAGCAGAAGTAGGCTATTCGGCCCATCGCGTCCACTTCGCATTTTCATCATGACTGATCTACCTTTCCCTTGCAACCCCATTGTCCTGCCTTCATCCCATAACCGCTGACACCCTTACTAATCAAGAATCTGTAACCCCCTGCCTTAAAAATACCCATTTGTTGGTGGGAGTGTGCATTGATGAGGCAGACTGAGTGGACCAAATAATATTAGTCAGGTCATAAGGTGCAGATTGGGGTAAAGCTCCTGACCAAAGGAAATCTATCCTTTATACCATATTATGGCCTAATACAAGATAAATGAAAAAATAGCCTGTCATGCTCAAATCTAAATTAGTTGCAATGAAAGTGAAGGTAGATTTAACAAAATTTACAATGCAAGAGGCCATTTTAGTACGTTAAACCTTTCTCTTTCTGCGAGAATTCCACTTGGTCATTCTCTTCCCCTTTCTCCCTTCATTTTACATATTTTCTAACAGTTATTCTGTTCCTTTTTTTCAGTGATTTATTGGATTCTGCTTCAGCCTATGTTTCAGGTTTGGCATTCCATTTATTTCTATGTAAAATTGATCTTCCATGCTGTATCCTGAAAAGTATTACTCTCCTTTGAATTTAATCTGGCATTCATCTTGCAAGTCTATTAAGCTGAATGTTGTGTCAGTGGGCTATTTAGTGTTATTGTTTGCTAAGGCAACTAACAGCAGAGCTACCAACAAAACATTCCTTATTGAAGACAGTCAAAACTCAGTCAAGCACAATAAACGCTAAAATGATGTTTTTTCATCTTGTTGATTATTAAGGTGACTGATGAGGTTGAAAGAAGGCCTCAAATTGTACCAAAGCTGGGGCGGAAGGTGGTTGAGGGACAGACGAGTGGTTTGGGAGACAGAAAATATTGCAGAGGCCGGAATCTCGAGCAAAACACAATGTGCTGGAAGAACAGGCAGCATCTGTGGAAGGAAATGCAAGGACGATGCTTCGGGTGGGGGCCATTCTTCATTATGGTTTGGGAGGTGAGATGATCCATCTGCCATTTATGCTTTGCTTTGAAGTGCTCCTCAACATGAACTTTAGGTAGAACGATAAATCAAAAACAATTCCAAATGGTGCATTCAGGTCTTAAAGGTATACTCACAGTCACGTAGATTACTATGTGTAAGAAGGAACTGCAGATGCTGGTTTAAACCGAAGATAGACACCAAAATCTGGAGTAACTCAACGGGACAGGCAGCATCTCTGGAGAGAAGGAACGGGTGATGTTTTGGGTCGAGACCCTTCTTCAGACTTGTAGATTACTACATCTTACTGAATTGCTGATTTTAATGGTTGATTGGAACTTTTCGGCCCATCAGATCCATGCCAAACATTGACCACCCGTTCACAGTAGTTCGATGTTATACAACTTTCACATTCAATTCCTACACACAGCGAGCAATTAACCTACAAACCTGCACATCTTTGGGGTTGTGTGAGCAAACCAGAGCACCCACGCATTAACTGGGAGAATATGCAAACTCCACACAGACAGCACCTGAAGTTAAGATCGAACATGGGTCTCTGCCACTGTGAGATAGCGGCTCTACCCGCTGCATCACTATGCTGCCCAATGTCATCTAAATATTCATTTTTGGATACAAATTTTATTTTTTTTGCCTCCTGTAAGCAAACTCAAATTATTTAGAGTCATGCAAAAGGACCTTCAGCCCAAATTGTCCATGTTGACCAAGATGCCCCATTTAGGCTAGTCCATGTGCCTGCATTTGGCCCACGTTCCTCTAAACGTTTCCTATTATGTACCTATCCAAATGTCTTATAAATTGAGTTAGAGTACATGTTTTCCGGCAACTCATTCATATAGGTGCCTCTATGTGCCATTGGTAATCAAACAAAATAATGGTTGGTTTGTTGGCAACCATTTTACATATACGGCAAAACTCACAAACAGCATTATGATGAATAGCCAGGTAATTTTCTTTTGAATTAAGGTATTTGAAATATCAAAGACTAGAGGGCATAGTTTTTGGGTGAAAGGGGGAAAGTTTAGATATGGGAGGCAAGTTTTTGTTTACAGAATGGTGGGTGCCCGGAACACACCGCCAGGGGTGGTTGTGGAAGCAGATATGATAGTGGCGTGTAAGAGGCTTTTAGATAGGCACATGGATATGCTGGGATAGGAAATTAGTTCAATTTGGCATCATGTTTAGCACAGAAATTGTGGGCCGAAGGGCCTGTTCCTGTGCTATGGTGTTCTACATAACATGGACTCAGGGCTTCTTCAGTCTGAAGAAGGGTTCCAACCCAAAATGTCACCTATCCAAGTTCCCCAGAAGTGTTACCTGACCCCGCTGAGTTACTCCAGCACTTTGTTTTTTTTTGTAAACCAGCAACTGCAGTTCCTTGTTTCGCCAACTTCCCATCAATGCTGTCCAGAAAGCTGGGATTTAATTTATTTATCTGTATTGGACTAACACTGGTTGCCTTGCTCTGGTTCCAATGGAAATCCACCAGCATGCATTCAGGTCTTCAAGCAACATCCCACCAATGCAGCCCAGTAAACTACTGGGAGCAACAGTAGAGTTAGAGAACCACAATACACAGAAACAGGCCCTTCGGCCCAACTTGCCTATGCTGACCAAGATGCCCCATCTACGCTAGTCGCACCTGCCCGCATTTGGCCCATATCCCGCCACATCTTTACCTGTCCAAATGTATTTTAAATATTATTCTAGCACTTGCCTCAACTACCTCCTCTGGAAGGGTTTACCCACCACCCACTCTATTTAGACGATAGAGATACGGTGCAGAAACAGGCCCTTCGGCCCACTGAGTGCGAACCAACCAACGATTACTAGTACACTATTTCAATCCTAAACACTCCAGACAATTTACAACTTTTATCAAAGCCAATTAACAGACAAATCTTAATTTCTTTGAGTGTGGGAGGAAACCGGAGCAGTCACAGAGAAAACGTACAAACTACGTACAGACGGTACCCGTAATGTGGATCGTACCCAGGTGACTGGCGCTGTAAGGCAGCAACTCTACTGCTGTGCCACTGTGCTGTCCTCTCATCTTAAACCTATGTCCTCTGCTTCTTGATTTCCCCTAATCTGGGTAAAATACTTTGTAAAATCGCGTTTGCTCGCTGAATTTCATCAAAAGTAAGTCAATAATGCCTTATTTTTGATGAAATTCAGCGAGCAAACGCGATAATTCCCGATATTTTGGACCTTTAAATCTCCACGGCAAATGTCGGCTGTTCACTTCCGCTGGATTGGCACCTTCAGCTCCCTCTTTAATTTACCTTAGTTTCTATCTTTTTTTTCCCTGTAAATCTAGGTAGCTGTGCCTCACGGTCACCCCGACTGGCACAATAAATTGCAGATCAAAACCTGGCCGTTTTCTATGTTTTTAACGGGTGGGAAAGTGCGTGTTTTCCCATCCACTAACATGTACCGGAACTCTAGAATGTCCTCCACTTGAGATTTTTGGTCACGTGGGTGCGGATCTACGCTCCAGTGACCTTTAGTGAAATCACCCTATACACCTCTATAAAATTACCCCACAGTTTTTTTTTTAGAAAGCTGGGATTTTACATGTTGTTACCCAGCTCAGGAAATTCACAGGGATATTGATCAGTGTTGGGCTACATGTTGGGTTACCTTGCTCTAGTTGCAAAGGAAATCCACGAGAAGACTCAGATCTTCAAGCATGTTATCATTAATGAAGCCCAGAAGACAACTGGGAGCAGAAGTAGGAGTTTACTAATAGGAGCAGCAGTTTGATGAGCATTGGATAAGTTTAATAGCAACAGCAGCAGTTTGATGAGCATTGTAAGAGTTTACTAACAGGAGCAGCAGTTTGATGAGCATTGAATACGCAGGAGCAGCAGTTTGATGAGCATTGAATAAGTTTAATAGCAGTAGTAGCAGCAGCAGTTTGATGAACATTGTATGAGTTTACTAGCAGGAGCAGCAACAGTCTGTTGCAAAGATCCTCTGCTATAGGATCTTTGGTCTGTTGGGCATTGAGGGGAGATAGTGGTGGATGTGAGAGAGCTGGAGAAGGAGGGGCAGGCCCCAGCCCCGGCCTCCGCCTCCCTCCCTCCCCTCCCACCCTCACGTCCCGGCAGAATGGCGGCCTCCCTCAGTCTGCGGGCAGCGAGAAGGCTCGGCACACCGGCGGGTCGCGCCGCTCGCCAGGTTGGTTGGGGAGGGGAGGAGGGGGGGGAGAGTGCGGGGACTCCGGGCCTAGTCTCGGCCGCAGGCCCCGGCCAGGGGGAGAGGAGGGAGGGGGGAGGCCCGGCTCAACTCAACTCGGACCGGCCGCTGAAGCTGGAAGGTTTTGTTGACCTACCTACCGCTACCTACCTCAGCGGGCCGCTCGTCGCCCTCTCCGGGTAACGGGGGGCGGGGGGTCACTGAAGTGTCGGGGTCGCCGCCGGGTTCACAGGGACGGAGTTAGAGTGAAGTCGGTACAGAGTGAAGTGAAGGATGGCACAGTGTACTGCAGCACAGTGCATGTTCAAGTTGGTACAGTGAAGGTGGTACAGAGTGAGTGTAGTGTGGGCAGCACAGTGCATGTTCAAGTTGGTACAGTCAAGTGAGTGAAGTTGGTACAGAGTGAGTGAAGGATGGTACAGAGTGGAGTAAAGTTGGTAGAGAGTGGAGTTGGTACACAACACAGTGTATATTGGTACAGAGTGAGTGTGAAGGATGGTACAGTGGAGTTAAAGTTGGTACAATGCATAGTGTAGGCAGCACAGTGCTAAAGTTGGTACAGAGTACAGTTGAGGTAATGATGTATTAAAAGTAGCATGCTGTACAGTAAAGTTGGAGCAGTGTATTGTAAACGTGGCACAGTGTATAGTGTAGGCAGCACAGTGTTTACTAAAGTTGGCACAGAGTATAGTAAAGGTAACAGTGTATTAAAAGTAATGCAGTAAAGTTGGAGTAGTGTATGTTTTGCAAAGGTGGCAGAGTGTAGTGTGGGTAGCACAGTTTATATTGAAGTTAGTACACAGTATAGTGTAGGTGGCACAGTGTATAGTAAAGTTGGCACAGTGTAGCACAGCCAACAGTGTATAGTAAAGTTGGTACAGGGTGGAGTGAAGGTAATGGTGTATTAAAGAAGCACAGCGTATTGTCAAGTTAGTACAGTGTGTAGTCCAGAGTGTAGTGTAGGCAGCACAGTGCATATTAAACTTGGTGCAGTGTATAGTGAGGGTAACACAGCGTATTAAAGTCTGAAGAAGGGTTTCGACCTGGAAAATCACCCATTCCTTCTCTCCAGTGCCTGAAGTTACTGAGTTACTCAACTTTTGTGTCTTATCTTTGGTGTATTAAAAGTAATACGGTGTATAGTAAATATAGTGTGTATATATAAAATAAATATAGTGTATATTAAAGTCTCAAGAAGGGTCTCGACCCGAAACGTTGCCTATTTCCTTCGCTCCATAGATGCTGCCTCACCCGCTCTACCGATGGTGTATAGTAAAGTTGGTATCAGTGTATAGTAAAGATAGTACAATGTATATTAAAGGTAACACAGTATAGGTGCCACGTTGTGTAGTTGGCACAGTGTAGAGTGAAGGTAGTACAGTGTATAGTAAACTTAGACCAGTGTATAGTAAAGTTGGAGCAATGTTTAGTGAAGGTATGTACAATGTGTAGTGTTCTTCAGGCGTCTCAATCCGATACGTCATCTATTTCTTCTCTCCATAGATGCTGCCTCACCCGCTGGGATTCCCCAGCATTTTTGTCTACCTTTGACTTTTCCAGCATCTGCAGCTCTTTCTTAAACAGTTTATATTGAAGGTAGTACAGTGTATAGTGTCGGTGTCACAGTGTGTAGTAAAGTTGGTACAATGGTGGTGGTGGCGGCACAGTGTACGGTGAAGGTATCACAGTGTATATTATAGGTAGCATAGTGTATTGTAAAGCTGGAACAATGTATAGTGTGGGTGCCACAGTGTATAGTAAAGTTGGTACAGAGTATAGTAAAAGTAGGAGGGTGTGGAGTGAAGTTGGTATAATAAATGTGGCACTGTATACAGTAATTTGGAACTGTGCACATTAAAGGTGACACAGTGTACAGTAAAGGTAGCGGTTTATAGTGAAGGTAGTAAAGTTTATAGTAAAGTTGGAGCAGTGTATGTAGCACAGTGTATAGTGAAGGCAACACCTTGCAGAGTGAAGGTACCACAATGTATGGTGAAGGTGACAGTGAATAGCAAGGGTAGCTGTTTATATTAAAGGTAGCACAGTGTATAGTACAGTTGGGGCAATATATAGCGCACATAGTACAGTGCAGGTGCCACAGTGTATAGTAATGTTGGTACAGAGTATGGTAATGGTGGCACAGTGTACAATGAAGGCAGCACAGACCCCTGCAATAATATTAGCAGACCTGAAGCAAGAAATCATTGCCATCAATCATATTTTCCTGCCGAGTTGCGCTGTGCTACAAGATGATCATATCAAGATTTACAACCAGAATTATCTTGCTGCTTGTTTCATCTTGACGTTTGTGGATTGGTTTGGATTTCCGTGCTGTTTCTTTTCCCATTTTGAACAATGGAATGTTACAGTGGATTGCTGATAACATAAAATGGAGAGCGAAAAGATTCATTGGGATATGCAGGCTATTGGATGAAAAACCTTTCAAACTTTTGTTCCATCACATTTGGAGTATTGCTTGCACTTCTGGTCTCCATACCTCAGACCCGACGTGTAGGATCCATTGAGAACTCAGGGGGACCCGGCGTGGGGGGGGCGCCGAGAACTAGAACTAAGATTGGGGGGGGGGGGGGGGGGGGGACAAAGAAAGGATGAGTACTTTTTGTAACTTTGTCAGTGCCTTTGTGGCAACTCTTTTATGTGCTTTGTATGCAAAAACAAAGACTTTCATTGTACCTAGGTATGAATGAATCAATAAGTTTATTGGCCAAGTATTCACATACAAGGAATTTGCCTTGGTGCTCCGCTCGCAAGTGACAGTGACATACAGTGACAGTTAGGAATGGCACATAACACATTAAACATTAGGTACAAGTGACAATAAAGTATCATCATCAACAGGAAGGATCTGGAGTCCTTGGGGAGGGTACAGGAATGGGGGTTCACCCAGATGTTGCAGGGATTCAAGAGTATTAGTTCTAAGGAGACATTGGTTAAATTTTGGAAAAAGACACAACATGCTGGAGTAACTCAGCGAATCAGGCAGCATCTCTGGAGAACATGGAGAGGTGACATTTCGGGTTAGGACACAGAGATGTCCCAATTATAAGAAGGACATCTTTGCTATTGTGGGAGTGCAGAGTTGGTTCACAAGGTTAATCCCCGGGATGGCGGGACTGTCATATGAGGAAAGATTAGAAAGACTGGGCTTGTATTCACTGGAATTTAGTAGGATGAGACGGTATCTTTATAGAAACATATGAAATTATAAAAGGAGAAGCTAGATGCAGGAAATATGGTCCCAATGATGGGGGAGTCCAGAACCAGGGGCCACAGTCCAAGAATAAAGGGGAAGCCATTTAAAACTGTAAAACGTTTTCAACCAGAGAGTTGTGAATTTGTTGAATTCTCTGCCACAGAAGGTAGTAAAGGCCAATTAATTGGATGAATTTAAAAGAGAGATAGAGCTCGAGGGGCTAGTGGAATGAAGGGATATGGGGAGAAGGCAGGCACGGGTTACTGATTGTGGATGATCAGCCATGATCACAATGAATGGCAGTGCAGGCTCAAAGGGCCATAAGGCCTCCTCCTGCACCTATTTTCTATGTTTCTATGATGCCTGTCCTGCTGAGTTACTCCAGCACCTTGTAGTCTTTTTTTGGACAAACACAAATTGTTTTCTCTGCAGTGTTGAAGGCTTGAGGGATCACCGGCAGAAGTATATAAAAATATGAAGAGCATAGATAGGGTAGATAATCAGAGTCTTTCTTCCTAGAGCAAACCTATAAAATATTAAATGGCATGGTTCTTGGGTGAGAGGGGCAAAGTTTAAAGGAGATGCACAAAGCAAGTTTTTTACACTGAAACCGGCTACTAGAGTGGTGGTGGTAGCAGACACGATCGAACACTGGTGAGGTATTTAGACAGGCACATGAACATGCAGGGAATTGACAGATAGACATAATTTTTCAGGCAGGTGGGATTAATTTAATTTGGCAACATGGTCAGCACAGACATCGTGGACCGAAGGGCATTAGTTTAGTTTAGAGATACAGCGTGGGAACAGCCCCGCCGAGTCCGTGCCTACACGATGGGGACAATTTACTGGTCAATTAACCTACAAACCTACACATCTTTACAATGTGGGAGGAAACTGGAGAAGACCCATGTGGTCACAGGGAGAACGTACAAACTCCGTACAGACAGCACCCAGAGTCAGGATTGAACCCGGGTCTCTGGAGCTATAAGGCAGCAACTCTACTGCTGCGCCACAGTGCCATCCCGATATGCTCCTTTTCTCTACTGTTCTGTGTTTTACAGTCTTTATAAATATTAGGTTTTATGCTCTGCCGCTCATTTAGGCAATAAACTCTAATTCCCCACCTTTGAATGTTAAACAAATTCAACAACTTTCAATTATGCCTTCTACCAATTATCCAAACATCTCATAATTATTGACTTATCTGCTGAGAGAAATTGTGCCTGTCATAATTTCTGCACCTCGACTAATTCTCCCCTGAGCTATCCTGATAGTTTGATTATGGAAAATGGTTTTAAAAGCAATTCAATATTTTGTTGAAAATTGAAGAGAGGTTTAAGAAATAAATGCATAAAGAAGGTTCTCTCAGGCAGTGAAAAGACATTCAAAAGAATAAACTTGATTTAGTATTTTGCCTAATAAGGCTGCTGAAGCCTCAAGTTATTGATACTTGTTGTGCATAGTAATGTTATTGCAGAGTAAAATTGCCAAATTCACTGAAACTAACGTGAAAACTGTGAAATGGCATGGGTATCTTTTTTGTGGTATATAAATACAGGTTGGTATTAGAAGATTGGCATTGAGTCATTTACCTCTGGCAAACTCAGTAGTCCAGTCCATAGATAGACACAAAAAGCTGGAGTAACTCATCGGATCAGACAGCATCTCTGGAGAAAAGGAATGGGTAAGGTTTCTGGTCGAGACCCTTCTTCAGACTTCTTCAGACTTGTCTGAGGAAGATTCTCGACCCGAAACGTCACCTATTCCTTTTCTCCAGAGATGCTGTCTGACTTGCTAAGTTACACCAGCTTTTTGTGTCTATCTTCGGTTTAAACCAGCGTCTGCAGTTCCTTCCTGCACATTCAGGAGTCTAGTCATTGAGTAAGCTCAATCTCAATCCTCCAAGGTATTGTTCATAATTGAACCGTCAATCAGACTCATTGATCTGCCCTGCTGGGACAGGTGTCTCTGGAATTAAGAATTCCTTCCTTGTCTTCATGTAAACCTGCAGTATGGTATCTGATTGAGAGTCATAGTCATGCAGAATGAAAACGGGTTCTTCAGCCCAATCTATCCATGCAGCTAGTCCCAAATACCCCCCCCCCCCCCCCCCCCCCCCCTCCCCATTTGGTCCATATCCTTCAAAACCTTTCCTGTACACGTACCTGTTCTAATGCCTTTTAAACGTTATTATTGTATCTGCTTCAACTAGTCCTCTAGCAGCTCGTTCCATTTATCCACCACCCTCTGTGAGGGAAAAGTTGCCCCTCAGGTTCCTATTAAATCTTTCCACTTTCGTCATAAATCTATGTCCTCTGGTTCTTGATTCCCATACCCTGTGAATAAGACTCTGTGCATTCACCCTATCTATTTCCCTCTTGATTTTATATAAAATTTGATAGGAGTTGCTTTAAATAAGGAACAGAAAGTTTACTACCTCTGTAGTTTAGTTTAGAGACACAGCGCGGAAACGGGCCCTTCGGCCAACCGAGTCCTCACCGACCAACGATCCCCACATATTAACATTATCCTACACACACCAGGGACAATTTACACTTGTACCAAGCCAGTCATGGGGAGAATGTACAAACTCCGTACAGACAGCACCCGTAATCAGGACCGAACCCAGGTTTCCGGCGCTGCATGCTCTCTAAGGCAGCAACTCTACCGCTATGCCACCGTGCCACCCTTTACGTTAAAATGCAGTAGTTTCTGTCTGTGTATGTGGAGTCTTTGAGCTTTGCCATTCTGAACCCACGCTGAAATGCCTCGAACCTGGATAACTACAATGTTTTCTTTCTAAGAAGGTGTGCAAACTTTCTGTTGCGTGACTCCACCATAATTCTTCAGTCAGAGGGTGGTGAATCTGTGGAATTCTTTGCCACTGAAAGCTGTAGAGGCCGTCAGTGGACATTTTTAAGGCAGAGACTGATAGATTTTTGATTAGTACGGGTGTCAGAGGTTTTGGGGAGAAGGCAGGGGAATGGGGTGAGGAGGGAGAGTAAACTTGGTGCAGTAGACTTGAAGGGCCAAATGGCCTAATTCTACTCCTATTCTTTATGACCTTATGACCTTCTAATATGGCTTTGAGGTTTGTAAGTTTGGCAATTGATTTTTTTATATGCGTCAACCGTTTAGCTGGCAAAAAGCCAATCATTGTTGTGACATTATAAACATTTATAACTTCATAACTCAAGGGAGCAGAATTAGCCCATTCGTCCCATGGAGTCTACTCTGCCATTCAATCCATCTTTCCCTCTCAAGGCCAATCTATCTTTCCCTCTCAACCCCATTCTCCTGCCTTCTCCCCATAACCTCTGACACACTACTAATCAAGAACCTATCAATCTCCACTATAAGGATCCCCAACACTTGGCCTCCTCAGTCATACGTGGCAATGAATTCCGCAGATTCACCACCACATATATTGTCTTTATAGACAATAGGTGCAGGACTAGGCCATTCGGCCCTTCGAGCCAGCACTGCCATTCAATGTGATCATGGCTGATCATCCCCAATCAGTACCCCATTCCTGCCTTCTCCCCATATCCCCTGACACTGCTATTTTTTAGAGCCCTATCTAGCTCTCTCTTGGAAGCATCCAGAGAACCTGCCTCCATGGCCCTCTGAGGCAGAGAATTCCACAGACTCACCACTCTCTGTGAGAAAAAGTGTCTCCTTGTCTGTTTCTAAATGACTTACTCCTTATTCTTAAACTGTGGCCCCTGGTTCTGGACTTCCCCCAACACCGACCGGGAACATGTTTCCTGCCTCTAGTGTGTCCAAGCTCTTAACAATCTTATATGTTTCAATGAGATACCCTCTCATCCTTCTAAACTCCAGAGTGTAGAAGCCCAGCTGCTCCATTCTCTCAGCATATGACAGTCCCGCCATCCCGGGAATTAACCTTGTAAACCTACGCTGCACTCCCTCAATAGCAAGAATGCCCTTCAAATTGGGGGACCAAAACTGCACACAATACTCCAGGTGTGGTCTCACTAGGGCCCTGTACAACTGCAGAAGGACCTCTTTGCTCTTATACTCAACTCCTCTTGTTATGAAGGCGAACATGCCATTCACTTTCTGCTGGTTTTCCGCTGGCTGGTTAGCACGCAACAAAAGCTTTTTACTGTACCTCGGTACATGTGACAATAAACTGAACTGTAGCTGTAACTCTTAAGATGCCAATAGACAATAGGTGCCGGAGTAGGCCATTCAGCCCTTCATGCCAGCACCGCCATTCAATGTGATCATGGCTGATCATCCTCATCCATGTCTTTCTTCATGGATGAGCGGATGGCAATATTTACATGAGAAAAGCTGTTAACTTTGTTTACATGTATACATTGATGAGCAGGTGTAATAGTGCTAAATAAAAACCCTGGAAGTGGTTTTGTAATTCTACTGTAATTAATGCGGGGGAAAAATAACCGATGAGTAAATTATTCTTAAATGATTTAAACGTGTATGCATCGGGGCAATGGATGAGTTTTTAAAATAAAAATAAAATTAATCTTAAAAAAACAGCGGCCTGGAAAGTAGAGAATATTGTTAAATCTGATTCATCGGCTTCTCTTTTGAATCTGATGTAGCGCACAATAAATGGCTAATTTGAATATTAGTTCCAGATCTATTTGGCCACATCGATTGAGCACTAGATGCAGAAAATTATCTTGAGAAAATGCTTATTGTCAAAATAAGTACCAGGCTAATGGTGCCTGATATGTGCATAAATGGCCCCACAAGTGGCAGAGAGCTGAATGCCTTATTAAATCTGGAAATCCAAAAGTTGCTCTGCTGCGTTCTGTCACACCCCCTGTTTACTTCACGATTGCTGCATCTTGGCCCTGGGCTCTCTGTTTTCATTGAGGATGGCATATTTCCCCATTAATTCCACTTGCAGCTCACCATAACATTTAATGTTTTGCCATTACAAGTATATGCTGGATTTGCATACCATGACATTAATTATTGCCAATCAACCTGCCTAAAATTGTTTTTTTTCTCTCTTGTGTTCTCTCTCTCTCTCTCTCTCCTCCCCCCCCCCCTCTCCCCCTCCTGCAATCAGCAACCCTCGATGGGCATACTGCCACAGAGAAATCACCAGTTTGGAGAAAGCTGTGTGGCAAAGCAAAGACAGGAGCAAACTCCAGACAGTACTTTAGAGATACAGCACTACACCCACCGTGTCTGTGCCAACCAGTGATCACCTCGCACACTAGCACTATCCTATGCACGGGGGACAATTTACAATTTTTACCAAAGCCAATTAACCTACAAACCTATCCGTCTTTGGCGTGTGGGAGAAAACTGGTGCACCCGGAGAAAACCCACGCGATCACTGGGAGAACATACAATCTCCGTACAGTGTCCACACTCAGGATTGAACCTGGATCTTTGGCGCTGTAAGACAGCAACTCCACTGCTCCACCACTATACAGCCCACAGGCCTAAACAAAGATGAGGGGGGGATCTCATTGAAACCTAGCAAATAATGTAAGGCCTAGATAGAGTGCATGTGGAGATTATATTTCCAGTAGTGGGAGAGTTTAGAACCTGAGGGCACAGTCACAGAATAAAAGGATTTTCTTCCATAATGGAGATGAGGAGGAATTTCTTTAGCCAGAGAGTGGTGAATCTGTGGAAATCACAGATGCCGGTGTGGGCCAAGTCACGAAGGCAGGAGATTGGCGTTGAGAAGGATAATTAGATCAGTCATGATCGCATGGTGGTGCAAACTCAAAGTAATATGTAAATATTAGGACTGTCAAGCAATTATAAAAATAAATAACACTAATCTTACAATTGTTACAATTTGTTAATTTTGGTTTCAATCATGTATTTGAATGATACATTTGTTCTTATGAACCTTTCAAATGTTTGTTGAGGTATACTCAATAAAAGAGCAGACCTCTTTTAAATGTGTGGCTGTAATGCTGTGAACTCTCAGTAATGAAGGATTGAGTGGAAAAGGTATGAACACTTTGATAACAACCATGATAAAGGTATAAATATTTCAGCAAGGCTTTCTGAACTGAACTCCCATCTTTACTCCTGAACATCCTGCCATTTCGTGCCAGTTGATTAATTTTTGTTTTATTCACTTGACAAGCTCAGTAATTGACTTGTTTTAAACTATGTTTTGCAGAGGACCATCGCAAAAATGTTTCACCGTTGCATTGTTTTTCAGCTTACTCTTTTTTATTTCCCTTATTGCCGCTTTGACAATGATTTCTGTAGATTAGCAGTTTGGTTGTGAGCCAGATGTCTTTTGCTAATGGTGCATCACGCACTGTTCTTCGGTCAACTATGCTATAATTCTGAGGTGTTTGTTACTGCGCACTGAAGACGAATATGTGGTAATTATGTTTCTGAATATTTTGCAGTGTGGAAGGATGCCGTTTGGCCCATCAAATGCTAGCTCTCAGAGCTGGCCCATCAGTTTCATTGAGATGAGGAGGAATTTCTTTAGTCAAAGGGTGGTGAATCTGTGGAACTCATTGCCACAGAAGGCTGTGGAGGCCAAGTCAATGGATATTTTGAAGGCAGAGATGGATAGATTCTTGATTAGTATGGGTGTGAGGTTAAGGGGAGAAAGCAGGAGAATGAGGTTAGATCAGCCATGTTTGAATGGCGGAGTGGACTTGATGGGCCAATGGCCCAATTCTACTACTGTCATTTATGATCTTATGATTCCCCCACTTACTTTCATGTAACTTTCCCTTTTCACCGCTATAAACTCGCCCCATTTCCCACACATACCAGTCTAGGCTAGAGACTGTTAATAACTGCCAGTTAACTTACTAGAATATTGACACGGAATGCTGGTGTAACTCAGCGGGTCAGTCAGCATCCCTGTCTCTCAGCCTGAAGAAGGGTCTCAACCTGAAACGTCGCCTATTCCTTTTCTCCAGAGATGCTGCCTGTCCCGCTGAGTTACTCCAGCATTTTGTGTCTATCTTTGGTGTAAACCAGCATCTGCAGTCCCTTCCGACACGCTTGTTAACTTACTGGTGCATCTTTGGGATGTGGCAGAAGCTTGGGGTGAACATGGAAACTCCACGCAGACAGCATTGGAGGTCAGGATTGGTGCTGTGAATCATCCGCACTACCTGCATGCCTGGAACACACTGCCAGAGATGGTTTAATTTAGTTTTGAGATACAAGGCTGAAACAGGCCCTTCGGCCCACCGAGTCCGCACCAACCAGCGATCCCCGCACATTAACACTATCCTACACTCAGGACAATTTTTACATTTATTCCAAGCCATTTAACCTACAAACCTGTACGTCTTTGGAGTGTGGGGGGAAACCAAATTTCTCACAGAAAACCCACGGTCATAAGGTCATTATTGATAGGAGTAAAATTAGGCCATTCGGCCCATCATCTACTCCACAATTCAATCATGGCTGATCTATCTCTCCCTCCTAACCCCATTCTCCTGTGTTCTCCCCATAACCTCTGACTCCTGTACTAATCAAGAATCTATCTATCTCTGCCTTAAAAATATCCACTGACTTGGCTTCCACAGGCTTCTGTGGCAAAGAATCCCACAGATTCACCACCCTCTGACTAAAGAGGTCACAGGGAGAACATACAAACTCCGTACAGACAGCACCCGTAGCCAGGATGGAACCCTGGTCTCTGGCGCTGTAAGGAAACAACTCTACCGCTGTGCCACTGTGCCGCCACAATGGTGGTGGAGACATAAAAGATAGTGGCATTTAAAAGGTTTTCAGACGGGCATATGGGTATGCGGGGAATGGAGGTATATGAGTGACGTGCAGGCTGACGAGATCAGATTTAACTTGGAATCGTGTTCATCATGAACATTGTGGGCCAAATGGCCCATTCCTAGTTTTTACTGCTCTGTGTGTTCTATGTGCACCACTATGCTTCCCACCAATTCAAAAGACTGGTGTGATAAATTTGCAATAGGTGTGGTGAAAGGTTGTTCGTTTGCTCGTGTGTCAGACGGTCGCCCAACGCTGTTGGCTTCTGTCATCGTCCAACATGTTGACAGAATCGGCATAACGCCCAACGCATCACAGAGTGGCATTTTCGTGCCGTTCCGTTTTCTATGGACATAACGGTGATCGTGGATCACAGCAAAAATAAGGGGAAATTTTCTTCTGTCATGATCCCCGAAATGAAATGTTGTCAAATTGATAGATGAAATGAAAGTGGCAAAAAATGATTAGCCCAAGAAATATAATGAAGAAATCTGAAGAAGGAAGGAATCAATCGTAAATTAGTCAAAAATCAGCTTTCTATTTCCTTCGCTCCGTTCACATTGTGCTGCTGCCTCAAATGCCCGCTGAGTTTCTCCGCTATAGATAATTTTTTATATACAAGCCCCATTAAAAATCCTTCAATTTGGGGCTGCGAGAGGTTGCAGTTGAGAGATCTGCAGTTTCCTTTTTAAACCCCGCCCCCTAAGCAGAAATATTTTCTTCATTGTAAGAATCGGGCATTACTAAAAGCAGAAATATTTTCTTCATCGTAAGAATCAGTATTTTTTGCCCAAATGACCCTCTATCTAGAACTTATATACACGTGTTATATACAAGCCCCCATTCTGTAAACCAACAGGTACATACCTTTAATTGTTTGTTTAAAAACCCTGGGCGCGCGAGGTTCTTGCAGAAAGTAGATTTACGCAGCCCATTTACTATTACCGGTGGGATCAACAGATGCCAGCTAACATCCAGCATTCATCAAAATGATTATTCTCCATGAATCTTGACTACAGCCTGAAATATCATGAAAACCTTGAAGCGGAGATCACAAGAGCTATGAACAGGAGCACCCATTAAGCCCTTTGAGCCTTCTCCACCCTGCAAAATGATCATGACTGATTTATCCGGTATCCTGCTCCTACTTTCATTCTGCATCCCTTGATCCCTTTCGATTTAAGAATCGCATTTACCTCCTTTAGTCATAAAGCATGGAAACAGGCCGTGTGGCCCAACTTGCTGATGCCAACCAAGATGCCCCATCTACACTTGTCCTGTGTTTGGCCCATATCTTTCTAAACACCCTAATGTAAGATTTTGATTTTAGAGACACATGTGGAAACAGACCCTTCGGCACGCCAAGTCCGCGCTGACCAACGATCACCTGTGCACGTTCTATCCTGCACACTAGGGAGAATTTACAGAAGTCAATTAACCTACAAACCTACACGTCTGGTTTCAATCCTGACCACTGGTGCTGTTTATATGGGCATTGTACATTCTCCCCGTGACCGAGTAGGTTTTCCCTGGGTAGTCCAGTTTCCACCCACACTAGAAAGACGTCCGGGTTTGCAGGTTAATTGGCTTCAGTAAATAAATTGTAAATTGTCCCTAGTGTGTAGGATAGGGCTGATGTGTACGGGGATCGCTGGTCTGCACGGACTCAGTGGGCCGAAGGGCCTGTTTCCGTGCTGTATCTCTGAAACTAAATGAAAAAAGGCACGGGCCATTCGTTGATGAAGTCGTAGAAGATGACCAGACTAGGACACCGCCCTGTGGAACATCTGCGGTGATGTCCTTGAGCTAGAATGGTTGATCTCCATCAACATCAATCATTCCTCATTCTTCACGTTCACGTTATAAGAGTAGAATTAGGCCATTCGGCCCATCGAGTCTACTCCGCTATTCAATCATGGCTGATCTCTGCCTCCTAATGCAATTTTCCTGCCTTCTCCCCATAACCTTTGACACCCCTTTTCTAATCACAAATTTGTCTATCTGTGCCTTAAAAAGATCCACTGGCGGCTTCCGCTGCGCTCTGTGGCAATGAGTTCCACAGGTGAACTATCTTATTGCTGTTCATAAGTTCTAGGAGCAGAAGTAGGCCATTCATCCCATCAAGTCTACTCTGGCATTCAATCATGGCTGATCTATCTTTCCCTCTCAACCCCATTCTACTGCCTTTGCCCAATAACCCTTGACACCCTTGCTAATCAAGATTCAGTCAATCTCCGCTTTACAAATCTCTATTGATGGCCTCCACCGCCATCTGCGGCAATGAATTCCATAGATTCACCACCTACTGCCTGAAGAAATTCCTTTCTAAAAGTACGTCCTTCTATTCTGAGGGTATGGCCTCTGTTTCTCTGCTTCAATTTTACAAAGGCTGATCAGTGCCGCAGAATGTCTGATGCTGTTTTGATGTCCTGGGAAGGCACTCTCATCTTGATTCTAGAATTCAGCTCGGGTTTTGATCTGTGCATCTGCAGTGATGTCTTGTTCTGCGTAATCCTGTGGAGCCCAAGTGGAGTATCATTGGGCAGATTATCAGGGGAGAATTACTCCTTTGTAACACTGCCTGATCCTTCCATCTCTTTACGGAAGAGTGACACTGGACTGGTTTGGCAGTAATTGGATAGATTCAATCTGTTCTGCTTTTTTTTTTTTTTTTTTGCAGATTTAAGCTTCTCTAGCACTTTGGTAGTCATCACCTTCAGCAAATTTAGCTGTCTCTGGCATCCTGTGCCAGTAATCTTATCAAGGAAAGTAAAAGTCTATGTGTTTGTTAGATTTCATGAGCTCTCGTTTCCTTTAGTTTAGAGATGCAGCATAGAAACAGGCCCTCCCACCCACTGAGTTCATACCGACAATCGATCACCCATTCACACTAGTACTATGTTATCTCACTTTCCCGTCCACTCCTTACACATTAGGGGCAACTTACAGAGGC
This sequence comes from Leucoraja erinaceus, assembly GCF_028641065.1. NCBI lineage: Eukaryota > Metazoa > Chordata > Chondrichthyes > Rajiformes > Rajidae > Leucoraja > Leucoraja erinaceus. Next base: position 8,153,169 of record NC_073392.1, on the reverse strand, counting down.
CAGTTAACCTACAAGTCTGCCCGTCTTTGGGATGTGGAAGAAATCCCGAGCACCTGGAGGGAACGCATGTGGTCATGGAGGATGTGCAAGCTGCACACAGCCTGGACCTGTGGTCTGGATTGAACCTGGGTCTCTGGCGCTGTTAAGCAGCAGGTATACCAGCTACGCCAACGTACCACATTGCTGTGGACACAAAAACCCTGGACCAGACTTTCTTCTCTCAAGTGCATTAATAAGCTAAGTGAGTTTGTATAACCCACGTGGTCACAAGGTGAACGTGCAAATTCCGCACACACAGCACCAGAGGTCAGGATGAAACCCTACTCTCTGTCGCTGTGAGGCTGCAGCTCTTCCCACTGAACCGTCCTAATGGTTCTTGTTCTTAAATTTGTCCATTTCTTTTCTGTCCCTCACAACCTTATCTTGCTACATCTCATGTTATACCTTCTGTTTTTCCATTTACATCTTGGTCCTCATTCACTAACTGACTCTTTCGTGAAGCCCTTTAATTCTTGAAAGTAAAAAAATAACTGCACATGCTGCAAATCTGAAATAAAAGTAGCAAATGCTGGAAATACGCAGCAAGTCATGCAGCATCAACAGAAAGAGAAATGGATTTAATGTTTGAGGTATGAAACCCTTTGTCGGAAAGGTTCGACAAACCTTCGACCTGAAGCACTAATGTGGCAGAGTGGTGCATGGGGTAGTGGTGCCAGAGACCCTGGTTTGATCCTGACTGCGGGTGCTGTCGGGACGGAGACTGTTCGTTCTCCGTGTGACCACCTGGGTTTTCCCCAGGTGCTCTGGTTCCCTCCCACACTCCAAAGATGTGCAGGTTTGTAGGTTAAATTGGGTTCTGTAGATTGTAAGTTGTCTCTAGTGTGTAGGATAGTGTTAGTGCTGGAGGATCGCTGGTTGGCATGGAATGGGTGGGCTGAAGAGCCTGTTTCCATGCCTGTACCTCTAAGCTATATTAAACTGAACTAAACACTGCTTCATTTTCCACAGAAGCTGCTTGACCTACTGAAAGTTTCAAGCAATTCCTGTTTTTAGCCCCTTAACACTTGCCTATAAGTTGGGCCAATGGGTCTGTTTCCACGCCCTTTTGCCCTACTCATCCCTGCCGACCAAGATGTCTGCCTGCTTAGCCATGCATCTCTTGACATACAAGAACAACTTGGCAATACTTTTGAAAGTCATAATACCTTTTCTTTCTACTCTGTGTCTATTCTCTGTATTTGGTATTTAAAATTTTTTTGTAAATATTGTGTTGTATGTGAAGCTATCTCTTGTCAAACAATTTTACAGATTGAGCAAAGCACTGGACTCCTGGAATAATAAGTGTAATGGCATAATGATGGCAGTACTCGATATTCATTGAATACCACTTTGTGAAATGGGCATGCGACCTTTCTTCAGCCTTGGTCTGCAGAAGGGTCCATCCCAAAACGTCACCTATCCATTCCCTCCGCAGATGCTGCCTGATCCGCTGAGTTCCTCCAGGACATTTGTGTTTTGCTCAAGATTGCGGCATCTGCACTCAAGAATCTGCATTTCACTAAGTGGTATTTAACGAACAGAGAGTATTTCCATCATTATGTCATTACACTTTTTTTTTTTTAGCAAATTATACAATTTTTAGCGATTTTTTTTACTAAATTTTGTAATTGGAATGAAGCATTGCAAATTATTCCGTTCCTTTAGGAACAAATACATGGAATTAAAGTTAGATAATCTTTCTTTTCAGCCAATTTCCTTGGTTAAAATTGAAGGTTATAAATATTTAAAATGTTCGGTTGCCAGTTGCGTCTGTGTAATTATGCTGTGCTAATAATACAGCTTTCATGACATTTATTTCAATGCGATACTTTTGAGCATCGGTGAAAACTGGGCCAACGTTTGATAGCGCCTTTAAGAGACTGCCATTCTGGTGGAGACAAGTCATGTGTATGTGAAAATGAGTCACACTTGAGGCAACATTTTTTAAAGATCGGCCGTTAGTCTCAACTTACTGGGTAAAGGGCGCAACGGTGGCGTAACGGTGGAGCTACTGCCTAACAGCGCCAGAGTTCTGGGTTCAATCCGGTGCTTGTCTGTACAGAGTACACACACTGAACTTTTTTTTTTTTCCCTCTCGTTCATTATATTGTTTACAGTGTACTATGTGTACATGTTCTGTTGTGCTGCTGCAAGTAAGAATTTCATTGTTCTATCTGGAACATATGACAATAAAACTCTCTTGACTCTTGCAGTGCGTTCTCCCGTGACCTACATGGGTTTTCTCCAAAGTCTTCGGTTTCCTCCCACACCCCAAAGACGTGTAGGTTAGTTGGCTTAGTTAAAAATGTAAAAATTGTCCCTAGCGAGTGTAGGATAACGTTTGTGTGCGGGAATCGCTGGTCCGTGTGGGCCGAAGGGCCTTTTTCCGCGCTGTATCTCTAAACTCAAACGGACCTGATTAAGGAGGAAAGCAGACAAATGTGGAGTGCTTACCTACCCTACCATTCCCTCCCTCCCATTGAATCCATCTACACTTCATGGTGCCTCGGCAAGGCCACCAGCAGAGAGGGGGAATGCAAGGGTACATTTCAAGTAACCCTTGCATTCCCCCTCTCTCTCTGTCTCTTCCCCACCTTAGTTATGCTGCTTAGTTTCTCTGTATCGATTCGCCATCACCTTTCCCACAGCCAACAATGGACCATTGTGGGCTCCACCTTTCCATGATCATCGTTGCAGGCTTTGATCTGTTCTATTCATGCCGTTCCTTCATTGTTCTTTCAACCTTTTCATAGAATCATAGAAAATAGGTGCAGGAGTAGGCCATTCGGCCCTTCGAGCCTGCACCGCCATTCAATATGATCATGGCTGATCATCCAACTCAGTATCCCGTACCCGCCTTCTCTCCATACCCCCTGATCCCTTTAGCTACAAGGGCCACCTCTAGTTTCCCTCTCCCCTGACTCTCAACCTAAAGAAGGGTCTCAAACCAAAACATCACCCATTTCTTTTCTCCAAAGATCTACCTGACCCGCAGAGTTACTCGAAGATAGACACAAAATGCTGGAATAACTCAGCGGGACAGGCAGCATCTCTGGAGAGAATGAATGGGCAACTTTGCGGGTTGAGACCAGAGTTACTCCAGCATTTTGCGTCTGAAGAAGGGTCCCAACCCGAATAATCACCTATCCATGTTCTGCAGAGATGCTGCCTGGCCTGCTGAGTTACACCAGCATTTTGTGTTTTTTTTTCTTCTTGCACACCAGCATCTGCAGTTCCTCGTCTCTCTATCTTTTACAGCGCCTTTTGAGAAGCTGGACTGGATTCCAGGGACAAATTATTTATTTCCAGACAAATACACCTCAATGTTTGCCGACATAATCCTAACAAATAGTGAATGGATTTAAAAATGTCAAAAAAAAGTGAAAGCTTCAACACAGTTTTCTGTGGCGTTATGATACGTTTAGCAGGCTTTTTGCAGTCTGATGTTGTAATCTGATGAATTCCGTCAGTGATTCCGAGCATCCCAAGTGTCATAACATCCCAAGAAAGTGACAAGGCGGCACTGATTTCTCCATTTCCCTTTGACATGTTAGTTATGTTAGCTTCTTGCCAATGCTGTTCTGAAAACTTGCATCAGGAAGTATATACCATTACCCTGAGGTGACTGTCACGCTAACTTTCTCTGTATGAAATGTCGGATACCAAATCTTCGATCTTCCCACTGCACAGTGAAACAAAACACGTTCACTTTTATCCTCAGTTGAGTCACTTTATTAATTCAGAATCGGACTGTCAATGACTTGTTTGTATGATCTCAGTGGAGTGAGATAATCCCTCTTATCCACAACTTTTCACATGTATTCCAGGAGTTTGCAGTGTATCAAATGATGGCAGAAGATTGCTTGGAATTTTAATGCCAGAATTATTTTTAAAAAACCGTGGGCGTAATGACAAAGTTAATATGGTATATTATCCAGAGTCCAGAAAAAGCCCTGAGGTGCTGGATATTTGCAAAATATATCGTCGAGTAGATTTGTATTTATTTTCAGCAAGTTGTTTGAACATACAAGAAGAAACTTATCTACATTTTACAATACATCAAAAATCTTCGTTTTATTTTGCAATGTCATGAGCTTCAAGAGTCAAGAGTGTGTTGCTGTCATATGTCCCGGAGTGGAACAATGAAAACAAATGAAATCCTTACTTGCAGCAGCACAACAGATTTGTAAACATAAGCTTGAGTAACTCAGCAGGACCTATAGTATCTCCGGAGAGACCGAATGGGTGACGTTTCGGGTCGAGACCCTTCCTCAGACCTTCCTAAAAAAAACCCCCAAAAAAACAGTCTAGTCAATGATTCATCTACTCTGGGCAAAAAAACTCTGGGTATATGAATATGAATATGTTCATATATAATTTTTTTCCCCAGAGTAGGTGAATAATTGACCAGAGGGCATAGGTTTAAAGTGAAGGGGAAATTATTTAATGGGAATCTGAGGGGTAACTTTTTCACGCAAAGGGTGGAGGGTGTATGGAACGAGCTGCCAGAGGGGGTAGTTGAGGCAAGGACTACCCCAACGTTTAAGAAACAGTTAGACAGGTACATGGACAGGACAGGTTTGGTGGGATATGGACCGAGCACAGGCAGGTGGAACTAGTGTAGCTGGGACATGTTGGTCTGTGTGGGCAAGTTGGGCCAAAGGGCCTGTTTTCATGCTGTATCACTCTATGACTATATAAATAAAGCAAAGCATATTAGTGCAAAAGCAAAATCAATGGCCCCAAGTCTTTGCAGTTCAGTCGTTATATGTAGTTTGTAGTGTTTAATAGCCTGATGGTTGTAGGGAAGAAGCTGCTCCTGAATGTTACTGTTTTCAGGCTCTTGTATCTTCTTCCTGATGGCAGGAGTGAAATGAGACCGTTTCCAGGGTGGTGTGGGTCCTTGATGATGCTGGCTGCCTTATTTGAGGCAGTGACTCCTGTAGATCCCTTCGATGGTGGGGAGGTCAGTACCTGTGATGGACCGGGCAGTACCCCTAATGGAACGTGGCTATGACCGTATATAATGTAATGGAATAGTTAGCTTATAAGCAATGAAGGTCTTTAAATCTTCACTTGGCAATCAATTAATAGAAAGGTCCAGAACGGACTAAATAGCAGAAGAGAAATGGGGGTTTGCATGGTTTTTTTTTCTCTCTCTTAAAAATTCAATGTGTATTATCAATGTTATTTGAAAAACATTGCTTTTGTGGCAAATAAAATTGTTATTGGGTCGCAGTAGTGGAGCAACAGAAATGATTTACCCTGTGGCATTCAGCAAATACATTCCGAGTTTATCACTTTGTTAAATGAAGTGCCCCGTGCTTCCAGTGCTGTCTGGGTGGCATTGTTTCAATCTACTTGAGCCGAACACTGTTCACATTCACTCCAATCTTAAGTACAGATTTCATCATTGTTTTCATTTTTGTATCTGATTTGAAATACTACTAAATCACGACGAGTCAAGTTAGGATGGCATGCCGTGGGTCGCGGTGAAATTGCTTATTTGCTCTTGGAACAGAGCTGCTGTTCTTATGCTGAGGAGTAATCTTTTCTCCCTGTTCCTTCAGAAAATTTCCACAATCCGTTTAACACCGCTGAAAGCAAATGCCAGCCTTTCCTTTTAATTGCTCCACAATACTGTCCATTTGCTACCATTTTTATAGCTGTCAATTATCAGAACCATCGTTGAAAGTTCATTAAATTTTTTTGATGTGTTTTGATATCTCGGGGTTATTTAATTCAGCTGTAATTTCCCAGAATGTGTCAAAACAAAGGTTAAGATGCAGATGATGTTGCTAGCTTTTTCGGGGATTTCATTTAGAATTCTATATAGGAAACCATCAATGAATGTCTGCAGCATTTATACTGTATCAGTTTAGTTTAGACATACAGCAGGAAACAGGCCCTTCAGCCCACTGAGTTCATTCCGACCATTGATCACCTGCACATTAGTTCCATGTTAACCCACTTTCACATCCGCTACACCAGGGGCAATTTACAGAAGCTAATTAACCTACAAACCTGCATGTCTTTGGAATGTGGGGAAAAAACCGGAGCATCCGGAAGAAACCCATGTGATCACGGAGGATGTCCAAACTCCACACAGCCAGCACCGGAGGTCAGGATTGAACCTGGGTCTCTGGGGCTGTGAGGCAGCAGGTCTACTGCTAGACTGGTGCTAGACTAACAAAGCGGGTCGTAAAGATAGCAGAGTCAGGGGATATGGGGAGAAGGCAGGAACGGGGTACTGATTGGGGATGATCAGCCATGATCACATTGAATGGCGGTGCTGGCTCGAAGGGCTGAATGGCCTACTCCCGCACCTATTGTCATGCAGCATCCCTAGAGAATAGGAGCGACACGGTGGCGCAACGATTGAGTTGCTGCCTAACAGCGGCAGAGACCCGCGTACAGTCGTGACTACAGGTGATGTCCTCACGGAGTTTGTACGTTTTCCCTGTGACTGCATGGGTCTTTCCCGGGTGCTCTGGTTTCCTCCCACACTCCAAAGATGTACAGGCTTCTAATTTAATTGTCTTTGCTAACATTGTAAATTGTCCCGAGTGTGTCGGATAGTGCTGGTGTACTGGGTGATTGTTGGTCGGCATGTGAGTTGAAAGGCCCTGTTTCCATTCTGTGTCTCTAAAGTCTAAAGTAAAGTAAACATGGTTAGGTGACATTTTGGGCCGAGACCCTTCCTCAGACCACTGTAACATTCTGCCGCCGATACATATTTATTGAGTAACCTGATGGATAATCACGTGGCTGGTTGGATTTTAGTCATCATGAGCTGCTTTCTTTCTTCAGTGCACAGATTGAAGAGTAAAATGATTTGCCCAGTGGTGGTGAAAAAAGTAACAGAGGAAGGTGGTCGTTTTGCCTGATTCAGTTCTTTCAATAAAACATGCTTGGTGGCCAAGGCTCTTTCTCTACACGATTTCCATTACTAAACAGCTCAATTTGCTAAGCGCTGAAATATGATTATGGCATTTGCACTATTTGGTTCGAGTTTGAAAAATGTCTCCAGAAAATGAAAATCTATACCATGGAAAGATAATTTCAGAATTGGTTTGACCTTTTAAAATAAAAAAAATGCTGAGAGATTAGGAGTACACAGTGAGAAGAAAATGATTACATAACATGCTGTTGTGATCTCCGATCCACTATCTGAATGAGTATTGAAGGAAGACTCAATAACAATTTCCATATTGCTGTTGGTTGTGCTCATGAAATAAAATGATGTAGACTTGGAGAACAAAACTAATCAGACAGCCTTTCAAAGACGCAGCAGAACGACTTGTGTACAAATGATCACCAGTGCTATGTGACTTATAACTCAGTTTTGTAATTACTGTATAATGAAACAGAAATGTTCAGCGCCACTTTTAGCCTCATGCCAGCAGGGATATATCAAATATTTTAGACAGACAATGGGTGCAGGAGTAGGCCATTCTGTCCTTCGAGCCAGCACCACCATTCAGGCTGATCATTGGCTGATCATCCACAATCAGTACCCCGTTCCTGCCTACTCGCCATATCCCCTGCCTCCACTATCTTTAAGAGCTCTATCTAACTCTCTCATGAAAGCATCCAGGAAATTGGCCTCCACTACCTTCTGAGGCAGGGAATTCCACAGATTCACAACTCTCTGCGTAAAAAAGTTTTTTCTCATCTCCATTCAAAATGGCCTACGCCTAATTCTTAATCTGCGGCCCCTGGTTCTGGATTCCCCCAACATTGAGAACATGTTTCTTGCCTCTGGCTTGTCCAATCCCTTAATAATCATATATGTTTCAATAATTTTGTCAAAACTATGTAACATTTCATTACCTTGTACTTAAGGAGCAACATGTCTTATTGGAGGTTGATTATAGACCCAGGTTTTATCTTAAATATTATTTTTTTTTATGTTTCTATTTCATTTTTCAATATTTGACCCTGTGATGGATTTTAAAGGAGCTTATTTGAACGTTTAATTTGTTAATTGGAGACAATGTACAGAGCAGGTACGATCAATACCACTGGGTTACTTAACATGCAGGGAAAATCTCCACAAATCAATTTTGCTAACATAAAATATTGACAAAAATTGTGATTACTGAACGAATGGTGAAGAGAAATTGTGGTCTTCTGATATGGATCTGGACTAGAAATGATCATGTTTTTGAGCTCTGAATATTTGTGATGTGCTGTGTTCTCGTGACAAGTGGTAACATAGAAACATAGAAAATAGGTGCAGGAGTAGGCCATTCGGCCCTTCGAGCCTGCACCGCCATTCAATATGATCATAGTGTGCAGGATAGTGCTAGTGTGCGGGGATCGCTGGTCGGCGCAGCTCGGTGGGCCGAAGGGCCTGTTTCTGCGCTGTATCTGTAAAACTAAAAACTAAAATTTCTACACCTGTCTTATGTTTCTTTGCTTTCCCAACATCGCTCCCTATTGTACGATCATTTAATCCCTTCTATTATTTACTCTCCTGCCTTCCATCCTTTCACAGAACTTATTTTGTTCTCCCCTGAATCTTGTTTGTTTTTCTCTGGTCTTTCTTATTTTCTGATTTACCTCTGGTATTTTTAACAGTTTTGTTTTTAAAATTAGTAATCTGAAAAATTTTAAGTCGCTGTGGATGCTACCATACCTCCTGAGCAGTTGAGTCTTTTTTTGATGCCCTGTCCCATTTTTAAAACAAAGTTTAAAAAATCCTATTCTGCAATTAAAATTAAAATAAGAACAGACATCGACTCCCTTGTTATTTTCACCATTGTACTCAGATTTGTTTTTCTTCATTTTCCTTGACATTCAGTGACAAGTTTTGTATTAGATTAATTTAGTTTAGAGCATGGAAACAGGCCCTTCAGCCCAACGAGTCCACACCAACCAACTAATATCCAAAGATAGACACAAAGTGCTGGAGCAACACTGCAGAACAGGCTGGGTTGCTCCAGCATTTTATGTCTATCTTTGGTGTAAACCAGCATCTGCAGTTCCTTCCTAAGTATTACCCATACACTAGTTCTATCCAACACACTCGGGACAATTTACAGAAGCCAATTAGCCTACAAACCCACATGTCTTTGGAATGTGGGAGGAAACCGGAGCACCTGGAGAAAACACACGTGGTCCCAGGGAAAACGTACAAACTCCTTCAGACAGCATCCTTAGTCAGGATCTATGAGCTCCTGCAGCTTCCTCCAGACTCCAAACATCTAATATCTCGCTTTGTGAGTCTATTCACCACCGCTGTATCCACTACCCATCTGAAAGAAGCCTGGTCTACTGAGCTGAATTTCGAGGTGTCTGACGACACTTGGAATGAAGGTCTGACCAGAATCCAAACTTGTTCGATCAATGTCAGGTATAAACTGATTCAGTTTAAAGTCATCCACAGACTCCATTACTCAAAGACCAAATTACATCGAATCTACCCTGCTATTTCTCCATTATGTGACAGATGCAAAAGTGCAGATGGTTCTTTAACACATATTTTCTGGCTCTGTCCTCGTATACAAATATACTGGTCTAAAATATTTAAGTGGTTTTCTGGGGTCTATGGAAAAGATATTCTCCCTGATCCAGAACTGGCACTTTTTGGATGCTCAGAGACTACTTCACGTCTGAAGAACAACAAGCACTGATGCTTGGTATGGTGGCAGTCAAGAAAATGATCCTAACAGACTGGAAATCATCTACACCCCCCTGCTTCGAAAAATGGCTCAATGAAATGATAATAATCATACAGGTGGAAAGGATACGCTTCTACAACTCCAAGGTACCAAACCACTTTTTAAGTGTTGGGGGACCATTTATCAACCATCTCAAAGTCCAATAATTTCATAATTTTAAATTATCTGCAGTGATGTAGCCCTGTGACCTTTACGTCTGCTTTTGCAATGCATGACTGTGTAGCACCATGTGGATTGTACCAATACTGTTATGTCTGGCGGCTTTGTTTTATTTATTTATTTATTTTTATTTATTTTTTTAAATTTTAATTATTTGTTTTTCCTTCATTTTTTTTCCTGTTGTCTTTCTCAGTTTTTATTTATTTATTTTTTTTGTTTTGTTTTTTTTGTTCTGTTTTGTTAAAAAATTGTATAAAATAATAAAAAATATTAAAACAAAACAAAGGATTGAACCCGGGTCTCTGGCGCTGTGAAGCAGCAACTGCGCCACTCTGCCGCCCACCGAAATGCTATTGAAATTCATGTTTAGAATTGACGGATTAAATTGGACAAGCTGTTGACATTGTTCTTCCCATGCGAGTGAAATCACCAAAATATAATTTCTTGTAAATATATTATTTGGGAGTTTTTTCGGGGTTTAAAAAAAAAATGTTGCCTCATTCAATTTTAAGGCGCATTAGCCAAAAGTGAATAATTTCATAATCTTATTTTGCAAACGGAAACAAGGATGAAATGCTATTTATTAAAAAAAATCGGCCAAGCATAGTGCGTTTGGGATAAAATAATAATGGGTTGAGTGTTTTTTCCCTGAAAGGCACATTTTTAATTTATAGAGGAGAAGTTTCATTTCAGTTATTTGATGAAGCCTTGTACTTTAAAGAAACTTAAAATGAAGGCCCTTGCCCACGACTTTAATAAAATCAGAAAGCTATTAACCAGGTTGGTATATATAAGACGTGGGAGGTCGGTTCAGTGTTGCATTCGGGCATGAAGAGGTGTGAGTGTTAACCACAAACCTATGCCAAATAATTAATTAATAGGAAGAGTTATGATATAATTATCATTCGGAGATGATTGAATTTGGTGACGACTGTGGCAGTGTGTTTCTGCGTGCGAAGTAAATATTCCTTTGCAGTTATTAATGTTTAATTATAAGACTAATACCAAGCTAATAGAAATGGCTCTGGGTGATGGTTTCTTCATGGTAGATGTAATAATGCAATTTACCCCCTGTCACACCCAAGGAAATGTAATAACAGCGCATTTGGAACATATATTGTAATAAGAAACTGGAAGTAGATAAAAATCTTCAGCCTTTTCTTCTAAAAGATCATTTGGCACTGCAGCTTGTTTGTTCCAATTGCAATGTAACTTATGTGGGATTGTGCAAATGAATGAAAATAACCTACAAAGGCCAAAAACCTGCTAAAAGTTGCAGAAGATACACAGTAGTTCTGTGAGGATTATTTTGAGGGAAATGGACAGTCCGATGCTCTATTTTTTGGAATAGAGTCATACAGTGTGGAAATAGGCCCTTTGCCCCAACTTGCCCACGCCGACCAACATGCCCCATCTACACTAGTCCCACCTGCCTGTGTTTGGCTCATATTCTTCTAAACCTGTCCGATCTATGTACCAGATTTTCTTAAGTGGTCTGTGAGGATGTTTGCTTCCATTACAGTTCCAAGGTCCACAGACGGCTGTGGAGACTAAGTCAATGTTAAGGCGGAGATTGACAGATTCTTAATTAGTAAGGGTGTCAATAGAAAATAGACATTAGGTGCAGGAGTAGGCCATTCGGCCCTTCGAGCCAGCACCGCCATTCAATGTGATCATGGCTGATCATTCCCAATCAGTACCCCGTTCCTGCCTTCTCTCCATATCCCCTGACTCCGCTATTTTTAAAAGCCCTATCTAGCTCTCTCTTGAAAGCATCCAAGAACCCTCCTCCGCCATCCTCTGAGGCAGAGAATTCCACAGACTCACCGCTCTCTGTGAGAAAAAGTGTTTCCTCGCCTCCGTTCTAAATGGCATATTCTTAAACTGTGGCCCCTGGTTCTGGACTCCCCCAACATCGGGAACATGTTTCTTGCTTCTAGCGTGTCCAAACCCTTAACAATCGTTTCAATGAGATTCCCTCGCATCCTTCTAAACTCCAAAGTGTAAAAGCACAGCTTTTGTGTAAGATTTAAAACAAAACTCTCTTCTCTTCTGATGAGATGAAGGAACCTTTGTTCAGGAATTGTTGTAAGGAAAGTGCAAATCCAAAAGTGGTGGATCTTATAGAAACATACAAAATTCTTAAAGGATTGGACTGGCTGGATGCAGGAAAAATATTCCCCATGTTGGGCGAAGTCCAGAACCAGGGGTCACATTTTAAAAATAAGGGGTAGGCCATTTAGGACAGAGAAGAGGAAAAACCTTTTCACCCAGAAAGTTATGAATCTGTGGAATTCTCTGCGACAGAAGGCAGTGGAGGGGGATTAATTGGATGTTTTCAAGAGTTAGATTTAGCTTTTAGGGCTAAAGGAATCGAGGGATATGAAGAAAAAGCAGGAACGGGGTACTGATTTTAGATGATCAGCCATGATCATATTGAATGGCGGTGCTGGCTCGAAGGGCCGAATGGCCTACTCCTTCACCTATTTTCTATGTTTCTTTGTTTAGTGTCTGTCTGAAGGCGGGTCTTGACCTGAAACGTCACACATTCCTTCCCTCCAGACACTCTGCCTGTCCCACTGGGTTACTCCAGCATTTTGTGTCTTATTTCGGTGTAAACAAGCACCTGCAGTTCCTTCCTAAACAATCGAAATGTAGTGCTGCGCATAATTAGAGAGCATAGGACTGCAGTTGAAATACTCTTTGTATAAGATGCAGAAAATGGCGTGATGAGGAACAGAATTTAAAAGTTACGGTTGTGATTTAATGCGCAAAGATACAGATACATTACAAATATGCACTATTTAAAAATAATTTATAAAAAAATTATTATGAAAAAAAATATGAGTAAGTAACAAATAAGTTAATATTTTAGATTGACATTGGTTGGGTGTCCATTATTTATCAGTAAATTAAAGCTGGAAGTCCTTCATGCTTTGAGATTTCCAATTATTAGAAGTAGCTCATTTACCATAAAATTGGATTTGTGTTCAAAAGGCATGAAAGATTATAACCTATAGAACCCATTAAAATATTCGGGCAGAGTAAACACAATTATTGCGCTGTACACTTGGCACAAAGTGCTGTGGTTTGGCAAGGTCAAGTATTTATAGCCATCGAAATAAGTTTTATTTTCTTCAACAAAGCTTTCTTTTGTAGCAGTGGTTGATATTATTTGGCTCCGCCACAACAGTAATTGTAATGGAGAGTCCTGCGATTCGTATCATTACTAGCATGTAATGGGTAGGCACAGTGGTACAGCTGGTAGAGTTGCTGCCTCACAGCTCCGGAGACCTGGGTTCCATCATGAGATAGGCACAAAAATGCTGGAGTAACTCAGCGGGACAGGCAGCATCTCTGGAGAGAAGGAATGAGTGACGTTTCGGGTCCAGACCCTTCTTCAGAGTCAGGGGAGGGGGAGGTACAGAGATAAGGAAATGTAAGTTGTGGGAACACGACATCAAAGAGGGTGGAGATCAAGGAAAATGTGGAATAGGCCATTGTTAGCTTGGAGTAGATAATAGAGAGGCAAACAGAGATAAAATGTAATCGGGGACAGTCAGACTGGTCGAAGAGCAGGGAAGGGGGGTGGATGGTGAGAGAGGGAAAGCAAGGGTTAATTGAAGTAATAAAAGTCATGGGATCATGATCTTGTGTGCTGTTTGTGTGGAATTTGCACCTTCTTCCTGTGACAATGTGGATTTTTCCGGGTGCTCCGGTTTCCTCCCTCATCCCATTTGTAGGCGAATTGGCCTCTGTAGGCCCCTTGTCCCCTTATGTGTCGGGAGTGGATGCGAAAGTGGGATAACATGATACTAGTGTCGGCGTGGACTCGGTGGGTCCAAGGACCTGTTTGTATGCTGTATCTCTAAACAAAACAAAATTAAGAATCTATTTAAAGTTTTTTTTTAGCATCTAAGCCCAAGCTCAGATAGAATACAAATTGTACTTTTCTGTCAATTTATCACTGAGGACCAGGCTTCAAAGCACAGGTTTAAATTGAAATGAACATGTCTCACCATGATTATGAACTGGGGAAGACAACTCTTTGTATTTTGTTCAGTGCTGGGGTGTGAAATGTCATTTGACTTGGCAATTTCATGGTGGGATGCTCCATATTGGAAATGCATTCAAAGTGTTGTGTTTGCTGCATTGATCGAGTGCTTTCTGACTTGCCCCATTGGTTGTCTGAGATGAATGCTATCATATTAAAATATTTAAAGAGGGATCCGGTACCAATAATGTTTAATGGGAAATTGATGCTGGGCTCAAAGAAAACTATAATGGAATCTGCGATGTCAAACGGGTAGAGTCAGGCCATTTGGTCCGTTAAGTCAATTCAATCATGGCTGATCTATCTCTCCCCTCTAACTCCATTCTCCTGCCTTCTCCCCATAACCTCTGACACCGTACTTCTGAATTTAATAATAATACAGGAGTTCATTCATATAGAGGGGTGTCATAAGGTCATGTGATAGGCGCAGAATTAGGCTATTCGGCCCATTAAATCTACGCCATCCAATCATGGCTGAGTTATCTCTCCCTCCTAACCCCGTTCTCCTGCCTTCTCCCCATAACCTCTGACACCCGTACTAATCAAGAATCTATCCATCTCTGCCTTAAAAATATCCACTGACTTTCCCTCCACAGCCTTGTGTGGCAAAGAATTCCACAGATTCACCACCCTCTGACTAAAGAAATTCATCTCCTTCCTAAAAGAACGTCCTTTAATTCTGAGACTGTGCCCTCCTGTCCTAGACTTTCCCACAAGTGGCACATCCTCTCCACATTTACTCTATCCAATATATCATGGAGCTTGCAGCAGGAGGTTGTTTTTCAACACTTGACTATCTTCCAAGATAGGAAACATTTTGAGAAGGTCACACTTCAAAAGACAAACCACTTACCTATGTCACCTAAACAATAATAGGTGTCCATTTTCAATTTGTGCCTACAGGTTGGCACATTTAGGATGGCACAATGTTGCAGTGGTACAGCTGCTGCCTCACAGCACCAGACACCCAGGTTAAATCCTGTCTACAGGTGCTGTCTGTACGGAGTTTGTACATTCTCCCTGTGACTACATGGGTTTCCTCCGGGTGTTCTGGTTTCCACTCAAACTCCAAAGACGTGCAGGTTTGTATGTTAATTAGTTTCGGTAAAATTGTACATTGATCCTAGTGTTAGTGTAGTGTTAGTGAATGGGGTGATCGCTAGTCAGCGCGGACTCGGTGGGCCGAAAGTCCCATTTCCACGCTGTATCTCTAAAGTCTAAAGGGATCTTCAAGTCCAGTGTTAAAACACATTTGTACTCCCTGGCTTTTGACCATGCCTGAGACTTTGCTTCTGTTTTTGGTGTTTTTGATGTTTCTTTATTTTACATGTCTTCTCCTACTATTTCTTTTGATTGTTATTTTTGGTGTGTATTAACTTTTTTGTCAATGATTAGTGATGTACAGCACTTTGTTGCAACTATGTTTGTTTTTAAAGTGCTCTATAAATAAAATTATTATTATTTATTATTATTATCTATTGTAGCAGTCAATCATGAACAGCGGCCTCTCTTCCCCTTCTTGCACAAGTGGCTAAACAGACAACTTCCTTTTATGTTTAAGAAGGAACTGCAGATGCTGGAAAAATGGAAGGTAGATAAAAATGCTGGAGAAACTCAGCAGGTGAGGCAGTATCTATGGAGCGAAGGAATAGGTGACGTTTCAGGTCGAGACCCTTCTTCAGACATTATCTGCTTGTGCTATCACGGTGATTTCACTTTGAAACTATGATAGTTTTCATTACTTTAACAGCATGACCTTTCCACTGTCTTTAATTCCCATGTTTTTTGCCTGACCGACTGATTAAGGATGCAGAATTATTCTTCATCTTTAATGCTTGAAGACGGATTCATTGTCACAAACTCTATTCTCCACCCACTCACTCTGTTCCCCCATCCCTGGTAAGGTCTTGAGGCTGAACTAGCAACCTTTGAAGTCGTATATGATTCCATAATAATCTGCCCATTGCGTATAAATCACCGTGTCCCTCCCCTAACATCAGTCTGAAGAAGGGTCTCGACCCAAAATGTCACCCATTCCTTCTCTCCAGAGATGCTGCCTGACCCGCTGAGTCACTCCATTTTGTGTCTACCTTCGATTTAAACCAACATCTCTAGTTCTTTCCTACATACCATGCTGGTCTTCTTCCTTTACTCCCTCAGTTTATCTACTGCTGAAATCCTCACCATGTTTTGGTCAACTCTTAAATGAGCTGGCAGAGGAGATAAAGGAGTCGGGTACAAGTACAACATTTAACAGGCTTTTGGACAGGTACGTGAATAGGAAAGGTTTAGTGAGATATGGGCCAAACGCAGGCAAATGGGACCAGATTAGATGGGGCATCTTGGATGGCATGGACGTGTTGGGCTGAAGGGCCTGTTTTCATGCTGTATAACTCTATGCCACTAGTTCAGGAAATGAACTCTGTTATTTTGACCAGCGGAAATAATCGTGCACTTGCGATGAATGGAAAATAATTAAATCTTTATGTTTTCAAACTTTCGGTTTATCATTAAATAACTTTGGTAAAGCCTTACTTTTTCCTATTTCACCTAGGTTCCCTGCGGGTGAGGTGCAGAATCAAATGCAATGGTGAAGCTGGCAACACACT
The DNA here is from genome assembly GCF_028641065.1 of Leucoraja erinaceus. Taxonomy (NCBI): domain Eukaryota; kingdom Metazoa; phylum Chordata; class Chondrichthyes; order Rajiformes; family Rajidae; genus Leucoraja; species Leucoraja erinaceus. The sequence continues at coordinate 8,136,622 of NC_073392.1, read as the reverse complement.
AAATGATTATGAGGGTCTTTGAACAGCTTCACCACTTAATTGTGCGTGTGTGATTAGGTAGTTGAGACTATCGAATATTCTCTCCAATTAGCCCTTCAGAAGTAAAACGTTCTGGATTTGGTGTAGGCTTATCTGTTCCAATGGTTATATCTTTAACTATTTAGCCGCTGCCAATTCATGAAATGTGAAATTAGCACGATTCTTTATTGCTGCACTTATAAAAGAGAAATGTACAAATTAAGCCGCAGTCTTTGAGATAAAATAGAGCTACCAGAGTTAAGCAATAAACGGTGCAAGCTGAGACTTTTTACAACTAATTGTTACCCTTATTTCATTGTATGATGAAGTATATATTGCTGGATTATAATTGCCAAGTGCTTAAAATTCTTGTTCTATTGATGCATGAAATTGTTAATGCTGCTCACAAATGGAGGATTGGGTTATTTTGCACAGAATTCAATGTTTTCAAAAAATAAAACTCCAATAAGCCACACTCTTGAACAGTAGCTGCTGTATATATTTATGACTATTGCAATACATGCAGACGTATAGAGCATCTCTGAGGGAATGAAACGACCTTTGGAAATATCAGTAAGTTCACCTCCTTCATGTTTTATTAACATTAGCGCAGCTACCAACAGATATAGAGGTTGCATTAATGTAATTTGCTTGATGATATTCAACATTTAATTCACAGACCAAGAATCTAACACCTCAGCAAGCAGAAACATAAAAAGCTAGACTTCAAAATCATTGCTCTGGAAAGCATATGTTCCTCATTTGTAGCAAATTTTTGTAAAGCAGTCGGCGGCACGGTGGCGCAGCACTTACAGCGCTAGAGACCTGGGTTCGATCCTGACCGCGGGTGCTATCTGTACAGAGTTTGTACATTCTCCCTGTAACCGTGTGGGTTTTCTCCGAGATCTTCGGTTTCCTTCCACACTCCAAAGATATACAAGTTTGTAGGTTAATTGGCTTGGTATAAATGTAAAATTGTCCCTAGTGTGCGTAGGATAGTGTTAATGTGCAGGGATTGCTGGTCGGTGCGGACTCGGTGGGGCAAAGGGCCTGTTTTCGCGCCGTATCTCTTAACTAAACTAGACCAGCACCCACCACCTATGTTTTTGATGTTTTGCCAACAATTCCTCTCCCCTTTGCAAGTGCACTTGCAGGGTTTAATAAGACTCATTTGTGTTATTTATAAGAGATATCATCGCACACATCCCTCAGCTTTATTTGTCTCGTGTATTGTTAGGGACATCTTCATTGATCCACTTTGAAGGGAATGTGAAAACTATTGCCATTCCTTCTTGTACAAATACATTTACGGAATCAAATTAGCAGCAAGCACGAGATTTCTGTGCTTCTGGTCATCTTAAAGCCGATAATTAATGAACACTGACACAAATAGACAACATTGCGACCAAAGGAAATATTGAAACAAATTATTCCGCAGAAAATTTTCCGGTGAGCCAACATAAGGGAATGATTTATTGAAAAAGTAGTTGCAAGAGGACAAATACAGTATAACCCTGTTAGTAGAAGACATAATAGGCATTGGAGTTTTTTTTAATGTATCCATTTCTGTGACAGGACACACATGACTTTTCCCTAGTTTCCTTTTATTGTATTGGTATCAGTACTAGGTTATTGAGCTACGGTTAAAATCATTTGCACTATTGTATCGCCTCTATTGAGGGCATTCTCACAGGACGTTAGTTCTAACATTTTGACCCAATGTGGTAATGTAAGAATGGAGATTTCAGGGGAGTGTACGCATTGGAAGGGAACTAAGGACTCAGTGACAGGAAACCAGAGCTCCTGGAGAAAAACCACTCACAGAGAGAATGTACAAGCTCTGTACAACAGCACCTGTAGTTCCAATCCAATAGGTACACAACCCTGAAATCTCCATTCCTACATTGCTGCTGGGTCTAAATCCTGGAACTACGGTCCTGTGAGAATACCCCCAATAGAGGGAATACAATAGTGCTATCTATATTTATAATGCTACTAGACTAAGTGGGACCTGTTGCGTCCCATGTTCACACGGGAGGGCTGGTCCCCCAATGCAATATTCCCCCTCGCCACCTATTCCAATATTGGTGGCCAGTGGGGGGGGGGGGGGGGGGGGGTATTCTGGTGCGCCAGTATGGGTGTTGGTTTCCAGAGGGCTAGTATGGACATTGTGGGCCGAACAAATTATTAGATTGGCAGCTCAGTCAGGCCTGGTGGGCTGGCAGCTCAGTCACTCAGGCCTGGTGGGCTGTCAACTCAGTCACTCGGGCCTGGTGGGCTGGCAGCTCAGAAACTGCCAGAAATTCTGCCCAAAGCAGGTGAGAGACTCGTTGACAGAGAAGGGAAGAGGGTGGAGAATCAATTTTTCTGGACTTTTCTTGGCCTGGCGTAGACCTATAGGGCCAAAATGCTCCACCTGGGCTAATACAGGCATTTTATGCAAATGGGACTGGTTTTGGCTAATAGGGGCCTTGTGGGCCGAAATGAGTGGTTTCAGGCAGGCCAAACACCTCATTTTGTTTCATTTCTATTTCAATTCCCATTTCAATTTCAAGCATAGGGCAGCCCAGCCAACTCCATTTCAAGCACAGGGCAGGCCAAACAACTCATTTCATTTCATTAAAGGCTAACAAATTATTTATTGCAAGCACATTGTAGACTCGCAGTTCAGTAGACTCACAGTTCAGTTGACTAACAGCGTAGAATCACAGTTATGCACTCTCACTCACGATCTTCCAGAGTGATGACTCGCGTCCAGCCTCCGGGCCCCCCCGGTAGGGGCGTTACCGTCATCATAGTGATTACCAGGCGAGATGACCAATCAGCTGATCTCACGATCTTTTAAACATTCATAAGTTTTTTATTTTTCAGCGATTGGAAAAAACCTTGGTGTGGCTGGAGCGGAGGAGGACTGAGTAAGATGGCGAAAAAATCATAGCGATATAGGGTAGCATTTTTTCTAAAATTTATCTACAACGTAGACAGGAAGTGGTCAAGATGCGACTTTTAGTATAATAATAGATGTAGCCACTCTTGTTGATTGGTGGCATGGTGGTGCAACAATAGAGTTTATGCCTTACAGTGCCAGAGACCTGGTTCGATCCTGACAATGGGTGCTGTCTGAACGGAGTTTGTACGTTCACCCCATAACCTGCGTGGGTTTTCTCTGGGAGCTCCATTTTCCTCCTACACTCCAAAGATGTACAGTTTTGTAGGTTAATTGGCTTGGTGAAAAATTGTAAAATTATCCCTAGTGTGTGTAGGATAGTGTTAGTGTGCGGGTATCGCTGGTCGGCGCGGACTTGGTGGGCCGAATGGCCTGTTTCCGAGCAGTATCTCAAAACTAAATTAAACATTGAAGTCCTCCAACCAGTATATAGTACATTCTGTGCCTTGCTGCTTAACAGTAATTCATCCAAGTGTTGTTCAACAGGCTCGAACACTGTTTTATCTACCGAGTGACTGCAAGTGGTAATCATAGTGTGGAGAGCAGCACCCAGCTCAATGAGCCGACATCTTTACAAAGTGGGCCTAGTCATCTCATTCCCTATATCCCTCTGTGGTCTGCAATGTGTTTCTGTCTCTAGCATCTATCCAACTCTCCTTTGAAAGTCTCAATTGGTTTGCTTTTACAATCTTTCTAGGCATTATCGCAGAGAAAGTAAAGCCTTTTCTCATAGCAACCCTAGTTTAGTTTAGAGAATCAGCGTTTAAAAAAGGCCCTTCGACCCAGTGATCCTCGCACATTAACGCTACCCTACACATACACACTGGCGACAATTTAACATCTATATATTGATACCAAGCCAATTAATCTAAAAACCTGTACGTCTTTGGCGGGTGGGAGGAAACTGGAGATTCCGGAGGAAACCCACGCAGGTCACAGGGAGAACGTACAAACGCCATCCAGATAGCACATGTAGTTATGATTGAACCCAGGTCTCTGACGCTGTAAGGCGGTAACTCTACTGCTGTTTAAGAAGGAACTGCAGATGCTGGAAAATCGAAGGTGGACAAAAGAGCTGGAGAAACTCAGCAGGTGAGGCAGCATCTACGGAGCAAAGGAAATAGGCAACGTTTCGGGCCGAAACCCTTCTTGCGCCACTTTGCCGCTCATTTTTTTGACAATCGCCATCAAATACAGGAAAGGATGAAAATAACTTGCGCTAACCACAGGTTGTCTTGGGAAAGATGGAATGAGGTATGACATTTTATTCCCTGCCTTTTCTTTTTAATTAGTCATACGGCAAGGTATAGGCCATTGGGCCCAACTCGCCCATGTCAACCCATGTTCATAATTTAAGATAGTCCGTGTTGCTTGCTTTTAGATTTAGGTTTATTATTGTCACGTGTACTGAGGTACAGTGAAAAGCTTTGTTTTGCATGCTGTCTAAACAGATCAGATAATGCTACACACAAATATAATCAAGTCAAATTCAAGATAGACCAAAGGGAAAGATACAGAGTGCAGAATTTTGTTCCCAGCATGGTAGTGCAATAGACAAAATCCAATGTCCTCGTCGGGTAGATGTGAATCAGACTGTCGGCTAGCTTGTGGAAGGACCATTCAGAAGCCTGATAACATAGGGGAAGAAGCTATTCCTGAGTCTGGCGGTGCATGCTTTCATGTTTCTGTACCTTCTGCTGGGCGGGAGAAGGATGAATGACTGGGGTAGGACTTATTATCTTATTATCTTGTTGCTTTTCCCAGGCAACATGAAATGTGGATGGAATCGGTGGTGGTGTCAATGGCTTGGACAGTATATTCCTCTAAATTTTTTCTATCCATGTACCTGTCGAAGTTTATTTTATCGTAGCCAACTCCGCTGGCAGCTTGTTCCTTGTACCAATCATCCATTTGAGTGAAAATGTTGTCCCTCAGGTTGTTATTAAACATTGTTCCCCTAACCCTCTGTGCTCTTGTTCTTCATTCCCCTCCACAGGGTAAAAGACTGCATTTATCTATTTTGACTACATGGTGTAATACCAGTACTAAATCATTAGTAGATTAATGGGTAGATAAAGAGACAGTGCAAATAGCTGCCACATCTGTGCCTGGTGTTTTCTTCTTGAATGATTAGTATCTTCCTATACCAGACCATACCAGAGAGCTTGGTTCTTTTTTCACTAATGATAATGGTCCTATCAACTTTGCGCTAACCTCTGCTTTGTACGCATTTTTCTTGTTATTTAATTAACTTCAGAAATGTACTAACTAAAGATGTCCGCGCAAGTTCTTTATTTGATGTTTATTTAGATTTGTGAAGATGAGTAGGGGCCTGAACCAACATTTTGCCATGATTGTAAATTATTGTGCGTACGATAATCAATTGTGTTAAAGTTAATTCTACGTTAAATTTTTAATGGTGATCACACACAGTAATGGCCCAATTCAATTCTGCAAAATAGGGAAATGCATTTAAAGCTTCAGTGATGCGCTGGTGCAATGCAAGTAATTGGATGCAGAATTTAACAGATTAAGTGTGCAGTTGGAGCAAAGTTCTCACAAGAGAAATAGTGTTTTGAGGCAAGAGATAAACACAAAGTGCTGGAGTAACTCAACATTCTACTCCCTTCACTTATGCCCTTATGACCAAGAGGAGCAAAGAGGTCCTTCTGCAGTTGTACAGGGCCCTAGTGAGACCACACCTGGAGTATTGTGTACAGTTTTGGTCCCCTAATTTGAGGAAGGACATTCTTGCTATTGAGGGAGTGCAGCATAGTTTACAAGGTTAATTCCCGGGATGGCGGGATTGTCACATGCTGAGAGAATGGAGCGGCTGGACTTGTACACTCTGCAGTTTAGAAGGATTAGAGGGGATCTTATTGAAACATGTAAGATTGTTAAGGGTTTGGACACTTTAGAGGCAGGAAACATGTTCCCGATGGTGGCGGAGTCCAGAACCAGGGGCCACAGTTTAAGAATAAGGAGTAAGCCATTTAGAACAGAAACGAGGAAACGCCTTTTCTCACAGAGAGTGGTGTCTGTGGAATTCTCTGCCTCAGAGGGCGGTGGAGGCCGGTTCTCTGGATACTTTCAAGAGAGAGCTAGATAGGGCTCTCAAAGATAGCAGAGTCAGAGGATATGGGGAGAAGGCAGGAACGGGTTACTGATTGGGGATGATCAGCCATGATCACATTGAATGGCGATGCTGACTTGAAGAGCCGAATGGCCTACTCCTGCACCTATCGTCTATTGACCTGTGTAGCTTTTCTGCGGGATCTTCGGTTTCCTCCCACATTCCAAACACGTGCAGGTTTGTAGGTTAATTGGCTTGGTATAAATGTAAACATTGTCTCTTGAGTAGGATACTGTGGGGATCGCTGGTCGGTGCGGACTCGGAGGGGCTGAAGGGCCTGTTTCCGCACTGTATCTCTAAACTAAATAATCTAAAATTATGAAAGGTACTGACTCAGGGTAACCTGCTGTTTTGAGGAGTGATTCATCTAAAGTCTATCCTGGCCTGGATCTCACAGGGAGCCAATGAAGGGAGGGAGAAAAATACTGGGGTGAGGTTTAATACTTGCAGGGGGAATACTTACTGATGGGCTGAAGGGACTCATCCTGGGCTAGTACAGACCTGATGGGCTGAAGGGGCTCCTTAAAAAAAAATCTGAGTGAAATCTCAGTGAAAGGCATTTTTTCTGGACTTATCCTGGCCTGTGCCTTTTGGGCCAAAATGCTCTTCCTGGGCAAATACGGGCATTTTGGGCAAAAGGGGCTGGTTTCACGGCTAATAGGGGCATCGTGGGCTGAAATGAGTTTCAGGCCGGCCAAACAACTCATTTCCATTTCCATTTCAATTTCAAGCACAGGGCAGGCGAAACAACTCATCTCATTTACAATTCATTTCCTTTCCCATTTCAGTTTCAAGCACAGGGCAGGCCAAACAAGTCATCTCATTTTCATTAAGGGTTATCAAATAATTTATTGCAAGTACATTGCAGACTCACAGTTCAGTAGACTCACATTTCAGTTGACTCGTAGCCGAATCACAGTTGTGGCCTCTCCGTCGCGATCTTCCAGAGTGACTGACTCGCATCCAGGCATCCGGGGTTTTATAGTCCTGCACTTCAATAAATCTTCTTTCTTTCTAGTCATGTGCTGTACATTGCGATATGGTTTGTTGGACTGTAGGTACAATATATCAGAACAATAATTATTTAAGTGGATTTTGGGTACATGACTATGAATAGTAATGTACATGAATTGGAGCATTAGTCTCGGTGTAATGTGAAGAGTTAACTGCAAGATTGCTGCAACCAATTATTTTAAAACCAATTTGTTTGGAAAGCAGACACATTAGCCTGTTCTGATATAAGAGAGCTTAGGTCCATTCGAATATAGATTGCAAATCTGTACGCTGTAATATAGCTCATCTTTAAAAAAAGATAAATTTAAAAAAATTAAATTTGTTTACTTGAAATAAATGATGGTTACTAAGGATAAGCAACGCCTTGAGTTAGCATTGAGAATCTGTTCTGCATCTTTAGTTTAGTTTAAGATAGACACAAAATGCTTTGTTTCTACTAAGTGCTGGAGTAACTCAACGGGTCAGGCAGCATCTCTGGAGAAAATGGACAGGTGACATTTCGGGTCGGGATATTTCTTCAGACCATGTTTTGGGTCGGGACCCTTCTTTGGACCTTTAGTTTAGTTTACTAATTTGGTGTGGAAACAGGCCTTTCAGCTCACTGAGTCCATGCTGACCAGCGATCACCCATACACTGTGTCTATCCTAAACATCAGAGACAATTTACAGAATTAACCTACAAACCTGCACCTGGAGAAAACCCACACAGTGACAGGGAGAATGTACAGACTTCATACAGACACTCCATACATGCAGTCAGAACTGACCCTGGGTCTATGCTGCGTTAAGGCAGCAACTCTACCACTGCGCCACTGTGCTGCCCTTTCTGGAACAGATTGCTGAACAAATAGTCAATGCGGAACTTGTACATGGCATGAAAAGGTCATGTCATAGAGTCTTATAGCCCATGATCTGCATGGGTTTTCTCACAGATCTTCGGTTTCCTCCCACACTCCAAAGACGTACAGGTTTGTAGGTTAATTGGCTTGGTAAATGTAAAAAATGTCCCAAGTGGGTGTAGGATAGTGTTAGTGTGCGGGGATCGCTGTTCGGGGCGGACCCGGTGGGCAGAAGGGCCCGTTTCCACTGTATCTCTCTAAACTGATCTCTGCCTCCTAATCCCTTTTTCCTGCCTTCTCCCCATAACCCTTGACACCCGTTCTAATCAAGAATTTGTCCATCTTCAAATCCAGTGTTAAAACACATTTGTACTCCCTGGCTTTTGACCATGCCTGAGGCTTTTGCTTCTGTTTGTGGTGTTTTTGATGTTTCTTTATTTTACATGTCTTTTCCTACTATTTCTTTTGATTGTTATTTTTGGTGTGTATTAACTTTTTGTCAATGATTAGTGATGTACAGCACGTTGTTGCAGCTATGTTTGTTTTTAAAGTGCTCTATAAATAAAATTATTATTATTATTATTTTTATTATCTCTGCCTTAAAAATATCCACTGAATTGGCATCCACAGCCCTCTGTGGCAATGAGTTCCACAGATTAACTACCCTCTGAGTAATGAAGTTTCTCCTCACCTCCCTTTTAAAAAGTGAGCCCTTTAATTCTGAGGCTGTGACCTCTGGTCCTAGACTCTTCTACCCCAGTGGAAACATCCTTGCCACATCCACTCCATCTATGCCTTTCATTATTCTGTAAGTTTCAATGAGGTTCCCCTTCAACCTTCTAAACTTCAGCGAGTACAGACCAGTGCTGTCAAACACTCATCATATGCTAACCCACTTATTCCTGGAATCATTCTTCTAAACCTCCTCTGGACCCTCTCCAGAGCCAGCACACCCTTCCTCAGCAATGGGGCCCAAATATGCTCCCCGTACTCCAAATGCGGCCAATTCATTTCATGAATAAGCGCACTGTGGCTTCATATTAAACAATTCTAACTAGATTTTTTTTTTCAGTGTAGTTGTAGTTTAGACAGAATTATAGATACATTTTTAAATAGTGTGATCATGCAGCTTAAATCAATTACTGAAATATATTTACTGTAGCTTGCAAGTACATCTCATAATTACATGGCTATGATCAGTAGAAAGTATTCAAAGTAAAGATTAATAGGCATTCTAGGAACAAATTTTCCAGTTGTCACATTTGAGATGCATTATTCCTGTTCTTTTTTCCTTTTTAATATGATCAGTGGTATGCAGTTGAATAATTTTAGTTCATTTATTAGATTAGTTACAGATCAGGTAAGGCCCGAGCAGTGAAAATAGAAATTAAATTGACTATAGCAATGAGATTTTGTGCTGCAAAAAACATTACCGTATTGGCGGAGTGTTTCTGCAAGATTACACCAGTTTTATTGCGACAATTTAGAGTCATAGCGTCGCACACCGTGGAAACAGGTCCATCGGCCCAACATGTCCCATCTTCTCTCAGTCCGCCTGAACGTACCTGATCTCCTGGTTGCTAAACCCTTTCTCCTTCCCATTGCCACACAGACCTTTCTGGCCCCTCCATTGTCAGAGTGAGGTTAAATGCAAATTTGAGAAACAGCATCTCATCTTCCGCTTGGGCCGTGGTATGAATATATTGATTTCTCTAACTTCAAGTAAGCCCAGCATTCCCTCTCTCTCTATCCCTCCCCCACCCAAGTCGCACCAGCTTCTCGTTTTCACCCTACGAACAGCCTGTTTCCATTACCATTGTTACTTGTTTTGCACATCTTTCATTCATTGTTCTTTATCTCTCATCATCATCCTCTATATCTCTCGTTTCCTTTTTCCCAAACTAGTCCAAAGAAGGGTCTCGACCAGAAACATCACACATTCCTTCACTCCAGAAATGCTGCCTGTCCGGCTGAGTTACTCCAGCTTTTTGTGTCTATCTTTGGTTTAAATCAGCATCTGCAGTTCCATCTGCAGTCCCGTCTACACGAGTCCCACCTGCATGCGATTGGCCCATATCCCTCTAAACCTGTCCTAGCCAAGTACCTGTCTAAACTTTGCGATAGTACCTGCCTCAACTACCTCCGCCAGCAGCTCGTTCCATACACACAGCACCCTTTGTGTAAAATAAATTGCCCCATAGGTTTTATTAAATCTCCCCCCACCTTAAACCTGTGTCTTTTGTCTCTCCATTCCCCTTCTCTGGGCAATTACCCGATCTATTCCTCTCACTATTTTGTACACTTCTATAAAATCACCCCTCATCCTCCTGTGCACCATGGAGTAGAATCCTAACCTACTCAATTTGTACTTACTGTAACTATATCAAAGATACAGGGGCTTTTATCACAGATTGTGTTTCATGCAATTTGAGTTTACCTGCCTTTTGTGCACGTTTTAAAAATATTCCATTGAAACCAGCCACTATTTTCACAATTGGCCTTCTCTCCAAGATGAATCAAATACCACTGGGACTTTACTACTGTAATTGCAGTAATTTGCAGGCCTGTAGATGAGCCTTCAAAAGGCAAGCTGAATCTTTTGGGAGCAAGAATATTAATGGAAACTTTTTGAATGAATGTACATTTTAGAATCTTGAAGCAGCTAGCTCTTTATGTCTATCAACTAGAAAGTGGTTGAGTATATTTTATAAAAATCATTTTCACTTAAGTAAAATCTAGTTACATATAAGCAGTGGATTGACACTGTGATTAAAAATTTTGATTTTTTTTTCCTCTGATTTAACTCATTTTCAACTCTATTAATCAAACTTCTTCCAAGTTACCACTGTTAACTATTTCAGTGAATACATTTGAAAGGAATGTTTTTAAATGGCTTCAAAATGATGCCTGATTGCACAGATCTGTGGTAGATTTAGGGAGAGAACGATGTGCAAAAATGAGCTTGAAGAAAAAACTCGTAAGTTATAGGAGCAGTATCAGGCCGTTCAGCAAGGGAATACAAATAGAACTTTCGAAATGGCTGTTCATATCGTTCATCAATTGTCTTAATTCCAATTAACCATTTCATTACGCTATGCTTTTGCGGTCCTCTATCTTTGAGAGAATCATTCAAACACTGTTTAATTCACTCAATTTGTTCAGTATTTATCATAGTGCAGTGGCACCTAGTGATTAGGCCACTCTTGCTTTGCGAACCCTCGGCAGTCGGGGATAAGGTCACAGAGTATTGGGGTGTACCCTAGTATATAAGAGCCGACCTTCCCTCTCTCGATCTCTTCCTCTTTCTTCACGAGAGTGTCCTGTCACCTTAGCAGGAGCTCAGCTCAAGCCCACGAGGCAACAGCCTCTCAGCGGCAACAATGACTATTATGTTAGAGTGCTAAACGTGCACGTATATCTTAACTATAATGACTGAATAAAGAAATCATTTATTCACAATGTTTGTGCCTCTACAATTGAGTCATAGAGTGATACAATGTGGAAACAGGCCCTTCAGCCCAACCTGCCCACACCGGCCAACATGTTCCAGCTGCACTAGTCTCACCTGCCTGCACTTGGTCCTTATCCCTCCAAATCTGTCCTATCCATGTACCTGTCTAACTGTTTCTTAAATGATGGAATAGTCCCAACCTCAACTGCCTCCTCTGGCAGCTTATTCCATGCACCCACCACCCTTACTAGGAATCCTCAGATTCCTATTAAATCTTTTCCCCTTCACCTTGAATCTATGTCCCCTGGTCCTCGATTCCCCTACTCTGGGAAAGAGACTCTGTGCATCTACCCGATATGTTCCTCTCATGATTTGTACACTTCTACAAGATCACCCCTCACCCTCCTGCACTCCAAAGAATAGAGACCCAGCCTACTCAACCATGGGATTTATTTATTGAATGGGTTGTTCGTAGGGAGGGAAGATTTGAGTTGCAATTCTGCTTGGAATCATAGAATTATTATGGCACTAAAGGAAGCCATTCAGCCCATTGAATGACAACAGCCCCATTTCCCCATTCTTTCCCTGTAGACTAGAAAATTATTTTCCTCACAGAACCAATCTACAAATTTCGGAAGATTGACACAAAATGCTGGAGTAACTAAGCGGGACAGGCAGCATCTCTGGAGTGAAGGAATTGATGACGTTTCGGGTCAGGAGTGTCAGGGGAGAGGGATTCCAGAGATATGGAAGGGTAAGGTGTGAAAATGACAGATCAAAGCAGACGATGCTAAGGAAATATAGAATGGTTCGTTGTTAGCTGAGGGGAAGGTGACAAGGAGGCACACATTCAGTAAAATAAGTAAGTAAGTAACTTTATTGGCCAAGTATTCACATAGAAGGAATTTGCCTTGGTGCTCCGCCCACAAGTAACAACATGACATACGGTGACAGTTACGAATGACTCAGAAAACATTCAACATTAATAATAATAAAATATTAATGATAAAACACCATTGATCAAGCATGTAAACCAACAAAATACCAGATCAAAGCGAGGCTACAGATTTTTGGCTGTTGAATAGAGCAACTACTCGTGGATAAACGAGTTTTTACGTCTGGCTGTGGCAGCTTTGACAGTCCGGAGTCGCCTTCCAGAGGGAAGTGATTCAAAGAGTTTGGGGCCAGGGTGAGAGAGGTCAGAGATGATCTTGCCCGCTAATCAGAAGGACATTAATCAGAAACTAGTCGGAGAACTGGGGTGGGTGTTTCCATTGTATGCCTCTTTGTCATTAATGACACTCCCGCACTTTTTGTCTTTCCTTGGTAAACCAGCACCTGCAGTTCCTTGTTTTCACTTCTTCTTTCTTCTTTCATTGATATTTACTTAACTGCATGGTTTATATTGTAGCCTCATTATTTTAGAGGTGTATCAAATCATGAAAGAAATAGATTGGGTACACACACACAGTCTCTTGCCCAGAGTTGAGGAGTCGAGGACCAGAGGACATAGGTTTAAGATGAAGAATGTGTTCCCTGTCTCCTGTCTCCATCAATGTTGTGAATGTGCAGTTTACCAGGGAGTACAAATACCTGGGAGTGTACCTGGACAGTAAGCTGGACAGTCCAGGAATGCTGAGGCCCTGTACAAGAAGGGACAGAGCCGCCTGTACTTTTTGAGAATGCTCCGCTCCTTCAACATCTACAGTGAGATGCTGCAGATGTTCTACTAAATGGTGGTAGCCAGTGCCATCTTCTTTGCTGCCGTGTGCTGGGGCAGCAGGCCGAAGGCCGCGGATGCCAATAGGATCAACAAACTCATTGGAATGCTGGCTCTGTCCTGGGGGCGGGAGGTGGCCTTGGAGGGGAGGATGCTCCTCAAACTGGGGAGCCTCCTGGACAATACAGACCCCCCCCCCCCCCCCCCCCCCCCCCCCCCCCCCCCCCCCCCCCCCCCCAATGACCCCACTGGTCAACCTGAGGAGGACCTTCAACGACAAACTGGTACCACCAAGATGCAGGACAGTTCTCCACAGGAGATACTTCTTCCCTGTGGCTATCAACTCCCCCCCTTCTGTCGAGGGGTAAACTGAGACTGCATCCCCCCCCCCCCCCCCCTCCCTCCCCCCACCTACTCAATCTTTGCACATGCCCAAAGCCTGACCACTCATCACTTTAGTTTCATATGTTCATGTTTCATGTATTTTGTGTTTTTTATGACTGCTGGCAAATTAATTTCCCTCCTGGGATAATTAAAGTTGTATCGGATTGTGAAAGGGGAAAGATTTAATAGGAATCTGAGGGCTATCTTTCATACAAAAGGTGTTGGGTGTATGGAACAAGCTAGCAGAGGACGTAGTTGAGGCAAGTACTATTGCAACGTTTAAGAAACAATTAGACTGGTACAGTACATGGATTGGACAGGTTTGGAGGAAAATGGGCCAAACGCAGGCAGGTGGGACGTGTAGCTGGGACATGTTGGTCGGTGTGGGCAAGTGGGCTGAAGGGCCTGTTTCCATGCTGTATGACTATGACTATAATTCCGCCAGGCATATGATATACTGCTGAAATAAGTACCAATGCAATTTACTGTTGCTACAGTAACAACCTCTTATCTACTTTCTTTGCATGTAGCAATTTCTGTGCAATCTGTTTCATTAGAGGTCATGTTATTTTTCCATGGTTAATGTTTGCATGGTTGAAAGGTGTCATTCTATCGAGCTGCTGAAGCTGTTTCCCACTTTTAAATAACATTTAAGGACTGAAAGGTTGTCACAAAGCAATTGGGTGAAGAATTACCTATAGCAATGAGCGTGTAGTCACCAGGAATTGAAAGAGGCAAACTGCGAATCAGGTGTCAGCTGCAGACACAGTCAGATGCTAAAAGGTTATTTGTTACAACGAAAGTACATGGAAGATTGTATCAGCATTGTGTGGAGAAGTGATGATAAGTGTCCTTTCAACTGTGGTTCAAGTTCAGGACTCTGCAGGCAAAAGAATAGGCGATGTTTTGGGTCGTAGCTTTTCCCCGAGCAAGGAATTCCACGTGGAGTGAAGGGCCTGTCCCACTTACGCAATTTTTTCCGGCGACTGCAGGCGACTAGGCTGTCGCCACATGGTCGTAGGTTGACGCCTGTAAGGTCGTGAGTAGTCTCCTCAAGTCCTCTAAAGAGTCGTAACGTTTTTCTTGTCGCTGCTGGATTTTGAAATGTTCAAAACCTTTCGGCGACTGTAACTTGTCTTCTCCTGTCTTTTCCTGTCGTAGGGTTGTCACCAGGTGATGTAGGTTGTCGCCGGGTGCTGGCTTCGGTGAATTCCATTGGCGACTACCTACGTCCACCGGCGACAGGTACCGGCGACTGAATTGTCTTCAGTTGTCGCCGACAGGGTCAGTGGACGTAGGTTGACTTTGTTTGTCGCAGTTTTCCGCCTGTGTGGTCGTGGGTGGACGTCCTAATGGGTCGCCGGTTGCCGGTAGTGCCTACCTAACGTCACCTGTCCCTTTTCTCCAGAGATTCAGCCTGACCCACTAAGTTACTCCAAAATAACATTGTCCTAACATTGTCCCACACACACTTGGGACAATTTTCAATTATACCGAGCCAATTAACCTACAAACCTGTACGTCTTAGGAGTGCGGGAGGAAACCCAACGCCGGTCACGGGGAGAACGTACAAGCTCCGTACAGACAGCACCTGTAGTCGGGATGGAACCCGGGTCTCTGGCGCTGTAAGGCAGCAACTCTACCGCTGCGCCACCGTGCCGCCCTATCTTCGGTGTAAACCAGCATCAGCAGTTGTTTCCTATACCTGTTATTGCAAACTGCTATGGGATGCCCAGAGGCCATGCAGCGCACTGCAAGCTTTACCTCATTTTTGTGGATTTGAAATGACTTCTGATCTTTCAATTTGAAGATTCAGCCGTGTTAGCCGTATGTGATACACGTGAGAATCATTTCATGGAATTGGATAGATATTATTTTCACTTGTGTTGCTGTATAATGCATCAAATATAGAACCTAGCACTCAAAGAAGCCCCACAGTGTTACTCTGGCCTGAATATCATAAAAAACATGTTTCTAGGGTTGAACCACTAATCACTCTTTAGTCAGAATGTCATGCAGTCATGTAGTTACAAAGCATTGTAACAGGCCCTTCGACCCATATCAAGATGCCCTGTCTAGACTAGTCCCACCTCCCTGCGCTTGGCCCATATTCCTCTAAACCTTTCCTATCCATGTACCTGTCCAAATGTATTTTAAATGTTGTTATAGTACCTGCATCAACTACCTCCTCCGGCACTTTGTTCCTCTGTGTGAAAAAAGTTGCCTCTCAGGTTCCTATTAAATCTTTCCCCCCTCACCTTAAACCTGAGTCCTCCAGTTCTCGATTCCCCTACTCTGGGCTAGACACTCTGTGTGTCTGCCTGATCAATTCCAAGCATAATTGTGCATGCTAAATGGTACTCCAGCATTTTATGTCTTTCTTTGGTAAACCAGCATCATAGATCAACCTGACCAAAATGTATGTTAAGGGTGTTAAAGTACCTGCCTCAAGGACTTACTCTGGCAGCTCGTTCCATAGACCCACCACCCTGTCCATAGAAATGATTTGGTGACTTGTTTTCATGGAGATATTAATGCAGAACGGGAATATTGACAAGTGGAATAATTCCAAGCTTTCAGAAACTAGGGCTTGTTATAGAGGACTTTCATTCCAGAATAATAAACTTAGTGTTCAAATGGCAAAACTATTGATCACTGGCCGTGTGCCAGGGCAGTCATTTTGATAAGTGTGTCCGCGTTACTGAGGTTATTTGTGGCGATTCTCCCGTTGCAATATACAGTTTGTGGAACTCAAACAGGAGGCATTTGCAGCTAATAGAATAATAAGCACTCAGCTAGCACCTCCCACATCTCAGGAAGTCCCAAATGATCATAGTCAATGAATTACTTTTGAAGTCAACTTATGATGTAAGGGTACATGGCAGTCATTATCCCTTGGTGAGGATCAACAAACTGGCTTAACACTATAGCTCAATGATAATTCACAGGTTGTTCTGCTATAACCTGATAGTTACGCTCTTTAAAAAAAAAAACCTCGTGTTACTGAAAATCATGCTACAAATCATATTATCACAAAGTTTAAGAAACCTCGTTGATTGCCAATCACCCCCCCCCCCAGACACTCCTTCCACCAGGAAAAAAATAATTGCACTACTATGACTGTATGCACGTAAATATATTTATTTATTGCTCATATTCTATGTCGCTCTTCTAGGGAGATGCTAACTGCATTTCGTTGTCTCTGTACTGTACACTGCACAATGACAATTAAGTTTGAATCTGAATCTGAATCTGATTTAGACAGGTACACATATAGGACAGGTTTAGAGGGATATGGGCCAAATGCTGGCAGGTAGGACAAGACATGTTGGTTGGAGTGGGCAAGTTGGGTCGAAGGGCCTGTTCCCATGCTGTATGACTATGACTCTAATAGTGGAAAGGGGGTTGGTGTCGGGAGAGTTTCAGGCTTGCAATAGCAATGTTAATCTTTCCTGCAGTTATCAAAAAAAGTATTTTTCAGTTGCAATATTTTTTATTTTTTTACTGTAAATAATAACGGCTGTATGTTACATTGTGTGATAGATTACCATTACACAAGTGTCGACAGAAGCAATTGCTTGTCAATTTCAATGGCCGCTCACAGATAAGATGACATCTGAGTTCTTAAAAGACAATAGTGTCTGATTACAGTGGGGAGGTGACATGGAAATAATCTTCTCTCCCTCTACTGTTTAAATCCAAGACAGCCTGTTTTCTGCATGTCAACTTCCAAAGTAACTTTTGAATGTTTCTCTACATCCAGATTGGAGTCTTGGCCTGTGTATTACTAAACTAAACCAATCTTTGCTGCCTTCAGTGCATTTCATCATTTCTTGAACTGGCTGGGGACTGACTTCTATGATGATAGGAACAACAGAACTGTAGAGGGAATCATTCACTGAGCAGTTGCAGCTCAAGACTGATAGTCGTGCCTTACCCTTGACTTAGGCATTTGTCGACTGCCACAGCTGAGGATGGCACTTGTCATGGACATCCTTCTATTCACTTGTGTAGGGAGGTACTGCAGATGTTAGTTTATACCAAAGGAAGACACAAAGTGCTGGAGTAACTCATTGGGTCAGGCAGCATCTTTAGTTTTTAGTTTTTTTTTGTTTCAGCGATATAGCGAGGAAACGGGGCCCTTAAGCCCACCGAGTCAGCGCCGACCAGCGATCCTCGCGCAGTAACTCCATCCGACACACACTAGGGAACATTTTAATTCGTACCAAGCCAATTAACCTACAAACCTTGGCCTTTGTGTGGGAGGAAATCGTAGATCTCAGAGAAAGCCCATGCGGTCGTAGAAAAATAGGTGCAGGTAGACCATTCGGCCCTTTGTGCCAGCACCACCATTCAATAAACAATAGACAATAGGTGCAGGAGTAGGCCATTCGGCCCTTCGAGCCAGCACCGCCATTCAATGTGATCATGGCTGATCATCCCCAATCAGTACCCTGTTCCTGCCTTCTCCCCATATCCCCTGACGCCGTTATTTTTAAGAGCCCTATCTAGCTCTCTCTTGAAAGCATCCAGAGAACCTGCCTCCACCGCGCTCTGTGGCAGAGAATTCCACAGACTCACCACTCTCTGTGAGGAAAAAGTGTCTCCTCGTCTCTGTTCTAAATGGCTTACTCATTATTCTTAAACTGTGGCCCATGGTTCTGGACTCCCCCAACATCGGGAACATGTTTCCTGCCTCTAATGTGTCCAAGTCCTTAACAATCTTATATGTTTCAATGAGAATGCCTCTCATCCTTCTAAACTTCAGAGTGCAGAAGCCCAGCTGCTCCATTCTCTCAGCAGATGATAGTCCCACTATCCCGGGCATTAACCTTGTAAACCTACGCTGCACTCCCTCAATAGCAAGAATGTCCTTCCTCAAATTACGTGACCAAAATTAGGGGATTCAATATGATCATGGCTGATCATCTAAAATCAGTACCCCGCTCCTGCTTTTTCTCCATATCCCTTGATTCCTTTAGCCCCTAGAGCTAAATCTAACTAGAGAACGTACAAACTCCGTAGCAACTCCACCACTGTGCCACCGTGCTAATCGAAGATAGACATAAAGTGTTGCAGTGACTCAGCGGGTCAGGCAGCATCTCTGGAGAAAAAGAATGGGTGACGTTTCGGGTCGGGACCCTTCTTCAGAATTCTAAACTTCTGGCAGCCTGAAGAAGGGTTCTGACCCGAAACGTCACCCATTCATTTTCTCCAGAGATGCTGCCTGACAGGCTGAGTTACTCCAACGTTTTGTGTCTATCTCCTATGAGGTTTTTGTTTGTCACCACCACCAATTATGATTGAATGTGACAGAGCAATGACGTTTTAATATTGGTTACAGGCTTATTTAACTCGGCCTGTATTCTATTGTTTCATGATCTTCCAGCAAACAATTCCCCCTCAATCAATACCATAAAGCACAAATAAATTGGCCATTTGTTGATTTGTTTGTGGAAACTTGCTGTACACTCATAAATATACAACAGTGACTGTGTTGGAGAAAGTCATTCATTGATTGTGAAGTAATTTAAGACTCCGTGGGGTGGTGTTAGGTGAACTGTTAAAACAAAAGTGATTTGGCTGATTATAATCTATATAAACGTATATGTATCCATGCTGAGTCATAGCATCTGAAATCTGGGTGGCGATTGGATTCTAAACATTGTAACAATGCCTCGAACAGATTTCAGAGCTGTGTCATTTTCTGAGCTGTTGCATTATTCCAAATAAGGTGACCTCTGCAATATCTGCTGTAACCCTTTTCTGCAGAGGCATTAATATTCATTGTAAGCATAATCGGTGATTTTGTTATTGTATATTATAATCCACCTCATGTATCAGTTGGACCAAAATTTAATGTCGAATCACAAATCTATTTTTATTTCAATTTTTTTTCTCCCCTTTTTTACAAATTGCATCGCTGGTATTATCAGTAGTTTTCTATAAATTGTTTTTCTTTTTCATAAATTCTGTGAAGTAAAGCATGTAAATTATTTAGTGTGAAAGTTAACCTAAATTATTCATGCTGTCTATTGCTGTGAGAAATAGTTTTTGATTGTATATAGCATGGTGCTATATAATAATTCTCATCGCCATAAAGCATATTTTAAACATTTTAATTTATCAGTTTAGTTTAGAGATACCGCGCAGAAACAAGCCCCATAGCCCAGCGAGTCCACGCCCACCAGCGATCCCCGCCCACTAGCACTATCCTACACACACGAGGGACAATTTACGATCTTTACTGAAGTCAATGAACTTGCCAACCTCGAGGTCTTTGGGGGTGCAGGAGAAAACCCACGCAATCTCCATGCAGACAGCACCCGTAGTCAGGATCATACCCGGGTCTCTGGTGCTGTAAGGCAGCAACTCTACTGATGCCCCACCGTGTGGCCCTTGGAGTTATGCCCCTGTCCCACTTAGGAAACCTGAACGGAAACCTCTGGAGACTTTGTGCCCCACCCAAGGTTTCCGTGCGGTTCCCGGAGGTTTTTGTCAGTCTCCCTAATGGTCGATGTTTATGTTCCGGCGATTATTTCAAAAAATTCAAAACCGGCCGCGACTAAAAATAGGTTGCTGTTTTAAAAATCGGTAATATTTTAGTGGAAGCCGGTTGCGATGCTAGTTGAAGGTGGTTGCCGGAGGTTGTAGGTAGTAGTGGAAGGTAAGACCTCCCCGGTGGAGTAGAACTGGGTGAAAAAAAGATCTTACCTTCCAGAGTGGTCTCTTTGAGCACAGAGTGGGCTCTTTGTAGAGGCTGCCTAGTCATCTGCCAATTTGCAGACGTCTGCTTTGATGCTGGTGAGAAGAAGGGCTGGGAGAACTTAATTTGCTTGCCTGCTACTGATCATAGAAACATAGAAATTAGGTGCAGGAGTAGGCCATTCGGCCCTTCGAGCCTGCACCGCCATTCAGTATGATCATGGCTGATCATCCAACTCAGTATCCCATACCTGTCTTCTCTTCATACCCTCTGATCCCCTTAGCCACAAGGGCCACATCTAACTCCCTCTTAAATATAGCCAATGAACTGGCCTCAACTACCCTCTGTGGCAGAGAGTTCCAGAGATTCACCACTCTCTGTGTGAAAAAAAGTTTTTCTCATCTCGGTTTTAAAGGATTTCCCCCTTATCCTTAAGCTGTGACCCCTTGTCCTGGACTTCCCCAACATTGGGAACAATCTTCCTGCATCTAGCCTGTCCAACCCCTTAAGAATTTTGTATGTTTCTATAAGATCCCCTCTCAACCTCCTAAATTCTAGAGAGTATAAACTAAGTCTATCCAGTCTTTCTTCATAAGAGTCCTGACATCCCAGGAATCAGTCTGGTGAACCTTCTCTGCACTCCCTCTATGGCAATAATGTCCTTCCTCAGATTTGGAGACCAAAACTGTACACAATACTCCAGGTGTGGTCTCACCAAGACCCTGTACAACTGCAGTAGAACCTCCCTGCTCGTATACTCAAATCCTTTTGCTATGAAAGCTAACATACCATTTGCTTTCTTCACTGCCTGCTGCACCTACATGCCTACTTTCAATGACTGGTGTACCATGACACCCAGGTCTCGCTGCATCTCCCCTTTTCCTAATCAGCCAGATAATAGTCTGCTTTCCTGTTTTTGCCACTAAAATGGATAACCTCACATTTATCCACATTATACTGCATTTGCCAAACATTTGCCCACTCACCCAAGGCAAGGCAAGGCAAGGCAAGTTTATTTGTAACAACAAGGTAATTCAAAGTGCTTTACATAAAACATTATAAGCATTGGAAAGAAACACATGTGAAATGACATTTAGATGTAAAACGATTATTAGATTATTCAGATAAAATAATTACTAAATTAAAAGCAATCAAATAAAATATTTAAAATTGAATAAAACCAGGAATAGAAGTTACAGTGCAATATAGGTAATTAATAAATTGCATTGTTTACTGAAAGGCAGCGGCAAACAGAAAAGTCTTCAGTCTAGATTTAAAAGAGCTGAGAGTTGCAGCAGACCTGCAGTTTTCTGGGAGTTTGTTCCAGATATGTGGTGCATAAAAACTAAATGCTGCCTCTCCATGTTTAGTTCTGACTCTGGGGACACAGAGCAGACCTGTCCCAGACGATCTGAGAGGTCTGGGTGGTTCGTAGCTAAGCAGAAGATCAGAAATATATTTTGGCCCTAAACCATTCAGTGCTTTGTAAACCAACAGTAGTATTTTGAAATCAATTCTTTGACAGACAGGAAGCCAGTGTAAAGACCTCAGAACTGGAGTAATGTGATCTACTTTTTTGGTCTTAGTGAGGACTCGAGCAGCAGCGTTCTGAATTAACTGCAGCTGTCTGATCGACTTTTTAGGGAGACCTGTAAAGACACTGTTACAGTAGTCGAGCCTGCTGAAAATAAATGCATGGACAAGTTTTTCCAAATCCTGCTGAGACATAAGTCCTTTAATCCTTGATATATTCTTTAGGTGATAGTAGGCTGACTTTATGACTGTTTTTATGTGGCTGTTGAAGTTCAGGTCTGAGTCCATGACTACTCCTAACCCAGCCTATCCAAGTCACCTTGCAGTTTCCTAGCATCCTCTTCACAGCTAACACTGCCCCCCAGCTTAGTGTCATCCGCAAACTTAGAGCTATTGCCTTCAATTCCCTCATCCAGATCATTAATATATATTGTAAATAGCTGGGGTCCCAGCACTGAGCCTTGCGGTACCCCACTAGTCACTGCCTGCCATTGTGAAAAGGACCAGTTTACTCCTACTCTTTGCTTCCTGTTTGCCAGCCAGTTCTCTATCCACATCAATACTGAACCCCCAATGCCGTGTGCTTTAAGTTTGTATACTAATCTCTCATGTGGGACCTTGTCGAAAGCCTTCTGGAAGTCCAGATACACCACATCCACTGGTTCTCCCCTATCCACGCTACTAGTTACATCCTCGAAAAATTCTATAAGATTCGTCAGACATGATTTACCTTTCGTAAATCCATGCTGACTTTGTCCAATGATTTCACCACTTTCCAAATGTGCTGCTATCCCATCTTTAATAACTGACTCTAGCAGTTTCCCCACTCCCGATGTTACACTAACTGGTCTGTAATTCCCCGTTTTCTCTCTCCCTCCCTTCTTTAAAAAGTGGGGTTACGTTTGCTACCTGCCAATCCTCAGGAATTACTCCAGAATCTAAAGAGTTTTGAAAGATTATTACTAATGCATCCACTATTTCTGGAGCTACTTCCTTAAGTACTCTGTGTTGTGGTTAAATAGCTGTGCCATTAGCTTCATAGTTGTCTTTGCTGTAAAGCCCAGCCAAATAGCTTAACTTCATGGGAGCATTTTCCACGCAGCCATGTGTGTCTAATGAGAACGCAGATTGGAAACAGAACTCCAGATATTGCAGTTGATTTGCCCCCACGAGCAATGGGATTGAGATGGTCCTTTGGTGCTGCAAATTCAGCTTTTTAGTCTATTCATTCGGAGTTATAAACGTGGATTCAGGACCCACCTGTCATTCTGGCTGGAGGGAATCTTTCCCACGTTTGATTTGACATCATCTTGTGACTGCGGTGTCAGGCTAGATTTGCAGAGTGTTCAGGAATTGGGCCCCGGGGCATCTTTTGAAACTTTGGTGTTAATTTCTGCATATGCAAAGACGATTTAAAAAGAGCGCCAAAGGCCCGGTTCAAGTGTTTTCCATGAAGGTCGGAGAGAAGCAGCAGAAGTAGCAAGAGCTCGTATTGGCTGGAAGTAGGTGAGTCAGAGGGAAAGAAGATTTAAAAAGAGCACCAAAGACCCAGATTCGAGTAATTTACAAATTAGCCCTAAAGTAGTTGATGAGGTAACAGATAAAGTAATCGTCAGCTGTTGGGAGAGAGCTCTAAGCACAGAAAGAGGGACGAGATGTAGAAGGCACACAGAACAAATGAATGAAAGATATGCAAAAAGCAACGATGATCAAGGAAAGGTGGAGTCCACAATGGTCCATTGTTGGCTGCGGAGTAGGTAATAATAGGTTATACAGACAGTGAAATTCAACACGATGACAGTGAGATTAGTAGGCCAACTAGGGTGGGGGGAGGAGAGAGAGAGAGGGGATACAAGGGTTACTTGGAGTTAGCGAAATTTCTACTTGAAGTTATGGAACCTTCACAGTTGGTAACTTGTGTAAGAAGGAACTGCAGATTCTGGTTTACACCGACGATAGATACACAATGTTGGAGTCAGGCGGCATCTCTGGAGAAAAAAAATAGGTGACGTTTAGGGTCTTGACCCTTCTTCAGACAGTCAGAAGAGAGGGGAAAGTAGAGGGTTGAAAAGGTACAGAACAAATCAGAGCCGGCATTGATGACTCAAGAAAGGTGGAGCCCACAATGGTCCATTGTTGGCTGTGGAAGAGTTGAGAATAAAAGGGTACAAACAGTGAAACTAGCAAGACAGCTGAAATGGGGGGGGGGGGGGGGGCGGGGAGGGAGTGAGATGGAATGCAAGGGTTGCTTGAAGGTAGAAATATTCATACTGTTGGCTTTTTACTAGTTAGTAGTTAGCTTCCCTGGTGGTCTAGATTCAGTGCTCTGACTGCTGCGGCCTGGGTTCGATTCCTGGTCAGGGAAATGCAACTTTTGGAGTGGCACAGTGGTGCAGCAGTTGAGTTGTTGCCTTACAGCGCCAGGTACCTGGGTTTGACCCTTACCACGAGTGCTGTCCGTACGGAGTTTGCACGTTCTCCCCATGACCTGCGTGGGTTTTCACCAGTTTTCTCGCACACTCTAAAGATGTGCAGGTTTGCAAGTTAATTGTAAATTGCCCCAAGTTTGTAGGGTAGTGCTAGTGTACTGGGTGATCATTGGTCGGTGCAGACTCAGTGGGTCGAAAGGCCTGTTTCCACGCTATATCTCTAAAGTCAAAAGTCTAAAGGAGATTTGTACTGATTTTTGTGGTTTATAAAGCTGTAATTTGCTGCTGTGGGCAATTCTGAAACCCTTAAAAGATATCAAGCCGATCTTCCATAGGGAATGCTAATGCAAGGCTACCTTTTCCTCTAGGATGCCTTACCGTCCACCTCGAGATATGATCTGCTTTGATGGAGTAACAGCATTTTGTGGCTATTAATTTTGAGAATGCTTCAAAAAAATATTTCCTGAGTACTCGCATACCCAGAGGAAACAAAACAATGTTGCTCAACCAGTGTCCATTCAGTGTGCAGTAAAAAAGAAATAGAAATAAAAATACATATATCATGAACAAATTAAACACTCTACTCTCTACTAAACATCAACAGGCGTTCCGATCGGCAGCGGCACGACAGTGACTTTGCTGCAGTGTATCCAGGTTGGTGGTTGGTGCGCGATACTTTGGCAGGGGGCAAAGTCCGTTTATCAGTCTTATAGCCTGCGGGAAGAAGTTGAGGAGCATCCTGCTGGTTTTGCACCTAATGCTCCTGTACCTCTTCCCAGATGGCAGGATGGAGAATGTGATGCGATGGGTGGTAGGGGTCTTTGATGGTGGAGATGGCTCTGCTGATACATCTCTTCCTGTATAGGTCCAGCAGGAAAGGGAGTGGAGTACCAATAATCCAATAATCCTGATATGTCTGATTAAAGATAGTCCTGGGCTTCATGAGGTGGTTGGACTTCTTGATTGATAAGGTTACGGGGAGAAGGCAGGAGAATGGGGTTGGGGGAAAAGTAGATCAGCCATGATTGAATGGCAGAGTAGACTTGATGGGTCGAGGCCTAATTCTTCTCCTATGCCTTATGGACTTCTCCCACGTTGCCTGTTCTCATTCTCTGCTGGAGTCTTGATGAAGCTTTGTTAGCTTTGTTAGGTGAAGGTTTGTGACGCAGATATAATAGGTTCTGGGCTGTTCAGAATACTTTATAAAATCTCCAAACACCTCGACCTTGTATTGCCTTTGAAATCAGTTATGGAGAGAGGAGGGTTTCTCATTTGGCTTTTTGATCTCAAACAAGAGTCTTCCATTTTTCTTTCAACACAATTAGACAATGTGCTGGCTGTCCTTGATATTGAAGGACAAACATTGTAATAAATGTTTTATTCGGACATTGTTTGCTCTGTCACAGGATTCTACTTCCTTCATCTATATATTACTAAAAGTTTCACCTTGTATGTATGTTCGGATTGCGGTTATGATTTAGCATACATTACACAATTCATTTGACCCAAGACTTGACATCAAGTGAAAGTAAAAAGAAAGGAGGTATGGCTTTATGTCTTCAGACTTTTACTTTAGAGATACAGTGAAAAAGGGCCCTTCAGCCCACCAAGTCCACCCCAACCAGCGATCACCAGCATTATCCTACGGCACTAGGGAGAATTATCCACATCCACTCTATTCAGGCCTTTGACTAGTCGAAGGTCACTTTGACATTGTTACATTGAACAATAAGAACAGAATTGAAAGGTTAGGCTAGATGAACTGTTGCGATGGTAAACCTGCAGCTTGTAAGTTTAAAATTCTCTCAAGGCAAAAAATTGCATACAGAGTGACAAATTTACAATTGCGATCTTCAGCTAAGCAGAAGGCTGCACCTCCCGTGGGTGGTTTCTTTGTAAAGGACTGCCTGGCGATCTGCAGATCTTGGTTCATGTGAGCAGAGTAAATTCTTTACTGTATATCACACAGAGTAACAAGACTGCATCAGACCGATATTAGTTGTACAGAGCAGGTCCCACGAATAACGTGAGGCTATCCACTTTGGTGGCAAGAACGGGAAGGCAGATTATTATCTGAATGGTGTCAGGTTAGGAAAAGGGGAAGTACAACGAGACCTGGGTGTCCTTGTGCATCAATCATTGTAAGTAAGCATGCAGGTACAACAGGCAGTGAAGAAAGCTAATAGCCTTCATAACGCGAGGAGTTGAGTAGAGGAGCAAAGAGGTCCTTCTGCAGTTGTACAGGCGACTGGTGAGACCACACCTGGAGTCTTGTGTGCAGTTTTGGTCTCCAAATTTGTGGAAGGACATTCTTGCTATTGAGGGAGTGCAGCGTAGGTTCACAAGGTTAATTGCCGGGATGGCGGGACTGTCATATGATGAAAGAATGGAGCGACTTGGCTTGTATTCACTGGAATTTAGAAGGATGAGAGGGTATCTTATAGAAACATAAAATTATTAAGAGATTGGACACGCTAGATGCAGGAAACGTGTTCCCGATGTTGGGGGTCCAGAACCAGGGCCACAGTTTAAGAATGAGGGGGAGGCCATTTTGAACTGAGATGTGGAAAAAAAAGTTCACCCACAGAGTTGTGAATCTGTGGAATTCACTGCCTCAGAAGGCAGTGGAGGCCGATTCATTGGATGCATTCAAAAGAGAGTTAGATAGAGCTCTTTGGGCTAGCGGAATCAAGGGGTATGGGGAGAAGGCAGGAAAGGGGTAATGATTGTGGATGATCAGCCATGATTACATTGAATGGTCGTGCTGTCTCAAAGGACCTACTCCTGCACCTATCGTGTATGTATCTATGTATCTATATCTGGACATATTATCTGTCAGGGTTATTTTTAAACAAAGCACCTCAGTGCACTCATTGCCTTGCTGGACAGTAACATTACGTGTGTGTGTGTCTCTTTAATCCAAAATATCAAAAATCAAAATATTTATAAAAATTAAACACAAAATGCTGGAGTAACAGAGAGACAGGCAGCATCTCTGGAGAGAAGGAATGGGTGACGTTTCAAGTCGAGACCCTTTTTCGGACCCGAACACGAAACGTCATCCATTCCTTCTCTCCAGAGATGCTGCCTGACCCGCTGAGTTACTCCAGCATTTTGTGTCTATCTTCGGTGTAAACCAGCATCTGCAGGTATTTCCTACACATTGATAAAATTAATTTGTTGTATACGCCCGTCTGCCTGAGTCAGCGATTGTTTGGATGAAAGGTAAAGAGTGGAAATGGGCCCTTTGGCCCAACAAGTCCATGCTGACCATTGTTCTATGTTCTATGTTATCCCCCACTTTTAGTACCTTTAGAAAGGAGATGGGGAGGATTTTCTTGGGGTGGTGAATCTGTGGAATTCGATGCCACAGATGGCCTTGGAGGCCAAGTCAATGGATATTTTTAAGGCGGAGATTGACACATTCTTGATTAGGAAGGGTTATGGGGAGAAGACAGGAGAATGGGGTTGAGAGGGAAAAATAGATCGGCCATGTTTGAATAGACTTGATGGGCCGAATGAACTGTAGCATCCACTCCCTACACACCAGGGGCAATTTGCAGAGCCAAATTAATCTACAAACCCGCACATCGTTGGGATGTGGGCGGAAACGGAGGCATCCAGAGTCACAAGAAGAACACGCAGACTCCATAGCACCCCAAGTCGGGATCAAACCCGTGTCTCTGACGCTGTGAGGCAGCAGCTCTACCAGCTGAACCACAGGGCCGGATTTCTCAGCAATTACCGATTCAGTGCAAGGAAATCTGTTCAAAGTTGGGAATAACTCGCTAATTTTTCGCATCTTAGTGAAGATAGATTCCAGTGAGAAAGAATTACCCCATGAGAAGAATGTGTAATTTACAGTTAACTATAGAAAGTGTTTATTATCAATTATAAAGAAATGGCATCCAACATTGTGAAGATTATCGGTAGTCGAGGATCTTGAAATTGTGCTGAGAGCGAAGAGGGACCCGGCGTTGGGGTTGGGGGAGAGATAAAACTGTACTAAGAACTTTCGAAACTCTGTTGGTGCCAGAAACGTGGCCAATCTTGCAGTGCCGTCTTGGTGAAGTCTGCTGTGTGATTTTACCGGACAGTACGCAAAAACAAAACAATTCACTGTACCTAGATACATGTGGCAATAACGTATCAATGAAATATTTAGAATCCAGCAAAGGTTGACCCAAAGATTTTAAAGAAAGAGAAAATAAATTATGAGAGTGTACGGCGTTTGCATTCACATGGGGCATTTGAAAAGTTAACACAGAAAAGGTGTCCTCACACGACATAACGTGTTGAAGATAACATGCATAGGGAATTGGCAAATTGCAGCGCCGGTTCGATCCTGGTTCGACCCTGACTGCGGGCGCTGTTCTCCCCATGACCACGTGGGCTTTCTCCGAGATCTTCGGTTTCCTCCCGCACTCCAAAGACTTACAGGTATGTAGGGTTAATTAGGTTGAAGTATGGATAAAATCGTACCTAGTGTGTGTAGATAGTGTTAGTGTGCGGGGATCGCTGGTCGGCGAGGACCCGGTGTGCCGAAGGGCCTGTGCGTTGTATCTCGAAACTAAACTAAACTAAGAAAGAGCAGGGAGTTAGGAAGATAAGCCCATTGGATCTCTGTTGTAATCGGTAGTAACTTCTGGGGTTCAACAGAGATCATTTCCATGGCCTCAACTATTGATATTTTCCATTGATTGCATGAGTGAAGGCATCAAATCTATTCTAGCCAAACTTTACTGATTATTTAAAGTGAGTTAATAATCCTGAGACGAACAGACGGAGCCTGCAAAGAGTGAAGTGGGTGGGCAAAAAATTGGCAGACCATATTATAGAGTCATTGAGTGATACAGCATGGAAGCAGAACCTTTGGCCCAATTTGCCCACACCGACCAACAAGTCCCATCGACACTAGTCCTACCTGCCTGCGTTTGGCCCATATCCCTCTACACCTGTCCTAACCATGGGCCTGTCTAAATATTTCTTAAACGTTGCAATAGTTCCAGCCTCAACTACCTCCTCCGGCTGCTCGTTCCATACACCCACCCTTTTGTGCGAGCATTTATTGTGACAATTATTTGGGGAAAAATGTAAACTTATTCACTTTGAAAGGAGGAATTAAAAAAAATCTAAAGATGATTTAAAAGGATTGAGACTGAAATTGACGGCAGTACAATTAGATCCATAAATTCCAGGCTAATGGAATGTCGGCCTTGAATAGAACTATGAGGCATTCTCTGCCTCCGTCTGCGCTGAGGCCTAATGAAGCTGATGACCTCGAGGCTCCGGAGGCAGAGCCCGTCAGGACTGGGTGAGGGTGGTCCGGCTCAGGGCTGGAAGAGGTTGGGACGCTCCCGTGAGGGCGGCCAGCCCGAGGGTGGAACGAGGCTCCCGTCGGAGCGGCCAAGCTCGGGAAGGTGCGGCGCTGGCAGCCCGAGGGAGGTTCTGCGCCCATCTCGGGGTGGCCCGGCCCGAGGGAGAAGCGACGCCCAAGTCGGGGCAGCCCGGCCTGGTGTTTGAGCCGCGGCACTGATTTATAACATCGCCCGGGGAGTATCGCCTCAGCACCCCCCCCCCCCCCCCCCCAACTTCGCCTTTGTCCTGTCCCTCCTCTCATCCAGCTTCCCCCCCCACCCCCCTCACAATCAGTCTGAAGAAGGGTCCCGACCCAAAACGCCACCTATCCACGTTCTCTACAGAATCAGCCTGCCCCGCTGAGCTACTCCAGCATCTTGTGAACCAGTATCTGCAGTTTCTTGTTTCTACTCGTGAGAAATGTTTAGCTGGCGAAGAATTCTGCAGGTGCTCTTCCCTGAATTATTGCAGCACTTTCTCTCTGAGCCGGGGAAATCGGAGAAGGTTGTGAGGCCACTTTTTCACAAGTGGCAAGTGGAAAATTAGGCATCTGTCATTTGTGCAGCTTCGGGCTAGTGTTAGACACACAATGCTGGAGTAACTCAGCGGGACAGGCGGTATCTCCGGAGAAAAGGAATGGGTGACTTTTCGGGTCGAGAACCTTCTTCAAGTGCTGATGGAACATTGCACCCACTGGATACGATGTGAGGAGCCATTATCTTTATGATGTCAACATGAACGTATTGGTTGTAAAACGACATCATCCACTCTCTTCCTTGTTCTGCTAATCTGTGGATTGGAGCTGAAATAAAAATCAACAATAATAATCTTGCAAAATCTGGATTAGTAATACTTTACGTATTGTTAACTGTTCTAGAGCATTAGTGGTTTAGTAACAAATTACAGTAGACCCTCGTTATTACAGACCTCGTTATCACGGATTTTGATTATAGTGGGCTGTTTCTTTAAGAACATAGGCTGCTAGTTATACTGTGGAGGCTATTAAAATGGCCAAGACATTGAAATTGACCAGCCATTGAAATTGACAAGGCATTGGAATTGACAAGGCATTGAAATGACAAGGCATTGAAATTGACAAGGCATTGGAATTGACAAGGCATTGGAATTGACAAGGCATTGGAATTGACAAGGCATTGAAATTGACAAGGCATTGAAATTGACAAGCAATCGCTTCGATTTACACTAAACTACTTTGGACAATGTAACAAACGGCCTTTAGTATTTTTAGCTTGCAGTAGCAAAAATACATTTTAACTGTTAAAAATAAATTTGGATTTGAAAACAGTTCGTTGTTGCACAAAGTGACGGTTAGGTGGTTGGAGTGAATCCCCCTACTCAGGTATAGTGGACAATTGGCAATAACGGACACCTTCCTCCCATTATAATGAGGATTTACAGTGACGCCCAAGTGGGACAGGCCCTTTACTCCAGCATTTCGAGTCTATCTTTGTTGTAAACCAGCATCTGCAGTTCTTTCCTACTCGGCATACTGCTTATTCCATGAGCTTCATTTCATTGCACTGCCTTGTAAATAATGATAAATTACTGAGAATCGGAATAGATTAAAAAGAGTCTAGATAACTAATAATCAGCCAGTAAAATATAGTTAAACTTCAATAGTCAATAGTATTTAATTGTTATATGTATCGAAAACAGAACAATGAAAGTCTTACCTGTGGCAGCGCTATAGGCCTGTAACACAATACATATATATAGGTAATGTATAATGATCATATATTCAATAAATTAATAACCCCAATACCAGTGCACCAAAAAAGCTTGAATTCCTTAGTGCAATCAAAGATCTGTTAGTTGTGCAGTATTGAACTTCAGCAGTGGTTAGTAGTTCTAATTAATATTGAGCAGGTGAAAATAAATGATATTGAGCAGTTTAAAAGACACCAGTACAGATACAGAAAGGTTTGGAAGGGAATGGGCCAAATATGGGTGAATGGGATGAGCTTAGATGGGGCATTTTGGTTGGCATGGACGAGATGGGCTGAAGGGCCTGTTTCTGTGCTGTACAACTCTCTATGATATGGTGAAGAGATTGTGAGATAAATTTGCTTCCTTGATAGAATACCAGCTGTGTTTGGTTTAGTTTAGAGATACTGCACGGTAACAGGCCCTTCGGCCCACCAGGTCCGCACTGGCCAGCGGTCACCCCATACACTAGCATTATCCCACACACAAGGGTCAATTAAAATTTTTTACCCAAGCCAATTAAACTACAAACCTGTACGTCTTTGGGATGTGGGAGGAAACCCGAGCATCCGGAGAATACCCACGCGGTCACGGGGGAGACGTGCAAACTCCTTACAGACAGTAGTCCTGTAGTCAGGCTCGATCCCGGGTCACCTCAACTGCTGCGCCACCTTGCTGCATTCTAATAATAATGAATAACTTCAAAAACAAGTACCTCAAAAAATCTCAAGAGTAAATAATAATGTTGGAAATTACTTCAAGTATAACCTTGTCTTATGATTGTTTTTAAAACTGAAATAAAAATCTGTCAAAAAGTAAGGAATGTTCCACGGTTAGGTGGGTGCCTGGTGTGGGACTATGCTCTTCAGATCAGGAAGATCTCAGGTATGAACCTAAACCTATGTTGTGAAAGTTTCTAAGAAATGCTCAGTATGTTTCTTCGTGTTACCATCCGAATTAAGGAGAGAGACGCATCAGATTGTATGTAGTATGTCACATCCACAATCCTCCCAACTAATCACTAGTCAGTGAGTTGTGCTGAAACCGGAACAGCTCCGTCCAAGAATGCAAGAAATTGAAATTGGATTGAATTTCATTTATTGTCATTCAAACCTAAGTTTGAACGAAATTACGTGCCATGCAGTCATGACAGAAAAAAACAACAAAACACACAATTAACACATTTTAACACAAACATCTCCAGGCACCTCCTCACTGTGATGGAAGGCAAAAAGTCTTATCTCTTTCTTGCTGGTTCTCCCACTGCATTGAGGAGATCGAGGCTCTCGATGTTAAACCCCCCGCCGGGTGATGGTAAATCCAGCGGCCGATTTTAAGCTCCGCGAATGGGCCGATTCAAACTCCGCGATCCGCGGCGGACGAAGCTGCTACCCTCCAGTCCAGCGGACGTAGCTGCCGTTTTGGGAGCTCCCGACAATTGGTCACCAACTAGGGACCTGCCAGCTCCTGATGTTACCGTCCACAGGCCTGCGGCCAAAGTCTCTGAAGCTCCGAAGTCGGGTCGCAGCCACAGCGCCACCACAGTCTCCGAAGTCAGCCAGCTCCGCGATGGTGAGTCCACAGGCTCTGCCACTGGAGCCTCAAGGTCGATTCCAGTTGAAGGCCGCCAGCTCCACGAGATTAGGCCTCAGCGCAGACGGAGACGGAGATACGACAAGGATCCCCGTTGAGATTTTTAAAAAGTTTCCCCCACCCCCCACATATACACAACTAAAAATAGACTAAAACATTTAACAAGACAAAAAAAAAAGGAAACATCCTTATTATATGAAATTGCAGAGAATAGTGGACACAGCCCAGACTATCCCTACCATTGACTACATCTACACTTCATGCTGCCTCGACAAGGCCACCAGCATAATCAAGGACCAGTCTCACCCTAGTCACTCCTTCTCCCCTCTCCCATCAGGCACGAGGTACAGAAGTCTGAAAACGCACACCTCCAGATTCAGGGACTGTTTCCTCCCAACTGTTATCAGGCAACTGAACCACCTACTGCATTGGAGATCCTTGGACTATCTTTAATTGGAGACCGAGATCCGGGTTTGATCCTGACTACGAGTGCTGTCTGTGCGGAGTTTGTACGTACTTCCTGTGATCGCGTGGGTTGTCTGTGGGTGCTGTGGTTTCCTCCAACATTCCAAAGATGTGCAGGTCTGTAGGTTAATTGGCTTTGGTAAATTGTCGCTAATACGTAGGAGGGAACAAGTCCTGAGACGGTGCACCAAAGGGCCTGTTTCCATGCCGTTTCACTAAACCAAACTAAGAAGCAAAATAAACCAAAGGGAATAACTCAAGAGTTAATCATCACCTTTGACAAAAAAAATTGTATAGAGGAGTAGCGGTCAGATGCACAAAGGCAAACACAATAAGATGTAACCTACTACCAAAATCAATCCCCATCAACACCAAGGGGAAACAAACGTTCAATGAATATTCCTCCTTGTAACAGTTTGGCACTCATATTAGTTCTAGATCTGAATATAACAGCAGTCAGGTAACACACGATATCTAGTGTCTGCTGGGAATGAATAGTCTACGTAAAAAATAATAGCATCTTGCAAGCAAAATGAATCCAATCAACATTATATGAAAAGAGAAATCAAGTGTTTTGGTCAGCGGATGAGAAAGGAGAATCGCATATCGGTAGTGTAAATCTGATAAAGTCCGGTTAACTCCATCAACATGGGATGAGAATCTTGGATCTTATAGGCAATAGGTGCAGGAGTAGGCCATGCGGCCACTCAAGCCAGCACCGCCATTCAAAGTGATCATGGCTGATCATCCCCAATCAGTACCCCGTTCCTGCCTTCTCCCCATATCCACTGACTGCTATTTTTAAGAGCCCTATCTAGCTCTCTCTTGAAAGCATCCAGAGAACCTGCCTCCACTGCCCTCTGAGGCAGGGAATTCCACAGACCCACCACTCTCTGTGAGAAAAAGTGTTTCCTCGTCTCCGTTCTAAATGGCTTACTCCTTATTCTTAAAACCTTATGGAAACATATCTTATAGAAACATATCTTATAGAAACATATAGGATTGGACAGGCTTGATGCAGGAAAAATGTTCCTGATGTTGGGGGGGCCCAGAACAAAGAAACCACGGTTTAAGAATAAGGGGTAGGCCATTTAGGACTAAGATGAGGAAACACTTTTTCACCCCAGAGAGTTGTGAATTTGTGGAATTCTCTGCCAATTCTTTGGAAAAAGCTCTTCGTGCTAACGGAATCCAGGGATATGGGGAGAAAGCAGGTACGGGATACTGATTTTAGATATCAGCCATGGTCATATTGAATGGCAGTGCTGGCTCAAAGGACCGAATGGCCTATTCCTGCACCTATTTTTATGTGTATGTAAAGATAGTTCAAATGTCTCCAATGAGATAAATGAGAGGTCAGGATTGTACTCCAACTGATAAGAGCTACCTGATAACAGCTGGGGAAAAAACTGATTTTAAAAATTGGACTAGATTAGATGGTGCATCTTGGTCAGCAGAGACGAGTTAGGCCAAGGGTCCTGTTTTTGTGCTGCATTACCATGACTCTAAGATATTTGAGACCAAATTATTATCTAAATCCTTAAATAAATGTAGTTCTCATAGTTTAAGATATTAACAGATATAAGTTTAAGTTCATGTTATAGGAGCCCAATAGCCCATTCGGCCCATCAAGTCTACTCCACCATTCAATCACAACTGATCTATCTATCTCTTCTGCCTTCCTAACCCCATTCAAGAATCTCTATCCTGCCTTAAAAAATCCCATTGACCGGGCCTCCACCCCCGATTCAGACACATTCACTATGTCAAGTACATCTTTCTCCCTTGAAGAGCACTGCCGATTAAAAAAAAAAAAATATCCATTGGCACCTGTTGTTGAGTAGAGTGACAGCCGCCGGAAAGCCTGTCAGTGGTTCGGCAACGGAGAGACCTGTAATGGTCGGGTAAACAGATTCACCTTGGCGATGCTGAGCGCCCTCCGCAGACAGCACTTTGACTAAAGGGGAGAACGTTGCGTTGGGCAATTTTCCTCACCCTCTTCTTCAATGCCAAGACAGGCAGTTGCCAACTACTGTGATGCAGTTTAAGGATTCGATGGTGCAGAGGCTAAGTTCACCAGCACTCACTTTGGCTAAAGACGTTCCTCCTCATCTTCTTCCCAAAGGAACTTCCTTTAATTCTGAGGCTAACACCTCTCGTCCTAGACTCTCCTCCTAGTGGAAATATCCTCTCCTCATCCACTCTATCCATGCCTATGGGGAGGAAGCAGGACACAGGGTACAACATTTGGATGGAACCAGAATCATACTTCATGATGGAAGAGGTAGAAAGGGCCAAATGGCTTACACCAGCAATTATTTACCGATGTTGGCTAACATATGGGGAGTTTGCACCTTCATGCCTAACATCTTCATTGAGCATGAAAAGAAAATCAGGGATAATAGTGAAGCTCTTTGCACATTTGACATTGACATTCGGACATGTAAATCATGATGGAAAAGTAATCTTTCTTTATCCCTCACTGAGAAATGTTCAAGGATTTCGGCATGCTGTAGTGATGGATAGAGCATTGCATTATTTGGTGGAATGCATTTTGAGAGACAGAAATTAATAGCTACAAGATCAAAACCTTTTATTTTACAGGATTGTGAGGTGAGATGGGAATGGTTTATTTTAATGCTGTGATGACAATTTAATTTGGCCTAGTCATAGAACTTTGTGCATTGTCGTTATAGATGCTTTGTACTGTGATAGCATCCGCTTCTGCACTTGGAAAGGCACGGTTCACTTGATTCGACCTTGGCTATAAAATCAATATGGGATAACGCTCAGAGATTCAAAACTGTTTACTTGGCAGTATGAACCCTTTGCTTCTTTTAGCAGGGTAGCTCTTGGTCTTTGAGAGTCAATGGTTATAATCGCTTCATATTCTCAGAATTGATCAGCCGATGATTACACCAGAAAATCTGCTGGATTCTTTCAATTTGAGATTTTTGAGACTTATAGACACGCATAGTGAAAGGCTAGGATAGAGTGGATGTGGAGAGGAGGTTTCCACTCGTGGGAGAGTCTAGGGCCAGAGGTACATAGCCTAAGAATTAAACGATGTTCCTTTAGGAAGGAGATGAGGAGGAATTTCTTTAGTCACAGGGTGGTGAATCTGTGGAATTCTTTGCCACAGAAGGCTGTGGAGGCCAAGTCAATGGATATATTTAAAGCAGAGATAGATAGATTCTTGATTGGTAAGGGTGTCTGGGGCTATGGGGCGAAGGCAGGAGAATGTGGTTAGGAGGGAGAGATAGAATGGGCTGAATAACCTAATTCTGCTTCTATCACTTATGACCTTATGACACCTCTATATATGAATCTCCTGTATTATTATTAAATTCAGAAGGCCAACGTGCTTGACTATGTTCATTCCTATGAACAGCAGAACAAGTTTTTTTTCTCTTGCTCCATTTTCATAATTGTTCTTTCTTATCATTCTTATGTGCTTTTGATGCCATTCATTACAATACCGTGGCGATATGATCACCATATTGAGTAACTTTTATGTTTACTGACTATGTATAGTTTGGTTTAGAGATACAGTGCAGAAACGGGCCCTTCAGCCCACCGAGTCCATGCCGACCAGCGATCCCCGTACACTAACACTATCCAACACAATTTACAATTATTTTGCCCAAGCCAATTAACCTACATCTTTGGATTGTGGGAGGAAACTGGAGCTCCCGGAGAAAACCCATGCAGGTCACGGGGAGAACGTACAATCTTAGGACAGACAGCATCCGTGGTCAGGATGGAACCTGGATCTCTGGCGCTCTAAGGCAGTGACTCTACCGCTGTGCCAACATGTCCGTGTTTTGCGGACAAAATGATGTACATCTGGAAAAATGGAACCCGTTTGTTACCCAGAACAGCTTGTACTGTGTAATCAGCTTTCTCAGGCAGTGTACTTGTTTATGAAACTAAAGAATGCAAACTTTGCATTATTTAATTGGTTACAAATTAGTAAGTTCGGAATAAATCGAGTTTATGGGGAAAAAATGGAGAGCAGGGGAGAGAAAAGACTTTGCCTTCCATCACTGAGGAGGCGGTTCATTGTGATGGGTGTTTATGTGAATTAAGTTGGTTGTGTCTAGCAAGAATCGTTTTTTGTTTGTATGGCTGCAGAAACAGAGTTTCGTTTGAGCCTCACTGAGATTCAAATGACGATAAATATTGTATTGTATTGTATTAAATTATTACTGGTTAATGGCTATATTAAAGACTATTTTCAATATAACACATTTCACTAGAATTGGGGCTTGATTAAGTTTAAGAAATTTAACTGCAATAAGAGTTGACACACCGTGCCAAAGATGCATATGCTACATCAAATTATAGTTTCTTCACAGCTCATATTAGACAATTGAACCATCTTACCACAACTAGAGAGCAGTCCTGAACTACTATCTACCCATCGCAGACCCTCGGACTACCTTTGTTTGGACTTTACTGGCTTTATCTTGCACTAAACGTTTATTCCCTTATCATGTATCTTGTACACTGTGGATGGCTCGATTGTAATCGTGTATTGTCTTTTCACTGCCTGGAAAGCGTTGCAACAAAAGCTGTGACAATAAACTAAACTGAACTAAGATTCATAGCCAAAAGAAAGTGATCTTGTCGAAGTGTCC
Organism: Leucoraja erinaceus; assembly: GCF_028641065.1. Taxonomy (NCBI): domain Eukaryota; kingdom Metazoa; phylum Chordata; class Chondrichthyes; order Rajiformes; family Rajidae; genus Leucoraja; species Leucoraja erinaceus. The sequence continues at coordinate 8,098,667 of NC_073392.1, read as the reverse complement.
TTGTGATATATTGTAGTGTTGGTGGCAGAGAGTGCATTTATCTTTGTGTCTTACTAAATAATGATTCTTTTTCTACTGTTCTTGAAGAAATGCCAGGCAAAACTTTTAGTTTTTAGTTTAGAGATACAGCATGGAAACAGGTTGAGCACACACACACACACACACACACAGCCAATTAACCTACAAACCTGTACGTCTTTGGAATGTGGGAGGAAACTGAAGATCTCGGAGAAAACCCACGCAGGTCACGGGGGAGAACGTACAAACTCCGTACGGGCAACACCCGTTGTCGGGATCAAACCCAGGTCTCGGGCGCTGTAAGGCAGCAACTCTACTGCGGCGCCACTGTGCCGGTCTACCCTATAGTTTTAGTAATCGCGGATCTGTAGCATTTACAACATATCGAGCTTTAAGAATGCTGTAAGTCATTGAATGGTCGTGGATATGGAAACAGACGCTGACCATGTTGGAGCAAGTGGATATCTTAGTAGGTTATTCTTGTGTTAAGTGCCAGAAATATTCTGATCTAAGGGAAGGGAATTTTGTGCAAAAAAACTAGTTTTGTTATTGATATACAAGCTGCTCCAATTCCTCATGTCAACAATAATATCATCAGTTAACAGTAAAATGCAAAGAAAATCTTAGAGATATACAGCGCGGAATCAACTCGTCCTTGCTGACCAAGATGCCTATGTGATATGGTCTTATTAGCCTGGATTTGACCCATACTGTTTTATACTGTTTTATCCTTTTCACACCATCATAACACATGGCAGATTAGATTTGATGTGCCGAATGGCTTAATTCTGCTCCTGTCTCTTATGAACATGAAACTAGTTGACGCTGAAGTATTTCTGCTAGATTTTTGGCCAAATCTTCTGCCTTCATGGATCAAACTGATTAATAAGTGGGATTTTTGAATATGTTAGTGCATTTGTTAAGACTTGGCCAATTCCATTACTTCAACTTCCGAGTGCACAGTATATTGTAGGTTCCTGAACAGATGGCCAGACTGAATGATTTAATAAACCACTACAAGCCTTATTTTCAAAATGTATCTGTTAACAGAAGGCTTGGGCTATTTTTGCTTGTTGTGTGCATTTTGCGGGTTGATGACTATAATCCTTGATTCCTCACTGCAGACTCTTACCAACTTGATATACACTTGATATACACTTTGAGAGCATTTCCCCAACATAGGAGTCTTAAGAAATGTTGGGCTACTTGCAACGAGTAGAAGCAGATGTTTAGTTAAGGGCCTGTCCCACTAGGCGAGTTTTTTAGGCGACCTCCGGCGACTACGACAGTGGCATTCACAGAGGTCAGCACCTGGCGACAACCTACGCCATCCTGGTAACAACCTACGACAGCACCTACGTCAGGAGAAGACAAGCTACGACAAGCCCACGGTCGCCGACTGTCGCCGAAAAGTTTTGAACATTTCAAAATCCAGCGGCAACCAGAAAAACGCTACAACTCTTTGGGCGACTGAGGAGACTACTCATGGCCATACGGGTGTCACCCCGGCGACCATGTGGCGACAGCCTAGCCACCGGTAGTCGCCTAAAAACTCGCCCAAGTGGGACAGGCCCTTACCCTTTTCTAAAGCACGTGCATAAACTTAACGATTTGGAGATACAGGGAACTGCAGATGCTGCAATCTTGAGCAAGATGCATTGTGCTAGAATAAGGTCTTGCAGGTCGGGCAACACCTATGGAGTGAATGGATGGGTGACATTTTGATTCAGGACTCTTCCTTCAGACTAGTTTAGCTTAGAGATACAGCGCGGAAACAGGCCCTTTGGCCCTCCAAGCCTGTGCCGACCAGCGATCCCCGCACATTAACACTATCCCACACCCACTGGGGCCAATTTTTACATTTGCCAAGCCAATTCACCTACAAATTAACCTAATGGCTTTGTAGTGTGGGAGAAAGCTGAAGATCTCGGAGAAAACTCGCGCAGATCTAGCAAAACACAAAGTGCTGAAGTAACTCGGCAGGTCTGGCAGCATCTGTTGGAGGGAATATGAAGAAGGGTCCCGACCCAAAATGTCACCTTTCCATTTCTTCCATTGATGCTGCCTGATCTGCTGAGTTACTCCAGCACTTTGTGTTTAACTTAAAAAAATGAATGATTTGTATTGGAAGGGCAAGAATGAAAAGAGTTTCAGTGTACTGTGTTCAAATGCATGTCCCAAAAGATGAACACTCAAAATAATTCATATCACATTAGATACAAGCCGTCCTTTGAAAGCATGAACACTTAAAAGAAAAATCCATACAGGCAGCTTTTAATGCATCATGTCTGCATATTGCATAGAAGTCAAGACACAGCCTGACATAACTCTCACAATATTCAAATAATCTGATCTAAGTTGGGGGGTAAATTTTGTAAACATCTTCTAATGTTTAGTTCAGTTTAGAGATACAGCATGGAAATTGACTACACTAAATTGTGATGCTGATGTCTTGAGCAAAAAACTGTCTGCCTGAGGAACTTAGAGAGTCAGGCAGCATCTGTGGAGTGAAATGGACAGATGACATTAGGGTCAGGACCCATCTTAGTTTAGTTGAAGAAGGGTCTGAAGAAGGGTCTCGACCCGAAACATCACCCATTCCTTCTCTCCAGAGATGTTGCCTGTCCTGCTGAGTGACTCCAGCTTCTTGTGTCTTTCTTTAATTTAGTTTAGTTTAGAGCATGGAAACGAGCCCATTGGCCTGCCGCCTCCGCACCGACTAGCGATCCCCGTACACTAGCATTATCTGACACACTAGGGACAATATATCATTTTTACTGAAGCCAATTAACCTACAAACCTGTGTGTCTTTGGAGTGTGGAAGGAAACCGGAGCATCCGGAGAAAACCCACGCAGGTCACGGGGAGAAGATACAAACTATATGCCCTGGTGTATATCTGACTTCTGCTTATAAACTCTATGGTGCGGTTGATGTTCAATTGAGTTCAGTCTATCTTTGTCTGCAGTGTGCTATCACCAATGCAGTATGTTTGTTCTGAGTAGCATCATGTTTGTGCTAATTTATCAATAAAATCCTCATATTTGGGGTGGCGCAGAGGTCGAGTCGCTGCCTTACAGCGCCAGAGTCCCGTGTTTGATCCCGACTATGGATGCTTGTCTGAACGGTGTTTGTACGTTCTCCCCGTGACCTGTGTTTTCTCCGGTATCCCCGGTTTCCTCCCACACTCCAAAGACGTACAGGATTGTAGGTTAATTGACTTGGTATAATTGGAAGTTGTCCTAAATGTGTATTAGATAGTGTAACTGTGCGGACTCGGTGGGCCGAAGGGCCTGTTTCCGCGCTGCATCTCTAAACTAAACTCAACTACACTGATTTTTCATGATGCGGCTATTAAGCATGAACAAGCTGTGAGGGGTATGCTTGGCTTGTGTGAAGTATCCTCTGGTTACAGTGATCAATAAATGTTTAACTTTTAAACAAAGTTAAATCAAATTACTGAAAATCTTAAGCAAAAGGTTTAAAAATAATCCTGCACAAATTGAAAAGATAAATTAAATTTGTACTTTAAAGAACATCGGGCATCTAAAAGTCTGCAAAGGCATTGAAGTGCTTTTGAAGTATAATTGTGTACGATGTGTGGAGAATGCTCAGCTGAGACAGCGATGTGATGGTGACCAGGCTTGAGGCTCTTGGTAACTTTGATTGTAGGGAAAATATAGACAAAGAAACTGAATATAAATTCTCTGTTTTTCTTCATTGGAATGCCATTGGGTCTTTAACATCTAGCCAATGAACAATATCTGGCTTTGGTTTAGTTTGGTTTAGAGATACAGCATGGAAGTAGGCCCTTCGGCCCACCGAGTCCATGTGGACCAATGATCACACGTACATCAGATTCTTTCTATCGCCTTAATTCTGCTCCTGGAACATAAACTTGTGTTCTCAGCCTCTGGAGGAGAACCAGAATGTGCAACTTTTTACCTTGCATGTAACTGTTCCTGAGCCTGATGGTGGGGGTCTTCACGCCTTTGTACCTCCTGCCTGATGGTAACAAGATGAAGGCATGTCCAGATGGTGGGGATTCCTTGATGGTGGATGCCACCTTCTAACCGGAGCTTACCATGTAGAGGGGAGAGCTTTGCCGATCATGAACTGGGCCACCATGGTCTGCAGCCTCTTGCGCCCTTGTGCATTAATGTGGACTAAAACGATCTGATGCATTTTAAGTGATCGTAGGCTTCTGATGTATTTAATACCTCAAAATACTGGGATATAGTTTATGGTCTGCACTCTGGTGTTTTATCCGCTGCACTTTCGAAAGGTACAAGATACTGACTGTTACAAATTTAATTAGCTGTTTATCTGCACGTACTGGAGTCATTTAGACAAAGACAATAGGTGTAGGAGCAGGCCATACGGCCCTTCAAGCAAGCACTGCCATTCAATGTGATCATGGCTGATCATCCACAATCGATATAGAGAAACATAAAAAAATAGGCGCAGGAGGAGGCCATTTGGGCTTTAGAAACAGACTCTTCTGCCCAATGTGCCCACGCTGACCAACATGCCCTATCTACACTATTCCCAACTGTCTGTCTTTGGTCCATATCCCTCTGGGCCTATCCTATCCATGTACCTATCCAAATGCTTTCCTTTTACCCATTTCTTTAAAAAAAAGAGCGGCCTGTTTCCATGCTGTATGACTCTAAGACTCTATGACTCCAATATCATTTTGCACAATCTATCTTACAACTAGACTTGGTGGTTGAATGCAATTTGTCTTTGAAACCTTGCTTAATGGTCGAGCTATAGTACTTTATAGTTTATTTGTTTGCAATTATTTAGCAGTATCCCTGCTTTGTCCTGGCATTTACTCACATTTGTGTGACATTTTTGGAAGCATTTTGAACAAGAAGATTCAAGTGATAACTACTTTACCGTTTGATCTTCCAGTTAAAACGTGGAAATAAATCAAATGTTTCTGCATATTACACTACTTCATTTCTCTTTTGTGTCATATTAACCAAGACATAAATGCGACTTGTTCACAACAGTCTACAGCATTTGATCTCATTCCTTTGAAACATGACATTCGGTTTTACATTCGCCAAAGTGAGATTTAAGCTAAATTCCATTTCAGTAATACAGCGCAAAATGTTGGGCCTATTAGGAAGTGAACATGAAATGGAATATGGAGAGACATGGAGCTGCAGATGCTGGTATACAAAAAGGGACACCAAGTGCTGGAGTAACTCTGCAGGTCAGGCAGCATCTCTGGAGAACATGAAGGGTTGATGTTTTGGATCGAGATCCTTTTTTAGTTTAGAGATAAAGCACGGAATCAGGCCCATCGACCCATCGAATCCGCACCGACCAGCGATCCCCGCACATTAACACTACCCCACCGCCGCTGGGGCCAATTTTTAAACATTTTTACCAAGCCAATTAACCTACAAACCTGTAGGTCTTTGGAGGAAACCGAATATCTAAGAGAAAACCCACGTGGTCACGGGGAGAACGTACAAACGCCATAAAGGCAAGCAGGGATCGAACCCAGGTCTCTGGTGCTGCAAGGCAGCAACTCTACTGCTGTGCCGCCGTGCTGCCCTTCTCAGACTAATTGTGGTGGGAGGGGGAAAGAAAAGTTGGACGAGTGGAGACACAGAGCCTGGTGAGTGATAGGTGGATACAACGAAGGGGGTCTTTGATTGTCAAATGGTTGGACAAAAGCCAGAGGTGAAAATATAAGAATTGTGAGATATAGAGAGAAGAGGTGTGAATGGTGAAACCAGGAGTATAGGTGGAAGAGGATGAGAGGGTGGGGGAGGAGAGAAATGGGTGTGAATCCAGGTGGAGGAGCATAGGAAGAGAGAGGGAGGGGGGGAGGGTTATTTGTAGGTTAGTTATCTAAAATTAGCGAATACTATGTTCCTTAAAGTTGGAGAATTCAATGTTCTCTAAATGTTTGAAATGGATTATTCAGCTTTTTTACGATCGGAAAATATTGTTCAGATTAATGTGATGATGACCTTATTTGGTAGTTTGAGACATAACTAGATTATACAATGGGCAGCAATTTTTATTGAATATAATCCAAAATTGAAACCATAACAAACCACAAATCTGCATTCATTTATCTGCCAACAATCCTTCGCAAGTCAATTCTTTTATACCTAAACTTATTTTCATTTTCAGTCTTCGTTACACTCGTCAGATTTTTCCCAGCGGGAAGGTAACATCCTGAGATAGATGCTGGAGTAACTCAGCGGATCAGGAAGCATCTCTGGATAGAAGGAATGGGTGACGTTTTGTGTTGAGACCCGTCTTTAGACTGAATCTTGATTCAGTGTAACATCCTTGTCCACACTACACCACTCTAACCTGCTGCTGACCTTCTACTGCTCGTCCATCGAGAGCATGCTGACATACTGCATTACAGCATGGTATGGCAGCTGCACCATGGCAGACAGGGAGAGGCTTCAGAGGGTAACTAGGACAGCGCAGAAGATCATTGGTTGCCCTCTCCCCTCCCTGATGGATATCTACACCTCCCGCTGCCTTAGCAGGGCAAAGAAGATCATCAAAGACAGCTCCCATCCTGCGTTTGGACTGTTCGACCTGCTGCCCTCTGGAAGGCGCTATAGGTGCATCAAATCCAGGACAAATAGACTCAGAAGAAATAGTTGCTTTCCGAAAATTATAACTACTCTTAATTCAAATTCACACATGCACTGACTTCACAGCCCAACACCCGGACTTCCATCTGTATATATGTATATAGCGCCGCAGAATTGTGCACCTATACCACCCCCCCCCCCCCCCCCCCCCCTTCTCCCTTTCTGTTTTTTGTTTTTCTGTTTCTTGTTTTTTGTACTAAATTATATGTATGCACTGAGTACGAGCAGCTTTCAATTTCACTGTATATGCATAGTGACAATAAATGGCATATCTATCTATCTATCTATCTATCTATCTATCTATCTATCTATCTATCTATCTATATCTATCTATATCTATGGTTTCCCTCTGCCTGTGTGAGCTTGGTGTAGTTTTTTTTAATTTTATTTCAAAATATTCGAAACTATATACAATATATACAATACATGATCCTTACAAAACCCCATCCAGCATTCTCAAAGGCTATACATACATTCAATACTGTTTACACAAATTCATCCCCCTCCCTTGGCACTCATGTGGCCCACTCGCGTGGAATCCCTTCCATTATTTTTTGAGGGGTGTCTCCACCACACCCTGCCCCCCGGCAGTGGAAGGACCCTAGACTGTGGTCCTCTGCTACAGAGCCTTGGCGTTGGCTGCACCGAGCTTCAGTGCGTCCTTCAGCACGTACTCCTGCAGTCTGCAGCGGGCCAGTCGGCAACATTCCCCGACGGACATCCCGCTCCGTTGGGAGGTCAACAAAGCTTGGGCAGACCATAGAGTGTCTTTCCCCGAGTTGATGATCGTCCAGCAGCACTCGATGTCAGTCTCTGAATGCGTCCCTGGGGACAGTCCGTGAATCACAGAGTCCTCTGTGCCGGAGCTGTTTGGAATAAATCGTGCCAGGAGCCCTTGAAAACGTCTCCAGACATTGTGTCAGTGCAAGGTTCAATAGTCCTGAGTTTCCTGATCATAAGCTCAGGTGGTTCAGCATTGCAGGTTTTCAGTGACGGCCAGTCCACACTTGGGATCGACACAAAAATCTGGAGTAACTCAGCGGGACAGGCTGCATCTCTGGAGAGAAGGAATGTGGGTGACGTTTTTGGGTCGAGACCCTTGGTTTAGGTTTTAGATTTAGGTTTAGGTTTATTATTAATACATGTATCAAGATACAGTGAAAAGCTTTGCTTTGCATGTTTTCCAATCAGACCAGCTAATACCATACATGAATCCAATGGTCAGACTAAAGTACGACGGATTAAGGGGAAGATACAGAGTGTAGAGTATAGTTCTCAGCATTGTAGTGCAACAGTTCCATACAAAGTCTAATATCAAGAAGGGTAGAGGTAGGGGCAGCACGGTGGTGCAGCGGTAAAGTTGCTGCCTTACAGCGCCAGAGACCCAGGTTCGATCCTGACAACAGATGCTGTTTGTACATTTTCCTGTGACCGTGTGGCTTTTCTCCGGGTGCTCCTGTTTTCTCCCACGCTCCAAAGACATACATGTTTGTAGGTTAATTGGCTTTGGTAAAATTGTAAATTGTACATAGTGTGTAGGATACTGCTAGTATACGGGGTGATCGCCAGTCGTTGTGGACTCGGTGGGCCAAAGGGCCTGTTTCCGCTCTGCATTTCTAAAGATGAATCAGACAGTACCTTAGTTTATTGAAGGAACATTCAGCAGCCTGATAACAAAGAGGGGAAAGCTGTTCCTGAGTCTGGTGATGCGCGCTGTTAATTTTCTGTACCTTTTGCCTGATGGGAGCAGGGAGAAAAAGGAATGGGACAATGGGGGTGGGGGACAATTATCCTGGGGTGGGATGAAAGGCCAATCACCCCCACCCCCCCCACCCCCCCACCCCCCCCCCCCCCCCCCCCCCCCCCGGACACTTCTTTGTTTGCTATGATAAATGCATTTCGTTGTCTCAGGACTGTACAACAATGCTGCGAATCTGAATCTGAATGAAGTTTCTTGCCAAAGTTTGTGATCCGAGAAATATTTAATATTGTGTTTGTTTTAAATAATTATTAATAACATTAAAAAAAACTTTAAAAATTACTTAAAAAACTAAGTTAAGTAACTGAAAAAAAATCTGAACTTGTCGAGCTATTCTCAGGATCGATGATCTCTGTTAAGAGGATTAGGGAAGCCAATTCTACGCGAGGTCTGGCTTGAGATACATCAGTGAAGTGGAGTGGCAGATGTTTTGGCATCTGCCAATCCACTCCATCTATAATTTTTATGTAGAATATGACGTACAATATTTGCATAAAAGCTTGGCAAGTTAATCTCCAATAACTTCATTATTTTTTTTTTCTACATAAATATTTTCTGTCCTTTTCATTTCACAACAGATGTGGTGATAATGCAGCATAAATAGCATCTCTCCTCTCTCCTCACCTGACTGACATCCGTTTGTCTCCTTTTTGTCTCGGGCCTTTGTCATTTACTCCTCCTATTTGTCATCACACCCTCCCTCATCTCTATCCACCTATCCACTCGCAAGGAACTGCAGGTGCTTGCTGGTTGGCAGGAAAAAAGTCACGAAGTGCTGGAGTAACTCAGCAGGTCAGGCGCCTGAAGAATTGTCCCGACTCAAAATGCCACCACCCATCCATGTCCTCCAGAATGCTGCCTGCCCCACTGTCACCCCAGCACTTTGACTTTGACTGAACGGGGGTCCAGACCCAAGACGTCGTCTGTCCATTCTATCCACAGATGCTGCCTGACCCATTAAGTTCCTCCAGCACTTTATGTTTTGCTTCAAGATTCCAGCATCTGCAGTTCTTATTAGCTGCATAAATAGTTTTTGACCAGTTTTCTGAGATCAAGATTTATTCATGCAAATCTGCTACACTAACTCGGTATTCTCAAGGGTGAAAGTATAAGCAGGTATTGGATTTTAAAATGTATGCCTTGCAAATTTAATTGTGCGGCATTTGAATAAGGGAAACGTATGTTTGAGATACAGTACGGAAACAGGCCCTTCGGCCCACCGAGTCCACATTGACCCACAATCCAAGAACCTGAACACCATCATACACACACTAGGGACAATTTTCTTTATACTAAGCCAATTAACTTGCATACCTGTACGTCTTTGGAGTGTGGGAGGAAATCGAAGATCGCGGAGAAAATCCACGCGGTCACAGGGAGAACGTACAAACTCCGTACCGACAGCACCCGTCGTCGGTATTGGAAGAAATAATGGCTATTTTGTTTATTATATTTTATCTGTGTGTCCTGTGTTTACAGGCCTGTTATGTTGCTGCAAGTAAGAATTTCATTATTCCATTGTCAGTAAATATGATGATTAAACACTGCTGCTTAGCGAGAAAATCAACCTTAGTTGTAACCATCTCAAAGGCTTTTGTAATGAATTTAGGGAACCCAGATAGAATCACAAGGGAAATTGATTGGGTGAATGCACAGAGTCTTTTACCTAGGGTCGGGGAATCAAGAACCCGAGGACATAGGTTTACGGTGAGAGGGGAAAGATTTAATAGGGACCTGAGGGGCAACTTTTTCACTGGGTGGTGCGTATATGCAATGAGTTCCCATTGGAGCTAATTGAGGCAGGTACAATAACAACGTTTCAAAGGCATTTTGGACAGGTACGTAGATAGGAAAATTTTAGAGGGATATAGACAAAATACGGGCCATTGGGGTTAATTTAGCTGACAAGAGGACTGTTCAGTTGTCCTGATAACAACTGAGAAGAAACTGGTTTAAAAATTAGACTAGTTTAGATGGTGCACCTTGATTGGCATGGAGGGCCATGCAGTATGACTCTGACTCTAAATGTAACTTTGCTGTGTTTTATTTTCTCCTGTTCTCCAATCTCCCTGTGAAAAATGATCCATTGATTTTTTTTTTTAATTTAAATTTCTTAATTTTGTTTCTCCGTCTTTCCGTCTTTTAATATTTGTCAGAATTATTATTCATCCAGCTCCTCCAGATTCCTTGCGTTTGCATTTCCTTGTAGACGATCATATGCTTTGTTTCTTTCTTTTTCTCCCTTGCTCTTTTATACTGGGCATTATTTTCTTTTCCTTCCAAAAAGTATCTGCGCGTTTCTACCCGTCAGAAGTTAGCTGGACAGGAGGGGACAGGGGTCGCTTGGAGCTCGGCCAAGAAGATCAGTGGTCTATTGATGATGGAAATAAATGGCCGTTGGAATGGTGCCAGGTGTGTCTTGAGCCTGCAATGGGCATCTGGAATCAATCTGAAGGGTCAGGCATGGGACATCTGGAGCTAAATGGTGAGATTAGAGGACAGCTGAACACCTTGGGAGCAACAGAGGAGAAATGCCAGGCCTTTAATTGGTACTGGGAGTACTGGTGCTCAGTTGTGCTTTCATATCAGTCAACTGATGCAAATGTTTACTGATTTTCCTCACTGTTTCTTAAATTGGATATAATGCAAAGATAGGAAAGCATTACTTCTTGTGTCCGAATTAAAACATGGCTGTTTCCCACTACCCCGACTCTCAATCTGTAGAAGGGTCACAACCCAAAACGTCACCTATCCCTTTTCGCCAGAGATGCTGCCTGACCCGCTGAGTTACTCCAGCAGTTTGTGTCTTTCTTCTTGCGGCTGTTTCCTTAGTTTAGTTTAAGATACAGTATAGTTTAGTTTGGAAATCCGACGTGGAAACTAGCCCTACAGCCCACCAGGTCCGCGCAGAGCATCGATTACACCTTCATAATAGTTCTCCGTTCTCCCTCTTTTGCACCCTGCACACTAGGGGCAATTTACTAAGGCCAATTGACCTACAAACCTGCACGGCTTTGGAACGTGGGAGGAGAGCAGAGCACAGCACCCGGAGGACACCCACGGGGTGAAACATACAAACTCCGTACGGACAGCACCAGTAGTCAGGATCGAAACCGGGTCCTTGGCGCTGTAAGGCAGCGACTCTACCAGTTATCTGGCAGTCATTTTAAGAGGAGATGGATATATTTTTGAACAATTGGGTGTTGAAGTTTCTGAGGAACTGAGACTGGATGTGGGGCCTGAGGGAGATCAGCCATGTTCGTGCCCAAAGGTGTGGACGCCTTGATGGGCCAGGTAGCTTATTCCTGCTCCAAGTATCTTGCGTTCGTATTTTCGCTGAGAATATTTATTTCTCTCTCAAATCATGTGCAGAAAATGCAGTATAAGTAGGCAAAGGATGATGGGTCTGCAGGAGAAATTGCTAGAAAACATAAACAATGGCAAGATATTTTTTGTACTTTCAACAGTAATTGCCGTGGACGATATTGTTCATGTGCAGGTAGAGGAGATTAACTTATCTTTGTATCATGTTCTGGATGCCATTGTGGAACAAATGTTTCTGTACCGTAGTGTTCTTAGGCCTATGTTCATAAGTCATAGGACCATAATTAGTCCATTCGTCGCACTGTTTATTCCGCCATTCAATCATGGCTGATCTATCCTTCTCAACCCCATTGTCCTGCTTTCTCCCCATAACCCCTGACACCCATACTAATCAAGAATCTGTCAATCTCGGCCTTTAAAATATCCTTGACCCTCCGCAGATGTATGTGGCAATGAATTCCACAGATGCACCACCCTCTGACTAAGGAAATTCCTCCTTACCTTTCCAAAGATACATCCTTTTATTCTGAGAGTGCGGCCTCTGGTCCTATACTCTCCCACTGGTGGAAACATCCTCCACATCCACTCTATCCAGGCTTTTATCTATTCGGTAAGTTTCAATGTGGGGTCCCCTCATCCTTGTAAACTCCAACGAGTATAGACCCAGTGCTGTCAAACACTCATCATACATTAACCCAATCATTCCTGGGATCATTCTCGTAAACCTCCTCTGGACCCTATATTTTCTGCAAATATTTTTGTTGAGTTCTGGAAACCTGTTACTGCTGCACACCCTGGACATGACAATTGTCTATTGCTGCAGGTGCGGAGAGGAGAAAGGAATTGGTATTTCTATGATTTCATGCTTTGTAGCACCCAGTCGGGAAGTCGGACTTTCCTTTGTCAGCAATGCCCCATGCTTCTGGGATATTGCCGTGTAGCAATTTCATCTGTACAGCTAACATATTTTTTACAGCTCATAGGTTATTGATTTTGAACAATTCTGGATGGCCATATCATCTTCTGGTGCGTCTGTCTAATCATCAATAAAATAACAAGGAATTGATCTCATTTTGATTTGTGGAACCGACCGGTGTTTCAATTGGATGTTGCAGCAGCTGATAAAATAACTATAATCACGTCCCATTACAGGAAGGATGTGGAGGCTTTGAAAAGCTGCAAAAGAGGTTTACCAGAATGATGCCATAGAGGGAGTACAGAGAAGGTTCACCAGACTGATTCCTGGGATGTCAGGACTTTCATATGAAGAAAGACTGGATAGACTCGGCTTGTACTCGCTAGAATTTAGAAGATTGAGGGGGGATCTTATAGAAACTTACAAAATTCTTAAGGGGTTGGACAGGCTAGATGCAGGAAGATTGTTCCCGATGTTGGGGAAGTCCAGAACAAGGGGTCACAGTTTAAGGATAAAGGGGAAATCTTTTAGGACCGAGATGAGGAAAACGTTTTTCACACAGAGAGTGGTGAATCTCTGGAATTCTCTCCCGCAGAAGGTAGTTGAGGCCAGTTCATTGGCTATATTTAAGAAGGAGTTAGATGTGGTCCTTGTGGCTAAAGGGATCAGGAGGTATGGAGAGAAGGCAGGTACAGGATACTGAGTTGGATGATCAGCCATGATCATATTGAATGGCGGTGCAGGCTCGAAGGGCCGAATGGCCTACTCCTGCTCCTATTTTCTATGTTTCTATGTTTCTGTACCTGGATGGATGAAGGGGTATTAGCTGTAGAGGGAGGCTGGACATTTTTGGTTTATTTTCTCTGGAACGCCAGAGGTTGAGAGGAGACCTGCTAGAAGTATATCACGAGACGTAAATGAGTCAAGAGGGTTTTATTAGGATATTATGATACACAGTCAGAACCTTGTTTTTCTCAGGGTGCAAATGTCAAAGACTAGTCGAGGGCATAGTTTAAAGGAGATGTGTGGGGCAGATTTTTTAACTTAGTTGGTGGTGGGTGCCTGGAACATGCTACTGGGGCTGGTGGTGGTGAAGTAGATATTGCAGAAGCTCTGGAGAGAATTTTAGATAGGCACATGGATATGCAGAGAATGGAGGGATATGGATTATGTACAGGTTCCTGTAAGGTTCCTGTAAGGTACTGCTCTGTGTTCTAATTACAATTAATTTTGCTGAATCGGTCTATGAGATCCTAAAAACATTGACGGTGTTAGGTGAATGCTGGTTATAATGCTGGAATCCAGAACCAGGGGCCACAGTTTAAGAATAAGAATAAGCCATTTAGAACGGAGACAAGGAAACACTTTTTCTCACAGTCTGTGGTCTGTGGGATTCTCTGCCTCAGAGGGCGGTGGAGGCAGGTTCTCTGGATTCTTTCAAGAGAGAGCTAGATAGGGCTCTTAAAAATAGTGGAGTCAGGGGATATAGGGAGAAGGCTGGAACGGGGTACTGATTGGGGATGGTCTGCCATGATCACATTGAATGATGGTGCTGGCTCGAAGGGCCGAATGGCCTACTCCTGCACTTATTGTATATTGTTTATTGTCTATTGAAATAGGCCCTTTGGCTCACCAAGTCCGTGTCATCACCCCATACACTAGCACTATCCTGCACATAAGGGACAATTAACCTACAAACTTGTACATCTTTGGAATGTGGGATGAAACCAACGCACCAGGAGAAATCTTATGCGCTCACAGGGAGAACGTGCAGACTCCGTACAGACAGCACCCATAGTCAGGATCGAACCGGGGTCTCTGGCGCTGTAAGGCAGCAACTCTACCACTGCGCCACCGTGCGGCCCCTAATGGTGATCTCCAATCGTCTCATTGAATATTATTCTTACAAGTGTAGGGATAATGGTTCTCAGAATGAATAATCTAGATCTAGGAGCAACGCCCACATACCAACCAGCTGGCCATTTAGGACTGAGATCATACTGCGAATACCAAAGTTCATTTTTAGCAAAGTAGGCTTGAATAGTTGTCTCCTGACCCTCTTTCACATGATTCTGAAGCATTTTTTATTAAATGTACTATTTTTCTTATTGCATAATGTGAGCAATCCCAAACAAATCTGTACTTCAAACTGAATTATATAACAATTGCAATAAACTGGGTAAGCAGCATGCTTAATGGACCAACAACAATAACAAAATAATATCAGGCACAAGGATATTGCAGATGCAAAAATAGGACAACAGGTGCTGGAGTAACTCAATGGGTTAGGCAGCATAACTTTTGGCCCTGAGCCAAAATGTTGCCTGCCCACATTCTCCAGAGATGCTGCCTGATCCATTGAGTTACTCGAGCACTTTGTTACCAAATTAATATTGCCAGAGCAGTTTGTCTTCAACTCGTTGTCTCATTGCTTCAGTTTTACCTTAATCGAGTAACCCAAGATTGGAATGCAATATTTAACAATGAAAGAAATAGACAACATTTCTGTCTATTCCGCTGCTGTACTGTTCTATGTTCTAAACAGCCCTAGTGTTGACGGTCCTCATTTCACTAGATCGTATCCAATGAACTGTTATGCCCACTATTTCTAGAATGTGTTATTATTTCTTGTTTTTCTGTGTACAGAAAATACATACTGCATATTTTTGTTAAATATTTCATTTTACATTTCCCTTGCTTCCACCTGTAAGAGACCCGTGTTTATTTTTGCCGACTCTTCCTTTTCAATCTGTTTTGAAGCTATATCGACCTTTATTGTAGAGTAGTCATATGTATTGCATCAAGTATATTGCTTGATTGATATGCCTCTTAATCAATACCTGCTTTAAACTCCGAGCCATTTGATTCCTGTTAACTAGTTCTCATTCTTTTATAAGCTATTATTCTACTTGAAATATCATAAGAAGACAGGATTTGGTTCAGCAGCAGTTGAATCCGCAGGGTTTGATGGTTTAATATTCTTCTTTCTGTCATTAAAATGCGGATAAATAATTCAACTACCCAGGTCGAACACTTGGGAAGGAATGTTGAATTTTCAGTAGTTTGTTGACATTGAGGCATCAAGCTATTATCTTGGGACATTAGCAGAGATACAATTGACATAGTTTATCGAGCAAACCTGCACATCCTCCATTATGTACATTTTCCTCCCTCCATAGCAAAGATCAAATCAAGATTAAGGTGAAGGGGAAAAGATGGAATAGGAGTCTGACAGGTAACTTTTTCACACAAAACTGTGGTGGGTGTATGGAACGAGCTGCCAGAGGAGGTAGTTGAGGCAAGGGACTATCCCAACATTTGAGAAACAGTTAGACAGGTACATGGATAGGACAGGTTTGGAGGGATATGGGCCAAATGCAGGCAGGTGGGACTAGTGTAGATGGGACATGTTGGCCAATGTGGGCAAGTTGGGCCGAAGGGCCTGTTTCCATGCTGTATGACTATGACTATGACTCTATTATTTTGGAGGAGGGTATGTATCACCTTCAGATTACTTGAAGACACACAGCGATGTTCATAAATTGTAGGAGCAGAATTAGGCCATTCGGCTCATCAAGTCTACTCCGCCATTCAATCATGGCTGATCTCTCTCTCTCCCCCCAAACCCCATTCTTCTGCCTTCTCCCCACAAACCCTGATACGCATGTATCATTCTGTTCCAACCTTTACTAAGGATGTATGTTGTAGCCTGGTCTATTTTCCCAAAAAGTAGAGGTAAGTCTTAGAATAAAGGGGAAGCCATTTCTTATTCTAATCTTTCTTTAATATAACAAAAAAAAAGAAGAAGCTGTACATAAAATGTATTATGAAAATATATATTAGGCACTTTGGTGCCATATGATTGTACTTACTTCTAATAAAATAAAATATTAAAAATAAAAAAAAGAATAAAGGGGAAGCCATTTAAGACTGAGGTGAGAAAAAAGTTTTTCACCCAGAGAGTTGTGATTTTGTGGAATTCCCTGCCACAGAGGTCAGCAGAGGCCAAGTCACTGGATGGATTTAAGAGAAAGTTAGATAGAGCTCTAGGGCCTAGTGGAATCAAGGGATATGGGGAGACGGCAGGAACGGGTTATTGATTGGGGACAATTAGCCAAGATCACAATGAATGGCAGTGCTGGCTCAATGGGGCCGAATGGCCTCCTCCTGTACGTATTTACTATGTTTCTACATTGAAGTATCATTAATTGAGAGTGAATTTCCTTCACCTTGCTATCATCAATTAATTAATCAATTAATGAATGGATTTATTGATTAATTACATGATGTTAGCACGATGAAGGAAATGAACTGTTTTAGTCTTAGATGTTGATGGAAAAAAATAACATAACTACAAAGAAATCAAGAAAATTGGCTTTTAGCTGTACCAGGTTTTGCTGGTGCATCTTAGAATTAATGCAGAAACTCCTGAACTGGTTGAGTTTCACTGGCAATCTCCTGGCCACTCTCTGTCACTCTGTGTTATAGAGTCACAGAGTCATAAAAACACGGAAACAATAACTCATCCATGCGGACCAAGATGCCCCATCTAAATCTGCATTTGGCATATATGCCATATCCCTCTATACTCTCAGTCTGAAGAAGGGTCTCAACCTAAATCATCACCTATTCCTTTTCTCTCGAGATGCTGCCTGACCCGCTGAGTTACTCCAACATTTTGTGTCTATCTTTGGTGTAAACAAGCATTTGCCGTACCTTCCTACACTTTCCCGATAAACCTTTCCTAACTACATACCTGTCCAAGGGCCTTTTAAATGCTGTTATAGTACCTGCCTCAACTATCTCCTTTGGCAGCTCGTCCCATGCACCCACCAACCTGAGTAAAAACGCTGCCCCTCAGGTTTGGATTAAATCTTGTCCCTCGCACCTTAAACATATGTGTTCTTGTTTTTATTCCCCTTTGTATGGTGTGGCATATACTGCCCTCAGAATAGCCGTTTTAAAATTCTCTAGGTGTTAAATTCCGGAAGTGGCGGCGCTGGTGAACGGCTGTGGCTCGCCTGCAGTCCGTTTGTCTTTACGTTTGTGTGTTGTTTTTTTTCGTTTTGTCTAGTTAAGTTTTTGGTTTTTAGGTTGTCTTTATGTGGGGGGGGGGGTTTGAAACGGGGCTTGCTGTCTCTCCCTTCGGGGGAAAGCGACTTTTTTGGCGTATCCCCCTTCTCTGCCTCCGTCTGCGCTGAGGCCTAATGGCGGAGCTGGCGACCTCGAGACTCCGGAGGCAGCCAGTCAGGACTCACCCTGGGCTCGCTCCCGTGAGGGCGGCCCAGCTCAGGGCTGGAACGGCGTTCCCGTGAGGGGCTGTGACGCTCCCGTGAGGGCGGCCTGGCGAGGGGCTGAGACTCTCCCGTGAGGGGCTGTGGCGCTCCCGTGAGGGTGGCCCAGCTCGGGGCTGGAACGGCGTTCCCGTGAGGGGCTGTGGCGCTCCCGTCGGAGCGGCCCAGCTCGAGGGAGGAGCGGCACTCACGTGAGGGCGATCCGGCTCGGGGCTGGAACGGTGCTCCGGTGGCTGGGACGGCGTTCTGGCGGCGGTGACCTGAGTCCTGGGTTCAGCCGCGGGCCAGCGGCTGCGTCTGCTGGACTGGAGGGCGGCAGCTTCGACCACCCCGGGCCGTGGTGTTTGAGCCAGCCCGTTTGCGGGGTTCGGTGAGCCGCGGGACTGTTTGTGCCATCGCCCGGTGGGGAATCGCCTCAGCGCAGAGGGAGAAGAGGAGGGAAGAGACTGCAGCCCTAAGATTTTTGCCAGTGAGGAGGTGCTTGGAGGATACACTGTGGTGGATGTTAATTTGTGTTTAGTGTTGTTTATTATTGTATGATTGTATGTATGACTGTAGGCACGAAATTTTGTTCAGACCATAAGGTCTGAATGACAATAAAGGAATTCAATTCAATGTTATTTCATGCTATTTCAGTTCAAACTGAATCCAATTCAAAATGCACAGTTTTTCCCAATTTGGTTTGCATTTTGGGTTGCGGTTGACTTCCTTTTGCAGAAGAAGCAGAGCGTAGAGTTTGGTTTCTCCATATCTGAAACATGTCATCAAACACTCGCTTGTAGAAACATAAATACAATTTAAGTAAATCTTTACCAAAGATAGTTGTAATTTGAAGGGTAAAGCTGCTGCCTTACAGCACCAGAGTGGCGTTCGATCCTGACTATGGGCGCTGTCCGTGCAGTTTGTACATTCTCCCTGTGATCTGCGTGGGTTTTCTCCAGGTGCTCCGGTTTCCTCCCACACTCCAAATACGTACAGGTTTGTAGCCTCTGTTAATTTGTCTCCAGTGTGTAGGATAGAGCTAGTATAAGAGTGATTGCTGGTTGACGTGGACTCGGTGGGCTGAAGGGGCTGTTTTCATGCTGTATCTTGAAAGCCAAACGTAATTAGGACTAAAGCTATTGAGACAGGTGCGACCAACAGTGGAGATTCAACTTCCGATACCTGCTCTACATTAAATAAGGTATAGGGGAGTTAATTAGTGATGTACTATTTTGAAAGACACACTAATAAATTCTGTGCGTTTTTAAAAATATCTTTTTTTATATATTTGTGATATTATCAATGCTGCAAATGAAATTCTAGGCTAAAGCCTTGCTTAGTACATACGGATTACACAATAAAACATAAAAGGACAAAGCAGATCTAAAATCATTCTAACATTTAACTTTGAAAACTATTCAGAGGTCTATTCAACTAGGACGGAACAGTGGTGCAGCGGTAGTGTTGCTGCCTTACAGCGCCAGAGACCCTGGTTCCATCCTGACTACAGGTGCTGTCTGTATGGAGTTTGCACGTTCGTCCCGGTGACCACGTGGGTTCCCCCGTGTGCTCCGGTTTCCTCCCACGCTCCAAAGACGTAGAGGTTTGTAGGTTAATTGGCTTCAGTGAATTGTGGGATAATATAGAACTAGTGTATGGTTGAACGTAGGTCAGTATAGACAGTGGGCCGAAGGGCCTGTTTCCACATTGTAACTTTAAGCTGAACTAAATTTGAAGAAGGGTCTCGACCCGAAACGTCGCCTATTTCCTCTGCTCCATAGATACTGCCTCACCCGCTGAGTTTCTCCAGCATTTTTGTCTATCTTAAATTTAGTATAGCATTACTTTTAATTTTTTTTCTCCCCTGAGTAAAATAAGCATAATTTTTAACTGCACCGCAGTCAATCAATTGTGGATACAAGGAACTGCAGATGCTGGTTTATTTAAGAAAAGACACAAAGTGATGGACTGAGATGAGGAAAAACGTTTTCACCCAGAGAGTTGTGATTCTGTGGAATTATTTGCTACAGAAGGCAGCGGAGACCAATGCACTGAATGTTTCCAAGAGAGTTAGATATAGTAGCTCTTGGGGCTAATGGAATCAAGGGATATGGGGAGAAAGCAGAAACGGGGTAATGATTTTGGATGTACACAAAAAAGCTGGAGAAACTCAGTGGGTGCAGCAGCATCTATGGAGCGAAGGAAAAAGGCAACCCTTCTTCAGACTTTGATGATTTTGGATGATCAGCCATGATCACAGTGAATGGCGATGCTGGCTCGAAGGGCTGAACGGCCTACTCCTGCACCTATTTTCTATGTGTCTACATGTTCTTGGCTTTTTGGAAGAAAGGGGGTGTTGGAAGGACATAAGCAATGGGCTTCACCAGAAGTGAACTGCAGCAGTCTATTCCTGTCTACGCAGCAGTCCAGGGCAGTGATGCACACGCTGCCATTTCTCAGGAAAGAACTCTTGTGAAGGCTTCATTATGGAAGTACTCACCATGATTGGAATGCGCCACGGAGCTCCAGCACACACGGACGTAAATTCCAGACGAATCAACGGATTTATTTTACGATTAAGGGGCATTTCAAATTGTCGCTGGAGCTGCTAGCAATATGAGTCAATCACCTGTCCACAGATTAGGGAAGCAGGCAACCTTCGCTGCCTTGTTAAAGTAGGTAAGTTTATGACCTTTCACTGTACATCACGCAATTCAAGGCAAGGTTTAAAAATAACTGATTACAGCAACGCCACCCAAGTCTGACAAATTCATGGTACCTGTCCCCATTGCAGGACTTCAGATGAGCAAGCTTTCAATCGCAGTTTAGTTTAGTTTAGTTTAGAGATGCAGCGTGGACACAGGCCCTTCGGCCCACCGAGTCTGTGCCGACAAGTGATCCCCATACACTAACATTATCCTACACACCATGGACAATTTACAATTTTTATCGAAGTTAATTAACCTACAAGCCTGTACGTCTTTGGAGTGTGGGAGAAAACCGGAGCACTCGGAGAAAACCCACGCGGTCACGGGGAGAACGTACAAACTCCGTAAAGACAGCATCCGTAGTCGGGATTGAACCCGGGTTTCCGGCGCATGTAAGGCAGCAACTCAACCGCTGCGCCACCGTGCCGCCCACTTTAAACTTTAAACTGAAATTATAACGCTGATGGATGATCTCATTGCACTGTTGCTGTTGACATTTCGCATTGTAGTTGGAACTGTAGTCAAATCATAATTATCTTTAATTTTAACAGTATAGTGATAGCAATGAAGTATCATAACATTGTGGCAGGAAACAAAAACCGGTGCTTGCATGGACAGCATTCACTGACAGCTGCTGAAGTAGTTCAACCTTGTCCCTTTTCTCAAAGTCTGTTTCATTAGCATCTTGTCTAAGCATCTTGGAACATGTTTACAGGGATAGACTCCCAAGGCACTATAATCATAGTAATTAAATTAGATGGTGGATGAGAAATGGCAACAGTGTTGATCTGTAATGAATAGCAAACAATAGGATAGATCACAGATCCAGCCACGACCGCAAGAAATTTGCAGGGAATTGTAGACGCAGACCAGACCATCACACAATCCAACCTCCCTTCCTTTGAAGATTCCAATGTCTTTAGTCAGAGGGTGGTGATACTATGGAATTCTTTGCCACAGAAGGCTGTGGAGGCCACATCAGTGGATATTTTTAAGACAGAGATGGATAGATTCTTGATTAGTACAGGTGTCAGAGGTTATGGGGAGAAGGCAGAAGAATGGGGTTAGGAGGGAGAGATAGATCGGCCATGATTGAATGGCGGAGTAGACTTGATGGGCCAAATGGCCTAATTCTGCTCCTATCACTAATGATCATGGTCGTATGAAGATAGACACAAAATGCTGGAATAACTCAGCGGGACAGGCAGCATCTCTGGGGAGAAGGTATGGGTGACATTTCAAGTCGAGACCCTTCTTCAGACTCCATCTCCACTTCACGCTGCCTCGGCAAGGCCACCAGCACAATCAAGGACAAGCTTCACCCCGGTCACTCCCTCCTCTCCCTTCTCCATTCAGGCAAGAGGCACAGAATTGTGAAACGCACACCTCCAGATGTGGGGACAGTTTCTTCCTTGCTGTTCTCAGACAACTGAACCATCTTATCAACAACTAGAGAGTGGTCCTGAGCTACTTTCTACCTCATTGGGGACCCTCGGACTAATTTTAATTGGACTTTACTGGACTTGCTTTTACTTTACTCTTCTGCACTAAATGTTATTCCCCCTCATCATGTATCTGTACACTGTGGACGGCTCGATAGTAATCATGCACAATCTTCCAGCTGACTGCTTAGCACGCGACAAAAAGCTTTTCACTGCACCTCAGTACATGTGACAATAAAATAAACTAAACTAAACATTTATGGCTTGCTGCAATGTGTACGGTTTAGTTTAGTTCAAAGATACAGCACGGAAGCAGACCCATCGGCCTACCGAGTCCACGTTGACCAGTGATTCCCGCACGTTAACACTATCCTACACACACTAGGGACAATTTACACTTATGCCAATTAACCTACAAACCAGTATCTCTTTGGAGTGTGGAAAGAAACCGAAGCGTTCGGAGAAAACCCACTCGGTCACGGGGAGTACGTACAGACCCCATACAGACAACACCCGTAGTCGGGATCGAAACCCGGTCTCTGGCGCTGAGTGCGCTGTAAGGCAGCAACTAAACCGCTGTGCCACCGTGCTGCCCGAAGGTGGGCCACAGAGCACGGGGAATGACCCTCCATTACGATAGACAATCATATGGGTTAATGTTTGAGTTTGTAACAATTATTATTGATCAATGTGAAACGGAGAATCTGACACTTTTCCTTCCTTTTCCTCTCCACGAACGTGCAGGTGGTCCGACTTGTCCCGGTGCGATGGTTGAACCTTCAGGAATACCAGAGCAAAAAAATCATGGCGGATCATGGTGTCACGGTGCAGCGGTTCTTCGTTGCCGATAACTCACAAGATGCTCTCGAGGCCGCGAAGAGACTGAGTAAGTTGAATAGCAGCGGGAAGCACTGGCAGCCATCTGAGAGAAAAACGATTAGAAAATAAGTTGTTTGATTATTAATAACCTTTCTGAACAGTCTTTCATTGTGCCAACAATGGTGTTCACAGAAAAAGGAGGGGTGGTGTGTATGGAACTGTAATGTCCAGGTTCAGGAACAGCTTCTTCCCTGCAACCATCAGGCTATTAAACACTACAACCTCCAAATAGGTCCCAAACTTCCGAACTATACACGTGCACATTGGTATTTTATTGGTGTAATAACAAGGCATTACGAGTTGAGTTTAGTTTATTGCCGCGTGTACCGAGGTACAGTGAAAAGCTTTTGCCAGGTGCGAACCAGTCAACGGAAAGACAATCCATGATTACAATCGAGCCATCCACAGTGAACAGATACATGATAAAGGAAATACCGTGAATAATGTTTAGTGAAAGATAAAGTCCAGTAAAGTCTGATCAAAATTAGACCAAGGGTCTCCAATTGGGTAGATAATAGTTAAGGACCGCTCTCCAGTTGTTGGTAGGATGCCCAATTACACCTGGGAAGAAACTGCCCCTGGATCTGGAGGTGTGTGTTTTCACACTTCTATACCTCTTGCCCGATGGGCGAAGGGAGAAGAGGGAGTGGCCGGGGTGTGACTCGTCCTTTAATATGCTGCTGGCCTTGTCAAGGAGGCGTGAGATGTAAATAGATTCAGTGAAAGGGAGGTTGGTTTGTTTGCTGGTCTGGGCTGTGTCCACAATTCTTTGCAATTCCTTGCGGTCTTGTATGGAGCTGAGGGCTATAAATGCGTGGACACAAGGAGACATATCTCTGCCTACATTTTCACTCTTGCCCACTAAGTTCAGTTTCAGTTAAGGCGACACAGAAGTGCGGCTGACATAGCTGCTGCTTCACGGTGCCAGAGAACTAGGTTCAATCCTGACCTCGGATGCTGTCTCTGTGGAGTTGGCATGTTCTCCCTCTGAGCATGTGTTGATAGACATACTGTAATGCTTGACAATTTCACGACTAAATACATCTAAGATGTGTCGAGGGAACAATGTGTAAATGGGAAAACAAAGCTTTCATTTATTTTGCATCGTACATAACCTCAGGATATCCAAAAGATAGGCACAGAGTGCTGGAGTAACTCGATGGGTCAGGCAGCATCTTTGGATAATGTGGACAGGTACAAAGTGCTGGAGTAACTCAGTGGGTCAGGCAGCATCTCTGGAGGAAAAGGATGGGTGACTTTTCGGGTCAGGACCCTTCTTCAGACCATCTGCGTGCCCAAATATCCCAAATGCTTTGAAAAAAATGAAGCACTTATTCATGGGCAACGCTGTGGTGCATCTGGTAGATCTGCTGCCTCACAGTGCCAGAGACCCCGGTTCAATCCCGACCTCAGGTGCTGTCCGTGTGGTATTCTTCCACATCCTTCCTGTGACCAGGTGGGTTTCCTCCGGGTGCTCCGGTTTCCTCCCACATCCCAAAGACGTGTGGGTTTTTAGGTTAATTGGCCCTCGGCAAATTGCTCTTAGTGTACAGGGAGTGGAAGAGAAAATGGGTTAACCTGGAACTAGTGTGAATGGGTGATCAATAGTCAGCATGAACTGAAGGGCCCGTTCCCATGCTGTATCTCTAAACCAAACTATACTACACCAAGTTTCATCGGTGAAATTATTATCTTCTTGTGTTTCATTATTGTGCCACACCATTTGCCATATGCTCCACCGATATTCTGTGGGGAATATGATTTATGTGAAGTGATTTAGATTCACCAATCCATTAGTATTTTGCAAAAATGCAACTGAACAATAAAGGTGAATCCTCGATGTAAGGTTGCAAACATTGTATGTCACAACTTGTGTATTATTTATGTGTCAGGTGACTGGAAGAATATATTAGCTCATTGATGAGCACAGAATGATTGATCCTTCAGTACCACTGATGGGCAGTCTGGGATACACTCTGAACAGCTTGCCATGAATTTTCAGTGTTTTTCTGGGTGTAGATTGTCTCCTGAGCAGTCACACCTGATATATTTGTTGATGCGCAGTGTGCGGTCAACATAATTGAAAATTTAAAATATCCTCGTGTGCTACATAAAGGTTCTACCTTTGTAGCTTTCATTCACGTCGAGTAATATAGATGATAGATGGGAAAACCTATTTGGTTTGCTCTGATCAGTTGCCACACTCGGTATTAGAAGGAATGGTGCTATTTTGCATTCGATTAAGGCAAGTGTGGCAACATGAAATATGTATTCTCTCATACAGGAAGACGTAAAAGTGGGCACGTTATTTATGGCTCTGCTGTCCCTCAGTAACTACGAATTGCAGTCTACTGAGAGTTACATCACCTTATTCTTGCTGTGTTCGACATATCCTCGATTATCAATGATCGTTTACTTTGGTAACTATCAGGATGCAATTTGCACAATGTTTGCACTGGCCATGAAATATCATTGAAGCAAGCCAAAACATTAAGGGTAAATCTAATAAATTTATTAACAGTTGGAATAAATAAATGAAGAACAGCAGAAGAAGCTAGATTCTGAAAGTATGAAAGAAGTATCAGTCCTCAAGTGAATAATTTTTATTCCTTACGGTTTGCCAAGTTTTTGTGATTTAATTCCTAATTTCTGATTTGGTATATTACACCTCCCAGTACATAAGCCGTTGCACAACAGTTGTGAACCCGAATGTTGGACAGAAATGTCTGATCACTGTATTTAATTTTTAGTATCAGATAATAACGGGTGGTGGTGCAAGGTTGCTGCCTCACAGCGCCAGAAACCCGGGTTTGACCCTGACTACGGGTGCTGTCTGTATGGACTTTGTACCTTCTCCCAGTGACCTGTGTGGGTTTTCTCTGGGTGCTCCTGTTTCCTCCCACACTCCAAAGATGTTTACAGGTTTGTAATTGGCTTTGGTAAAGATTGTAAATTGTCCCTTGTGTGTGTAGGATGGTGTTAATGTGTGGGGATCGCTGGTCGACACGATCTCGGTGGGTGCACACCACTGTCATCCACAGCCTTGATGGCAAAAAATATTCCAGAATGAAAGAATATTATTTAAAAAATTCTCCTCAATAGAAATCCAGTAATATACTTCCAACTTTAATATGTTCTTTGGATACAGTTTCCTGTGAGAATCAACGAGTTTTGAAACTAAGCTTTGATGACCCTTCATGATATTCGTGAAATGTACATCAATCGTACTTATGAAATAATAGCAGTTTGAAAAATGGAGCAATTCTGCCAGAGGATTCGATCATTTCTCTGGAAATATCTGAAAAACCAATTAGTGACATCGTATCTGCGGCGTGAGATCCCGACAATAAGTGTCTGGCTATTTAAAAAATGTATTATGAAATAATAGCGTGAAAATGAAGGGACTAGCATATTGTTCTCTAATCTTACAACCACTCGACAGCCCATTGAACTGTCAGAATGCACACGCTAAATATCTTTCACCTGATTTAAGAAGCAAGGTGCAGAGTTCAGGATTAATAGGAACCAAAGAGCAACTATTGTATAGTTTAATTTAGTTCCACCGTCAACATTAGTTGGAGATGCACTATGAGGGAAGGTTAATTTTACTTGCTTTAAGCATAATTTGAGCCTTGCTCGATTGTTGACATCATTTTTGTGTGCTGCTTTCTTTTGGAACAAACACAATCTCTACTAAAATGTCAGAGGCCAATATTCCCACTGGACGTGTTAAGACACGCAGAACGATGTATAACTGCTCGGCCCCATTAAGCCGATTTTCACCTGCACAGCTTTTTATTTCCCAGTGTTGTGTGAAGGAATCTCTGTTGTTAGTTCGGCCTGGAAAGTGTTCGTGTTTCGGAGCACCTTTGCAAGTAAGCGCAAAACCATCTGTCATGGGAGAGCAGCGATTTTTTTTGGTCTCTTTAATATAGTTCAATTGTTCTCTTGTCTGTCAGCTATCGTCGGTAGTGCTGTGAGCCAAATACTTGACAGGCCCTCCCCGCATTTGAAGCTTTGCACAGATGTCTGATGCTTTATGTCTATTGGGCTGATTTATGAAATGGATTCCTACACTTTCATGTCGCAAATTCATTTAAAATTCAGCTTTTTTTTTTGAAAGAGTGAACTATTTTAATGCGGAATAACAATGGGTTGACGTGCTGTGACTGAAATGGCCTGTAGGTTTTGCTTCATGATTAGACACATTTACGCAAGCATGGATTACATAGGTATGTGACATTTTGGATGTCACCTACAGCGTTTTCCTGCTTATTATTCCGCTTGGCAAGGTTGAACGAAATGACATGATAAATATGCACAGACAAGTGTGAGATGTGAGAAGAAGCATCTATTTCCATTGAATCACAAAAACCATTCAGCAGAAAATGTCAATAACTGGCTATTGGTGGGCAAACAGCCACATGGATTGCTGAGAAAGGACTGCGCTCGTACCCAAACCTATTTTAAAATGAAAATGACATTAAAAAATTGATTTCAATCAGAATATTATGATGTTTCTTTGTTTTGATATTAGGTGATATACTGTTTAAACAGCATTTTAAATTTTCCCCTACATCAGTTAAGTTTGTTCAAAGTAATTGTTATCAGGGCAGCACGGTGGTGCAGCGTTAGAGTTGCTGCCTTACAGCGCCAGTGGCCCGGGTTCGATCCTGACTACGGGTACTGCCTGTACGGAGTTTGCACATTCTCCATGTGACCTGCATGGGTTTTCTCCGGGTTCTACAGTTTCCTCCCAAGCCCCAAAAACTTACAGGTTTGTAGGTTGATTGGCTTGGAAGAATTGTAAATTGTCCCTGGTGTGTGTAGGATACGATCTCTAGTCGGTGCGGACTCGGTGGACCAAAGGACCTGTTTCCGCTCTGTTCCTCTAAACTAAGCTAAACTAAACTCAAAAACCACAGTGAAAAATGCCAGTCAAAGGACTTCAGGTTGATTTGTTATTTATTTCAGAATTATTTACGGAAAATTTGTCTGTGATGAATCATTTAATTTATTGTAGAAGTGTACAGCAAATAGCATATGGTGTTATCTAATCTGTTTTCACTCAGTTTTGTTCATAGCATAAGATTACATCAGCCTAAAAAGTAATTTTGTTTTTTTGGAACTGGTTCGACAGGCTATATCTTTTTCCCAATCCAATACTCAACTTTTCCCAGCCACAGTGTTCAACAAAATGTTATAAACATCTGAAATTGTTAGAACAAGTCTCACTAAATGTGAGATTTTAACTTGTTGAAAATGGATCACTTGAATATAGTTTGCTACACTGGTGCAGAAAAATATCCAGCGTTGATCAATTGAAGAGGAAACAGACTAGGAGACCTTAGGAAAGTTGACTGAAGAGGTTTGGTGCTATCCAGTTAGCAAAAAGACATGATTACAATCAAGCTGCCTACACTGTACAGATACAGGGTACAACATTTAGTGCAAGATAAATCCAGTAAAGTCCGATTAAAGATAGTTCGATGTTCTCCAATGAGGTAGATGTGAGATTGGGAACGCTCTCTAGTGGGTGATAGGATGGTTCAGTTGCCTGATAACAGCTGGGAGAAACTGGCCCTGAATCTGGAGGTCTGTGTTTTGACACTTCTGTACCTCTTGTGTGATGGGAGAGGGGAGAAGAGGGAGTGACCAGGTGAGACTGGTCCTTGATTATGCTGGAGGCATTCAGTGCCAATTTTTACCATTGAAGATGTAATTATTCTAATCTGTGGCATGGTGGCGCAGCAGTAGAGTTGCTGCCTTCCAGCACTTGCACCGCCAGAGACCAGGGTTCGATCCCGACTACTGGTACTATCTGTACGGAGTTTATACGTTCTTCCCGTGACTGCATGGGTTTTCTCCAAGATCTTTGGTTTCCTCCCACACTCCAAAGACGTACAGGTTTGTTAGGTTAATTGGCTTGGTATAAATGTAAATTGTCCCTAGTGTGGGATAATGTTAATGTACGTGGATCGCTGGTCAGTGCAGGCTCGGTGGGCCGAAGGGCCCATTTCCGTGCAGTATCCCTGAACTAAACAAAAACATTTATTAGGTAGCTTAGGTACCTTTATTAGGTATACGAGGAGCTCAAATAACTTGGATGTTGTAACAATATTAAGTTCCATCGCATAGTGAGGCCGTGCCAATACGGAACATTATAAAAGAACAAGAAACAAAACCAAAATGTACAGGAACATTTACATTATTTAATTACAATCCCAATGTTGCAACTGGATATTTTTGGTTTAATTAAATAGAATCTTTAAACTTTACTTTAGACTTTAGAAATAGAATCATAGAGTCTTGCAGCGTGGGCACAGGCCCTTCGGCCCAACTTGCCCCATCAGCTGCCTGCGTTTAGCCCATAGGCCTCTAAACCTGTCCCTCCACGTATCTGTCCAAATGATTTTTAAACGTTATGTTCTGGCAAAATCCAAAATGTTACCACATGGCAGAAAGACATTCAGACAATCAAATATCCATTAGTTTCTTTTCCAAAGGATCAACAAAACCAACCCATCTGTTCACTTCTCAATTTTCTAAATATGCCTGCTATAGTTTTTTAGTTTAGTTTAGCGATACAGCGTGAGCCCTTTGGCGCACCGAATCCACGCCGACCAGCGATCCCCGTACACTAGCACTATCCTGCACATGAGGAGCAATTAAAAAAAAATTTCCAAAGCCAATTAATCTACAAAAATCTTAAAAACCCACGCAGGTCACTGGGAGAATGTGCAAACACAGTACAGACAGCAGGTAGTCAGGATCGAACCCGGGTCTCCGGCGATGTAAGGCAGCAACTCTACCGCTGCGCCACCGTGCCGCCCAAGGTCTCTGTCAAGTAATTGTCATTTTCCCTTGTGATTGACCTTGTGGTCCCAGCTGCAATGACATGTTGTTGTTGAGAGTTCGACATTCTGATCATTCACAATGCAAATATTTTTTCAAGCCTCTCCATTAATTATTTTTTTTTATGATTGCCGTCTGAAATTTGCTGTCTTCTTAATGTCTCGTCAGGCAGTGAGAGCAAGCTGTCACCATTTGCTCTCCAATAACCCTTTACAATCCGGAAAGCCTTTGTGCATTCGTGCTGCAAACACTGAGCTTGTGTTAGAAACATTTATTTCAATACAACCCTTTAGTTGAGAAAATATAACAGGGAGTCTGCATTGGAATTTTCCAATTGGATAATCCAAATTGTAAATGGAATACCAGCTGCAGCCAAATTCATGTCTACCACATGCTCGACATCATTTTGTGAGGAATAGCACCTTGGTGAGCATGCAACACAAGAGTATGTACATTGATTTCTCCAATTTTAGGTACCTCACCTACACCCCTCTCTTTCATCTCATCATCCCTCCTTTTTCCCTTCCCCTCGATCTCCTTCCATCTATAGTCCATCTTCATACAAAGTTTACCATTGCATGCAAAACAAAGCATTCCTAGGTACAGGCGACAACAAAGTATCATTGAATCATTGTAGTATCAGTGCATTCATTTAAACTTTTGGAATGAATATTTTCCGTGGATATTTTTTTCCTATTTCAGTTTGCTCTTCTGCAGCTTCCAAGTACCAAATAAAAACTAATTGTTCCAATTTATGCTCAGCCCAAGATATGGTTGGGAAGCAAATGATGCGGAAAAGATCATTATAAAAAGTTTATAGAAAGCTCCGGTATAGTTGTAATATATTAATTATACTACTTAATCGCAAAGTACAACGTCCATTGGAGATGTGTGATGGCTTTTTTACCTCTTTTCATGTTAGTATGGTTTATGGGTGGAAAGGTAGCACAGAGGTAGAGTTGCTGCCTTACAGCAGCAGGGACCTGGGTTCGATCCCAACTGCGGATGCTGTCTGTACAGAGTTTGCACGTTCTCCCCGTGACTGCTGTGGGGTTTCTCCGGGTCTGCTCCAGTTTCCTTCCACACTCTAAAGACATATAGTTTTGTAGGTTAATTCTCCTCTGCTAATTATCCCTAGAGTGTAGGACAGAACTAGTGTACAGGTGATCGATGGACGGCGTTGGCCGAAGGGCCTGCTTCCATGCTGTATCTCTAAACTAACCTCAACTAAATATAGTAGAAAACACCTCTTCATTGAACAGGGACCTTGTGCCACTTTGAGTGTTGTTTACTGCAGTATTACAGAAAGACTAAAAAGACTTCTACTGCATTATAGAGATTACCGTATTGTAAGAAGATAATGGCGTAATTACTGCAGATTTATATGAATTTCCGATAATTATCTGATTGTCATTTCTGACCGTGAACCCTTCCGGTAAATGTGTGCTTTTATTTTGACAGAGGGCCCTGAATGCCAGCTATTCTAGTAATATGGAAAAAGAGAATATAGACACAAAAAGATAGAGTAACACTTTTATCTGTGGGGCGGCACGGTGGCACAGCGGTAGGGTTGTTGCCTTACAGCTCTTGCAGCGCCGGAGACCCGGGTTCGATCCCAACTTCGGGAGCTGTCCGTACAGAGTTTGTACGTTCTCCCCGTGACTGTGTGGGTTTTCTACTAGATCTTCTGTTTCCTCCCACACTCCAAAGACGTGCAGGTTTGTAGGTTAATCGGCCTGGTATAAATGTAAATTGTCCCTAGTGTGTGTCGGACAGTGTTAGTGTGCGGGGATCGCTGGTCGGTGCAGACTCGGTGGGTCGATGGGCCTGTTTCCGTGCTGCATCTCAAAACTAAACTAAAAACTAAACTCAGCGGGTCAGGCAGTATCTCTGGAGAAAAGGAATAGATGATGCTTCAGATCGAGACCCTTCTTCGGACTGTCAGGGGAAAGGAAAACGAGAGATATAGATGCTGATACGAAGAGATAAAGAACAAATGAATGAAAAATATGCCAAAAAGAAACAGCGATCAATCAAAAAATGGAGCCCACAATGGTCCATTGTTGGCTGTGGGCTCAGTGCTAATGAGTTATGCAGGCAATGAATCTAGCAGGCCGACACTGAAGCTAGTACTTCTTGACTCTCAGACTGAGGAAGGGTCTCGACCTGAAACGTCACCTATTGCTTTTCTCCAGAGATTCTGCCTGACCCTCTGAGTTACTCCAACCTTTTGTGTTTCTCTTTGGTTTCAACCAGCACCTTGGTTTCTTGGTCCTCCAAAATATTCCAAATGGAATTTAAACTGGAGGTGGTGGAGGGAGGGATTAAGACAGAAAGGGTTATTGGGACGAAAGAGCTACTTTAAATTTAGTTGCATCTGGTTGGGTAACTATAGTAGGGTGGAGATTATTCCATGCTTTAATTGTGCGGGGGAAGAACAAATTGCTGTACACATCTGTCTTTGTAGCTGGGATCACAAATTGGATCGAATGCCCTCGTCTGCGCCTAATTAGTTTGGGGTTGGTGTAGGTCTTGTGATCTATGTCGAGCTGACCATTTAACATTTTGTAAAAACAGGTCAAACGGTGAGCTTCACGTCTGTCTTGGAGAGGGTTCCTTCCACCCCAGAGAATTCAGAAGTTTGGTGACACTCGCTTCTCTCTCATAGGTGTTAGTAACAAATCGAGCTGCCTGTCTTTGGACACGTTCGATGGATGAAATGTTTTTATTTGTGTATGGGTCCCATGCTGCAACTGCGTAGTCCAAATGAAGTCTAACGAGGGTGAAGTATAGCTTCTCCTTGACAGAAGTTGAACAATGATGAAAATTGCGCCTCAGAAAGTTATATGAAATATATACTGTTATATTAAATATAACCTGCTGTTCCTTCCTACACATTTGGAGAAAGAGCTTCGTTGCGAGAGACACGTATTATTCTGGCCTAATTCTTGCACGATGGAGGTTGTGAACGGGGTAATGGTGACTCTGACCATCCACAATCAGTACCCCGTTCCTGCCTCCGGCAGGAACGGGGTACTGATTGTAGATGATCAGCCATGATCACATTGAATGTGGCTCAAAGGGCCGAATGGCCTACTCCTGCACCTATCGTCTATTGACATTAAAAAAATGAACAGTTAATTGTCGAACCGAGAGCACGATTTTTCACTTTTTACAGGAAGATGTGTGGTATATTTTTTGGGCGACAGTTTTGCGTGGTAGTTGATCAGTGCACCACATCCTGGTGAGCCAACTTGCATCATGCCTTTGTAAATGGACGCATACAGCTGCAAGTAATTGCTCGGAGCCCAACAAATCAAAATCTCATTTCAGAAGTCTGACGTTAATGTTTCAACCACTTACTATGTTGTAGCTTACATAAAATTCGAGCACAATGGCTAAAACTCCAATGATGATTCTGTTAATTTGTGGAAAGCAAAGCACTGCATTTCAATTTTGAGGAAATAGATTTCAGTTTACTCGGCCTTAGCGAATAAATTACAAACAAGATATTAGTGGAAGGAAACTTGATTTTGATTGCGGGCTCCGCTATTGTCATTCAGTTTAGCCTTTTGGGCCATTGACAAAATATTCGTTTTGTGTCTATCGTCTCCAGTTGGTACCAATCAGTCTGAAGAAGGGCTTCAACCCAAAATGCTGCCTATACCATGTTCTCCACAGATGCTGCCTGACCCACTGAGTTACTCCAGCATTCTCTGTGCTTTGCCCAAGATTCTAGCATCTGCGTTTCCTTGTGTTTCGAGATACAGTGTGGAAACAGTCCCTTCGGCCCATCAAGTCCACGGTGACCATTAGTTCCGTGTTATTCCATTATCACACCCTTTGAACCAGGGGGCAATATACAGAAGCCGATTAACCTACAAACCTTCGGCGGGTGGGAGAAAACCGGAGAACCCAGAGTAAACCCACACGGTCAAAAGTAGAACGAGCAAACTCCACAAAGGCAGCACCCGTAATCAAGATTGAACCTGAGTCCCTGATGCTGTGAGGCAGCAGCACTATTGCTGTGTTACATGCAGACACAACTGAAGTGAAGCTAGCATTTTATTTATTCCAAAGACACTGACTACTTAATGAGATGGCTTCCACTACTGCCCAAGTAATTTCACTTGACTCTCTCCAAAGGGCTGTTCCTGGGTGGGCCGCAAAGCCTGTTTCTGTGTTTTAGTTTAAGTTTTAGAGATGTGGAATGTGGAAACAAGCCACTTTGGTCCACACTGCGCTGACCATCACCCACACTAGGTTTATCCTACCCACTGGGGACATTTTACAGAAGCCAATTAACCTCAAAAACCTGCACGTCTTTGGAGTGTGGGAGGAAACCCAACATCTCAGAGGTCACGGGGAAAACGTACAAACTCCATACAGATAGCACCCGTGGTCGCGATCTAACCCGTGTCTCTGGCGCTGTAAGGCAGTAGCGCAGCGCCACCGTGCCGTTCCTTCCTTAATCAGATTCCACATCTGCACCTTTTTGTCTTCTCCATTTCACCTCCAGCCTTGTTGGCTACCTCCACCCATCTCTTCCCCCGTCTGTCTCATTCGCCCATGTACTCATTCTCATCTAAATCCACCTATTACTTGCCAGATCTTCACCTCTCTCCACCAATATCTCCCCTCCACGCTACCATCTGAAGAAGGGTCCTAACCCCAAAAATGCCAACAGGACATTTCTTTCCACGAATGCTGCCTGACCTAAGCCAGACACAAAATGCTGGAGTAACTCAGCGGGTCAGGCAGCATCTCTGGAGAAAAGGAATAGGTGACGTTCGGGTCGAGACCCTTCATCATCCTGTTCCTTTTCTCCAGATATGCTGCCTGACCCTTTGAGGTACTAACACAAAGTAACTCAAAGGGTCAGGCAGCATATCTGGAGAACATGGAGAGCTGACATTTTGATACATCCCGAAAGGTCAGCTCTCCATGTTCTCCAGAT
The DNA here is from genome assembly GCF_028641065.1 of Leucoraja erinaceus. Taxonomy (NCBI): domain Eukaryota; kingdom Metazoa; phylum Chordata; class Chondrichthyes; order Rajiformes; family Rajidae; genus Leucoraja; species Leucoraja erinaceus. Next base: position 8,063,894 of record NC_073392.1, on the reverse strand, counting down.
ATGCTGCCTGACCCTCTGAGTTATAGATAATAGACAATAGGTGCAGGAGTAGGCCATTCGGCCCTTCGAGCCAGCACCGCCACTCAATGTGATCATGGCTGATCATCCACAATCAGTACCCCGTTCCTGCCTTCTCCCCATATCCCCTGACTCCGCTATCTTTAAGAGCCCTATCTAGCTCTCCCTTGAATAATTCCAGCATTTTGTTATTCCAGCATTTTGTGTCTATCTTTAAAGCTGCCTGACCTACTGAGTTCCTCCAGCAGTTTTTTTTTTTTTTCATCTAAGATGCCAGCATCTGCAGTCTCTTGTGTCTCCACTTCTGGGATCTCATGGTTAATCTTTAGTCTACTCACTGACGTAGAATGGAATGTAAGGTTACAGGTTTGATCATCCATTTTAAATTGGAAATTAATTGCAATTTAGGTAACAAAGTTACTAGTTTAATTAGAATTCCTGCTTTGAATCCCAGCAGTTGCAAATGCTTCACAGTAGATGGAAATATGAAGAAATTACAAAATGAAAATTAGTATTTGAGCAAGCAGGCAGTTTGCACTCCATCTGTGTAAATTGTATTAATTACATCTATTTTTCTTGTTCCCGTTGCCCTTCAATCATCTTTCCTTATTCATTAATTTACTCTAATTTGAAATATTAGCATTAGCTTCAGCTATAAATTTTGGAAGTAAATTTAACAGACTTTTGACTCGCGCTCTCAGTTCTAAACCACTTATATTTAATCTTTCAAATTGACCTTTTGCTGTTGCCTACTCCATCGTGGGAAGCCTACCTCATCTATTTACAGCGTTCCAACTAGTGAGAACAAATATAGTTGTTATATTAAATTTACATTAAACCATACGCAAAACAATTTAAAAATATTCATGTTCATAAGTTCTCGGAGCAGAATTAGGCCATTCTGCCCATCAAATCTACTCTGCCATTCAATCATGGCTGATCTATCTCTCCCTCCGAACCCGATTCTCCTGCCTTCTCCCAAAAACCCCTGACACCCGCACTAGTCAAGAATCTGTCAACCTCCACCTTAAAAATATTAATTGACTTGGCCTCCACAGCCTTCTGTGGCAATGAATTCCTCAGATTCACCACCCTCTAACTAAAGAAATTCATCCTCAATAAAAGGGACGTCCTTTTATTTTGAGGCTGTACCCTCTGGTCCTAGACTCTCCCATTAGTGGTAACATCCTCTCCACTTCCACTCTCTCCAGGCCTTTTTGTAACAGCCCTTTGCTCCAGAAGGGTCTCGACCCTAAAAGTCACCCATTCCAAACTTCCAGAGATGCTGCCTGTCCCGCTGAGTTACTCCAGCATTTTTGTGTCTACCTTCGGGTTAAACCAGCATCTGCAGTTCCTTCTTACACACATAACACAAGTATAATGGCACTGGAGGATTTGAGAAGCTCTCTGAAAGATAATACCAAAATACCAAAATAGGCTGAGGCATAAGAACAGAGATAATTAAATTATGTCTTGCTGGACCTTGAAAATTATGAAATTGGAGGGGAAACCTGGCGGCAGGTGGTAGATGGAATCATGCAGCATGGAAACAGGCCCTTCGGCCCAACTTTCCCATGCCGACCAAGATACCTCTTCTCCACTAACGGTTCATCTGGTTCATCACGATCCTTACAGGGACTGTCCTATATGTGATTGTAGACCCACTGATGTAATTGAGTGCTAACTGCCCTCTGAAGTGGTTTAGTTTAGTTTAGAGATACAGCGCGGAAACAAACTCTTCGCCCCACCACGTCCCCACCGACTAGCGATCCCTCTACACTAACACCATTCTACACAAACCAGGGATAAATTTGCATTTACACCAAGCCAATTAACCTACAAACCTGTACGTCTTTGGAGTGTGGGAGGAAACCGAAGATCTCGGAGAAAACCTACGCGGTCACGGGGAGAACGTACAAATGCCGTACATATTGCCCCCGTAGTCGAGATTGAACCTGGGTCTCCGGCGCTGTTAGGCAGCAACTCTGCCGCTGCGCCTCCATGCATCCGTGGTCTCGCAAGTCACCCAGTTGAAGGGTAATTAGGAATGAACAATGAACATCCCCCATGCTAAGAACATCTTCATACCATGAATGGAAAAAAAAACCCTTTTTGGTTTTATGTTCCATACTCTTCAAGTTAAATACTTCAATTCTGTTTTCACTGCTTTATTGACCCAAATTGCTTGCTGTGTTGAATCTTATATGAAGCTGTCACCCCAGGTCTCTCTGCTATTCCACAGCACTGCATTACCTCCATTCAGAGGATATTTACAGCAGTTTTTTTAACCAAAATCCATAACCTCACTTTCAGACTGCTATTGAATTCTATCTGCTACTTAACAGCCCATTTTTTAACTTAACGATCCCTCTGCAATTTTATCTGCCCTTCCAGTGGCAAATTAGCTGTGCCTCCTATTTTGATATAAATTTCAACATTCAGTCTGTGTCCAAATCATTAAGATGTCCATTTAATTTTGCCCAGAGTAGGGAAATCGAGAACCAGAGGGCATGGGTTTTAGGGGGAAAGATTTTAACAAGTATCTGAGCGATAACATTTTCACACAAAGAGTGGTGGGTGTATGGAACTAGCTGCCAGAGAAGGTAGTTGAGGCAGGGACTACTGCATTGTTTAAGATACAATTAGACAGGTACATGTATAGGACAGGTTTAGAGGGATATGGGTCAAACGCAGGCAAGTGGGACTAGTGTAGATGGGATATGTTGGTCGGTGTGGGCAAGTTGGGCCGAAGGGCCTGGTTCCACACTGTGCGACTCTGACTCTATATTCAATGAACCGGGGTTATCCAGAACATAAAGGAGAGAGACACAAATGACCACAAATTATTCCCCCTTCCTCTGCTTTATTTAACTCATTTCTTATACTCCCCCTCACCCTTCTTTCCAATTTTCAATACAGACTCTAATTATTCTAATTTCATAAATAATGTAAGCATTGCTGTTTCAGAAGCATGTCCACAATCCGTATACATTACTCCCTTCTCGTACATTCTCGTAATTCTGAAATTTTAATTCCATTTCAAACCCTCGCTGTTTGCTTCCAAGTCTTTTGACGGTAATTTCCATTGTCTCCTTATCAGGAAACATCACTGCTCATGTAGGAATTAAGCATCAACTCCCTAACAAGTGCCAGTAGCTGGTTGCCCAGCGTTAAATTAGTTATCCGGAAACTTGGATCAGTATTCCTGAAGTCCAAATTCAAATCACACCATGGTACACAAAAGTGCTGGAGAAACTCAGCGGGTGCAGCAGCATCTATGGAGCGAAGGAAATAGATAACGTTTCGGGCCGAAACCCTTCTTCAGACTGATAGGTGGTGGCGGGGAGGAGGAAGGAAAAAGGAGGAGGAGGAGCCTGAAGGCTGAGGAAGGGGAGGAGACAGCAAGGGCTAACAAAATTGGGAGAATTCAATGTTCATGCCCGCAGGATGCAGACTCCCCAAGCGGAATATGAGGTGCTGTTTCTCCAATTTCCGGTGTTGCTCACTCTGGCAATTGAGGAGACCCAGGACAGGGAGGTCGGATTGGGAATGGGAGGGGGAGTTGAAGTACTGAGCCACCGGGAGGTCAGGTAGGTTCTTGCGGACCGAGCGGAGGTGATTTAAATTCAGTCAGTAATCTGGAATTTGGGGAAAAATGAAAAATGACCATGGAAACTCAGCCATTTCAACTCCCATTCCCATCCTGACCGTTCTGTCCTGGGCCTCTTCCATTGCCAGAATAAGGCCGCACATCCAAATTGGAGGAACAGCAACTCATATTTTGTTTGGGTAGCTCATATCGCTTTGGATATGAATAATGAATTCTCTAATTTTAAGTAACTTGTACTTGGATTCCCCCATTGCCCCCTTCCTCCATCCTAGTTGTTTTACCAGTTCCACAGTTCTCCACATTGTTGCCATCTGGAGAGCACATCATCACTAGCCAATAGTGAACCTATCAGGCACCACCCTGCCTGAGGTCTTTGTGGCCGGCCTTTATTGGTCCTAGTCTTTTCTCGCCTCCAATTCTTCCCCTCCCCCCACCTCCATCCCTCCATCCCCTACTCTCAGTCTAAAGAACCGAAACATCATCCTTCCTTTAGTTCCTCCAGAGATGCTGCCTGACCCGCTGAGTTATTCCAACACTTTGCGTGTAACCATGGAGGTGACTGGATTGTCGCAAAAGACCCATTTAGTTCAACAGTGAGTGGGCTTCCGGAGAATAAATTCCAATCTGGTCTACATATACGAATTTAGACTCTCCTCCTGAGGAGCAGTCTCTCAAGCCACTCAGTTGTGACGTTATTTAACCCGAGAAGAAAGAAAACGACGACTTTGGCACCAAATGTGGACACTGCAAACTTCCAGCCGAGTGTTGTGAGAAGTTGCCTCCAATCAGACCGACTGCTCCATCACAGTCCGTGGATATGTTTTCTCCCCCTGGCAAGGTATACCCTCCAATGTCGAGGACTCCAAAGTCTAATTCCTTCCATATGTATAAAGTGCTATGCAGCTGGAAGGAACTGGCCTATGGAGTCCAGAATATTGACCTAGACTCATCTCTGAGATGCTATTCCAGTGGGCAGCTTATTTCTCAGCTTGTTAACTCAATGACTATAATACAAGACTTACTTATCTGATGGGCAGTGACACTCTTTGCTCGACAATTCGGTTTATAATATAGAGTGTCACAGCATGGAAACAAGCCCTTCGGCCCAACTTTCCCACATCGACCAACATGGCCCATCTACACTTGTCCCACCTACCTGCGCATAGCCCAAAACCCTCTAAACCTGTCCTATCCATGCACCTGTCCAAGTGTCCCTGAAATGTTACGCTAGTATTTGCCTCAATTACCTCTTCTGGCACCTTGTTTCAAATGCCCTCCACCCTTTGTGTAAAAATAGTTACCTCTCAGGTTCCAATTAAATCCTTCCCACCACATATTAAACCCATGTCCTCTGGTTCTCGATTCGACCTACTCTGGGCAAGAGACTCAGTGCTTTTACTTGATCTATTCCACTTATGAGTTTGTACATCTCTATAAGATCCCCCATCAACCTCCTGCGCTCCAAGGAATAAAGTCCTAGCCTGCTCCACCTCTCCCGACAGCTGAGACTCTCAAGTCCCAGCAACAGACATGTAAATCTCTACAACCTTTCCAGCTTGACATATAATGTACGTTAACCCTACAGGCTGGGTCCCTGTCTCTGTGCTGCGACTGGCTTTAGTGTCTTCAGCTCATTTTGTGTGAAAACACACCACGGCAATGATAGCTCGTCGGGCTAACGGAATCGAGGGATATGGGGAAAAAGCAGGAAATGCGTACTGATTTTGGATGATCAGCCATGATGATATTGAATGGTGGTGCTGACTCGAAGGGCCGAATGGCCTACACCTGCACTTATTTTCTATGTTTCTAATGCATTTGCACCAGGGAGTAACGTTATCTTTGCATGGAGCAGAGACATAACCGTGAAAAATATATGAAGCAAAAACTGGATGGGGTTCATTTCTAAATAACACTGCCATGTTCTCAGATTGCTGCGACAATCCCGGCATTTGGAGATTTTTAGGCTTTGACTCATAGGATTTTAGGATTTTTTTAAAATTACTAGAACTCCATTATATGTGATTCCCAAACTACAGTAACAATTGGTACAGCATTACCAGATTTTATTTTAATTTTGTACAAATTCTGTTGCGTTGGCATCTCCTACTTATGGATGAACAAAAACTTGATAAACAATTCATGACTTCCAATGTGTCGATCGTATTATGGCCGGCAAAATGCTGATCAGTTCAAATTAATGCACAGAAACCCACAAATCAGATAACTGGTCCATAAACAGTGTAAAATTATGCAAATATTTTCTGAACTGAAATATAATTGAGAACTAATCAAGCAACAAAATAAGTAAGTAACGAGCCAGCATTTTGGGCGGCACAGAGGCGTATTGGTAGAGCTACTGCCTTACAGCACCAGAGACCCGGGTTCCATCCTGACCACGGATGCTGTCTGTACAGAGTTGGTACCCCCGTGACCTGCGTGGGTTTTCTCCGAGATCTTCAGTTTCCTCCCACAGGAAATGGCTAGGTATAAATGTGAAATAAATTGTCCCCTGTGTGTGTAGGGTAGTGTGTTAATGTGTGGGGATTGCTGGTCAGTGCAGATTCAGTCGAAGGGCCTGTTTCCGCACTGTATCTCTACATTAAACTAAAATATAATACGCTTCAAACCATTTTCTGGCAATTATATGTGTGCAGCACAATGGCCCTGCAGGTAGAGCAGCTACCTGACAGTGCCAGAGACCCGGGTTCAATCCTGTCCTGTGGTACCGTCTGTGTGGAGTTTGCACGTTCTCCCAGTTACCGCATGGGTTTCCTCCTGGTGCTCCAGTTTCCTCCCACTTCCCAAAGACGTGCGGGTTTGTACGTTAATCGGCCTCTGTATATTGCGCCTGGTGTGAGAGGAACAGAGGCGAAAGTGGGATAACACAGAGCTAGTGTGAGCGGGTGATCGATGATCAACATGGGCACAGTGGGCAGAATTACCTGCTTCCATCACTGATACGCTATTGTGTTGCCATGTAATATGTCAGGTACTGATATTTCCCCAAGCTTATTTCTAATTCTATTTAGTAATATTGGACAGATAAGGTAAGGCTGGATGATGTGGGGTTAGTTTAGTTTTTAGTTTAGTTTAGAGATTTAGAAACACGCCCTTCGGCCCATCGAGTCCGCATTGACCAGTAATCCCCTATTATTAACGCTACCTTACACACACTAGGGACAATTTTGCATTAACACCAAGCCAATTAACCTACAAAACCTGTACGTCTTTGGAGTGTGGGAGGAAACTTAAGATCTTGGAGAAAACCCACGCAGGTCACAGGGAGAACGTACAAACTCTGTACAGACATGCACCCGTAGTCTGGATGGAACCCGAGGCTTTGGCGCGGCAAGGCAGCAACTCTACCGCTGCTCCACCGTGCCGCCATTAGTTGGAATTGGACATAATTTGCAAATAGGAAACGCTGTGATGTAAAAAAAAAAATCATATACGTTTAATTTTTGCTTGCAATGTACTCTGTACTCTCATTAGCGTCTGGAAATCGGTATCGGAAACAGAGGGTCAGATATAGTTAACGATGTAAGGAAGAAGTTGTATCACATGGATTCTGGTTTTCATTGATACAACCGTGTAAGCTCTCATGGGGTCTCGCCCGCTCAAAACAAGAAAAAAATCTGATTCATTAAAAAAACGTCTTTATTACATTTGCAGTATCTTGTTAAATTGGCTGGGAGATAAAAGAAACCAAAATTGAGGTAGGATTGCTCGGAATTTTACATTAAATAATGCATGTATTCAGTGAGGATACTGCTGCATAAAGGTCACTTAAGTATTGTTCTGTTCAGCAGGGGAGGATGTTGGAACAGTAACAGTGATTATGCACACTGTATTTGACTGTACTGTAACTGGGTAAAGGAAGAAGAACTGGGTTGTGCTATAAACCTTAAGAGGGAGCATGTCAAGCTAAATATACACAGTCAGACAGCAATATAAGAGCGTGCTTGGCATGCATATGATGCAGATTATACAAAGATTTTGACAGAACACAGAGGAGGCAGAAATTAGACTGTTCGCTCTGCCTGAACTCTGGGCCTGCTGTGACTGCATGTTGAACTCTGGGGATTTGGCAGCAGGTTGAGGTTTCACCTTGGCACTATTTCACAGCTGTGTTGTAGTTAATGGCAGAAAGGCCGTCCCGTGGAGAAACCTGTCCTTGGCTGTCATGCAGTCTGAATGAAGCCTTGTTTATTGCTGCACTTCTTCTGTGGCACTTAACAATGCCATGCCTTTCCACGTACAGTAGTTTATCCCCTCTCAGCACTCAAATTGGCCATAAGCACGAATGCCTTTTGTTTATTAATTTCACGTTTTCACGCAAAGGGCGATGGGTGTATGGCACGAGCTGCTATAGAAACATAGAGTCATAGTGATACAGCGTGGAAACAGGCCCTTCAGCCCAACTTGCCCATATTGACCAACATGTCCCAGCTACACTAGTCTCACCTGCCTGCGTTTGGTTCATATCCCTCCAAACCTGTCCTACCCATGTGCCTGTGTAACTGAATCTTCTGTAAGTGTTGGGATAGTCCCAGCCTCAACCTGCCAGAGGAGGTAGTTGAGGCAGGGACTATTGCAACAATGAGGCAGGTTCATGAACAGTGGAAAGGAGCTGCAGATGCTGGTTTACACCGAAGATAGACAGAAAATGCTAGAGTAACTCAGCGGGACATGGACAAGACAAGTTTGAAGGAATATGGGCCAAATGCAGGCGGATGGGACTAGTGTGGATGGGACATGTTGCTTGGCGTGAGCAAGTTGGGCCGAAGGGACTGTGACCTGTGACTCTATTACACTACAGTAATGGACAGCGGAGCGATAGGGCATAATTTTTTAATCTTGTATTGTAGATTATATAGAACTCAGTGCTGAACTAATTATACTTAGACTGTAAATCAGTGTGAAACATTTCTTTATTATTATTGCTAAACCATCATAGTTATACTGTTAATTTAAAAGAAAATGACAATATGGCTGTTATAAGATTGCCTGTTTAACTGTGTGCTAAATTTAAGGGGTCAGTCAATTGAACAATGTGTATGAGTTGTTGGAAGTGAATTGTCTCATCAAAATGATTGACTGTTTGTTTCCAGCTGCAGCCTTGGGTTTGGGATATGTGTGGGGACAGTGATCGGATATTGTTATGGTCTAAGTAGTGATTTCACTGTAAACTCTAGCACGGTGCTTTTCGTTTAGAGATATAGCATGGAAATAGGCCCTTCGGCCCACCGCGTCCACGATGACCATCGATCACTCGTCCACGCTAGTTCTTCCACTACACACTACACAGGGGCAAATTACAGAGGGCAATTAACCTGCAGCCCCACACGTCTTTGGGATGTGGGAGGAAACCAGAGCACCCGGAGAAAACCCACGTGGTCACAAGTCACGCGTGCAAACTCCACTCAGAGAACACCCAAGGTCAGGAATTAACCCGAGATCCACGCCATGAGGCGGCAACGCTACCGTTGCGCCACTGAACCGCCCTCTTTATCTGAAGAAGGGTCCCAATACAAAACACCGCCTGTAAGCTCCTTTCATTGATACTGCCTAACCCCGTGCATGACTCCAGCACTTTGCATTTTGATCAAGATTCCAACATCTGCAGTTTCTTGTGTCTTTATTCTTTATCTTCTTGACCTGTGAATGAAATGCCTTATTAATTCCATCAACATTATTATGCAAGGAGAGAGACTTGTGTCAAATTGGTAAAGATGGTGGAAAGAAAACATCAAAAACCAATGTAGGTTTACAAGAAGGTCTCGGTGCTGGAGTAACTGTTACCGCTGCGGCACGGTGGCGCAGCGGTAAAGTTGCTGCCTCACAGCGCCAGAGACCCGGGTTCGATCCTGACTACGTCTGCTGTCCGTATGGAGTTTGTACGTTCTCCCCGTGACCTACGTGGGTTTTCTCCGAGATCTTCGTTTTCCTCCCACACTCCAAAGACGTACAGGTTTGTCGGTTAATTGGCTTGGTATAAAATGTAAAATTGTCCCTTGTGTGTGTAGGATAGTGTTAATGTGTGGGAATCGCTGGTCGGATCGGAATCGGTGGGCCGAAGGGCCTGTTTCCGTGCTGTATCTAAACTAAACTAAACTCAGCAGGTCAGGCAGCGTCTCTGGAGAACACAGATAGGTGTGTTTCGGGTCGACACCCTTTGCCATACCTATTAGCTGTTCATGTATGTTTGCACCAATGACATCTACAAGTAATTAGCATGGTATTTACATATTATATGACCATTTTCAGATGTACTCATCGGAACCTACAGCTACTGAAAAATAGCAAACTGCAGAGATTATCTTATCTTATCTCAACACATCCATAGTAACGGGATCTGAAGTGGACACAAGCTGGAGTCTTTGACACAATAAATGGCTTTGAAAGCAGGTTCATCTTTGACTTATGAAGTGGGAAAAGAAGTTCAAAAGCAACTGAGGCAAGATAGCATGACTTTTAAAATAAAATTGAAGCTTTGTTTTATGGAAAAAAATAATGATTTAATGAATTAATGAGATTAAATTAAATTGATCTAGTTTAGGTCGTGATTCAATTGGTTGGTAGGGTTGTCGTTTTGTGTGTGTGTGTGTGTGTGTAATGATGTGTGTGTGTGTGTGTGAGTGTGTGTGTGTGTGTGTGTGTGATCTGTGTTGTGTGTGTGTGTGTGTTGTGTGTGGTGTGGTGTGTGTGTGTGTGTGTGTTGTGTGTGTGTGTGTGTGTGTGTGTGTGTGTGTGTGTGTGTGTGTGTGTGTGTGTGTGTGTGTGTAGCTACAAACATGTTTCAGGCTGTTTTTAGGAACTGCTGCGTTTTTTTTCCCACTTAGTGCTTCGCATTTTTCAAATCCTGGCAGTATGGTTTTAATTGAACGCGCCATTTGTTTGAATTGCTCATATAAACGGAGACCTCTTTTCTCAAGGGATGGACATTTCCAGTATTGGCAGGCTAGTCAACAAGGTCAAGATCCGTGGGATTAGCGGCACAGTGATACAGCTAAGAGCGGTACTGTGGTGCAGCTAAATCAGAACAGTGGCGCAGCAGTGGTGTTGCTGCCTTACAGCGCCAGAAACCAGGGTTCGATCCTGGTTTGGTGCTGCTTATGGAGTTTGTACGTTCTCCCTGTGACCCTGTGGGTTTTGTCTGGGTGCCTCGGTTTCCTCCCACACTCCAAAGACTCTGTTGTCTCTCTGTACTGTACACTGCACAATGACCATAAAGTTTGAATCTGAATCTGAAGACATATAGGCTTGAGGGTTAATTAATTGGCTTCGGTAAAACTGTAAATTGTCCCTTGTGTATAGGATGGTGCTAGTGTACAGTGTGATCGCTGGCCAGCACAGACTCGGTGGGCCGAAGGGCCTGTTTCTGCACTGTATCCATAAGGCAGTACAGTGGTGCAACTAAAAGCTTTACACTGTACCTCGGTACAGGTGACAATGATAAACTTAAACCCAAGCCTATCAAGAAAGGGTGGCACAATGGCGGTAGAATTGCTGCCTCACAGCGCAAGTGACCTGGTTCGATCCCGACTACGGGTGCCGTCTGTACGGAGTTTGTACTTTCTCCCGTTGACCACGTGGGTTTTCTCCGGGATCTTCGGTTTCCTCCCACGTCCCAAAGACGTGCAGGATTGAAGGTTAATTGGCTTCGGTAAGATTGTAAGTTTGCCTTTGTGGGTAGGACAGTGCTAGTGCACAGGATGAGCATTGGTTGGCCTTTTTCACGCTGTATCTCTAAAGTCTAAAGCTATGGCAATACCGTGGTACTGGCAGCTAAAAGCTTTACACTGTGCAGGTGGCAATGGTAAACTTAAACCCAAACCTATCAAAGAAGAAAATTCACTTGGACCCATTAACCAAAGTGATGATCTTGTCATGTTTTGCACTTTTTTTTAACATGTCGTATCTCATTTATCTCTGAAGAAGGGTCTCGACTTGAAATGTCACCCATTCCTACTCTCCAGAGATGCTGCCTCTCCAGAGATGCTGAGTTAAGGGCCTGTCCCACGAGCATGCGACTGCATGCGGCGAGCGTGACCAAACCGGAAGCGGGGGCCGCGTGGAGGTCGAGTGATCCCCGTACAGGGCCGGTCCCACCAGCATGCGACCGCATGCGGCGAGCGTGACCAAACCGGAAGCGGGAGCCGCGCGGAGGTCGAGTGATCCCGTACGAGTTGACGTGAAGTTCAAGTGAAGTCCGCGGGAAGTTTGCGCTAGGCGTACGCCGTCAAGACACTGCGTATGCCGTCGAGACGCTGCCCCCGCCCGTCGAGGCGGTGCGTACAGCCTCAATGCGGCTGTGGGCCGGCAGGCCGTTGCTACGCAGAATTTTTGGACAGTGTCAGTTTTTCGGAGCCCCGCGCGATGTCAGGACTAGCTCCGCACAATTCCATACGGCTCCAGCGATCGAAGTGGGACCAACCCCGCAAGGCCGTACGGCTCAAGCGACCACGTTAGGTCGCGCTTGCCGCATGCAATCGCATGCTCGTGGGACAGGCCCTTTACTCCAGCATTTTTTTATCTATCTTCGGTTTAAACCAGCATCTGCCGTTCCTTCATACATGTATCTCATCTATTGTTACTTTCTGTAAGCTCACTTCTCATTTTCCCTGTGGATTCTGCTTTCTCTACCATTTCCTTTGATCTTCGTTGAACTGTTAAAAGTTTTTTTTACAAATTGCTGACAACATTGCTAGACTCCACAGGCAAATGTGTTCTTGTTTATTTCTGCATCAGCTCAGTGACACACAACTTGTCAAAATACAATATGGAAAATTGCTGAAGGATCCAGGATTGAATTCAAAGGGTTCGAAACAAATGTTTTCTGATTCTGGGGTGATCACATCTCAAGAAATAGAGAAAAATAGTTTTTGCTCAGAATGGTGTCTTTTTGTTAAAAAAGTCAATTTTCCGTGCATCATTACACTTCTCAAGTGCAGTGGGCTTTGAAACATTATTAAAAATGATTTGTGTCAATAGTACATTTGTTTTGCTTGTAAGCATGTGAGATTGCGTCTTTGACTCTTTCCTGAAGGATGCAGTCACATGTAAAATAAAGCACAACTCTGGAAAATGGTAAGGCAATGAGACAAGATGAACCATCACTCCATTAGGAGTTGTTTTGTTCTTATTATTACAGGACTGACAAATATTTCCGGAGAACCAGCACTATGGACCTGTCTGTCCTTTACAGTTTTCCCACACTTTCAATCACGGATTTTGCAACAGATAAATATTTTCAATGCATTTTCTTGACATGCCCCTTTCTCATGCCCAATCCCCTCCCCTCCTCCATTGTATTCATGTGTTGTTTAGTTTAATTTAGTTTAGTTTAGAGATACAGCACCCTATCAAAGAAGAAAATTAACTTGGACCCATTAACCAAAGTGATGATCTTGTCATGTTTTGCACTTTTTTTAACATGTCGTATCTCATTTATCTCTGAAGAAGGGTCTTGACTTGAAATGTCACCCATTCCTACTCTCCAGAGATGCTGAGTTAAGGGCCTGTCCCACGAGCATGCGACTGCATGCGGCAAGCGCGACTAAACCAGGAAACAGGCCCTTCGGCCCACTGAGTCCACGCCGACCAGCGATCCCCGCACATTAATACTACCTCACACACAAGCACTGGGTAAAATTTACACTTACACCAAGCCAATTAACCTACACACCTGTACGCCTTTGGAGTGTGGGAAGAAACCGAAGATCTGGGGCAAAACCCACGCAGGTCACGGGGAGAACGTATAAACTCCGTACAGACAAGCACCCGTAATCAGGATCGAACCTGGGTCTCCGGTGCTGCTAACACTGTAAGGCAGCAACTCTACTGCTGCGCCACCAACCGACCGCCCTGTCTTTCTGCTGACTGGATAGCACGCAACAAATGCTTCTCACTGTACGTCAGTACACGTGACAATAAACTAAACTGAAACGGAAACTGAACTGAACCCACAGGGTTTGTTCCCTCCCTCCATGGGGCATGTCGGTTGGGCTAGTTGGCATGGGCTTGTCGGGCCGAAGGGCCTGTTTCCACACTGTATGACCCCTCTCCCTGGCTCAGTCTCTGCGGTGTGCTCATTGGCTTCAGATAATGCAGTGGCAGCTTTCATGTAGACATGAATTACCACTATATAATTTTCCTTGCTGCAGTGAGGACCACTGCATTGCCAGACCGTCTGACGAGAAACTAGTTGAAGGTAATTCGGAACGGTTAACTGGTCACTGCTTTAACTTTAGACATTAGAGATACAGCGTGGAAACAGGCCCATCGGCCCACCGAGTCCACGCCGACCAGCGATCACCCCGTGCACTAGCACTATCCTGCACACAAGGGACAATTTTACCAAAGCCAATTAACCTACAAACCTGCACCTCTTGGCAATGTGGGAGGAAACCGGAGCACCCGGAGAAAACCCACGTGGTCACAGGGAGAATGTGCAAACTCCGTAAAGACAGCACCCGTAGTCAGGATTGAACCCGGATCTCTGGTGCAGTTAGGCAGCAGCTCTACCACTCCGCTACAGTGCCGCACTGTGCTTAGTTGAATAGTTAGTCGTTCAATCCACACGCCCACCAGAGGCTTTCTCCGTGGCAAAGACGGGACCCAAGTAATTGCTCCCAGAGCTATTCAAATGATTTTTACTTAGCAAGATATTTTATTGTCGGTGAGCAGAAGCCCAGAAATATCATTGCAAATTTCCACTAAACTCTAATTTGTGTTAAAATTAAATGATCTGTGTCTTATTCTTTGGTCTTACCTGCCCATCTATCCACTAATCTCACCCAAAATCTTTAAGGCCACGCCTATCTCAAAATGTTGAATTCAAGATCCTCTTGGGTGGCACAGTTGGTAGAGTGATACAGTGTGGAAGCAGGCCCTTTGGCCCAACTTGCCCACGCCGACCAACATGCCCCCGTCTACCCTTGTCCCACCTGCCCGCGCTTGGTCCATAATCTTCCAGTGTAGATGAGGTCTGTTGGTGGGCGTGGACAAGTTGGGCCAAAGGGCCTGTTTTTCCACACTTTGACTCCGTGAGCTTCATGGACATTCTGAAGAACTTTGTTATAGAAAGATACATAGGCTTCTCTCAACCACTGTGGGTCTATGCCTCGGATTTGGAGGAAGTGCGAGGAGGAGTCGAAGGAGACGTTATATAAAGTAACGCGGCAGGGAATATGGATAAGTGCCAGTTGCAACCTCACAGATCTGTTCCGAAGTGTTAGAATCAACGGTTATAGAAATACTGTTCTGTGGGAGTTTACCACTGCAATCATTTTTTTAATTCATGTGAAAAAAATCACTCATTCTCAGAACTTGTAGTAACACATCTCCTTGGTGGAAGGGGCGGAAATCCCAAATTTTCGAATTGAGCCCACCAAATATGGAGGCAGAAGTCTCTAAAAGTTATTAATAAACCAGCTAATGATGCCGTCTATTAAAGATCAATATCTCATTATTTCGTTTAGGTTAGAGAGATAGCATGAAAACAGGCCCTTCGTCCGTGCTGATCAGAGACCCCCCCCCCCATACTAACACTATCTTACACACACTAGGGACAATTTACAATTATACCAATTAACTTACAAACCTGCACGTCTTTGGAGTGTGGGAGGAAACCGGAGCACCCGGGGACAACCCACGCAGGTCACAGGGAGAACGTACAAACTCTGTACAGGCCAGCACCGTCGGGATCGAATCCAGGTCTCTGGCGTTGTACAGCAGCAACTCCGTGCCACCCAGTTTAATAGAATCCACTCACAAATTGATATGAAATTATGAGGATTTTAGTTATAATGTGACTGATCACATCTTTTAAATCTGATGTAGACTTTGGCAAAATGGAACATAAGAGCAGATTTTCAGAAATCTGCCACCATTGATAGGTCCTGCCTGACAGCAATGCATTTTTGGGAAATCAAAGGAATATTGGCTTAATATTTCTTTTCAAGGGATGAAAGTTTGTGGTGAGTTGAATTTTGTTACATACTGCGACACAGCTGGTAGAGCTGCTGCCTCACAGCGTCAGAGACCCGGGTTTGATCCTGATCTGAGGTGCTGTCTGTGTGGAGCTTGCACGTTCTCTCTGTGACCGTGTGCTCCGGTTTCCCCCCACATCCCAGAGACGTGTGGCTTTTTATGTTAATTGGCCTCCATAGCCTTGTAAATTCTGTTGAAAAAAATATCGTAACGCCAACAGTACAATTTAATTCCAAGACGTAGTATCACAAGAGACACAAAGTGCTGGAGTAACTCAGCGGGTCAGGCAGCATCTCTGGAGATAAAGGATGGGTGACTTTCCCGACCTGAAACATCACCCAGCTATGGAGCCCAAGTCAATGGATATTTTTTAGGCGGAGATTAATAAATGCGTGATTAGTACAGGTGTCAGGGGTTATGGGGAAGAGGCAGGAGAATGAGGTTGAAAGAGAGAGGGATAGATCAGATGTGTAGGAAGGAACTGCAGAAGCTGGTTTAAACCAAAGATACACACAAAATGCTGCAGTAACTCAGCGGGACAGAACAGCATCTCTGGAGGGAAGGAATGGGTGACGTTCCGACCCAAAACATTACCCATTCCTTCATCTCCAGAGATGCTGCCTGTCCTGCTGAGTTATTACAGAATTTTGTCTCTCTGAGAGATAGATCAGCCATGATTGAAAGACATAGTAGGCTTGATGGGCCGAATGGCCCAATTCTGCTTCTACAACTTATGAACATGAGATGCAGCCTGGCCTGCTGAATTACTCCAGCACTTAGTGTTTCTCTTTGATATAAACCAACATCTGCAGTTAGGCACAAAATGCTGGAGTAACTCAGCAGAACAGGCAGTATCTCCGGAGAGAAGGAATGGGTGACACTTTGGGTTGAGACCCTTCTTCCTCTCTCCGACAAGAGTTCAGCATCTGCAGTTCTTTATTTCTATGTTTAATACCAAGTTAGTCCACTGACTTACTGAGCAAGCCTTAGTATTTCGATTGAGTAAATGATCTTGTGGTACATGTACACTACATAACCTTGCTTGTAACGTCGCTGGGAGATCTGCATCGGTGGACATAGAGGTTGGGAGGGTATTTCTATATCTCTTTATTTATCTCTATGTGAAACATCAATTGGGTAATCCAGCCTGTGCCCAAGGTCTCTTATAACATTAATAGTGCATTGGAAGAGCAATTTCTAAAGGGAAAGCGTGGCTTTAAAATTTGACTTCCAAACTGCAGTAAAGCACCGACAGAACTTTTAAAACTAAATTGCAAATTCTGAAGTAGAATATGGAGAACAATGGAAGCAGCTGTGCCCATCAATGGCACCCCGCACAGCATCCAAATAAAATAGCCCAATAACATATTAAAGATTTGAACTTCACACTGAAGGATTAAATTGAGATTAGATCAGAGGAGTCACCTGTACTGCGTAAATATTGGATGGACTGGTTGGGTTGAAAGGATTTGTTCCTTAGACTCAGATACTAGAATCTTGAGTAAAAAAATTGGAGGAACTCAGTGGGTCAGGCAGCATCACACAGAGAGTTGTGAGTGTGGAATTCTCTGCCTCAGAGGCGGGTTCTCTGGATACTTTCAAGCGAGAGCTAGATAGGGCTCTTAAAGATAGCAGAGACAAAGGATATGGGGAGAAGGCAGGAACGGGGTACTGATTGGGGATGATCAGCCGAATGGCCTACTCCTGCACCTATTGTCTATTGTCTATCTCTTGAGATTGTGGATAAGCAAAGCTTCAGGATGAATCTCTTCCTCAGACAGATTGGGTGGGGGGTGGAGCGAGGGGGAGGGGAAACTGGAAGGGAGGTGGAAGCCGGGCAAAGCCAGGCAAGAGATAGGTCTGTCTCCCAGTCGCCAAACATTTTAACTCCCCTTCCTATTCCCACACTGACCTTCCTGTCCTGGGCCTCCTCCATTGTCAGAGTGAAGCCGAACGCAAATGGGAGGAATGGCACCTCATATTTCGCTCGGGCAGCTTACACCCCAGTGGTACGAATATCAATTTCTCTAGTTTTCAGTAACCCTTACATTCCCTCTTTCTGTCCCTCCCCCACCCTGGTTGTACTACTAGTTTCACTGTCACCCTGTTTAGTTTTACTGTTCGTAAGCCCTTGTTATCACCTCTCCCACAGCCAACAATGGACCATTGTGGGCTCCACCTTTCCCTGATCATCCTTGATTTGTTCTTTTCATATCTTTAATTATTTTGTTCTTTGTACCCCCCTCATGCTGCCAGTTTCCCTCTTCCCCGACTCTCAGTCTGAGGCTGGGTCTGGACCCGAAACGTCACCTATTCCTTTTCTCCAAAGATGCTGCCCGACCCGCTGATCTACTCCAGCGTTTTGTGTCTGTGATACGTGGATGCTGGTTGCTCGGCAGATGGGTGGACAAAGGCCAGAGATAGAAAGTGAACAAATGCCTTTGAGATCTGTAGAGAAGAGGTGTGAAATGTGAGGCCGGAGGAAAGGAGTGGGTAGGGGAAGGGGGAAAGATTTGGGGATAGAATGAGAAATGATTGCGCATCGAGGTGAAGCAAAGCGGAAGAAAAAGAGGGGTGTAATGGCAAATGTTCAACTTTTCCAGTGTCCTCTTTTCCAGTTGCCATTAATACACAGGTACAGTAGGAGTGATCTTACGCAGATCCAATAGAACAGATCTTCCAGCCGTTATTTCCTGTTTAGTTGGTTGTTTATTGCAGTAGTAGTACAAACAAAGACATGAACGTACCAGGTTTTCCTATTTCTGCATGCAAGTTGTAGCTGGCTGCTCTGACAATGGTCTGGTGAGAACTGTATGCACTCACTCCCTGTGCCTGCCCATCCCTTCCCCCTATGCCCTTACATATACACCACCCTGTGCACCCCAAGTGTCCAAAATAATACTGCAAGATATATCTTAGCAAAATAATATGATATGCCAACACGAAACAGGAGTTTATTGGTTAGTAGTAATCTAAAGTTAGAGAATTTGGTGTTAATACTGTTGGGTTGTAAGGTACCCAAACAGAAAATGAGGTGCTGATCCTCCAGTTAATGTGTGGGCTCCCTCTGGCAATGAAGGAGTCCCATTACAGGAAGCTCTGTGTTGGGAATGTGAAGGGAAGGGGAGTTAAAATGGTTGGTAATTGGGAAATCCAGCAGACCTTGACACAAAATGGTCCTCTAGTCTATGCTTGGTCTCGCTGATGTACAGGAAGCAACATTGGGAACTCCAGATGGAGTAGATGAGGTTAGAGGAGGTGTGTGTGAACCTCTGTATAACTTTGAATGGCTGCTGGGATCTTTGCAGGGATCTGTGTGTTGTTGTTTAACCCATATAAATGCATTTTAATATATTTTACTAATCTGTTCAGCAATTTGTTTGGGGTATTGGTGATTCAGTCCATGCAGGTACAGTCATAGTGTGGTGGAAACAGCCCCTTCGGCCCACTTGCCCACACCAGCCAACATGTCCCAGCTACACTAGTCCTACCTGCCTACGTTTGGTCTGAATCCCTCCAAACCTGTCCTATCCATGTCCCTGTCTAACTACTTAAATGTTGTGAGTCCCAGCCTCAACTACCTTTTCAGCAAGTTACAGAGAAAGGTTGAACAAGTTAGGGCTTTATTCTTTGGAGCGCAGAAGGTTAAGGGGGGACTTGATAGAGGTTTTTAAAATGAAGAGAGGGATAGACAGAGTTGACGTGGAAAAGCTTTTCCCACTGAGAGTAGGGAAGATTCAAACAAGGGGACATGACTTGAGAATTAAGGGACTGAAGTTTAGGGGTAACATGAGGGGGAACTTCTTTACTCAGAGAGTGGTAGCTGTGTGGAATGAGCTCCAGTGAAGGTGGTGGAGGCAGGTTCGTTTTTATCATTTAAAAATAAATTGGATAGTTATATGGATGGGAAGGGAATGGAGGGTTATGGTCTGAGCGCAGGTATATGGGACTAGGGGAGAGTATGTGTTCGGCACGGACTAGAAGGGTCGAGATGGCCTGTTTCCGTGCTGTAATTGTTATATGGTTATATGGTTACCTCTTCTGTCAGCTCGTTCCATACAGCCACCACCCTTTGTGTGAAAAAGTGGGAAACTCCTCAGATTCCCATTAAATCTTTTTTCCCTCAACTTAAACCTATTGGGACAAGCAACCAGACTCGTAAGCAGCAACTTAATTATTGTTTTCAAAGGTTTTATATGCATAATCTGTCGTATATTTAAAATTAGACTGAGTGTCTTTAAATTCGGGATTACTTAAATGGCAAAGGCGATCACATATACTAGTGGGAGAAATGTTAACTACTTTATTCTCATGATGTAATTATATTTTAAATAGAATAGTGTGAAAGGGGTGTAGAGACTGTGAGATTTTACAAGGACATTCACAAATGTGTGAGGCTATGCAAGTAATGAAAAGATGAACAGAATTGTCCGAGCCCTGGGAGAAGAGGAGGCTGAGGGGTGACCTCGAAGAGATCTCTATAATTCTGAGAGTTTTGATAGAGTGGATGGGGAGAACGTTTCCTCTTGTGGTACAGAACGTAACCAGAGGCCATCAATATAAGAAAGTCATCAACATAGAATTCTGAAGAAATTTCTTTATCTGAAAAATGGTGAGAATGTGGAATTCACTCCCATTAACAATGGTTGAGTCAACTTTTATAGATGCCACTGAGGAGAGGTGGGAAGGACAATAGGTGGCAGAGCAGCGATACTGGAGGAGCTGCTGCCTCACAGCGTCAGAGATCTGGGTTCAATCCTAACCTCGGGTGCTCTCTCTGTGGAACTTACACGTTCTGCCTGTCACCGTCTGAGTTTCCTTTGGGTCTCCAGTTGCCTCCCACGTGCTGGTTTATAGGTTAATTGGCCCTCTGTAAACTGCCCCCGGTGTGCAGGGAGTGGATGCGAAAGTGGGATAACGCAGAACCTGTGTGAATGGGTGATCGATGGTCGGTGTGGGTCGAGGGACCCATGCTTCCATGCTTTCTCTCCAAACTAAAAAAACTAAAATGAGGGAGAAGGGAACAGGGTTCCACTGAAAGATTTAGATAAGAAAAACATGGGAGGAATCCCTTGAAGCCCTTGTGTAGAATGGAACTGCAGATGCTGGTTTAAACCGCAGATAGAAACAAAATGCTGGAGTAACTCAGCGGGACAGAGCAGCATCTCTGGAGGGAAGGAATGGGTCGAGACCCTTCTTCATCACTTTTAGCGTTTTGAGATCGGCCCACCGAGTCTGCGCCGACCAGCGATTAACACTATCATACACACACTAAGAACAATTTACAATTTTACCAAGCCCAAGCCCAAAACCATGAACTTTCTAAATTGACCTCAAAGATGAGATATAGAAACAGGCTGAAATCTATAGTGCTGGTATGACGGAAAAAAAATTGATGAATGTTTATGGTGAGGATTTATGGATCAGCTTGTATCAAACATGCTCCTGAGATAAGCAGTTCTTTCATTCCTTTAGGGACCAGTAACACTAGCTAAATTCAGCAACAAAACACCTTAGCATTAACGATAGCTCACTCTTGACTTAATATTTGCTTCTAACATTAGTTGATTAACCTAAATGTGATATGCATGTAGAGGAAATTATAATTTGCCTTCTGGGCAAATAATATCAGAATCAACTTTTAGAAACATAGAAATTAGGTGCAGGAGTAGGCCATTCGGCCCTTCGAGCCTGCACTAGTTTAGTTTAGAGATGCAGAGTGGAAACAGGCCCTTCAGCCCAACGGGACCATGTGGACCATCGATCGTCTCTTCACACAAATTACGTTATCCCACTTACTCATCCACTCCCTACACATTAGGTGCAACCTACAGAAACCAATTAACCTACAAGCCCGCACGTCTTCGGATGTAGGAGCAAACCAGAGGAAACCCACGCGGTCACGGGGAGAACGTGTAATCACTACACAGCCAGCACATGAGGTCAGGATCAAACACGGGTGCCTGGCGCTGTGAGGCAGCAGCTCTACCAGCTAAGCCACTGTACCATGTCCTATTAACACTGGCCAATGTTAATAATGTGTTTTTTATAGAGATACAGCATGGAAACAGGCCCATCGGCCTACTGTGTCCGCACCAACCAGTGACCCCCCCCCCACATATTAACACCACCCTACACATACTGGGGGGGCAAATTTACATTTATACCTAGCCAATTAAACTAGTAACCGGTACGTCTTTCGAGTGTGGGAAAAAAACGAAGATTTCGGAGAAAACCCACGCAGGTCACAGGGAGAACGTACAAACTCCGTATGGACAGCACTCGTAGTCAGGATCGAACCCGGGTCTCCGGCGCCTGTAAGGCAGTAACTCTACCGCTGCGCCACCGTGCCAATGTATCAAAATGACAATGTGGTATCCTCCAGAGATCGGTTTTTAACACCAATGGCTGGTAGTTGAGTACACTGTAAACCAGGTACACGGGCGTAACCCTGAAAGATACTAGGTTACATCAAGACTCCTGTGAACATGATGAATGTTTCTCCACATTGGCAATTTTGTTGGTGTCGTGCTGATTGCAAGCTGTTGAAATAATGATAAATTGCAGTTGGTCATTAGAGGAAGTGAGACAGCAAGTTCAAGGGAAAGATCAACAAAACAGCATTCTCGAAAATACTATCACAGCAAAGATCAGGAGGTGAACTTGTGGAGGAGATATCCACTGTAATCAAAAAACAAACACGGGCAGGTGCTGGAATTTCAAAAAAGCCCCACAAAAATGCTGGAAACACTCAGCAGGTCAAGCAACATCTGTGGAGAATTTTAACTTTGTTTCTGTATCCAGAAGCTGCCTGATCCTGACCCATTGAATATTTCCAGTATTTGCTTTTTCTATTTGCGTAGATACATAGTATAAAGGCAGATAAATAGTATTAATAGAGTATAAAGGCTCCCTGCGGAGCGCAATTGAACAATGTTTGAAGATTTTGCCAGGATTTGAGAGCCTAAGCTATGTGGAAATATTGGATAGGCTCGGACTTTATTCCTTTGAACACAGGAGGCTGTGGGGCGATCTTATAGATATGTAGAAAATTATGAGGGGATCTTCTTCTTGCGAATGAAACATAAACCAAAGGAATAGTTAGATCTCAAGCTTGGTGTTGAGCAGCCAGGTTGTTGTCTCTGTGTCAATGTCTGCCAGGCCCTGAGCTCCATTTGGTGGGTCATGCAGGTCACGGGGAGAACGTACAAACCTCGTACAGACAGCACCCGTAGTCTGGATCGAACATTGGTCTCTGGCGCTGTAAGGCAGCAACTCCACCCGATGCGCCACCGTGCCAATTTGTTACACGATGCAAGATGGAAGGATATATAATCAAGGTGGCATTAGGAATCAATGTGCCCTGGGTGAATATTGGAGCATGGACTCATTCCAAAAATGAGGGTCAACAGGAAGAAATGGAGAGCAAGAATCGAAGATGGCTCATGTGAAGATGGAGGGATGTTATACTGTTACAAAGGAGAATTTCCTTGTTCCATTGTCAGTACATACGATATTTAAACACTCTTAAACACAGGGTGGAAACTGGAGTTTAGAAGGATGAGGGAGGACCTCTTTGAAACATAACGAATAGTGAAAAGCCTGGATGGAGTTGGATGTGGAGAGGATGTTTCCAATAATAAAAGGACGTTCCTTTAGAAAAGAGATGAGGAGGAATTTATTTTCTCAGAGGGTGGTGAATCTGTGGAATGCATTGCCACAGAAGGCTGTGGAGACCAAGTCAATGGATATTTTTAAGGTGGAGAAATGATAGAATATTGATTAGTACGGGTGTCAGGGGTTATGAGGAGACGGTAAGAGAATGGGGTTGAGAGGGAGAGATAGATCAGCCATGATTGAAAGGTGGAGTAGACTTGATGGGCTGAATGGCCTAATTCCACTCCTATAACCAATGAACATAAATTGGATGCAAGGCTGATGTAATTTGAGTTTTCACTGGCATTTGCGTTGCATTTAGTCATAGATGAAGTGAAAAGATTAGGGAGTGGATCTGAACAGAATTGGAACAAGGAGCATTGACACATCTCCCACTACACGCTAAGCATAGTTCGGCCCATGTGGGTTTCCATAGCAACTCGTTTCACTTGGGGGAAATGAGAGGAGTCAATAGAGAATTGTTCAATGTGAGAACAAGCTCAGACTGTCGGAGGAGGTGGTTGATGGGAACAGGATGGGCTGCTTTTCTTGTGCTTTGCGGAGGGTGTGAATGTACACAGGAATCGTTCATCCTCTGCATAAACAGTTCAGTTTCAGTTTAGTTTATTGTCACGTGCAGCGAGGTACAGTGAAAATCTTTTGTTACATGCCATCCAGCCGGCAGAAAGACAATATACGATTACACTCGAGCCAATACAGTGCAGAGATACATGATAAGGGAATAACGTTTAGTGCAAGATTAGGCCAGCAAAGTCCGATCAAGGATAGTCCGAGGGTCACCTATGAGGTAGATAGTAGCTCGGCATCTGCTCACTGGTTGTGTTAGGATGATTCAGTTGTCTGATAACAGCTGGGAAGAAACTGTCCCTGAATCTGGAGATGTGCATTTTCACACTTCTCTACCTTTTGCCTGATGGGAGAGGGGAGAAGAGGGAGTGGCCAGGGTGCATCTAGGCCTGAAAATTAAAGTGCTGAGATCAGTGGAAGGGTGACTATAGTTAGATACAGATAGGGAGTGTAAGGAGGGACGGCAGATGCCGGTTTACTCCAAAAATAGACTCAAAATGCTGGTGTCATTCAGCGGGTCAGGCAGCATCTCTGGAGAAAAGGAATAGGTGACATTTTGGGTCAAGACCCTTCATCAGACTCATCTGTCTCAGACAATCTGATGAAGGGTCTTGACCCGAAACGTCACCTATTCCTTTTCTCCAGAGATGCTGCCTGTCCCGCTGAGGGACACCAGCATTTTGTGTCTATCTTGGAGATAGACAAGGGAAGTTCATATGATCGGCAATTAAGATACATTTCTTCTAGAGCGCTAAAGTAGGTTGCATTAACCATATAACCATATAACAATTACAGCACGGAAACAGGCCATCTCGGCCCTACAAGTCCATGCCGAACAAATTTTTTTCCCCTTAGTCCCACCTGCCTGCACTCATACCATAACCCTCCATTCCCTTCTCATCCATATGCCTATCCAATTTATTTTTAAATTATACCAATGATCCTGCCTCCACCACTTCCACTGGGAGCTCATTCCACACCGCTACCACTCTCTGCGAAAAGTTCCCCCTCATATTACCCTAAACTTCTGTCCCTTAATTCTGAAGTCATGTCCTGGATTGAATCTTTCCTATTCTCAAGCAAAAGCTTGACATCAACTCTATCCCTGTCTAAAGGGTTTTAGCGCTCCAGAGAATAAAGTTTAGAGAACTTAGTTGTTGAAACCCAGGCAACGTTCTAGTAAATCTGGTTGACCCTCCGGGCGACCAAAATTGTACACCGAGCCCACAATGCCAACCCATATTGAGGGCCTAAATCTTCATCTGCAACATAGAAAATAGGTGCAAAGCATTGACATGTTAAAGTAGTTTAGTTTAGAGATACAGCGTGGAAACGGCCCTTCGAGCCTGCATAGAAAATAGGTGCACCATTCGCCCTTCGAGCCTGCACCGCCATTCAATATGATCATGGCTGATCAACCAGCGACCAACCATACACTAGTTCTATCCTACGTACACAAAAATGCTGGAGAAACTCAGCGGGTGCAGCAGCATCTATGGAGCGAAGGAAACAGGCAACGTTTCGGGCCGAAAGGGTTTCGGCCCTAAAAGTTGCCAATTTCCTTAGCTCCATAGATGCTGCTGCACCCGCTGAGTTTCTCCAGCATTTTTGTGTACCTTCGATTTTCCAGCATCTGCAGTTCCTTCTTAAACACTAGTTCTATCCTACACACTAGGGACAATTTACAGAAGCAAATTGATCTACAGACCTGCACGTCTTTGGGGTGTGGGAGGAAAGCGCTACTGTAAATTCTACATAACAAGTAATAGTTTAGTTTATTGTCACGTGTGCCAAGATACAGTGAAAAGCTTTACTGTTGCGTGTTACAAAAATTACAATCAAACCGTCCACAGTGTTCAGATACAGGATAAAGGGGATAACGTTTAGTTATTTCAGGAGAAGGAGATGGAGAGAACATTGTGGTAGAGACAGGAGAGTCAAGTGACCTATTAAGGGCCTGTCCCACTTGGACGTCATTTGCGTGACATGCACGAAGATTTTGGACATCCCAAAATCCTGGGGCGCCGTGTGCGGCCGCGTGTCACTGCCTATGCCACCACGCACCTTGCGCGTTTCGTGCGTCGTGATGCGTAAATGACGCGCAAATGACGCCCAAGTGGGACAGGCCCTTTATGCTCCAATGTTCATGTGTATTGTCCTTCACAGATTCATTCACTGCGACTGGAAAACATTTTATTACTGTCCTTCTGCGAGCAATAATTGGCTGGTATTATCTTGGTTGCTCTGCAGAGATCAGCTGACATTTCTGGCAAATGGTAATTATTTGGAGATTGCTGGAGCAACACTTCCATCCAAAGCTGTGGGTTATGCTTCAATATCAACTTCATTCCCATCCGGGAAAAATAGTCCAAATGACTGAAATAGTAATAATTTAATGGAGAGATTTTTTTTTAAATCTACAAGAGTTAATGTCCTGAGAGGAAAATTGTAAGAAAGCACAGTGGTGCAGCTGGTAAAGCTGCTGCCTCACAGCGCCAGAGACTCGGGTTCGAACCCTGACCTTGGGTGCTGTCTATGTGGAGTTTGCACGATCTAGCTATGACCATCTGGGTTTTCTCCGGGTTCTCCGGTTTCCTCCCACATCCCAAAGACGTGCGGGTTTGGAGGTTGGTTGGCCTCTGTAAATTGCCCCAAGAGTGTAGAGAGTGGTTAAAATAAATAAGATAGAACTAGTGTGAACGGGTAATCAATGGTTGGCATGGACTCGGTGGGCGAAGGGCGATTTTTCCATGCTGTATATCGAAATTAAAAAGATACACATGGTCTCTCCTGTTCCTTCTTCCTGCAGCAGCAGTAATGAATTTCCCCTACAGTATTTCCACCGCAGAACAGGGCAGAATACTTATAAAACTTGCATGCAAGGCAGGCCATTACCTTGAAAAATAAGGAAGATAGAAATCTGTCTGGTTCTCAGCGGCTTAAAACACTGTTATGTTCCTGGGAGTGATCTCAGTACTAAATCGGTGATCGCAAAAGTCGGAATTCTTTCATTTCAGCTGGAGCCAAAAATCACTTTCAGTGTTTTTCTCCACACAGCCTTTTTCCTGTGTTTGACAACTTGCTCACATAATTCTGCTCAATTTGAAAAGAATATCAAAACTAACCATATTGCACGATAGATAAAATATGCAGAGCAAACTATTTTTAGAGCATGGTTGAATGTTTGAAAAATGGTACCATTTAATTTGTGCCCTTAAAACTGTTCGGGGAAAAAAACCATAATATTCTCTAAATAAATCTCTCCTATGGATTGATTCTTTGGAACAGGTTCACTTTTCCCCAAAGAGCATAGTTTTCCAATTTGCATCTACTTTAAAGACCACAAAATGACTAAAGCATTCCAATTCATGTTATAAGGTCAAAAGGTCATAAGGGATAGTAGGACTTGGCCATTCGGCCCATCAAGTCTACTCCGCCAATCATGGTTAATCTATCTCCCTCAAACCCCATTCTCCTGCCTTCTTCTCATAACATCTGACACCTGTACTGATTAAGAATCTATCTTTCTCTGCCTTAAAATGTGTTTATATGTGTTAATATTTTAAATTACAGGGCAACCTGCCCAGCAAGTTTTAATGTTGCTGAATTAGGAGCTACCGAAAATAATTTTGCTTCCCATCCTTGCAATAATTATAGGAATGTTTTTAACAGTGAAGTCTCGTTAATCCCTGAGGCACTTATTGATACCTGTCTTCCCAAGTTAGCTTGGTTTGTTGGCTTGTGCACAGAGGCACTTGCGTAACTGATGTGACAGCTTTGTGCTTTTTCTTTCAATAAGCCGCAAGTGTCGCGGGAAAACATAGGAACCAGGGGACGTTTGTAGCTTTAGCCCCTAGGTTTTTTATGTGCCTATGCTGTAAAGGCAAACAAAAGAATCTGTTGAACAAAATGATTCAGTTTAGTTTATTGTCACGTGTACCGAGGTACAGTGAAAAGCTTTTGTTGCGTGCTTACCAGTCAGCAGAAAGACAGTACATGATTACAATCGAGTCATTTACAGTGCATAGATAGATACATGATAAGGGGAAAACGGTTAGTGCAAGGTAAAGCCAGCAACGTCCAATCAAGATAGACACAAAAAACTGGAGTAACTCAGCGGGACCGGCAGCATCACAGGAGAGAAGAAATGGGTGACGTTTCAAGTCATGACTATTCTTCAGACATCAGATCAAGGATAGTCCGAGGGTCATCAATGAGGTAGATAGTAATTCAGCACTGCTTTCTAGTTGTGGTAGGATGATTCAGTTGCCTGATAACAGCTAGGAAGAAACTGTCCCTAAATCTGGAGGCGTGCGTTTTCATACTTTTATACCTTTTGCCTGATGGTAGAGGGGAGAAGAGGGAGTGGCAAGGGTACGACTCATCCTTGATTATGCTGCTGGCCTTGCCGAGACAGCGAGAGGTATAAATGGAATCAATAGAAGGGAGATTGGTTTGTGTGATGCTCTGGGCTGCGTCCCAGAATATGTCCGCCATTAGAACATATTTGACAGTGCTTTCAGTGCCTAATTCAGAGTTTATGGGCTAAACTTTAACAAATCAACAGCACTGATTGCAAGAGAGAAATTTACAGTGTGATTGCTGGTACGTAAATTAATTAGTTATACGAGCAGAATTAGGCCATTCGGCCCATCGTCAACCCCACCATTCAATCGAGGGCTGATCTATCTTTCCCTCTGAACACCATTCTCGTGCCCTCTCCCCATAACCCCGGACATGTGTACTAATTAAGAATCTATCTATCTCTGCTTTAAAAATATCCATTGACTTGGCCTCTGAGTTGCAAGGAGTGCAGCTTGCAGAGACACTGACAGCAACTTCAAGATTGTCACATCAGTATTAATGGTGAACACAGATTGTTTCCTTGTCACTGTGGCAAATTCCAGGCCACTGGATCCAAACGCAACGTGAAGGGTGAGTGAACGTAACGACCAGGTTTGCCGATAATCATAAATAGTGATAATACATAAAAGTTAACACTGTCTTTAAAATAAGCAAGAATTCATTTAAAACATGCGAGTGAGATTTGTGCTGTGGGCTTTTAATGTAAATAAATGACGGTGAATAGATCAGGGTCATGATCGTTCTGCAATTGGGGGAGGGGTTGAATGGACAATCAAGGACTTAGTTTAGTTTAGAGAAACAGCGTGGAAACAGGCCCTTCGGCCCACCAAGTCCGCGCCAACCAGCAATCACCCCGTACACTTGTTCTATCCCACACACAATGGGCAATTTGCAATTTTACCAAAGCCAATTAACCTACAAATCTGTACGTCTTTGGAGTGTGGGAGGAAACCGGAGCACCCGGAGAAAACGCACACAGTCACAGGGGGAACGTACAAACTCCGTACAGACAGCACCCGTAGTCAGAATCGAACCCGGGTCTCTGGCGCTGTCAGGCAGCAACTCTACCGCTGCACCACCGTGCCGCCCTAGGTGTACCTATAGACAGAGAAAGGTTCATATTCACACAAAGGGTGGTGGGTGTATGAAACAAGCTGCCAAAGGAGGTGTTCAAGAAAGAACTGCAGATGCTGGAAGATCGAAGGTTACACAAAATTGCTGGAGTAACTCAGCGGGTGCAGCAGCATCTATGGAGCGAAGGAGATAGGCGACGTTTGGGGCCGAAACCCTTCTTCAGAAACCCAGTCTGAAGAAGGGTTTTGGCCCGAAATGTCACCTATTTCCTTCGCTCCATAGATGCTGCTTCACCCGCTGAGTTTCTCCAGCAATTTTGTGTGCCAAAGGAGGTAGTTGAGGCTGGGACTATCCCAAAGTTTAAGAAACAGTTAGACAGGTACATGGATGGAACAAGTTTGGAGGGATATGGACCAAGATCTCTCCCTGCACGGGAGACCCGACCTTTCCTTGTCGGGTCTCCGTTGTCGTTGGGGCTGCAACGAGGAGCAGCCTCCAACAGGAGAAGACCGGGGACTCTGGTGCCGACGACTCACCATCACCGTCGCGGAGCTGGCCGAGTCCAGAGCGGGTGGAGCGGTGGTGGAGCGCTGCTGCTGCTGCGGCCCGACCTCCGGAGATTCGGAGGCTGCAACTGCGGGTCTGGCGGACGGCGGCACCGGGAGCTCGCGGGTCCCTGGAGGGAGACCGCTTTTCAGGGCTCTTGCAACGGCGACTTCTCCCGCCCGAGTTGCGGGGTCGAAGAGCTCCTGGAGCGAGGCCTGACATCACCGCCCCGCGCAGCTTGGAATGGCTGTGGGGCTCTGCGAGCACACGCCGGGGACTCCAACATCAAGAACCCGGTGTGCGACCTCGCACCACCCGGGGTGGCTTTAATGGCCGCGGGACAATCGCCAGCCGGGGGCTTTGACTTTGACACATCGGGGGGGGGGGGGGGGGGGGGGGGGAGTGCAGTGGAGAGATAAGTTTTTTTTGGCCTTCCATCACAACGATGTGATGGATGTTTATGTAAATTATGTTGTGTCTTGGGTCTATTTGTTTGTAATGTATGGCTGCAGAAACGGCATTTCGTTTGGACCTCAAGGGGTCCAAATGACAATTAAATTGAATCTTAAATCTTGAATCAAGAGCAGGCAGGTGGGACTAGTGTAGCTGGGACATGTTGGCCACTGTGGGCAAGTTGGGCTGAAGGGCCTGTTTCCACGCTGTATCACTCTATGACTCTACTGGCAGTCCAGTTTGTTTGCCCTATGTGAGTTTCACAAGAACATTCAGCGTATTTGCCACAGTAATTATATTTACAACATGGTGCTTGTGTCCTTTCTCTGCACATATAATTTTTTCTCTGAATTTTAATATATCTTTGGACTAGAATTCTTCCATTGGGAGCAATAGAAACAGGTTCCATTTATGTATCATGTTTATTGTATCAAATGTCTAACCAAATTTCACATTAGGGCTGACAAAGCAAATGATTATCTGGAACGCTGTTTTAAGAAGTGACTTAAAGGAAGAAAGCGAGGTAATAAGATCATAGGTGATAGGTGCAGAATTAGGCCATTCGGTCCATCAAGCCTACTACGCTATTCAATCATGGCTGATCTACCTCTCCCTCCAAACTTAATTTTTTCATCTATCTCTCCCTCCTAACCCCATTCTCCTGCTTTTTCCCCATAACCTCTGCCACCCATACTAATCATGAGAGTATCTATCTTTGCCTTAAAAATGGTCACTGACTTGGCTTTCCCGGCCTTCTGTGGCAAAGAATTCCACAACTTCACCACGATAGGCTCTTAGAAGGTGAGGAAGGATTTCTGGAGCTTAGGACATTGGCAGCTAACAGCTTGTTGAGATGATAACGAATGATCAAGAGTTTAGAACTGGGGGAGTGCAGATATTAGCGGGTAAAGGTCTGAAGGAGATTCAAGAGATAGAGGGATGAGGCAATGGGGAATTTGAAAACCAGATTGACAACATTAAGGATAATGTAGGCCAGTGGGCATGGGAGCAAGTTGGGATGCAGCCACCAAAGATTTTAGCCACCTCAAGCTCAGGTAGAACTGGGGAGGCAAGCGAGTGATGGATTGCAATGCTTCGATCCAGAGATAATTAAAGCACGACTGAGGATTTCAGCAGCCAGTGAGCTGAAAAAGGGCAGTGTTGGATAATGGTGACACAAGGAACAGCAGATGTCTATGGAACTGATGTGCTGCAATGCTGGAAACTATATTCTACACTCTCTGTCTTCCCCTTTGCTCTCTTTATTGCACATGAGTTTCAACTGATTGTGCCCACGTATGATATATTTGATCTGTTTGGATAGCGTGCAAAAACGAAGCTTTTCGCTGTACCTCAGCACACGTGACAATAATAAACTAACCTAAAGAGGCTGGAATCTCGCGCCAAGCACAAAGTATTGAGGCCCTTCGGCCCACCGAGTCCGCACTGACCAGCGATCCCCACACACTAACACTATACTACACACACTAGGGACAATTTAGAATGTTTTTTTACCATGCCAATTTGCCTACAAACCTGTACGTCTTTGGATTGTGGAAGGAAACCGGAGCACCCGGAGAAAACCCCCGCTGGTAGCGGGGAGAACGTACAAACTCCGTACAGACAGCACCCGTAGTCCGGATCAAAGCCGGGTCTCTGGCGCTGTAAGGCAACAACTCTCCCGCTGCGCCGCTGTAAAGCCATTGTGCTCCTATGATTTTTTAACTTACAAACTTGGAGAAGCAAAACGTTGAGAATGGAGGAAATCCTCAATGAAAATAGCAAATGCTGAAAACACTCATATGGTCAGGGTGTACCTGTGGAGAAGGAAACAATGTTTCAGATCAATGGCGTTTCACGAGAATTATTATTGGCTTGTTTGGGATGAATAAGCTTAAAGACACAGGGCGAGAGCAGAGGGTGGGGAGAAAAAAAGCAAAGAGGAAAAATGTGAGGTATTCTGGACTGCAGGAGGGAATACATAGCAAAGGAGATCATGGATTGTAGGGCGGCACAACTGTAGAGTTGCTGCCTCACAGCACCAGAGACCCGGGTTCGATCCTGACTAAGGGTGCTGTCTGTATTGGGTTTGCGTTTGCATGGTCTCCCTTTGACCACATTGGGTTTTCTCTGGGTGCTCCAGTTTCCTATTGATGAAAGGTTGAGGATAGACAACCCAGAATAAGCTCTGCAGGTCGCAATCAAGCTCTGGTCCAGCATGAAGGTCATTCAGTCTCAATGTGAAGTGCAACCAATACCAGCAGAATGTAGGCGGTTAGTTGGAAACTTCCATGTTGTGTGGGAGTTCCAAAACTTGTTGGGAAGTCCGTGTGGAAATGCCAGCAAAATCATTAAATAATCAAAAGCATAAACCTACTCCACTTCAAATTTACTACATTATGCAATGGGATAGTGACCAGGGAAGACATCAAATGCAGTGGTGGAGTGGAGTTATTATGGTGGAGTACCAGATATAGATCATTTAGCCTATTCCCAAAATTGGGTTGGGAGAGAAAGCAAAGAGTTGTTGATTAACCATTTGATGGTTGGGTTTGGCGACAAATCCGACTAAATTAGCTGTGTAGGAAGGAGCTGCAGGTGCTGGTTTACACGGCAGATAGACACAAAATACTGGAGTAATTCAGCGGGACAGGCTGCATCTCTGGGAAAGAATAAGGGTGACATTTCGGATCGAGACCCTTCTTCAGACTGAATCAGGGGAGAGGGAGACACAGAGGTAAGGAAGGGTAAAGGGTGAAAACGAGACTTCAAACGAGATTTGGTTCAAGGAAAATATAGAATTGATTATTGTTAACGGGAGAAGATGATAACAAAGGAAACAGATAAATTGTAATCGGGGACAGTCAGACTGGTTACTAAAATAACTCCTTGACTGGCTTGGACAATAAATGTAGTATTAAGGGCCTGTCCCACCAGCATGCGATTGCATGCGTCTAGCGCGACCAAAGTGGTGGCTTGCGGCGTACAGCCTCGTGAGGCCGGTCCCAATTCGAACTGCAGAGCCGTCTGGAGTTGTGCGGGGCTGGTCCCGACATTATACTCACCAATCAGCTGGGCAGCCGGCGGGCCGACTGAATTTGGACAGTGTCAATTTTTCGGAGCCCCGCGCGATGTCGGGACCAGCCCCGCACAACTCCATACGGCTCCGGACCATGTTAGGTCGCGCTAGCCGCATGCAGTCGCATGCTGTAGGAACAGGCCCTTTAGCTGCTTAATCCATTGCAATTCCCCAATTTTACTAATTCAGTATAATCTTCTGTATTCATCAGTTCAACAGACAAACAGAATTGTATTATCTATACATACGCATCAGTTATTTAATGCAATGGCTTTATGCCCAATTTATTTTTTTTAAATGGCAACAGGAGCAGTCCATACCTCTGGTGAAATAATGAATGAATTATAACATAACTGCAATATAGACCTAGGTTACCCAGAAAGGGGCTGAGAGAACGCTATCCAACAAACAGCAAAATCTATGGAATACAATCAAATAGGCAACGTTTCGGGCCGAAACCCTTCTTCAAACTGATCGGGGGAAACGCATGAAATGGGAGATTAGACCTCATTTTTACAAAAAAGGAATAAAAAGTAGCCAGAAGGCTGGGGGATGAGTAGCAGACAGCAGGGGGGCTGAGGAATTCCCTCTGAGGAGAAAGCAAGGGCCTTTGCAATGTAAAATTGGGAGAATTCGATGTTCATGCACTAACAAAATGGGTAAACATGCAATATAGACCTGTCTGCTCCTTCTGCAGGGGAATAATTCATTTAAAACCCAGTCCTCCTCTTCACGTGCTGTGGCTCGCCAGTGGGATCAGGTAAATGTAAACGGGATTGTAGGAAAACTTGGACTAATTGTTAAAATATTTGATAGACTGCATGAGAAAACCAGGAGTCGTGAATAAGATAGAGCTCATTAAATGAATTACTTCAGTAGTTCTATTGTATCGTATTGTATCGTAATGGCCGTTATAATTCCACATCTGCTCCATTCAGAAGTCTCTTTGAAACTCATTAGTTCGTTTTCGAACTAGATTTCTCACTTGCGCTCTGATGATTTCTATCTCATGCAAATGATTTTTCTGTATTTTGCTCCGAGCTAATCAATGGAAAATTAAATGTGACACTGCACGCAGTAACACGGCATCTGTACAGAGCATTGGTGAGACCACACCTGGAATATGGTGTGAATGTTCAGTCTTCCTGTTTCATGGATGAGTCCAAGGATTTCACTGGTTTAAAAAACAGAGTCAAAGTAAAACAGCTGTTAAGGGATAGGTGTAGAATTAGGCCATTCTGCACATCAAGTCTAATTCATTAAAACCCAGCAAAATCTATCTCTCCCTCCTAACCCCTGTCTCCTGCCAGTGGCCCCAGGTAAATCTGAATCTGCACTAATCAAAGAGAGTCAAGAGTTAAAGAAAACAATTTAATTGTCATTTGGACCCCTGGAGATACAAACGAAATGCCGTTTCTGCAGCCATACATTACACACAAATAGACCTCATTACACAACATACTTCATTTAACATAAACATCCATATCGTATGTATCGTAATGGCCGTTATAATCCACACTCTGCTCCATTCAGAAGTCTCTTTTGAAACTCATTAGTTCGTTTTCGAACTAGATTTCTCACTTGCGCTCTGATGATTCCTATCTCATGCAAATGATTTTTCTGTATTTTGCTCCGAGCTAATCAATGGAAAATTAAATGTGACACTGCACGCAGTAACACAGCATCTGTACAGAGCATTGGTGAGACCACACCTGGAATACGGTGTCGTGAATGTTCAGTCTTCCTGTTCCATGGATGCCACCTCTACATAGGATGCAGCTTCACTGGTTTGATGGCCAGAGTCAGGGTCAACGAGTCACACAGGAAAATAACGGATAGGAGTAGAATTAGGCCATTCGGCACATCAAGTCTACTCCACCATTCAATCATGGATGATCTATCTCTCCCTCCTAACCCCATTCTCCTGCCTTTGCCCCATAACCTCTGACATCTGCACTAATCAAAGATCTATCTATCTCTGCCTTAAAAATAACCACTAACTTCGCCTCCCCAGCCATCTGGCGCAAAGAATTCCACAGATTCACCACCCTCTGACTAAAGATAGGCTGATAGAACATAGAACGCACAGCAAAGGAACAGGCCCTTTGGCCCACAATGTCCGTGCCGGACATGTTGCCAGGTTAAACTAATCTTCTTTGCCTGCATATGATCTTTGATGGTGTTAGGGGATGGTGAGGGTTATGCAGGAGAGTGGATCTGAGGCCCAGGTTCCAACCCAAAGCGTCATCTATCCATGTCCCCCACAGATGCTGCCTGACCCTGCCTTGGGGTGACACAGTGGTAGAGTTACTGCCTTACAGCACTAGAGGACTGGGTTCAATCTTGACTATGGGTGCTATCTGTACTGAGTTTGTACGTTCTCCCCGTGACAACGCGGGTTTTCCCTGGATGCTCCGGTTTCCTCCAACGACGTACTGACTTGTAGGTTAATTGGGTTCTGTAAGTATTGTAGATTGTCCTTAGAGTGTAGGATAGTGTTCGTGTAAAGGATGATCGCTGGTTGGCGCGGACTTGGTGGGCCGAATGGCCTGTTTCCATACTGTATCTCTAAACTAAACTAGATCCACTGAGTTACTCAAGTGCTTTGTATTCGGAGCAAGATTCCAGCGTCTTTAGCTTTAGGGTTATTATTGTCATATGTACTGAGGTACAGTGAAAAGATTTGTTTTGTACCCCTTACATGGTCAGGGGAAAATGTTTAATGCAAGGTAAAGCCAGTAAAGTCCGATCAAAGATAGTCCGAGTGTCCCCGATGAGGTAGATAGTAGTTTAGGACTGCTCTCCGGTTGTGGTAGGATGGTTCAGTTAACTAATAACAGCTGGGGAAAAAACTGTCCCTGAGTCTTGAGGTGTGCGTTTTCTTTTGCCCGATGAAATCTTCTTCTCGGCTCTTTCGTAGTGGAACAAGGGGCTGCTTCTTCCAGACACAAACCTTTAAAAGAACGATTTCTAAAGCGGTAGAAGATCAAGGGATTACTCAAGATGCAATCACCTAGGTGATGGCCTAAGTTTGAAAACGAACAAAGCTCCAGTCCAGTCCCAGTCCTGGGTAACTCATGAATTCTCCCGAGTTTTCCCTTTGATTTAAACTCGGAGAATTACGGTAATAGCCAGCCGTAGGTACACAGGGCTATCTTTATAACTTGTGGACATTTTTCAACATGCTGAAAAAACGTCCCGACTTACCTGATGCCCCGAGTGCCTACGGCTGGTATTATGAGCTGCTACAAAATATCTACGGACTCCTATAGCCTTGCTATGGATATTCTCTGCGTTTGAATCAAGGGGGAAACTCGGGAGAATTTGTGAGTAACTCGGGAAAGTGGGACAGGGGCTTTACAGTCTCCACTCCCTTTGATGTAGAGAGTGAATTACTATTAGGGAACATAAAAGATCATTCTAATATCAGCTACAAAAGTAACACAGTGAATTTGTACACAGTGACTTTATATATAGTATGCCATTTAATATTTAAAGTCTTATGGGGTCACTGGTAAGTGGTCTTGTAGCAAAGAATGTGTTTGTCATTTTATTCAAGTTTTAGTGCCGTGACTGATGCAGTGGTTCAGTAACAAACAGAGCGACTGAGCAGGAAAGTGTGGTTGATTTTGCTGCAGGCAACACATTGTCCAAGTAATCAGAACTCCCAGGGCAGACTTTACCTGTATGACAAATGTTGATTCATTTATGAATTTAATTCCATGGATGATGTGAGAAAAAGTACATACTTTTTCTCTGGCAAACTACAAATTCATTCTGGAATTCATGGCCATGGAAGGTAGTGGAGGCCAAGTGAATGGATATTTTTTAATAAGTGATAGGAGCCGAATTAGGCCATTCGGCCCATCAAGTCTACTTCACATTCAGTCATGGCTAATCTATCTCCCCATCCTAACACCATTCTTCTGCCTTCTCCCCTTAGCATCTGACACCCGTACTAATCAAGAATTTGATGATTGAATGGTGGAGTAAACTTGATGGGCTGAATGGCCTGATTCTGCTTCTTCAATTTATGAACTTCTCATGCATTTTCAAATTGTTTACTGTGCAACTACGATAGCACGGTGGCGCAGCAGTAGGGTTACTGCCCTACAGCGCCAGAGACCCGTGTTCGATCCTGACTATCAAGGGTGCAGTCTGTGTGCGGAGTTTGTACGTTCTCCCCGTGATCTGCATGTGTTTTCTCTGATATCTTCGGTTTGCTCCCACACTCCAAAGAAGTACCAGTTTGTAGGTTAATTGGTTTGGTATGAATGTAAAATTGTCCCTAATGGGTGTGGGATAGTGCAAATGTGCGAGGGATCGCTGGTCGTCGCAGACTCAGTGGGCCGAAGAGCCCGTTTCCACCCTTTATCTTTAAACAAAACAAAACCAAACTCACCCCATCACCTGCCAACACTGAGGTGGATATGGATGTAAATTAGCACAGAAATGACTCCCGTTTTTGGAAGTACTTTGATTTACCCCAACATATCCATGTTGCCAAAACATACTTCTGCTAGGAGACTGTGAATATGCAACGTCGTATAACCATTACTTTTTAATGTTGATTGCTATGTGTTTCTTGATCCATTTAATGATAATAACTTGGTGCGATGTAATTAATAAAGACAAAATAGCTTTAATCGTAAGACCGAAGCATTTTAATCACCGTGCAATCCATCTTTAAATTACTGAAAATAATTCAAAATATCCTTTGAATCATTTCCAAACTGCATGAGTTGCAGAAATTAGTTTGTTATTATATATTAAAAATGTACCTTCATTAAGTTTAAAAGCTATCACTGCCCTTGGGCTCCAAATAACCACCCGAATTTTGAGAACCTCCTCAAATGTCTACAATTGGAAACGATTAATTAAATTGGAGGATTAATTAAATTCGAGGATCAAATTAATGCAGTTGTTGTGGTCATTTTGTGGGTTGAATAGGCTATTGGTGCTTTTTTTCCTCATTAGAAAGCTCAAAGGCATTAAGGCGCTCAAGATTTAAATCTCAGCGGCACGGTGGCGCAGCGGTAGAGTTGCTGCCTTACAGCGCCAGAGACCCGGGTTCGATCCTGACTACAGCTGCTTGTCTGTACGGAGTTTGTACGTTCTCCCCGTGACCTGCGAGGGTTTGCTCCAGGAGTTCCAGTATCCTCCGACACTCCAAATACGTACAGATATTGCAGGTTAATTGGCTTGGTATAATTGTAAATTGTCCCTGATGTGTGTCGAATAATGTTAATGTGCGAGCTGGCCCGGACGCGGTGGGCCGAAGGGCCTGTTTCCGCGTTGTATCTCTAAACTAAAATAAACTGACCTAAACTAAATAAGCAAGGGGCAACACAGTGGCACTTTGGCTCTGATTATTTAGGCAAATGAATGTCAGGATACTGGAAGGTTTCTCTGAGAAATAACCCAAGCTGAATGTGTACATCAATGGCAAAGCAGGAATTATTGAACATTCCTAGTTGCCCCCCCCCTCCGAACAGAGAAGACAGTTAAGTTGCACGTAGACCAGACCACAGGCATGTTCACTCTCAGCTCTCCAGACGAAGGTGTCGCGA
The DNA here is from genome assembly GCF_028641065.1 of Leucoraja erinaceus. NCBI lineage: Eukaryota > Metazoa > Chordata > Chondrichthyes > Rajiformes > Rajidae > Leucoraja > Leucoraja erinaceus. The sequence goes on along the minus strand of NC_073392.1, from coordinate 8,024,938 downwards.
TCCATCACATTGGATCGGACGACATTGTCAGGGAGAGGGAAGCAGCAGAGCCCGGCCCCCGCTCGCCCCCAAAGACCAGGAACAAGAGGTGGAAGCAGTCAGCGATGGTGGCTGATCTTGGGTCAGAGGTCATAAGTTGATAGAGGCAGAATTAAGCCATTTGGCCCAACGAGTCTGCTCCGCCGTTCAATCATGGCTGATCTATCTTCCCCTCTTAACCCCATTCTTCTGCCTACTCCCCATAACCCCTGACACCCGTACTAATCAAGAATTTATTTATCTCTGCCTTAAACATATCCATTGACGACCTCCACAGCCTTCTGTGGCAAAGAATTCCCACAGATTCACCACCCTCTGACTAAAGACGTTCCTCCTCATCTCCTTCCTAAAGGAACATCCGTATGACCTCTGGTCCTGGACTCTCCCACTAACGGAAACACCCTCTCCACATCCAATCTCTCCAAGCCTTTCACTATTTGGTGAAAGGGCCGGTAAGAAGGACCCTCCTTCCGCCCTCAAGGTCGGCTACGGGAGGCACCCTCGAGGCACGAAGCGGGAAGATGGACCAGCAACGAGAAGGACAACAGTCCCCAACGGCCCTCAATGGCCAGCTGCAGTTGGGTCTGTGAAATGATGCCAAAACCTGGCGACCATCGTCAGCTCTCAGCCTGAAGAAGGGTCTCGATCCGAAACGTTACCTATTTTCTCCAGAGATGCTGCCTGTCCCACTGAGTTACTCCAGCATTTTGTGTGTATGTATTGCATATAGACTCAGTGGGCTGTTTCTATGTATAATGTACTTAGTATACTAATGTCTGACAATAATCTTCTGATCTGTATGCAACAAAAGAATTTCACCTTGGTACATGTGATAATGAAGGAACCATTGAACCATCGTACCAAACATACTTCTTTCTTAAAAATCTGTAATCTTTTGAGTTCATCTTTTCAGTTTTGAATGAGTTGCATTGAAGGATGTGCACAATTAAATGAAAAGTACCTGCTGAAAAGTTCTTAAGACTGCTAATGTTATTTTGTATAGGGAGATACTTTGAGAAATCTTCATCAGAATACCTCAAATGTAGGCACTAAAAACAGCGCGCACTAGCATTGCAATATAATTTGGAATTATGTTGTGTGAATGACAGTAAAAGCTTTTCTGGAATTATCTATAACGATATTGGTGCAGCGGTAGAGTTGCTGCCTTACAGCGCCAGAGACCCGGGTTCAATCCTGACTACAGGTGCGGTTTGTACAGAGTTTGCACATTCTCCCTGCGGCCACGTGGGTTTTCTCCAGGTGCAGTGGTTTCCTCCCGTACTCCAAAGACATACAGGTTTGTAGGTTAAATTGGCTTTGGTAACATTGTAAATTGTCCCTAGTGTGTGCAGGATAGTGTTTGTGTGTGGGGGTCGCTGGTCTGTGCAGACTTGATGGGCCAGAAGGCCGTGTCTCTAAAATCTAAATCTTGGGATTTTTACGACGTTTTGTATCGGGAAGCTTGGATGCATTCTGCGCATATTCATAAGACATAGGAGCAGAATTAGGCCGTTTGACCAATCACGTCTCCTGCTCCACCATTCAATCATGGCCAATCTATCTTTCCCTCTCAACTACCTTCTCTTGCCTTCAGGAGGTTGCAGTAACAACCAAAAATAGGATTGTGATCACAAGTAAAAGAAATTACACATGAAAATTCATCAACACTGTTGTATAAGAAGGTTAATTGAGAAATTTTCATGTTTCCATATAATCTATGCTTTTTTTGCAAAGCATTCCCAGATCCCACACATTATTCCTGCAACCCATTTTTCCCATATTCCCATCAGGTATCTCCACCATCTACAAATTAAGCATCGACTTGCAATGGTCAATAAACCCATTGACCAGCAAGTCTTGTGGGATGTGGGAGAAAATTAGATTTCTGGAGGGGTGGGGAGAACCTTGGCAGTCAAGGGGAGAACGTGCAAACTCCACACAGTCAGCACCAGAGATTGATCTTGGAACGGTGAGGCAGCAGGTCCACCAGTTGCATTACTATGCCTCCCATAAACAAATCATCAGTCATTTGAAAAAAAAAAGATGATACTTGGATTGAAACATTTGCAAATTTTAATTCTGACGTTGATGTATTTTTTTGAGCCCTTCTTTAAAAAAAAGTTAATTAAATTATATACATTTGAGCATGCAGGAAATGAGTGATATCAATGATTGCCACAAAACAATAAATATTCTGTTGATCAGAAAAGCAATCTGAGTTCATGTTCATAGATTATAGGAGCAGAATTATTCCATCCAGCCCATCGAGTCTACTCTGCCATTCAATCATGGCTGGATCTATCTTTCCCTCTCAACCCGATTCTCCTGCCTTTTTGCCATAACCCCTGACGCTCGTACTAATCAAGAATCTATCGCTCCGCCTTAAAATATCCGTTGACTTGGCCTCTACAGCCCTCTGTGTTAATAAATTCCACAGATTCACCACCCTCTGACTAAAGAAATGTCTCCTCATCTCCTTTCAAAAGGTTCTTTGATTTTGTGGCTATGCCCTCTGATCCTACACTCTTCTACTAGTGTGGTTTATTACTGCTTGCCTTTGAACACAGTTTTGTTTGCAAGTTAAGATAGTTCAGATACACGCTTTCATTATTAGAAGATAAGAATATTAAACATAATTAACATTGCAAATGATCCATATTCTTACTAGTTAAAGGCTTTGGTCCATTGATCAGACCTGGCATGGAATTATGGCTCAGATGTTGTCAGTAATGTAGTTATAGTTTATAGTAATATAGTTATGGTGTTTGGTACTGACCTCTCAGTACATGTCCAGATAGATATGTCAGTGTCTTCAGTATAGATTTTCCCAGTCTCAATATTACTTCCATTGTGCTAACAAACAAACATGATCTCTGGTGATATCACCAATAGAATGAAGTGGCTAGTCACATTGAAGACAGATCATTATTTGACTATATTTGATCATTAGCCAAATAAAATTTGGGACATTCATATGGGATTAAGACAGTTTAAAGTATTGGAATTTTTTTGTTAAGGTATGCGAAATTATGGCATTTATTTCCAAGCATATTGGCTTCCACACATAAAATTAATGTGAATCTGAAAGCTATTAAAACCAAACGCAAATTGGAGGAACAGCACCTCATATTTCACTTGGGCAGCTTACAACCCAGCGGTATGAATATTGAAAGTAGACACTAAATGCTGGAGTAACTCAGCGGGACAGGCAGCATCTCTGGATAAAAGGAATGGATGAAGTTTCGGGTCGAGAGCTTTCTTTATGTATATTGATTTCTCTAACTTCAAGTGACTCGTGCTTCCTCTCTCTCACCGTCCTCCCCCCACCCTAGTCTTCGTACTGATTTCACTGTCGTCCTTCAGAGTTTCACTGTTTGGATCACTTGCTATCACCTTCCCCACAGCCATCAATGGACCATTGTGGGCTCCACCTTCCCTTGATCATCATTGCTTTTTGCATATCTTTCATTAATTTGTTCTATGTACCATCTATTTCTCTCGTTCCTCTCTCGTTCCCCTCTCCCCTGACTCTCAGTCAGAAGTGGGGTCCCGACCCGAAACGTTACTAATTAAACGTCACCTATCTCTTAAAAATAGCAGAGTCAGGGGATATGGGGAGATGGCAGGAACGGGGTACTGATTGTGGATGATCAGCCGTGATCACATTGAATGGCCTAATCCTGCACCCATTGTCCATTGTCTATTCCTTTTAGTTCAGTTTAGTTGAGAGATGTAGCATGGAAACAAGTCCTTTGGCCCACCGAGTCAGCGCCGACCAGTGATCGCTACACACTAGGGACAATTTCCAACTTTACCGGAACCCAATTAACCTACCCACCTGTACGTCTTTGGAGTGTGGGAGGAAACCCACTTGGGACATGAGGAGGATGCACAAAACCATAGAGACTGTGCCCATTGTCAGGATCGAACCCGGGTCAGTGGTGCTGTGCCACCGGGCCTCCCATTTTTCTCCAGAGATGCTGCCTGACCCACTAACATTACTCTAACATTTTATGTATATCTTAGCTGTAGTATATCTTGTGTATATATTGGCTATTGTTGTATTTCATATAATAAGGTTTAATACTATGAAGAGTTTTGTGGTGATATTTGTGACCACGTTTGAAGATTTTATTGACTGATTAAAAACACAAGATTTTCATCAATAGTGGAAGGAGTATTTACTGCATAGTTGTTTGTGCAGATCTTGGAGTTTTCTGCCAGTTTCGTAGCATTATGACAGCAAATACTGACAGCTTCAACATTGCTGGTGAAACTGGGTCATTGTGTCTTATGGGAGTGGTCACCAAGGATCCAATTCCTTTAATTTCTAGCTTCTGCAAGACTGAGAGAAATAATCTAAAATAACTTTCTTTTTGGTGACATCTCGAGTGACACCAGGAACATCTGCTGAGAATTAGGAGTTAAAATTAAGAAGGGAAGTTATGGTTAATCTTTTCACCGCCAGGTTAAGAGGAGTTATGAATATGTCACCAATTACAGCTGTTAAAAGACAAATGCGTACAGAGAGGGGAGGATGAGAAGAGGTTAGAAGGGGCAAGAGTTAGAATTCAATGAAAAGAGGCAAATATATTAGGCATTAAAGAGGCAATAAAAAGGTAAATAATTTGCTAGAATGATGCATGTATTAGAGGGTGCAAACTACTTGGAGAGGTTGAAATGACGGATTGTTTTCTCTGGAACGCTGGAGGATGAAGGCTGAGATCATGTTATTAAGTTGTAGGAGCAGAATTAGGCCATTCGGCCCATCACCTACTCTGCCATTCAATCGTGGTTCAGATTGATTGATTGACTTGGCGACTCAAGAATTTACCATTTTTTAGCTTTGAAAAACTCCTTTGTTGCTTTAGCAGTATGTTTGGGATCATTGTCTTGCTGTAGAATGAACCACCGGCCAATGAGTTTTGAGGCATTTGTTTGAACTTGAGCAGATTGGATGTGTCTATACACTTCAGAATTCATTATGCTACTGCCATCAACAGTTGTATCATCAATGAAGATAAGTGAGCCAGTACCTTCAGCAGCCATACATGCCCATGCCCAGGCCATAACACCCCCACCACCGTGTTTCACAGATGAGGTTGTATCTTTTGGACCTTGGGCAGTTCCTTCTCTCCTCCATACTTTGCTCTTGCCATCACTCTGATATAAGATAATCCTCATCTCATCTGTCCACAAGACCTTTTTCCAGAACTGTGGTTGCTCTTTTAAGTACTTCTTGGCAAACTGTAACCTGGCCATCCTATTTTTGCGGCTAACCAGTGGTTTGCATCTTGCAGTGTAGCCTCTGTATTTTTGTTAATGATGTCTTCTGCAGACAGTGGTCATTGACAAATCCACATCTGATTCCTGAAGAGTGTTTCTGATCTGTCGGACAGGTGTTTGTTTTTTTTTTTCTTTATTATAGAGAGAATTCTGTCATCAGCTGTGGAGGTCTTCCTTGGCCTGCCAGTCCCTTTGTGATTAGTAAGCTCACCAGTGCTGTCTTTCTTCTTAATGATGTTCCAAACAGTTGATTTTGGTTGTTTGATAATAACTTCTTTGACTGTCATTGGCACAACTTTGGTCCTCATGTTGATAAACAGCAATAAAAGTTTCCAAAGGTAATGGAAAGACTGGAGGAAAGACTAGGTGCTGAGAGTTCTCTTATACCTGCATTAAGGAGGCAATTAAACACACCTGAGCAATTACAAACACCTGTGAAGCCATGTGTCCCAAACATTATGGTGCCCTAAAATGGGGGGGGACTATGTATAAACACAGCTGTAATTTCTACATGGTGAAACCAAAATGTATAAAAATGACCTTTATTAACATCTGACAATGTGCACTTTAACCACATGTGATTTTTTTCTATTACAAATCTCAAATTGTGGAGTACATAGGCAAATAAATAAACAATGGGTCTTTGTCCCAAACATTATGGAGGGCACACAGTGCCCTATTATTGTGCAAGGACTAATAAATGAGAACGTTTTGATATTGTCAGACAGGCAATTTGATGCCACAGCTCAGAAACTGGCATCAGTTCGATAAAGACTTGACTTTCTTGTGTCTGACATTTTCCCATCTGTCTAAGATGTGACAAAGGACAGAATAATAAATGAAACCAATATGCATAACTAGTGGAAAATTCACATGTTGTTTTGGATAACACTTTCTGTGTGTTTTTCTTTTGCCTTCCAGTGTTTGAGACCCGGGTTCGATCCTGACCACGGGTGCAGTCTGTACGCTGTTTGTACACTGGTTCGCAAACTTAATCGGTTTGTTTACTCTGTTTTTTCTCCCAATAGAGGCAAAAGAAATTGTTTTAAAGGCTCAAATCCTGGCCGGTGGCAGAGGAAAGGGCAGCTTCACCAGTGGTCTGAAGGGAGGAGTTCATTTAACAAAAAAGTACGTTTCAGATTTTATTTAATGGGTTATTTTTGCCATTTCCTGAATGGTTAAAGTTGCAGATAAAGGATGTGACTGAGGAACTGAACAAGAATATCAGAAATTACATTTGGGTCGGGTCATACTTGGAAGTGGTCAAGGCAATTGCAATTGCAGCTGAGACATAAACAAACAATTGGAAAACGATTAACACTGGGAAAACAAAAACTGGTTGTGTACAGTTAATGAACGGTGTTGAAGTAGCAAGAATGGAGTTTTAAGTAGACACAAAATACTGGAGTCACTCAGCGGGACAGGCAGCATCTCTAGAGAGGAGGAATGGGTGACATTTCGGGGCGAGAGCCTTCTTTATGTATATTAATTTCTCCAACTTCTAGTACTTCGAGACCCTTCTGCAGACAAGCTTAAAGTAGATTAGCAATTAACAAATCCATTTGGACGAAGAAGCACATAACTGTAACAGCAGATTATATCAGCGAGGTTGTTCATATTTATTTGTGTTCATTTGGGACGGCAGTGGTAGAGTTGCTACCTTCCAGCGCCAGAGACCCGGGTTCGATCCTGACTACGAGTGCTCTCTGTACGCAGTTTGTACGTTCTTCCAAAGACGTGCCAGTTGGCAGGTTAATTGGCTTTGATAAAATTGTAAATTGTCCCTAGTGTGTACGATAGTGCTGTTGTACGGGTTGATCGCTGGTCGGCGTGGATCGAAAGGCCTGTTTCCGCTCTGTTTCTCGAAGTCTGATATGTTAACATCAGCAAGACAGAATGCCCAACAGAACAGGACAGGGAAGTCGTGTTTCGTAAATTTAGCTGATGTCTTTGTTGTTATAATGTGTGGAGTTTGCACGTTCTCCCTGTGACCTCGTGGGTTTCCTCCGATGGTCTGGTTGCCCCTCACATCCCAAAGATATGGGTGTTTGGAGGTTAATTGACCCTCTGTAAATTGGGGTAGTGGGTGGGTGTGAAAGTCAGACAACATAGAACTAGTGTGAACATATAACCGATGGTAATCACGTCAGAAGGGAGAGGAGTAGAATTAGGCCATTTGGCCCATCGGGTCTATTCTGCCATTCAATCAAGGCTGATCTATCTCCCCCTCCTAACCCCATTCTCCTGCCTTCTCCCCATAACCCCTGACACCCGTACTAATCAAGAATCTATCTATCTCTGCCTTAAAAATATCCACTGATTTGGCCTCCACAGCCCCCTGTGACAAAGAATTTACACAGATTCACCAGCCTCACACTTTTTATCACCATCTCTGAGCCTAGTGCAACCATCTGTCCATCAACCCCCCCCCCCCCCCCAAACTTGTATCCACCTAAAACTTCCCAGAATTCCACAGATTCACCACCCTCTGACAAAATAAATTCTTCCTCATCTCCTTCCTAAAAGAACGTCCTTTAATTCTGAGGCTGTGACCTCTCATCCTCGATTCTCCCACTAGTGGAAACATCCTCTCCACATCCACATGGCCGGAATGAACGCGATGGGCTGAAGGGCCTGTTTCCATGCTGCATCTCAAAACTAAACTAAAACTCCGCACTGCAAGAAGATTGAAGAGGAGTCGAGTGCAGCCTTCTGGGAACTGAGCCGAGGAGCGGATTAGTTGTTGCAATGTCAAAATGTTGCCTATAGAGTGGGCTCTCTCTCTCTCTCTCGAGCATGGCTCACTTGTGACTTCTAGTGGCAGTAACATGTACAACAGCAATAACAGCCGTGCATCTTGCCAGGGATTCAACATTTAGACAGTATTAAGCGACAGGCTAAGATGGACATTGTTTTTAGGGATAGTTTAGTTTGTTTTAAGTTATCGTTTACTTTAGTTTAGAGATGCAGCATGAGAACAGGCCCTGTACACAAACACTATCCTATACACACTAGGGACAATTTACAATTAGCCAAATAACCTACAAACCTACAAATCTAGACTACACTTCTTTCCACCCTGATCCCTGTAAAGACTCTATCCCCGACTCCAAATTCCTCCGTCTACGCCGCATTTGCACCCAGGATGTGGTGCTCCATAACAGGTCATCGGAGATGTCCTCATTTTTTAGGGAATGGGGGTTCCCCTCCAACTATAGATGAGGCTCTCACTAGGGTCTCTTTGATATCTCGCAGCTTCTGTTCTTTCTCCCCCTCCACCCCCATTCATAATGAAGCCCGAGTCCCCCTCGTCCTCACCTTCCACCCCATCAGCCGTCACATACAGCATATAATCCTCCAACGATTCCAACAGGATCCCACTACTGGCCACATCTTCCCATCTCCACCCCTTTCCGTTTTCCGCAGAAACCGTTCCCTCCGCAACTCCCTGGTCAACTCGTCCCTTCCCACCCAAACCACCCCCTCCCCAGGTACTTTCCCCTGCAACCACAGGAGATGCAACACCTCTCCCTATACTTCCCCCCCTCGACTCCGTCCAAGGACCCAAACAGTCTTTCCAGGTGAGGCAGAGGTTCACTTGCACCTCCTCCAACATCATCTACTGTATCCGCTGTTCCACGTGTCAACTCCTGTACATCGGCGAGACCAAGCGCAGGCTCGGTAATCGGTTCACTGAACACCTCCGCTCTGTCTGCCTAAACCTACCTGATCTCTCGGTTGCTCAATACTTTAACACCCCCTCCCATTCCCAATCTGACCTTTCTGTCCTGGGCCTCCTCCATTGTCAGAGCGAGGCCCAGCACAAATTGGAGGAACAGCATCTCATATTTTGCTTGGGTAGCTTACACCCCAGCGTTATGAGCATTGCCTTCTCTAATTTCAAATAGCCCTTGCTTTCCCCCTCTCTCTATTCCCTCCCCTTCCCAGTTCTCCCACCCAGCCTTACTGTCTCCAACTGCATATTATCTCTGTACTGCCCACTCCCCTGACATCAGTCTGAAGACGGATCTCGACCCGAAACGTCACCCATTCCTCCTCTCCAGAGATGTTGCCTGTCCTGCTGAGTTACTCCAGCATTTTGTGTCAACCTACAAACCTGTATGCCTTTGGAGCGTGGGAGGAAACCGGAGCACCCAGAAAAACCCTTGTGGTTGCAGGGAGAACGTACAAACTCCATGCAGACACCACCCATAGTCAGGATCAAACCCGGGTCCCTGGCGCTGTGCGGCAGCAACTCTACCGCTGCGCCATCGTGCCGTACAGCAGAAGATTTGTTTAGAACGCTATCTAATCATATCAGATAATACCATATATATTACAATCAAGACAAACTCACCTGGAAGAGCAATAGGAAGAGCAAAGGGGGAGATACAGAGTGCAGAATGTAGTTTGTGCGTAATATTGGGCTTGAGATCCCGCAGTTTAAATGCAACCAAATGGAAATGGTAGGAAAAGGGATCACAGTGGCGCAGCGGTAGAGTTGCTGTCTAATAGCGCTACCAGAGACCCAGGTTCGATCCCGACAACGGGCGCTGTCTGTCCGTTGTTCGTATGGTTTCCCCGTGACCGCGTGGGTATTTTCCGAGGTCTTCGGTTTCTTCCCACACACCAAAGACGTACAGATTTGCAAGTTAATTGGCTTGCTATAAATGTAAAGTGTCTTTGTGTAGGATAGTGTTAATGTGGGGGGAACGCAGGTCGGCGTGCCGAAGGGCCTGTTTCCGCGCTGTATCTCTAAACTCAAATAAAAAGTTTTTAAATGCTTATTTTAAAAATCTTTACAGCCCTGAGGATGTTGGCCAACTGGCTGAACAAATGCTTGGGTATCACCTCATCACCAAGCAAACCACCAAGGAAGGGGTCAAAGTTAGAAAGGTAAGAACATGGACAATGAAAATAACAAATAACACCAGGTTAATTCCCGGGATGGCGGGACTGTCATACGCTGAGAGAATGGAGCGGCTTGGCTTGTATACTCTGGAGTCTCGAAGGATTAGAGGGGATCTTATTGAAACATATAAGATTGTTAAGGGTTTGGACACGCTAGAGGCAGAAAACATGTTCCCGATGTTGGGGGAGTCCAGAACCAGGGGCCATAGTTTAAGAATAAGGGGTAAGCCATTCAGAACAGAGATGAGGAAACACTTTTTCACAAGAGAGTTGTGAGTCTGTGGAATTCTCTGCCACAGAGGGCGGTGGAGGCCAGTTCTCTGGATACTTTCAAGAGAAAGCTAGGTAGAGCTCTTGGAAGATAGTGGAGTCAGAGGATATGGGGAGAAGGCAGGAACGGGGTACTGATTGGGGATGATCAGCCATGATCACATTAAATGGCGGTGCTGGCTTGATGGGCCTAATGGCCTACCTCTGCACCTGTTGTCTATTGTCAAATAATATCATGTTATGATAGCTATATTTATGAACCCCAAGTTAAATATTTATTAATATATTTGATAGGAACAAAGATGCTGGTTAATACACAAAAGGACATAAATTCCTGGAGTAACTCAGCAGGTCGGGCAGCATCTCTGGCGAACATGGATAGGTGACGTTTCATGTTGAGACCCTTCCCGAATGTAAAAATGTAAAGTATCAGTCTGAAGAAGAGTCCCGACCTGAAATGTCACCTATCCATTTTCTTCAGATATGCTGCTTGACCCGCCGAGTTACTCTGGCATTTTGCGTCTAATTTGGCATCATGTCCTGCACAGTCATTGTGGGCCGAAGGGCCTGTTCCTGTGCTGTACATTCTATGTTCTAAAAGTATCTTCCAGGATAATGTGCAAGAAGGAACTGCAGATGCTGGTTTACACCAAAGATAGACACAATATGCTGAAATAACAGCAGGTCAGGCAGCATCTCTGGAGCAAAGGAATAGGTGATATTTCGAGTCAAGAACGTTTCCTACCTTCCCCAGAAGGGTCTCAAACCGAAAGGTCACCTATTCCTTTCTCTCCAGAGATGCTGCCAAAGAGATTACTGCAGCCATTTTGTGTCTATCTTCAGTGTAAACCAGCATCTGCAGTTCCTTCTTACACATGAAAACAAAGGGAATCTGCTACCCGTATTAAATAAAGGGAAGCCTACAATGACAAGATGGCTTCTCTATTTTAGTGGTGTTGATCGAGGGATAAACTTTCTGTAGGACATCTTTCATGTAGTTTCATGAGGATTTTACATGTACTTATGTTGTTGTGGAGTAAAGTGCTGGAGTAAGTCAGGCGGCATCACTGGAGTAAGTCTACTATGAAACGCTCGATTGCATTGCCGTTGTAGTAACATGTCTCAAACTCTGCATGTGAATTGAAGGTTATGGTGGCAGAAGCCTTGGACATTGCCAGAGAGACATATTTGGCCATATTGATGGACAGAGCATACAACGGACCCATCATGGTTGGAAGTCCCCAGGGAGGAATGGACATTGAAGAAGTGGCAGCCACCAAACCGGAGTTGATATTTAAGGTATGCTCTTAAGCTAAAGTGATTGTAGATGCTATGTTATATGTGTAGGAAGGAACTGCAGATGCTGATTTAAACAGAAGATAGACACTAAAAACTGGAGTAGCTCAGTGGGTCAGACAGCATCTATGGAGAGAAGGAATAGGTGACCTTTCATGTCAAGACCCCGAGTCAGGGAGAGGGAAATGTCACCTATTCCTTTTCTCCAGAGATGCTGTCTGGTCCACTGAGTTACTCCTGCAGTTTGTGTCTATGTATGTTAAGTTTCTCCACGCTGAAAACCAATTTGAACTGTGGTCAGTCATTATTGATTATTTTTCCTCTCAAGAATTTTCAATCTTTTAACAATATTTATTCGTGCAATCGTCATAGTAATTAAACCAGAAAACTCAGGACATATTATCTTCCCGACTTGACATCCCGAGGGCAGATTTATTACTTTAAAATATTTGCATGCTTCGGATTGCTATCTTTTTTAAATTGGCAAGCAATTTATTTATATCCAAGTCCACCTTAACTGCTTGATGTCTGAAGTAGATGCAAGGAACTGCAGATGTCTGTTTACAACAAAAAAAGACGAAAAGTGCTGGAGTAACTCGATGGGTCTGACAACATTCAAAACATTTTTTTTTTAGAGATACAGCATGGAAACAGGCCCTTTGGCCCACTGAGTCCACACCGACCAGCGATCCCCACACATTAACATTAGGGATGATTTACACATACACCATGCCAATTAACCTACAAACTTGTACGTCTTTGGAGTGTGGGAGGAAACCGAAGATCTCGACGACTACCCACGCGGTCATGTGGAGGACGTACAAACTCCGTACAAACAGCAGGCCTAGTCGGGATCGAACCCGGGTCTCCGGCGCTGCAAGCGCTGTAAGGCAGCAACTCTGCCGCTGTGCCACCGTGGCCACCCATCTCTGGCGAACATGGATAAGTGACATTTCGGGTCGGGACCCTTCTTCAGACTGATTGTAGGATTGGTGGAATGAAAGCTGGGGGAGAGGAGAGGCAGGACAAAGCACGGCAGGTGAAAGGTAGATACCTCTAGTCACCTGGGTCTACCTACCACCAGCCACGCTTTGTCCCAGCTTTTTCTCTTCCGAAGAAGGGTCCCGATTGGAAACGTCACCTATCCACGTTCTCCCGAGATGCTGTCTGACCTGCTGAGTTATTCCTGCACTCTGTGTCTTTTTTGTTTTGTGTATGAAGTATATGTTTTCGATTCTTCTTATCCAGGGTTGTGAAATATTTATCAACTTTATTTGACTTTATTGTGTTGATTTGCTTTCCAGGAGCCCATTGATATCTTTGAAGGGATTAGACAAGATCAAGCGTTCCGAATGGCCGCCAATATAGGATTCAAAGGACCACAGCAGCAAAAGGTAAGAATGAAGACAATGGTTTTCCAAACGCGGCTTTTCAAATGTGTGGAAAGCGATTGATTATTATTGCTGAATGCGCTTCTCCTCAGATTAGAAATCAATTTCTCTTATGAGGAGAGAGGGGATGGAAGTCATTGTTGTGGCAAAATTCACTGAACTGGTGCCAAATAAATTGGTGGCTGAATCTTTGCCAAAAAATAATGTGGCCTCAAACATCCCTCATAAGTAGCAGACTATTATTTTTAAAGCACTATACATTTTCAATTTAGTAAAGTGGATAGGGTGGCACGGTGGTGCAGAGGTAAAGTTGCTGCCTTACAGAACCAGAGACTCTGGTTCAAGTCAAGTCAAGTCAAGTTTATTTGTCACATACACATACGAGATGTGCAGTGAAATGAAAGTGGCAATGCTCGCGGACTTTTGTGCAAAAGACAAACAACAAAACAACCAAACAAATTATAAACACAATCATAACACACATATTCTTTTACATAATAAATAATGGAAGGAAAAACGCTCAATAGAGTTAGTCCCTAGTCGATCCTGACTACGGGTGATGTCAGTGTGGAGTTTGTACGTTCTCCCTGTGATCGTGTGGGTGCTCTGGTCTCCTTCCACACTACAAAGACGTCCAGGTTTGTAGGTTAATTTACTGCCATTAAAATTGCAAAAGTGTATAGGATAGTGCTGGTGTACGGGCTGAATGCTGGTTGGTGTGATCTCGGTGGGCCAAAGAGTTTGTTTCTGCTCAGGATCTCTAAAGTCTAAAGAATAGTGGATAATCCTCTGATCCATATTTCAAACAAAATACAAACTTTCTGCCATAGAAGGTAGTGGAGGCCAATTCACTGGATGTTTTCAAGAGAAAGATTTAGCTCTTAGGCTAACGGAATCAAGGGATATGGGGAAAAAGCAGGAACGCGGTACTGATTTTGGATCATCAGCCTTGATCATATTGAATGGCAGTGCTGGCTCGAATGGCCGAATAGCCTACTCCTGCACCTATTTTCAATGTTTCTATCATCTTGTAGTTCCACGCCCTTTATATCTACAAACATTACTGCTTGTTGTCAGCTTTTACCTTCCTAAGGATCAGTGTGCACTTGTTTAATACTGGGTCAGGCAGCATCTCTGGAGTATCCATTTTCAGAATAGTCCCAGCCTAAAACATCGCCTATCCATGTTCTCCAGGGAATGACACAAAGTGCTGGAGTAATTCATCGAGTCGGGCAGCATCTCTGGAGAACACTTCTTCACAATGCTCCCGACCCAAATCGTCGTCTATCCACGATCTCCAGAGAGATGGACACAAACTGATGGAGTTACTCAGCTGGCCAGGCAGCATCTCTGAGGAACATGGACAGGTCGATTCTCCAGAAATTCCCCCGAGATGCTGCCTGACCCGCTGAATTACTCCAGCACTTTGCATCCTTTTTTAGTAAACCATCATCTGCAGTTCCTTCTGTCAAATGCTCTCGGTTACTTCGAATAATGTTGTCCCGAATCACGTTCCCCGAAGTTACTGCGTGAAATTAAAACGTCGGGATCGACCTTAGAGATGACAGGCAAAGATTCTGTTGGTTTTCTACACAGATTACAGCTCAATTGCCCAAAGCAGTTCAAAAGAGCGCTGCGTTTTAAATCGGCCTAACTCGGTGATCTGTGGTTGTGATTTTCAAAGGAAACTGTAGCCATTCAAGCGTGCCAACGTGAAGGTAAGTTGTGCCGTCAGTCCCAGTGCGTGCTGAGCAACAGATGCTGCAACATCTGTTTCATCATCTCCGTCACCGGACTCCATGTGGGGTTCATCAAGAGAGCCCACTCATGCTGGGAGTCTGCGAATCACACCAAGCAACCAGTCCCTTCCGTTTTACATCTGAGACCTGGCGAGGGACAAAGACTCATCCACATCAATGAGCCCCCATTGCTCTCTGCAGTAGATAGGAAAATATAAATATAGATCTTTTTTCATTCGTTTTAATAATATTATTTTAATCATTGCATTTATTTTTAATGTTAATTGTAATAGATTTTAAACTCGGAGAATTTAACAAAATCTTTTGCCGAAGGCTTTTATGATGGAGCAATCAGCCATCTATCACTGAAGAAGGGTCTCGACCCGAAAAGTCACCCATTCTTTTTCTCCAGAGATGCTGCCTGATCTACTGAGTTACTCCAGCATTTCGTGCCTGTCACTTACAGCCCCCCCCCCGGGCTCTCTTTCCATTTTTTTCACTCAATTCTCCAGCACATGCCAATTAAATGTGGCATGGGTGGCGCAGCGGTAGAGGTGCCTTCCAGCGCTTGCGGGTTCGATCCATGCCTGTCTGTACGGAGTTTTACGTTCTCCCCGTAACCGCGTGGGTTTTCCCCCCGAGATCTCCGGTTTCCTCCCACACTCCAAAGACGTACAGGTTTGTAGGTTAATTGGCTTGACATAAATGTAAATTGTCCCTTGTGTGTGTAGCATAGTATTAATGTGCAGGGATCGATGGTCGGTGCGGACACGGTGGGCTGAAGGGCCTGTTTCCGTGCTGTATCTCTAAAACTAAAACTAGAACTAAAACTATTAAATAGTTCAGTGTCACATTTATTTCAGTGATGTTTTAATTAGATCACTTGCTGTCAGAGATGGACAAAAATATTGAAACAAAAATAATCCGGTGTTTGCTGAGTGACCTATTTTTAAGGGTTGTAATGAAATTGTCCGTAGTTATCACTCCCAAAGATAAAAAAAAGAATATTTTTTAGAAGAATGTAGAAACAAGGAACTGCAGATGCTGATTTACAAAATAAAGGGCACAAAGTGCTGGAGTAACTGCGAGTCGGGCAGCATCTCTGGAGAACATGGACAGGTAAGGTTTCACATCAGGGACCTTCTTTATATGGTCATGTGATAGGAGCAGAATTAGGCCATTCGGCCCATCATCTATGCCATTCAATCATGGATGATCTATCTCTCCTAACCCCATTCTCCTAATCCCTTCTCCCCATAACCCCTGACACCCGTACAAATCAAGAATATATCTATCTATGGCTTAAAAGTATCTATTGACTTGGCCTCCACAACCTTTTGTCGCAAAGAATTCCACAGATTCACCATCCTCTGACTAAAGAAATTCCTCCTCATCTCCTTCCTAAAGGAATATCCTTTAATTCTGAGGCTGTGACCTTTACATAGAAACATAGAAACTAGGTGCAGTAGTAGGCCATTCGGCCCTTCGAGCCTGCACCGCCATTCAATATGATCATGGCTGATCATCCAACTTAGTATCCCGTACCTGCCTTCTCTCCATACCCCCTGATCCCCTTAGCCACAAGGGCCACATCTAACTCCCTCTTAAATATAGCCAATGAACTGGCCTCAACTACCTTCTGTGGCAGAGAGTTCCAGAGATTCACCACTCTCTGTGTGAAAAAAGTTCTTCTCATCTCGGTTTTAAAGGATTTCCCCCTTATCCTTAAGCTGTGACCCCTTGTCCTGGACTTCCCTAACATCGGGAACAATCTTCCTGCATCTAGCCTGTCCAACCCCTTAAGAATTTTGTAAGTTTCTATAAGATCCCCTCTCAATCTCCTAAATTCTAGAGAGTATAAACCAAGTCTATCCAGTCTTTCTTCATAAGACAGTCCTGACATCCCAGGAATCAGTCTGGTGAACCGTCTCTGCACTCCCTCTATGGCAATAATGTCCTTCCTCAGATTTGGAGACCAAAACTGTACGCAATACTCCAGGTGTGGTCTCACCAAGACCCTGTACAACTGCAGTAGAACTTCCCTGCTCCTATACTCAAATCCTTTTGCAATGAAAGCTAACATACCATTCGCTTTCTTTACTGCTTGCTGCACCTGCATGCCTACCTTCAATGACTGGTGTACCATGACACCCAGGTCTCGGTGCATCTCCCCCTTTCCCAATCGGCCACCATTTAGATAATAGTCTGCTTTCCCGTTTTTGCCACCAAAATGGATAACCTCACATTTATCCACATTATACTGCATCTGCCAAACATTTGCCCACTCACCCAGCCTATCCAAGTCACCTTGCAGTCTCCTAGCATCCTCCTCACAGCTAACACTGCCCCCCAGCTTAGTGTCATCCACAAACTTGGAGATATTGCCTTCAATTCCCTCATCCAGATCATTAATATATATTGTAAATAGCTGGGGTCCCAGCACTGAGCCTTGCGGTACCCCACTAGTCACTGCCTGCCATTGTGACCTCTAGTCGTAGCCTCTCCCACGAGTGGGAACATGCTCTCCACATCCTGTCTTATCCAACCCTTTCACTATTCTTTAGACCTGAAGAAAGGTCCTGACCCAAAACTTCACCTATTCATATTCTCCAGAGATGCTGCCTGACCCGCTGAGTTACTCCAGCACTTTGTGTCCTTTAGTGACATTGCAAACATGCTGCTTCTAAAAGGTCCATACTGATTTACAAAAAAGCAGGCAATGACGTTCAAGTGAACACATTATGAGGGGGG
This sequence comes from Leucoraja erinaceus, assembly GCF_028641065.1. NCBI lineage: Eukaryota > Metazoa > Chordata > Chondrichthyes > Rajiformes > Rajidae > Leucoraja > Leucoraja erinaceus. Next base: position 8,007,255 of record NC_073392.1, on the reverse strand, counting down.
CATTAATAGGGGTTAATGGGCACTGTAGATGGCTGAAAAGGGAAGTGATTTATATGAACCAGAGGTTGGGTCTTAACACCGTCCAACAAGCTTATGTTTATTGAGATGTGAGGAACTGCAGACGCTGGTTTACAAAAAAGTCATAAAGTGCTGGAGTAACTCAGCAGGTCAGGCAGCATATCTGGGGAACATGAAGAGGTGACGTTTCGGGTTGAGACCCTTCCTCAGGAAAATATTTTAAGTAAACTGAAGAACTAAATATTTTACCCCTATTAAATTTCTCCATTATAGAAGAGTTTAGATTTCCAATTATACAAATAAATTTTAGCAGAAACACGATCTGTGACATAATCAGCATAATGTTAAACCGTTGTGAATGATTCCCTGTTGTGCTTGAAGTTGTATGTTTAAATATTTTGATTGAGATTATCACTATGCATTGGCTTTGAATGTACTGTGGTGATAATGGAACATGTTCTTTATGTTATGAAGCTAATGTTCACCTTGGCACTAGTGACAATTCTATTTGTAAAAACTATTCAGTCCACCTTTCTGCTAAATGAAGCAGAGATAAGTGGGGGTGATGCTTTTCACTTTGTTAGATTTGTTTACGTGAAAAATGCATCCAAATAGGATTGCTCAATGTGATAGAAATCATCTGCAATGTTAAATTTTGAGTAGGTTATAAACCATCATCAAAACACAAAGTCTAGGAAGAACTCGGTGGGTCAGTGCAGCATCTTTTAGTTTAGTCAAAAGATGCAGCACGGAAACAGGCCCTTCGGCCCACCGAGTCCGCGCCGACCAGCGATCCATGCACATTAACACTATCCTACACACACTAGGGACAATTTACATTTACTGTATACCAAGCCAATTCACCTACAAACCTGCACGTCTTTGGATTGTGGGAGGAAACCAGAGCACCCGGAGAAAACTCACGCAGATCACGGGGAGAACGCACAAACTCAGTACTGGTGACATTTCAGGTTTGGACCCTTCCTGATTGTAAGCGGAGGGAGAAAGCTGGTAAAGCTTGGTTGGGTAGGACATAGCCAGGCAAGTGATAGGTGGATACAGACGAAGGGTGTTTGATTGGCAGATGTATCAAACCACGCCTTGCCTATAAACACCTATCACTTGCCAGGCTTTGTCCTGCCCCCACCCCTCTTTATCAGCTTTCTCCCCACAACTACAATCAGAATGAAGAAGCGTCCCGCCCTGAATCGTCACTGAGAATCGTCGCTGAATCATCTCTGACCCCTCTCACCCTGGCCACAAACTCTTTGAATCACTTCCCACTGGAAGGCGACTCCGGACTGTAAAAGCTGCCACAGCCAGACATAAAAACAGTTTTTATCCACGAGTAGTTGCTCTACTCAACAGCCAAAAATCTGTAGCCTCCCTTGGATCTGGTATTTTGTTAGTTCACATTGCTTGGTCAATGGTGTTTTATCATTAATGTTTTATTATTATTAATGTTTAGTGTTTTCTGAGTCATTCGTAACTGTCACTGTATGCCGTGTTGTTACGTGGGCAGAGCACCAAGGCAAATTCCTTGTATGTGGATACGTGGCCAATAAACTTACTTACTTACTGTACGTGTCCTCCACAAATGCTGCTGGACCCGTTGAGTTCCTCCAGAGCCCCGTGTTTTGCTCAAGATTCCAGCATCTGCAGTTCCTTCTGGCTCCACAAATAACCGTCACATTGAAATGGTTAGATGCTGGAGTAATGTTTCCTCCCATTCTCCTGTTCAATATCTGGCGCGGCACAGTGGTACAGTGGTAGAGTTGCTGCCTTACAGCGCCCAAGACTCGGGTTCAATTCTGACTACGGGTGCTGTCTGTACGGAGTTTGCATGTTCTCCCCATGACCCGTTCCGGTTTCCTCCCACATTTCAAAGGCGTAAAGGTTTGTAGGTTAATTGGCTTTGTAAATTGTAAATTTTCCCTAGTCCTTAGGGTAGAGTATGGGCATCGTTGGTCGGCGCAGAATTGGTGGGCCGAAGGGCTTGTTTCCGCACTGTATCTTTAAATTAAAGTGAAAGTCTAATACATTCTCCACTTTCTAAGTGAATTATTTTTCTTTCAACAGGCTGCAGAACAGATTCAGAAACTATACTCCCTGTTTTTGAAAGTTGACGCCACACAGCTGGAAGTGAATCCATTTGGCGAAACCCCAGATGGCCAAGGTAAAGTTAGAAAGAGATAGATGCATGCTTCTTGCCTTTGTTTATGTGTTAAAAGAAACAATCGATGAAGAAAGCACACTCGCAAATAATGGTTCATTTGTGCTTAAAACGTAATTTCAGCCTAGGAAGAAACTGCAGGTGCTGGTTTAAACCGAAGATAGACAAAAAATGCCAGAGTAATTCAGCGGGACAGGCAGCATCTCTGGAGGGAACGAATGGGTGACGTTTCGCCTGGAGACCTTCTTCAGACTAGTCAGGGAAAAGGGGAAACGAGAGATATAGACGATGATGTAGAGAGATTAAGAACAATGAATTATATGAATGATATGCAAAAAATTAACGATGATAAAGGAAAGGCCATTGTTAGCTGTTTCTTGGGGGAAAACGAGAGCTGGGATGAATCTTCTATTCACTGAGCGAATTTGATGTGCGGTTAAACCTGTGTACTTCCTCCGCACTGACTTTGTAATTGTGAGATAAGAACACACGACCTACAGACAAGGATACTCAGTTCTTTAATACTCACAGTGGAGTAAATCGGATTTATCAGCCTTGTTCTGATAAAGAAATAAACCACACATTATCACTGGGCTTGCTATTCTTTGCATGCTGCTGAAAGGGGAAATAACTGCTGGGAACTGTATAATTGCTTCTGATACAGCTGCTCTCTGCATAAGTCATGCGAAGGCTATGGATTTCAAAATGCTTTTCCAATACTATTTTCCTCCCCAGATGATCAGCCATGATCACAATGAATGGCTGTGCTGGCTCGAAGGGCCAAATGGCCTCCTCCTGTACCTATTTTCTGTGTTTCTAAAACAGAAATCATCTGTACTGCACTGTGTAGGTACGAATTGCAGACGCTGATTTAAAAGGAAGATAGACACAAAATGCTGGAGTAACTCAGTGGGACACGCAGCATCTCTGGAGAGAAAGAATGGGTGACGTTTCAGGCCGGGTCTGAAGAAGGGTCCCGACCTGAAATGTCACCCATTGCTTCTCTCCAGAGATGCTGCCTGTCCTGCTGAGTTACTCCAGCATTTTGTATCTATCTTTGGTTTGAACCAGCATCTGCAGTTCCTTCCTACACATGCGATACTATTGGTCTGTCAATGAACCTGGTGCTTTTCAGATAAACCTTTTGAGCTTTTTATCCCACCTCACATGTTGTCTATGAATATCTGCATGTTGGCCATGGGTGTTGTATAAAGCATTGCAGGGTGGGTGGGAGGTGTGTGGGGTTTTGTAACATAGGGCATGTGAATCATTGCCATAAACACATTTACTCGGGTCGGGCAAGGAAGTAGTGATCTTTCTTCTGACCCCCCCCTCCCCGTTCGATCAACATTTATTCCAATTATAGACCAAAAATGTGATTGGTACGGGAGTCAGGGGTTATGGGGAGAAGGCAGGAGAATGGGGTTGAGAAGGAGTGATCCAATTTATTTTTATCATTTAAAAATAAATTGAATAGATGTATGGACGGGAAAGGAATGGAGGGTTATGGTCTGAGTGCAGGTAGATTGGACTAGGGGAGAGTACGTGTTTGGCACGGACTAGAAGGGCCGAGATGGCCTGTTTCCGTGCTGTCATTGGCATATGGTTATATATGGTTATATTGAATGGTGGAGCCAAATGGACTGCTTCTGCTCCTGTAACTTATGTACAAAGCGCTGGAGTAACTCAGCGGGTCAGGCAGCATCTCTGGAGAAAAGGAATAGGTGACATTTTGGGTCGGAACCTTTCTTCTGACTTCAGTCCCACCCGAAATGTTGCTTATTCCTTTTTCCCAAAGATGCTGCTTGACCCACTGAGTTAGTCCAATATTTTGTGTCCATCTTCAGTATAAACCTGCATCTGCAGTTCCTTCTAAATATTTATCCCATCTCTCTCACTCATCACCCCCCCTCTCTCGCCTCATTCCTTCATTCTCACTCTCCTTCCCTCTACTCTCACTTTGGCTCTCTCCTCCTCCCTTTCCCTTTCTGACTTTCTCCTTCACACTTGCAGCTGCCCCCTCTAGATCCTTTTCTCCTTCTTAAGCCCTTTGCTCCTCTAGGGAGCATAGGCCATTGACAAATGTGCTCCTCTAGGGAGCATAGGCCATTGACAAATGTCCTCCACCTCACTCGGCTGTTGGCAGTTCTTTCGCGATCTAGATAGACAATAGATAGTAGCTGCAGGAGTAGGCCATTCGGCCCTTCGAGCCAGCACCGCCATTCACTGTGATCATGGCTGATCATCCACAATCAGTACTCCATTCCTGCCTTCTCCCCATATCCCTATCTTTAAGAGCTCTATCTAACTCTCTCGGAAAAGCATCCAGAGAATTGGCCTCCACCGTATTCCGAGGCAGAGAATTCCAAGGATTCACCACTCTCTGGGTGAAAATGTTTTTCCTCATCTCCGTTCTAAATGGCCTACCCCTTATTCTTAAACTGTGGCCCCTGGTTCTGGACTCCCCCAACATCGGGAACATGTTTCCTGCCTCTAGCCTGTCCAATCCCTTAATAATATTATATGCTTCAATAAGATTCCCTCTCATCCTTTAAATACCAGTGTATTCAAGCCCAGTCGCTCCATTCTATCAGCATATGACAGTCCCGCCATCCCGGGAATTAACCTCGTAAACCTACGCTGCACTCCCTCAATGGCAAGATCCTCAATAGATCCGCCATTTCCCCTCAACTCCTTTCCTTGCCCTTTCTCTCCTCCTTTCCCATTCACCCATTCCTCTCCATCTCTCTCCCCGTCCTCTCACCCCATCCCTCTCTGACACCCTGTCCCTCTCCCTCCTGCACGCTGCCCCCGAGTAGACATTTTCGACAAATCTTTAACATTTACAATTCAAAATAAAATAATTCCCAAATGGTTATTGTGAACTGTTCTGAATATCAGCCTTAAAATAAATATCTTGGGGTGGAGGAAATTCGTGCAAACAGGAATCTTATCTCTAAAAGCTATTAGTTTAAAAAACTTTTGAGTTACATTTTTTTTTTTTTGCTTTTACGATATTTGACCAAATACTGAATTATTAAACAGTTTATGAATTTTTAAATGAAGACTTAACTTACATTGTGAGCAAATGTATGAAAAGAACAATTTGCTATATGGGCGGTACAGTGGCGCAGCGGTAGTTGCTGCCTCACAGCGCCAGAGACTCGGGTTTGATCCTGACTACGGGTGCTGTCTGTACGGAGTTTGTGCGTTCTCCCCGTGACCCTGTGGATCCCAGTGCTCCGGTTTCCTCCCACATTCCAAAGAAGTGCAGCTTTGTAGGTTGATTGACCTGTAAATTGTCCTAAGTGCGTTGGATAGAACTAGTGTATCAATGGTCAGCACGGACTCAGTGGGCTGAAGGGCCTGTTTCCACAGTATATCTCCAAACGAAGCTACACCAATTAACAGTCATCCGCTGAGCAGATTCACGATCGCCACCCTGTTGCTAAGTGGCACAGCATTGAGAAGATTGTTTTTATCTGTATCTTCCATGTGTCTCCCATGCTGTGATAATGAGTGAATTAGCCGATGACTTGCTATTTGGTGGATTTTATAATAATTAACTATGCATCATTCAAACTGGAAATTGAGCAAATGGAGGAGACATTAAGCAATTAGAAAGCATTTTAAACCCTTAAAAGATAAGAAATATTTATTGCCCTGGTTTTATGAGACTTAGCAATTGTCCAAAGTAAAACAGATAAGCCTATGCTGGAGAATGTTGCAGGGGATGCGAGTCCCAGTGGTGGCAGTTTTTGCAGAACCAAAGAGAAATGAAGACAGCTCTCCTTTTGGCTTGTAGGAGATGTGGGTGATGCTTACCCCCAGACTGTTGAAAAGGCAATGGTTTGTACAAGATCACCGCCGAATTTCCGGCACCTTTTTTCACCCCTTATTTTCCTTGGAATTCTTTGCCACAGAAGGCTGTGGAGGTCAAGTCAGTAGATATCTTTAAGGCAGAGACAGATAGATTCTTGATTGGTACGGGTGTCAGAGTTTATGGGGAGAAGGCAGGAGAATGGGGTTGGGAGGGAGAGATAGATCAGCCTTGATTGAATGGTGGAGTAGACTTGATGGGTCAAATGGCCGAATTCTACTATCACTTATGACCTTTGGTTCCAGAGTCTTGTCGGACTATCTGTTTTGCAGAACTAACAGAGTTCACGGCAAGAGGGATACAGCATGGAAACAGGCCCTTCGGTCCAACTTGCCCATGCTGACCAAGATGCCCCATCCACACTAGTCATGGTCTTGTACACCTCTATGAGATCACTCCTTATCCTCCTGCGTGCCAAGGAATGAAGTCCATGCTTGCCCAACCTCCACCTGGAATTCAGGCCCTCCAGTTCTGGGAACATCCTGTTAAATCTTCTCTGCAGTCCTTCCAGCTTAACAGCATCCTTCCAATAGTGGGGGCCACCAAAGCTGAACACAGTAATTGAACTGCAGCCTCACCAATGCCTAGTTGCAAATTGTGTTTAGATATTTCAATGATATCCAAATAGGGACGACTTTTGAAGACGGATTGTTATATACAAACCGGAGCAGAATATGGAAAGGGGTGTAAGTCCAAAGGTACCCGGGCAGGATGGCGAATGCACTTTTGCCAAAGGACGAGATGCCGAAGCCAAGATGCCGAAAGGACATGACGATGAAAGGACATGAAGCCGATATGATAAATATATATGAAACACTTTAAAAAATTTATATATTGGCTTTTCGTAATGTCCGTTCAGCGTCATGGCTTCGGCCTTTCGTCCTTCGGAAAAAGTGCATTTGGCGTCCTGTCCACACACGATTTCCGAAACTCTCCGTGGTATTTCAATAGAAATCCATGCTGCGTTATTCTACCAGGTTTGGCAGTGTGGGCTTTGAAAATGCTGCAGGTTGCTGGTTGAGTTGCTGTTCAGCATCACCAGTGTTGCCTTTTCAATAATATTTCTACCCAACAGGGCCAGAGAGCCTCTCGTTCATGTGCCTGCTTTCCCCCAAATGAAGTTAAATTTGACGCCCTGTACGGGAATTTTTTTTAACAAAAGCAATCACATCTGCGCACCTGCGATTGACATGAATAACAATTGAACATTTTTGGCCTGGAAAGGAAATGCAATATCAAAAATCATATTCCAAATAAATCGGATTATTTTGTATCAGATTGAGAATATTCATCGCAACACAGAGAAAAAGGAAATCGGTTCATGAAAAAGAAAAGAGAATCATTCTAAAGTATCGCAGATCGAAGTGATATTTTTCCTATGTGTTATTAATGATCATATCGAGGTTCCATCATCAGCAGAAGTATTCGTTGTGGGCAGTATGTATTCAGGGCAGTGCTGTGGCACAGCGTTAGAGCTGCTGCCCCACAACGCAAGAGACTCTGGTTCGATCCTGGCTATGGGTGCTGTCTGTGCGGAGTTTGCATGTTCACCCTGCGACCAGGGTGCTCTAGTCTCCTGCGGGTTTATTGGTTAATTGTCCTCTGTAAATTGTCCCCAGCATGTGGGAAGATAAAGTGGGATAATATAGAAATAGTGCCTGGGTGATCAATTGTGTGTGGACTCAGTGGGCCCAAGGGCCTGTTTCTATACTGTATCTCTAAAACTCTAAAACTGGTACAAATGCATTTTATTTTGGAACTGACTCGCCTTCTGTGGCTCCTGATTTTACTCTACACATCCTTGCTCCAATCTTAATATAGTCTGAAGAAGGGTCTCGACCCGAAACCTCACCCAATCCTTCTCTCCAGAGATGGTGCCTGTCCCATTGAGTTACTCCAGTATTTTGTGTCTACCTTAAAAATATACACATTTGTTCTGGGTTCCCCTGTTGAGTCCCTAAAAGCCCTGTCTCACTGTACGAGTTCATTCAAGAGTTCTCTCCGAGTTTGCCATGATTCGAACTTGGAGATTTACGGTAATGGCCGCTCGTAAGTACCCGGGGCTCTCGTGGACATTTTTCAACATGTTGAAAAATCTTCACGAGGTTTCCCGAGCTTACCGTGTTTCCCAAGTATCTGCCGTTAGCGTTACAAGCCGCTAAGAGACGTCCCCGAGCTCCGACGTACCCGCTACGTTCATTCTACGAGCTGGGATGTAATGTTAAAATTGTACAAGGCATTGGTGAGACCAAATCTGGAGTATGGTGTACAATTTTGGTTGCCCAATTATAGGAAGGATGTCAACAAAATAGAGAGAGTACAGAGGAGATTTACTAGAATGTTGCCTGGGTTTCAGCAACTAAGTTACAGAGATAGGTTGAATAAGTTAGGTCTTTATTCTCTGGAGTGCAGAAGGTTAAGGGGGGACTTGATAGAGGTCTTTAAAATGATGAGAGGGATAGACAGAGTTGATGTGGACAAGCTTTTCCCTTTGAGAATAGGGAAGATTCAAACAAGAGGACATGACTTCAGAATGAAGGGACAGAAGTTTAGGGGTAATATGAGGGGGAACTTCTTTACTCAGAGAGTGGTAGCGGTGTGGAATGAGCTTCCAGTGGAAGTGGTGGAGGCAGGTTCATTGGTATCATTTAAAAATAAATTGGATAGGCATATGGATGAGAAGGGAATGGAGGGTTATGGTATGAGTGCAGGCAGGTGGGACTAAGGGGAAAAAACATTTGTTCGGCACAGACTTGTAGGGCCGAGATGGCCTGTTTCCGTGCTGTAATTGTTATATGGTTATATGGTTACGAGTTTGATTTTTTTTTAAACTCGGAAGAGCTCTTGGGTGAACTCGTACAGTGGGACAATTTACTTTACTAAGTAAATACTCCTCAAATATTGAAAATGAAGGAATACTAGCCACGGGTTTGTAACTTGCCACCTTTATTTAATCCTTTAAGACCTGATATTGTGGTAAACCTGTACGAAGCCAAGTCCAATAAAAGGCTCTTCAAGTGGGGGACAATAAAAAAACAGACATTCACAAAAGTTGTAAAAGCAGAAAATACAGGAAAAGCTTCTGAGGTCAGGCATCACCAGTGGAGAAAGAACAAAAGCTAACACAGTAAGGGGGTCAAAGGTTATGGGGAGAAGGCAGGAAAAATGGATTGAGAGGGAAAATAGACCAGCCATGGTTGAAGAGACGGAATGGGCGACGTTTCGGGTCCAGACCCTTCTTTCGACTGAGTTTTTGTTCTAGTTTTTTTCTGATGCAGTCTTTTGCCTCATTTATTTTGCTCGTTTAAGGGCACATATGAATTGCAAGGTGCATGGACTTAAACGCATTTCGTTGGAAGTGGTATTTTGGAATAAGATATCTAAATTACTTTGGGTTCATATTATTTTCAAATTTTCTTGCAGCCAAGAGATGAGCTGAAGCATAAAATGTTATTTTTCTCGTGTTTAGAGAAACAGTGATCTTTTAAAAATTTCCAACAGCCAGAATGATATTTTCCAGGAAATTATTGTTGGAAGCATGAAGATTAATCTACATGTTACATTATAGTGACATTGACCACTTGTGTAGCAAATCAATTTTGAAATTTAAAATTGAATCTGGTATTTAATTTAATGGTGACCTCTCGTCTGCCCTGCCATATTTGTTAGTTAGAGGAAATGCACACAATTCTTCACATATTATATAGCATGATTGGAAATGGGAAAAAAACAGCTTACTAATTTTATGAGTGTTCATTTTCAGTCAATTAAATGAAAGGAACTCATTGGCTTTCATCTGTCAATAGTTAATTCTGTATGATTTTTAGTTTTGACAGAATTGAGATCCTTATCACCTTATTTCTGCTTTTGCAGTTAAGGAGTTCTTATAATTAATTAAATGTATTGATTGTATCAGTGAACCTCTTAGACAGATCTTCACATGTCCAATCCAGTTTGAAATCAGGTTCTTCACGCTGGTAGTCATATGAGAAAAGCGATTGGATTATTATTGTCTGGTGTACCAAGTTACAACCTTGTGCAGAAGAATGCTGAAAGTTGCTGATGTTGGATTTAAGATGTCCCTGTATTTCTGGTATTAAATATAAAATAAATGCAAATAGGTCCAGGGTGGAGGTTCATGAATTAAGCCCCTGTCCCATTTAGGCAATTTTTCGGGCGACTACAAACGACTAGGCTGTCGTCATAGGGTGACGCCTGTCGTCTAAAGAGTCGTAACATTTTTCTGGTCGCTGCTGGATTTTGAAATGTTCAAAACGTTTTGGCAACTGTGAATTCCATTGGCGACTACCTACGTCAACTGACGACTGAACTGTCTTCAGTTGTCTTCAGTTGTCGCTGACAGGGTCGTTGCTTGTCGTAGCTTGTCGCGGGTTTCATAGGTTGACTTTGGTTGTCGCCTGTGTGGTCGTAGGTTGTCGTAGGGGTGTGGTCGTAGATGGACGTCCTAATGGGTCGCCGGTTGCCGGTAGCTTGAGGTCGACTAGGTGGTAGGTTGGCGCAGCTTACCGTAGACATCGCCATGGGGGGGGGGTCCAATCACCGGCAGTCATCGAAAAAATAGCCTAAGTGGGACAGGCCCCTTTAGGAGCAGAATTAGGCCATTCGGCCCATCAAGTCTACTCCGCCATTCAATCGTGGCTGTTCTGTCCTTGGGGCATTGTCCACATCAGCTGCTTTCTTTCACTTTAAGGTCAAATCTGGGGGTGGAACACTGATGGTGGAACACTGGGGGTGGAACACCATCTCAACGGCACTTCACTCTGCCCTCTCCCACCTTGACAACAGAGACACTTATGTAAGAATGCTGTTCATCGATTACAGCTCAGCATTCAACACCATTATTCCATCAAAACTGATCACCAAACTCGGTAACCTGGGCATCGACCCCTCCCTCTGCAACTGGATACTGGACTTTCTAACCAACAGACCCCAGTCTGTGAGGTTAGACAAGCACACCTCTTCAACCCTCACCCTGAACACCGGCGTTCCTCAGGGCTGTGTGCTGAGCCCCCTCCTCTACTCCCTCTTCACCTATGACTGCACACCTGTACATGGTACTAACACCATCATCAAGTATGCAGATGATACAACGGTGATTGGCCTCATCAGCAACAACGATGAGCTGGCCTACAGGGAGGAGGTCCAGCACTTAGCAGCATGGTGCGCTGACAACAACCTGGCCCTTAACTCCAAGAAGACCAAGGAGCTCATTGTAGACTTCAGGAAGTCCAGAGGCGGCACGCACACCCCCATCCACATTAACGGGACGGAGGTGGAACGTGTTTCTAGCTTCAGGTTCCTGGGAGTCAACATCTCCGATGACCTCTCTTGGACCCACAATACCTCTACTCTGATCAAGAAGGCTCATCAGCGTCTCTTCTTCCTGAGGAGACTGAAGAAGGTCCATCTGTCTCCTCAGATCATGGTGAACTTCTACCGCTGCACCATCGAGAGCATCCTTACCAACTGCATCACAGTATGGTATGGCAACTGCTCTGTCTCCGACCGGAAGGCACTGCAGAGGGTGGTGAAAATTGCCCAACGCATCACCGGTTCCACGCTCCCCTCCATTGAGTCTGTCCAAAGCAAGCGCTGTCTGCGGAGGGCGCTCAGCATCGCCAAGGACTGCTCTCACCCCAACCATGGACTGTTTACCCTCCTACCATCCGGGAGGCGCTACAGGTCTCTCCGTTGCCGAACCAGCAGGTCGAGGAACAGCTTCTTTCCGGCGGCTGTCACTCTACTACACAACGTACCTCGGTGACTGCCAATCACCCCCCCCCCCCCCCCCCCCGGACACTTATTATTTATTTTTTATTCAAATTGTTTGCTATGTCGCTCTTCAAGGGAGATGCTAAATGCATTTCGTTGTCTCTGTACTGTACACTGACAATGACAATTAAAATTGAATCTGAATCTGAATCGGGATGAGATGATGAGTACACAGTTTTCAATTCCATCCACAAGTTACCAGAAAATGCAATGATCCAGTGTCGACAGAGAGTGGGTCCTGGCCTCCATCCAGACACAGGCTTATGACAGTGGATCGTGGCTGTGTGGAGTTTCTACGTTCTCCCTCTGACGGCATGGGTTTTCCCCGGGTGCTCCGGTTTCCTCCCACACTCCAAAGACGCACAGGTTTGTAGATTAATTGGCTTTGATAAATTGTCCCTAGTGTGAAGGATAAAACTAATGTAAGTGTGATCGTGGGTTGGCGTGATCGCGGTGAGCCGGAGGGCCAGTTTCCATTCTGTATCAAAGAACTTATGAAAGATATTAATAAGAACGTTCACGACCTGAAAGATACAGCATGGAAACAGGCCCTTTGGCCCATCGAGTCTGCGCTGACCAGAGATCACTCCGTACACTAATACTATCCTACACATTAGGAACAATTTACAATTTACAGATCCCAATTAACCTACAAACCTGTACGCCTTTGGGGTGTGGAAGGAAACTGGAGCACCCAGAGAAAACCCACACGATTCCAGGGAGAACATACAAACTCCATACAGGCAGCACCCATACTCAGGATTGAAACCGGGTCTCTGGCGCTGTAAGGCAGCAACTCTACCACTGCACCACTATGCCGCCCCTGACCTCAGGTGCTGTCCATGTGGAGTTTGCACATTCTCACTGTGACCGCATGGGTTTCCTCTGGGTGCTCCGGTTTCCTCCCTCATCCCAAAGACATGCGTGTTTGTAGGTTAATTGGCTTCTGCAAATTGCCACAACTGTGTAGGGGGTGGATGAGAAAGTGGGATAATATAAAGCTAGTGTAAGGGTCGGGTGTGGATTGGTGGGCCAAAGGGTTCCTTCTGCTGCTTATGCTGGACATCAATGTGCTTCGAACAAATGGATCCAATGTCGTCTTGGATGCTACTTTTTCTATTGAGATCCAGCTTTAAGAACATGCTCAAATCGTGACATAATTGCAATTCTGCAGTACGTCAAAGGAAAAGTTTGCAATTTATGCAAACACACTTATTTTGGCCATGTCCTTTAGTTGGATTTGACAATTTATTCATGAGCAATTTGAAGCATATACATGATAGATATTATAAGGCTTTCTGACTATGTTCAGATGTGATGCTTTCAAATAGAATAGTGAAATAGAACAATTTTGGGGGTTTTCTAAACACTGAACAAATTTCATCTGTAAAACTGTTCTGTCATTTGAACATATCTGCCCACTGGCTCTTAATTCTGTAATGTTTCTTCTCATTTGAAGGGTTCAACAGCGAACCCTAATAAACTTGGAAATAACAGGAGGGTAAAAGCAAAAATGTAGATAATTTAAAATTGCGATCATTGCCTCCATTGACGTGATTCTGGAATCGAATATCTTGAATTGCAATAGATGTTCATTCTGAAGGGCCCCAAAATGTCACCTGTCAATGTTCTCCAGAGATTCTATCTGACCCGCTGAGTTACTCCAGCACATTGTGTCCTTTCATGTTTTGGCCTTGTTCATTTTCACCTTTGAAATACCCTCTGTTAATAGATAACTGGAGATCATGCAAGCACTCCTGAATGTTTGTTGCCTTTGTGCTGGTTACATTCAGATGGAGTTTTCATTGGAACTGGCTTATTTATTTTAGTTAAGATGTATACATCACGAGGGAAATAGATTGGATGAATGCACAGAGTCTTTTGCCCAAAGTCGGGGAAATCAAGAACCAGAGGATATAGGTTTAAGGTGAGAGGGTAAAGATTTAATAGGAACCTGAGGGGCAACTTTTTTTTTCATATATGGAGTAAGTTGCCTGTGGAGGTAGTTGAGGCAGGTACAATAACATAATTTAAAATACATTTGGACAGGTACATGGATAAGAAAGGTTTGGAGGGATAGGGCCAAATGTGGGCAGTTGGGACTAGCGTAGAAGGGGCATCTTTGTCGACAAGTTGGGACAAAGAGGTTATTTCCGTGCTGCATAACTATTTGACACTAAATCCAGCTAGTTGTATATTTCAATTTAATTGTGATCAGTCCACCTACTTATAATATAATCATATTCATTTTAGAATATTTTGATTGAAAGTGTCATAAATTTGCATTGACATGCTGAGAAGTTAACAATGTTTTTTGCAGAATGCCCTTGCGCTTATCATTCACTTTAATAGTTCAGTTCAAAATTATAGTGTCTTTGGGTAATAATTTGAAAGTCAATGCATTCATCTAGACCGTTCTAATGTATTAAATCTCCATCAATATTATGGACATCCATTATAGATCATTTAGGATATATCATCGTCCAAACATATCTTTCCACCATTTTCACTTAAAAATGAGCATGTAGGCAGAAACTATAAACTAACTTTGCAACTGAATGCTAACTTATTTCTCCTGCAGACATTTAAAGGGAGTTTAATAATGTTACAACCACGAGACAAATACTCTAACCATTTTTAATGCAAGTAGTAGCAAAAATCTTTGGGTCGTGCCCCTTCTTCAGACTGGGAGTCGGGAAAGGGAAACGAGAGATATAGACGGCGATGTGGAGAGATATAGAACAAATGAATGAAAGATATGCAAAAAAGCAACAGGAAAGGAAAGAGGCCATTATTGTTAGCTGCTTGCTAGGTGAGAACGAGTACATACAACAAGACAACGTTGAAGCTGGTACGGCTTGGATGGGGGAGGGATGGAGAGAGAGGGAACGCAGGGGTTACTTGAGGAAACAGAATGAAGCTTGAACTCATATCACTGGGGTGTAAGCTGCCCGAGCGAAATACAAGGTGCTGTTCCTCCAATTTGCATTGAGCCTCACTCTCACAAAGGAGGAGGCCCAGGACAGAGGTCAGTGTGGGAAGGGGAGTTAAAGTATTTGGCAACTGGGAGATCAGGCAGGTCCAGGTGGACTAATTATTGCAATAATGACTACTTATTACAAGTATCCCTGCTCCCATTGCAGTTGCTGTTCTTCTCATGGTAATTGTCCTATCTGGATAAATAATCTTTTCTGGTCTCTCACTAATTTCAAATTCTCTCCAGCCATAATTAGTGCCTGTTTATATTTGGTCCGCCATGAAACTCACTCAGACTTTTTATTTGGTCTTTACTGCTCGAACCTTCTTTCCAGTTTTGCAATAGCTCCCATCTTGCATTTTACTCTAATGCATCTGATTCCTGCCCGTCTCCACACTATGTAAAATAGTTTCCAATAAAAGCAGGGGTGCTTTCTTTTGAGAGAGCAGTTCACAATGTAATTTTTTTTACCAGTGAGTTGAGTCAACGAGCACAAGCTTATTTAACATAGAACATATAACTGTACATCACGGGGATAGCCCTTTGGCCCACAATGGGGCGGCAAGTTGGTGCAGTGGCAGAGTTGTTGCCTCACAGCGCCAGAGACCAGGGTTCGATCCTGACTACTGGGTGCTGTCTGTACGGAATTTCTACGTTCTCCCCGCGCCCTCCGTGGGTTTTCTTGGGGATCTCTGGTTTCCTCCCACATTCCAAAGACGTACAAGTTTGTAGGGTTAATTGGCATGATAAAATTGTAAAATTGTCCCTAGTTTGTGTAGGGGAGTGTTAGTGTGGGGGGGAATCACTGGTCGGTGTGGACTCGGTGGGCCGAAGGGCCTGCTTCTGCACTGTATCTCTAAAGTTAACTAAACTAAACTTCTAGCCAGTCCTCCTGGAGGTAATGATTAAACAACAGAATGCTGGAAACATCCAGCAGGTCAGGCACCATCTGCTGAGTAGCAAACAGAGTTAATGTTTCATGTTGATGGTCTTTCTTCAGAACTGATAAAAAGGAGATGTCTCCAGAAAGCAAATAAAAAATGTTGACCGTGACACGTAATTAATCCGTGCCGTCTGGTTGAATTGTAGGAACCAAGCCAGCCTTGCGTTGCTGAGTTAAAGGACTGAGTACTGCAAGGAGTCAGATGAACAATGTTGTTCAGTGACAGCGTGAATTACCATGGGACCTTTAAGTGTAACTTAAAGTTATTCTGGAATGCAGGCTTGCAGGGAAGGGTCATTGTGACTGGAGTGTATGTGGGCATCTGTCCAGAAGATTCAATTATACCTTATTGTCGCAGGCACCTAGGTACGGTGAACTTCTTTGTTTCTGTACATGCAATCCGGTAAAATCATACAGCCCACCACGGGCGGCCACGGTGGCGCAGCGGTTGAGTTGCTGCCTTACAGCGCGTGCAGCGCCGGAGACCCGTGTTCGATCCTGACTACGGGTGCTGTCTGTACGTAGTTTCGACGGTTCTCCCCGTGACCATGTGGGTTCCCTATGAGATCTTCGGTTTCCTCCCACACTCTGACGACGTGCTGGTTTGCAGGTTAATTGCC
Organism: Leucoraja erinaceus; assembly: GCF_028641065.1. Taxonomy (NCBI): domain Eukaryota; kingdom Metazoa; phylum Chordata; class Chondrichthyes; order Rajiformes; family Rajidae; genus Leucoraja; species Leucoraja erinaceus. Next base: position 7,990,851 of record NC_073392.1, on the reverse strand, counting down.
TTGGTGTATGTGTAAGTTGTCCCTAGTGGGTGTAGGATAGTGTTAATGTGTGGGGTCGCTGGTTGGTCGGTGGGCCGAGGGGCATGTTTCCGCGCTGTATTTCTAAACTAAACTAAAAGAGTAGACCAAATCCTAGACGGTGCACAAAGAGTCTCCACGTTTCTGGTACCAACAAAGTTATGAAAGTTCATCGAACAGTGCCCCATCCTTCTCGGCGCCCCCCCCCCCACCACCCCCCTCCACTGGGTCTCTCTTCAATCTCAGCGGACCCCCCCCCCCCCCCCCACCCACCCCCACCCCCCACCCCCCACCCCCGTGTCCTCTGCATCCCTCCTACGTTAAATAAGCATGGCAGACAGCAGGCTCCTGAAGATCTCAGGTGTTGTACTGAAGGTAGAAGGTAGACCAGTCCAGTCCAGGAGCAGGCCCTTCGGCCCACAATGTCTGTGCCGAACATGAAGCCAAGACCATCACTTGTCTACCTGTATGTAACTCATATCACCCCCTTTCCTTGCATTTCCAGAATGAATGTATGAATGAATGAATGAATGAATGAATGACTGAATGAATGAATGAATGACTGAATGAATGATGAATGAATGATGAATGGATGAATCAATGAATGATTGAATCAATGAATGATTGAATGCATGAATAAGTTTGAATAAGTTTATTGGCCAAGTATTCACATACAAGGAATTTGCCTTGGTGCTCCGCCCGCATGTGACAACATGACATACATTCTTAACATCCAGTTAAGAATGATACATAAAACATTAAACAATAATTATAAAACATTATTGATTAAACATGTGAATTAAATAAAATACCAGAGCAATACCAGATGCCTGGCCAACAGTCTTTTAAATGCCACCAAGGTATCTGCCTCAGCCACCACCCCAGCAATGCGTTCCAGGCACCCACTGCCCTCTGTGTAAAACATGAAAGCCGTACACATCTTCTGTAACCTTTGCCCCCCTCACCTGAAAGCTCTGCCCGCTGGTATTTGATTTTTGCTTCCTGGGGAGAAAGGAAAAGGCCAAAATGGTGCATCCATGTCTGGCAGCAACGTATTAGTGCAGAAATGCATGATATTCGGACAAACCCCATTAGCATTTGTTGCACCATTCCCCACAGAACCTCTGCCACTTGAAGTGGTTGCAGAAACCACCAAATACTTGTGGAAGTGCATCAACAGTCAGAAGCAATCAAGCTTCAACTAGCACTCCCAGCAGTTCATGAACTTTGCAGATGTTACTCCTGGGGTTCCTTCCTGGTGCTTCATGCATGTTCACCCATGTGAGGTTACAAAAGAGCATTGCCTGGGAGTGCTAAAGTCTCAGCAGGCAGTGTTGCAGGATAGCCACAGCAGATCTTCAGCGATAGACACAAAACGCTGGAGTAACTCAGCGGGGACAGGCTGCATCTCTGGAGAGAAGAAATGGGTGAAGTTTCAGATCAAGACGCCTCTTCAAACAGCCTGAAGACCTGAATCATCACCAATTCCTTCTCTCCAAAAATGCTGCTTGTCCCGCTGAGTTCAGCTTTTTGTGTCTATCTTCGACTTAAACCAGCATCTGCTGTTCCAGTGTTGTGCCTGCCTTGATTAACAGCAGAAGTGCATGAATTCCATCGGCAAATCTATAAATTATGCGGCACGGTGGCGCAGTGGTATAGTAGTTGCCTTGTAGCGCTTACAGCGCCAGGGACCCGGGTTCCATCCCGACTGCTGGTGCTGTCTGAACGGAGTTAGAAACATAGAAAATAGAAACATAGAAATTAGGTGCAGGAGTAGGCCATTCGTTCCTTCGAGCCTGCACTGCCATTCAATATGATCATGGCTGATCATCCAACTCAGTATCCTGTACCTGCCTTCTCTCCATACTCCCTGATCCATTTAGCCACAAGGGCCACATCTAACTCCCTCTTAAATATAGCCAATGAACTGGCCTCAACTACCTTCTGTGGCAGAGAATTCCAGAGATTCACCACTCTCTGTTTTTCTCATCTCGGTCTCCCATGACCGCGTGGGTTTTTCTCCAAGACCTTCAGTTTCCTCCCACACTCCAAAGGCATATTATAAGTTTGTAGGTTAATTGGCGTAGTGTAAGTGTAAATTGTTCCTAGTGTGTGTAGGGTAGTGTTAATGCGCGGGGATCATTGGTCGGTGCGGACTCGGTGGGCTAAAGGGCCTGTTTCAGTAGAAGTTGCGATCCGTGTCATACATAGCATTGAAAGGCACCGTGCCCGTTGATGTTTTCAACGATGATGATGATGGTGATGATGATGATGTGGGCATGAATGCCTTAATAAATATTTGGAACTTCCTTTTTCCAGAACTGCGCTGTCATTTTTGTATCTCGATAAATCCATTCTAATCATGACCTGCCAAATAATTTCCCCATGTCGTGGAAGCAGGCCATTCAACCCAACTTGCCTACAAAATGGCCAACATGTCCCAGCTACAAATCTGAGGAAGGACATTATTGCCATAGAGGGAGTGCAGAGACGGTTCACCAGACTGATTCCTGGGATGTCAGGACTGTCTTATGAAGAAAGACTGGATAGACTTGGTTTATACTCTCTAGAATTTAGAAGATTGAGAGGGGATCTTATAGAAACTTACAAAATTCTTAAGGGGTTGGACAGGCTAGATGCAGGAAGATTGTTCCCGATGTTGGGGAAGTCCAGGACAAGGGGTCACAGCTTAAGGATAAGGGGGAAATCCTTTAAAACCGAGATGAGAAGAACTTTTTTCACACAGAGAGTGGTGAATCTCTGGAATTCTCTGCCACAGAGGGTAGTTGAGGCCAGTTCATTGGCTATATTTAAGAGGGAGTTAGATGTGGCCCTTGTGGCTAAGGGGATCAGGGGGTATGGAGAGAAGGCAGGTATGGGATACCGAGTTGGATGATCAGCCATGATCATATTGAATGGCGGTGCAGGCTCGAAGGGCCGAATGGCCTACTCCTGCACCTAATTTCTATGTTTCTATGTTTACACTAGTCCCACCTGCCTGCGTTTGGTCCCTATCCCTCCAAACTTGTTATTTTAATTGCTTTTCCATCTTGGCCTTTCAGTTGTGTGCTTCGATGCCAAGATCAACTTCGATGACAACGCAGAATTCAGGCAAAAAGAAATATTTTCTCAGGACGATGTGTCTGAAACTGATCCGCTCGAGAATGAAGCAGCAAAGTATGACCTCAAGTATATTGGCATGGATGGAAATATTGCATGCTTTGGTAAGTAAAATGATTCTTTTCATTAAAAAGTACTTAAATGATATTTAATTCTGCAGAAGCCGACGCATTTGTTTTCTGTATTAAACAGAGAGGCCTCTGTTGATATGCTCAGATATTTTGTTTGAAAGGAATACTTTTAAGGAAGATAGACACAAAATGCTGGAATAACTCAGCGGGACAAGCAGCATCTCAGGAGAGAAGGACTGGGTGATGTTTCAGATCGAGACCCTTCTTTAGACATTTTGACTTCTTCAGACTTTGAAGGAACCTTCCTCATTTATCTTTAGTCTTGTCAGTTGAATTAGCTTTTTCAATAAAAGTTGAACTTTTTAATAGAGGCACAAGGAACTGCAGATGCTGGAATCTTGCGTCACATACAAAGTGCTGGAGTAACTCAGTGGGTCATGCAGCATCTCTGGAGGACATGGATAGGACAGTTTCCCAGGACACATTCAGAGATGGATGTCAAGTGCTGCTGGAAGGTCATCAACTCGGTGAAAGACACTCGTTGGTCTGCCCAGAAACTTGTTGACCTCCCAGCGGAGCGAGATGTCCGTCAGGGGATGTTGCCGACTGGCCCGCTGCAGACTGCAGGAGTACATGCTGAGGGACGCACTGAAGCTTGGTGCAGCCAACGGCAAGGCTTGGTGAGGAGGACCACTGTCTAAGGTCCTTCCGCTGCTGGACATTGAGGGACAGGGTTTGGTGGAGACGCCCCTCAAACAAGGAAAGGGATATCACCTCAGGGAGACCACATGAGTAGCAAGAATACCTGGAATAATTATAGTTGTTGTGAACACTACTAAATTCAACACCAATGAATGTATGTATAGCTGCTGAGGATGTCAGAAGAGTCTTTGCACAGTTCAGAAGTGATAGGAGCAGAATTAGGCCATTCGGCCCATCAAGTCTACTCCATCAAGTCTACTCCAACAGAGTTGATGTGGACAAGCTTTTCCCTTTGAGAATAGGGAAGATTCAAACAAGAGGACATGACTTCAGAATTAAGGGACAGAAGTTTAGAGGTAATATGAGGGGGAACTTCTTTACGCAGAGAGTGGTAGCGGTGTGGAATGAGCTCCCAGTGGAAGTGGTGGAGGCAGGTTCATTAGTATCATTTAAAAATAAATTGGATAGGCATATGGATGAGAAGGGAATGGAGGGTTATGGTACGAGTGCAGGCAGGTGGGACTAAGGGGAAAAAATTGTTCGGCATGGACTTGTAGGGCCGAGATGGCCTGTTTCCGTGCTGTAATTGTTATATGGTTATATCATTCAATCATGGCTGATCTAGCTCTCCCTCTCAATCTAATTTTCCCGCCTTCACCCTAGAACCCCTGACACCCATACTAACCAAGAATATGTCAATCAGTTCTTGTTTTGTGTATATTTTTTATTCTGAATAAAGTTTATTTTTGGAAATGTAATAAAATATCAAGGGATCTGCTTGGGAAAAGTCTACATGCACCATTCACCAGAGGAGATGTCCACACAAACAGAATGAGTATGTATTGGCCATGTACTTCCTTCTTCCTGTTTGGCAAGGTTACAAAGCTGGAAAATGTATGAGACGTGATTAGGTTTCTCAGCCACGATAGAAATGCTTTCAGTACTCAAACATTCACTTACAGTATACTTATTTACCTCAATTTATCTTGCAGTAATGATGATTTTTACGTGAAAAAAACATGAATCAGAGGGCGATCATTGCTGTTAGATTTACATTTTGATTAAACAAGTTCCACCAATTTGTTAACTGGTATTTATTCGTAGAAACAGCATGAAGCTCAATAAGTCTTAATGCTCCATCTTTCATGTACAGGGCCCCTGCCATGGTCACAGCTGCTAAACCTAAAGGTTTATGCATGGAACTGGTCATAATAATGCTAGTCTTTTACATCATTTTGACATTATTTTCACTGGTGAATGTTGTGGATTGATGATTTGTCAAATTGTAAAAGATGATGCCTTTCTAATCAACAGTTAATGGAGCCGGTCTTGCCATGGCCACGTGTGATATCATCGATCTTCACGGAGGGAAACCAGCAAACTTCCTTGACCTTGGTGGTGGTGTACAAGAGGACCAAGTGTACCAAGCGTTTAAGCTGCTCACTGCAGATCCGAAGGTAAGACGTGTTTCCAAACAGAGCAGTCTTGTAGCAAACTGTAAAATTATAGTCACACAGCACAGAAGCTTGCCCTTCCGCTCAGCTCGTCCACGCCAACCAAGATGCACCATCTCATCTTGTCCCATTTGCCCACGTTTGGTCTACATATCTCTAAAACTTTCTTATCCACCTACCTGTTCAAGAGAGCGTTTGACTCACTGGAGTTTAGAAGGATGAAGGGGTCTCATAGAAATTTACCATATAATGAAAGACACAAACTCACTCACACAGTCACACACACACACACATATATATATATATATACACATACTGTATATATGTGGAGATATACGAAGGAATCAAACGTTTTTATAAAAGTATATATATGGCTAAGTGCAGACCCGTTGGGTCTGCTTCCCAACGCAAGATTCCACCACTCACCCGTTCCCCCATTGCAAGCCATTTCCCCAACACAATATTGCACTATATATGATGTACAAAGGAACTAAAAGACTAAAAGGAAGATCAGTGGGGGAGGTTTTGTGAATTGCAAAGTTGCATAGTATGTAAAGCATGGAATTCTGTCAAACAACTGCATGGATCTTTAGAATTGTTCTCCATCTAAGTTTAATTCTAAAAATACCTTGCAGCATAATGCCTTGCTTTTGACAATGTCCCACACAAGAGATTAGTGTGCAGAATTAGAGCACATGGTATTGGGGGATAGGGTATTGACATGGACAGAGAATTGGTTGGCAGACAGGAAGCAAAGAGCAGGAATTAACGGGACCTTTACAGAATGGCATGCAATGACTAGTGAGATACCGCAAGGCTCGGTGCTGGGACACCAGTTATTCACATATTAACAATTAAGATGAAGGAATCTCCAAGTTTGCGGATGACACATAGCTGTGTGGCAGTGTGAGCTGCGATGAGGATGCTTTGAGGCTGCAGGGTGACTTGGATAGGTTGGGTGAGTAGGCAGGTGCATGGCAGATGCAGTATAATGTGGATAAATGTGAGGTTATCCACTTTGGTGGCAAGAACAAAAAGGCAGATTCCTATCTGAATGGTGTCAGATTAGGAAAAGGGGAGGTGCAACGAGACATGGGTGTCCTTGTACATCAGTCACAGAAGGTAAGCATGCAGGACCAGCAGGCAGTGAAGAAAGCTAATGGCATGTTTACCTTCATAGCGAGAGGATTTGAATATAGGAGCAAGGAGGTCCTACTGCAGTTGTACATGGCCCTGGTGAGACCACACCTGAAGTATTGTGTGCAATTTTGGTCTCCTAATTTGAGGATGAACATTGTTGCTATTGAGGGAGTGCAGCGTAGGTTCACCAGGTTAATTCCTGGGATGGTGGGACTCACATATGATGAAAGAATGGATCAACTGGGCTTATATTCACTGTAATTTAGAAGGATGAGAGGGAATCTTATAGAAACATGTTCATATTGAATGGCGATGCTAGCTCAAAGGGCTGAATGGTCTACTCCTGCACCTATTTTCTATGTTTCTCATAAGCGCCATTGCCCTGATTTCAAGAGAAAATCCCTGGAATTCATTGTCTCCAGGCTTGGATCATTGCTTTTGTGGTCTATCCCCTTTTTATAACATTGAACTCCAAAACCTTCCAACCAGTGTTTTAAATATCTATTTGTCTTTCAAATTTATCCTCTGGTATTGAATTCCATATGTTTTGTTTAATAACAATCACAACATGAAAAAAATGTTTGGACAGGTACATGGAAAGGACAAGTTTGGAGGGATGTGAATCAAACGCAGGCAGATGGGACTAATGTAGCTGGGACATGTTGGTCGGTGTGGGCTGTTTCCACGCTGTATAACGATGACTTTGTTACCGCCATGACAACTGCTTCTGTGCTCCAATTAGATCTCTATTTGCCGAGAAGTATGTGACATTGTAACTTTGCTTACCCACACGTTATCTGAATTGATTTCCTAATTGCATCTTCATTCTGCAAACTTATTAATATTGTGGTTTGCTGTATCCCTTGCTGTAGTATAATAATACGATGTCGTCTGCAAAATTTAAATTCAACCTTCATTATGAAGCCAAATCGATAATGTAAATAATGGCTTACAATTTGAAGGCAGCATTTCCCTTCAGTTGACAATATCCCACTCTCATTCATAAGGTCATAAGGTATAGGAGTGTAATTAGGCCATTCGGCCCATCATGTCTACTCCCCCATTCAATCATGGCTGATCTATCTCTCCCTCCTAACCCCATTCTCCTGCCTTCTCCCCATAACCTCTGACAGCTATACTAATCAAGAATCTATCTGTCTCTGCCTTAAAAAATATCCGCTAACGTGGCCTCCACAGCCTTCTGTGGCAAAGAATTCCACAGATTCACCACCCTCTGACTAAAGACATTTCTCCTCATCTCCTTCCTAAAAGAACGTCCTTGAATTCTGAGGTTATGACCTTTAGTCCTAGACTCTCCCACTAGTGGAAACATCCTCTCCACATCCACAGTAGACAAAAGTGCTGAGAAACTCTATGGAGTGCAGGAAATAAGCAACGTTTCGGGCCGAACCCCTTCTTCAGTTTGAAGAAGGGTTTCGGCCCGAAACGTTGCCTATTTCCTTCGCTCCATAGATGCTGCTGCACCCGCTGAGTTTCTCCAGCACTTTTGTCTACGATTTTCCAACATCTGCAGTTCCTTCTTAAACTCTCCACATCCACTCTATCGAAGCCTTTCATAATTCTGTACGTTTCGATGAGGTCCCCCCTCATTCTTCTGAACTCCAGTGAGTACAGATCCAGTGCCGACAAACGCTCATCATAGGTTAAGCTACTCATTCCTGGGATCATTCTTATAATCCCCCTCTGGACCCTCTCCAGACCTAGCACATCCTTCCTCAGATATGGTGTCCAAAATTACTCACAATATTCCAAATGCGGCCTTACCAGCGCCTTATAGAGCCTCAACATTACATCCCTGTTTTTGTATACAAGCCCTCTTGAAATAAATGCTAGCATTGAGTTTGCCTTTTTTACTGCATCTTCAACTTGCAGATTAACATTTTGGGAATCCTGCACCAGCACTCCCAAGTCTCTTTGCACCTCTGATTTCTGGATTCTCACCCCATTTAGAAAATAGTCTACACCTATATTCCCATTACCAAAATGCATGACTCCACACTTTGCTACACTATATTCCATCTGCCACTTCTCTGCCCACTCTCCAAAGCTGTCCAAGTCCTTCTGCAGAGTCGCTGCTTTCTCTACACGACCTGCCTCTCCACTTATTTTCATAATATTCGCAAGCTTTGCAAGCTTCAAGCTTTCAAGCCCCTCGTCCAAATCATTAATATACAACATGAGGAATAGTGGCCCCAGCACCGACCCTTGCAGAACTCCACTTGTCACTTGCAGTCTACCCGGAAAAGCCCCCGTTATTGCCACTCTTTGGCTTCTGCCATCCAGCCAACCTGCTATCCATGCTGGTATCCATACTTTGATACCGGGGGCTCTCATCTTCCTTAGCACCTAACATGTAGCACCTTATCAAAGGCTTTCTGAAAATCTAAGTATACAATATCTACTGACTCTCCTTTGTCTGTCCAGCTATTTACTTCTTCAAAGAATTGCAGCACATTTGTGAAGCAAGACCTCCCCTTTATAAAGCCATGCTGACTTTGGCCTATTTTATCGTGACCGGCCTATTTTATTGTTTATCAGCAATGCAACTGTTTGAACTTATTTGCACCCTGCCTTGTTCCAGTCCTTGTCCATGACGCCAAATGTTTAAATCTCGTCATGAATCTGCAGCGTGGAACCTTATTGAAGCTCCTTTGATAATCAGAATATATTGTAACGGCTGCGTAACCTTTGCCTTCTGTTTTTGTTATTTCTTTGTGGAATTTACATGGTCAGTCGACTCTTTATTGGAGACTTTAGAATTTAAAGATACAACGGGGAAACAGCCCTTTCGTTGCACCGAGTCACCGCCAACCAGCGATCACCCCGTATACTAACTGCCTTACAGCGCCAGAAATCCGGGTTCGACCCTGACTACGGGTGAGGAGTTTGTACGTTCTCCCTGTGGCCACATGGGTTTTCTCCAGATGGTTTGGCTAAATCACACACTCCAAAGACGTACGGGTTTGTAGGTTAATTGGCTTCAGTAAAGTTGTACATTGTCCATAATGTGTAGGATAGTGCCAGCATATGGGGTGATCAATGGTCGGTGCGGACTCGGTGGGCCAAAGGGCCTGTTTCCGCGCTGTATCTCTCCAATTGCCCCCACTGTTGCTGTTCCACCAATGTCTCCACTGTCACCACTGTGCAGCAGGCAGTGAAGAAAGCCAATGGTATGTTAGCATTCATAGCAAAGGGATTTGAGTATAGGAGCAGGGAGGTTCTACTGCAGTTGTACAGGGTCTTGGTGAGACCACACCTGGAGTATTGTGTACAGTTTTGGTCTCCAAATCTGAGGAAAGACATTCTTGTCATGGAGGGAGTGCAGAGAAGGTTCACCAGACTGATTCCTGGGACGTCAGGACTTTCATACGAAGAAAGACTGGATAGACTCTGCTTGTACTCACTAGAATTTAGGAGATTGAGGGGGGATCTTATAGAAACTTACAAAATTCTTAAGGGGTTGGACAGGCTAGATGCAGGAAGATTGTTCCCAATGTTGGGGAAGTCCAGGACAAGGGGTCACAGTCTGAGGATAGAGGGGAAATCCTTTAGGACCGAGATGAGAAAAACATTTTTCAAACAGAGAGTGGTGAATCTCTGGAATTCTCTGCCGCAGAAGGTAGTTGAGGCCAGTTCATTGGCTAAATTTAAGAGGGAGTTAGATGTGGCCCTTGTGGTAAAGGGATCAGGGGGTATGGAGAGAAGGCAGGTACAAGATACTGAGTTGGATGATCAGCCATGATCATATTGAATGGCGCTGCAGGCTCGAAGGGCCGAATGGCCTTCTCCTGCACCTATTTTCTATGTTTCTATGTCTCCTTTTTTGTGCTACAGATTATAGCATCGGCAGTCTCTTGTGCTTCCTTGCATGGTTTAATCTCATTATGCAGACAGGCCATTGGTAGCCACTCTAACAAAATGGGGGGGGAAAAATCCCTGATCGTGGCTGAGACATACCGGCACGCTTACTTGACTGCTAAGTACTTTGAATGCCTCTGACTTTCAGAGACACTCATACTAATAAAAATTAAATGAAACCATTAAAAATAAGTAAAACTTAAGAAATTTAAAATGTAAAAAATCAACACTTTTAAAACACTTAAAAATGTTAAGTAGACTGCATCAAGTCAAATAAAATATAAATCACCATGCCAACCTCAAGTACTTGTAACAATTACACGGCATTCAAATTAATTAGCTTAATTGAAAAATTGAATCAATTTGAGTATTGAACTTTTCAACACATCTCTGTACAATGACTCCTGTGTAAATTGGACCATTCAGCGGTAGAGTTGCTGCCTTACAGCACCAGTCACCTAGGCTGCATCCTGACTACGGGTGTTGGCTGTACGGAGTTTGTATCTTCTCCCAATGTCCGCGTGGGTTTCTCCGGTTTCCTCCCACACTCCAAAGACGTGCAGGTTTCTAGGTTAATTGGCTTCCGGCAATTGTCTCTATCATGTAGGTTAGAACTAGTGTACGGGTTGATCACTGGTCAGCGTGGACTTGGTGAACTGAAGAGCCTGTTTCCACACTGTATCGCTAAACTAAACAAAGCTCTTGTGCAGATTGTAAAACTCATCATCTTTTTTATGGCAGTATTATAATAAAACATCAGAATAAGAATATTTCACAATTGTCATGTTTGTGCAATAAGTTATGTTTTTCGGGGGGGGTGTCAAGTTTTAAATTCACCATGACCAGGATAGAATGGATGCGGAGAGAATGTTTCCACTAGTGGGAGAGTCCAGGATCAGAGGACATAGCCTCAGAATGAAAAGGGGGCATCTTTCGAAAGGAGATGAGGATGAATTTCTTTTCATTTCTTTAGTCAGAGTGTGATGAGTCTGTAGACTTCATTGCCACAGACGGCTGTGGTGGCGAAGTCTTAGGGTATTTTTAAGGCAGAGATTAACTGAGTCTTGATTAGTATGGGTGTCAAGGGTTACGGGGAGAAGGCAGGAGAATGGGGTTGAGAGGAAAAACATAGATCAGCCAAGATTGAATGGCGGAATAGACTAGATGGGCCAAATGGTCCACCTCTGCCCCAATGACTTATGAACATGAAAACCAAAGGAATCAATGACAACAGAATGCAAGTATTGAATTAACTTTATAGTTTTTGAATAGCTAATATTCAATAAGGGGATGATGGAAACTGTCTTCACCTTTGTCTTTCATGCCATTCATTTTTCTGTACTCATTACTCAGAACCATTGTCCCATTTCAAGCATCCAGCAGCTCTTACATAGTCCATTACCTCTCTCCTGTGTATGTAGCACGGGAAGGCTTTTTCATGCTTTCCACAATCTCTCTGGAGATACCGATTTAAGGATGAATCCACACTCCTTGAAGGGCTTCTGCCTGTCTCAGTTCAATTGCGACCTGCAGATGGATTTTTATTAACATTGAATATATTCTGTAAGCTGTTGGTGTTAAAAATTTTTTTGCATAAACTGAGCTTGAAATTTCTTCTGTCACTCTTTTGCACGATTAAACCTCTTATTTGAAATGAGACAAGGCACTTTAATAATCTTGCCTTGTGATAATTCTCTTCCACCTGAATTAATTGTATTCCTTTATAGGATTTTAGTCCAAATGTTATTGCGTGCGTCTTCCAGCTAGCCCACGAGAATAGACGTCACTTTTCTTTAGGCTGAAAGTTTGCTACAGTGCATTGGGAAGCTTAGGAAAATAAGTGGACAAATTTAGCTTGCCTGTCGCCCATTAATAATTAATGTTGAATTCCCTCTCAAATATTTTTAACATTAGAGTCAACGTTGCCCATCTCTCTGTTTTTCTGGAGTCTGCAATGTTCTGAGAAATTGCGTCTTTTATCTTACAATGTTATGAGTGCCCATGGGAACTAACTCGACATTCCAAAACAATCGCAGCAGACTTTAAGATCAGAATCTGACATTTGTGTCCTATTCATTTAAAAATGTTCTTTCTGAAGGAGTACACAATGCAAAGGGTAATTCTAAGTTAATGCGTAAAAATACAACAAAATGAAATCAACGTGGAGCCATATATCAATTTCTGTTCGAAAATCGAGTTCTATGAATTCTGCCCCAATCTTATTACACTTTCTATATCTCATAGGTCATTGCAGTAGCTTCCTTGTTTTGCAAGACATCTTTCATTTCTGGTTTCAGTGGGAATGCAGTGGCTCTTTGGTCAAATTAGTTTTCACAAGCCTGGGCTGGTGATTTAATGACCTAAGTTTCAAACCCATCTGGGGAAAGTTAAAGTAAGTAAATAAACATGGAATTAAACATCCGGTGTCTTTACTTTAGACTTTAGAGATACAGTACGGAAACAGACCCTTCAGCCCACCGAGTCCACGCCGACCAGCGATCACCCCATACACTAGCACTGTCAATTTTTCTACCAAAGCCATTTAACCTACAAACCTAAGCTTAGTTTAGTGTAGAGACACAGCACGAACCAGACCCTCTCGAGTCCGCACCAACCAGCGATCCCCGCACCCTACACACACTGCCGATAATTTTACATGTATACCAAGCCATTTAACCTACAAACCTGTACGTCTTGGGAGTTTGGGAGGAAACCGAAGCACCCAGAGAAAACCCACGTGGTCTCGGGGAGAACGTACAAACTCCGTGCAGACAGCACCTGTAGAGAGGATGGAACCCAGGTCTCTGGCGCTGTGTGGCAGCAACTCTACCGCTGCACCACTGTGACATCAACGGTAACCCTCTGAATCACTCCAGCACTTTGTGTCCTTTAGTTTATAAATTGTGTCTTTAGCACTGGCTGTCTCTGGTAACCCACTTCATTTGTCAACCTTCACTTATCAATTATCCTAATGAATTGTGGATACATTACATTTAACTGCTCCTGATCGTATCTAAGTTTCCCTTTCCTGCAGTCTACTTTTTATCTTGCAGTTTGCAGATTAGACTTTAATGAGGTTAGCTGCATGTTTAAATCTATCAGTGCAGTCAGTGAAGATATTATCTTTCTGTTTCTAACTGGTCTATTGAGACTGCTGTGCAAGTCCTCTAAATGATTAGAAATTAAGATATTGTGGTGGCACCTGGTGGTAGGAGGGTTCTGTAGGGAGGAGTTAGGTCTCGGAGTGGGAAGCGCAGGTCACGGGGTTGACCCTTAGGGGTATTTAAGGTCGGGCAACGCCCATGCCCATTTGAGGGGTAGGGAGCTGTATTGTACAGAATAAAACACGTCTTGTGCACACAACTTGTGTCCGCTTCATTTTTGGCTGGACTCCTGCGAGTCCCCGTTATAATATTATATTTAGTTTGGATTATCCCAACTTCAGAAAGTTGTGACCAATGCCCCCGTTATGCCTAACACCACACCATCCCGTGAAGCTTTGCTGGATCCCTTGTTCTAACGAATTGACATTAAGGACATTACGCTCTTAAATTCACTCCTGCCCTTAACCTGCCTTCTTTCCCTAAATTATCTCCAGTCTTATTCATTCAGTCCTGATGGACATTTCCAACTGTTTCTTTATCCACAGATAAAGGACAGCACAGGGGCGAAGTGGTAGAGGTACAGCCTCACAGCGCCAGAGACCCGCGTCTGATCCTGACTGATCGGGTGCTGTCTGTGGGAATGTTTGCACATTCTCCCCATGACAGTGTGGGTTTTCCGCTGGGTGCTCCGGTTTCCTCCCGCATTCCAAAGACGTTAATTGGCTTCTGTAAAACGGCCCGAGTGTGTAGGATAGAATTAGTGTAGGATTCGGTGGGCTGAAGGGCCTATTTCCACAATGTATCTCAAAACTAAACCAAACTAAAAAGATGGTCCTAACCATGTAGGTCCTTTCAGCATTCCCCATTTCATGCCGTGACCCAGGTTTAATTCTGTGTCAGCAGCCGGTCTCCTTCATCTCTAGTTCTTTATCCCGACACAATTGCACTACGCAATTGCTGGGCGTAGACATTGTGCACATTAATCCAAAACGTTGAGGGCAGTTGAGAATATGAGATAGCTAAAATACTTGAAACGTTGAACCAGGGGTGGGCGTATAAAATGCTGAGGGAGTTAATAAGAAGTTTTGAATTCCCGTACTTGAAAACAATAAATAAGTTTAATGTTTGTAGCCTGTTATAAAAACTACATCACAAACTATGCTTTTGAGATCGAGGGGCTAATGCTGGGGAGAAATTAGTTTGTGAATGACGCACTTAAGTATTTTCTACCAAATGTAGCGATCTTCCTGATTTAAAATGGTTTCCAAAACCAACAACCCTGTCCTTATGCACAGCACTGCTCTAGAGTGCAGCACAGCACTGCTCTGCCACTTTGTAAAATTTGCTGATGACACAGTTCTCCTGTCTCTTCTTCCCAGCCACACACAACATCACAGCTCAGCCCTGCAGGACTTTATAGTATGCCGTGAAAAGTCTTGTCTTGAGCTAAATATAAGCAAAACCAAGGACATGATTGTGACTTTTTCCCCCCAACAGAGACAGATGGCTGAGGCAGCCACCACTATCATCCAGCAGGAGCCAGTGGAGATAGTGGAGGTATACAAATACCTGGGAACAGCCTTCGACAACCTGCTAAGGTTTTCCTCTAACATAGAGGAAATCCTTAAAAAGTGCCATCAGAGACAGTACCTACTCAGGAAGCTGAAGTCATTGGGGATTAACAAAGACATTCTCACTACATTCTACTACGCATTCATTGAAAATGTAATAACCTTCTCTTTCACTAGCTGGTTCCACTCCATCACCCTGCAAAACAGAAACCGCCTGTTGAATGTGGTCAAGGTCTGCTCAAAAATCATTGAGCAGCCCGTCCGAACTCTCACTGCCCCATGCGACCAACAGTCTGTAAAGTTAACACGCAGGATTCTTCAGGACCCCTCTCACATCCTGTTTCCTGAGTTTGAGTGGCTCCCCTCAGGACGTAGACTCCGCTGTCCGGGTTGCCGGACACAGAGGAGGAAGGCAACCTTCATCCCCAGGGCTGTCCAGCTTTTTAATGCTGATCACTGACTCATGAACATATGAAATGAAATAACCTTCTATATGCACTTTTTAATTGAAGCATTTAGGAAGCACTTTAAAAAACTATTGCCCCCTATGTGTTGAATGTTGATGTGCGGTGTGTGTTGTGTGATTGTGCAGTGTGTCTGTGAAATGCGTGTGCTGGTTGATTGTGCAGTATGCGTGCTGCTTATGTTTGTTGATTGTGTCCCTTTTTAAAAAGCTACTGTAATGCGCCCTTTTAAATTGCCCCTCGGGGACGAATAAAGTGCTTTGAATTGAATTAAATTGAATAGAGGAGGTAGGAACATTCACATACCTAGACAGTGTTGTGGACATCCCTGGAGAGGCGGAAGTAGAGGCAGATATAAAAAGTAGAATCAATAAGGCTAGGGTGGTGTTCAACATGCTCAGGAAGATCCGGAGCTCAACTATCTCAATCAACCAAATACGCATCTTTAACTCAAATGTGAAACAGGTGATGCTGTATGGATTAGACACATGGAAAACAACTAAACACACTGCAAACAGGCTGCAAACATTCATTAACATCACTTAGGAGAATACTTAACATCTGGGGGAGAGACAAAGTAAGCAATGTGGACCAAGAGGAATGTGGACCAAGCCAGGAGCCCATTGACTCACAAATTCGAAGGAGAAAATGGAGTTGGATTGGTCACACCCACAGGAAACCTGCCACAAACATCACCCGGCAAGCCCGAAAAAGGGACCCCCAAGGAAAACGGAAAGAGGTCGCCCCAGGAACAGCTCCAGGAGATGAGGTGACGCTATAGGAATGTCTGAGAGTGAGCTCAACTGGGGAGATCTCGAAAGAACTACCAACAAGTGAGTGAGGTGGAGGACATTTGTCAATGGCCTATGCTCCCTAGATGAGCAAAGGGCTTAAGAAGAGAAGATGGAGAACTCTGTAGAGGTGAAATTAGCTTAAAATAACTTCCCCTGAGCCAAATAAACATTTGCTCTCGTTCAAAATTTATAACGTTTTCTCAGTACAAGCTCACTGGAAACTGCCCTAAGGGTGTATCAGCCCGATCCTACGCAACTCATACAGTTGGATTTATCTCCTAATTTCCAAGTTTGATTTGAAAATAAATGCTACCACATTAAGATCATCAAAGTGAGAAAGAACGATATGTCTTCCTACACACCAGACATTTAAGCAATCTGTGTCTGATATGAATTTGCTGTAATAAATCCTGTGGAACTTTAACCCTTCTCCCGCAGTGAGGATATTAAAGGGAAATGTTTCCACTTCTGAGTTACAGTATCTAAATTGTCTCACACTGCTGTGACAAGGCTGCACTGCAGTGGGTGGGATGGCTCTTTATCTTTTCCAGTGGTAGCTACTGTGTCTTCCCTTATAAAGATGATGCCCGCATGTCAGTAGATGATACGAGTGAGAGGGTACCCTACCACACGTACAGCTGATGAACCACTGTCCCGGTGGGGAATACGCTGGCACATCTGTAATTATCGGCCCAAGTGTTCTCGAGGCTTATCCCAGGACTAGAGGTCATAGCCTTGGAATTAAACGACGTTCTTTTCGGAAGGAGATGAGGAGAAATTTATTTAGTCAGAGGGTGGTGAATCTGTGGAATTCTTTGCCACATAAGGCTGTAGAGGCCAAGTCAGTGGATATTGTTAAGGCAGAGATAGATAGGTTTTGATTAGTACAGGTTTAGTTTAGAGATACAGTGTGGAAACAGACCCTTTCAGCCCACCAGGTCCGCGCCGAACAGCGATCCCAGCACATTAACACTATCCTACACCCACTAGGGACAATTTTTTCATTTACCAAACCAATTAACCTATATACCAGAACGTCTTTTGAGTGTGGGAGGAAACCGAAGATCTCGGAGAAAACCCATACAGGTCATGGGGAGAACGTACAAACTCCGTACAGACAGCACCCAAAGTCAGGATTGAACCCGGGTCTCCGGCGCTGCATTCGCTGTAAGGCAGCAACTCTACCGCTACGCCACCGGGGAGAAGGCAGGAGAATGGGGTTCGGAGGGGGAGATATGTCAACCATGATTGATAGGTGGAGTAGACTTGATGGGACGAATGGCCTTATTCTACTACTATCATTTATGACCTTCCATGCAGTATTTCTAAACTAAAGTAAAAACGGCATGACTACCTTAAAATAAAGTTCCACATATCTTCCTTCAATTTGCTCTGTGGTCCCGAGTAGATAGGATTGCTCCAACTGTGATCCACTTTGTAACATTTGACAAGTTAATTTCCAATTTAGATCATGATAGAGATTTATTTAGAAAATGTTTGCAGTGCTCAGTATTAAATGCAGATGAGTACAGAATATCAACTCTGTAAAGATTGAAGTTCATTTTTGTTTCTTTTTACTTCGGTGTGAATATTTTTTCCAAGTTAGCGGTGTGATAAATTAATTTAAATGAAATATTCAACGTTGCTGTTTTCAAGAAATTGTTGCTCTTAAGTTATGTGATATCAAGAGGTGACACAGCAGTAGAGTTACTGCCTTACAGCGCCAGAGACCCGAGTTCGATCCTTATTACGGGTACTGTCTGTACAATGTTGGTACGTCCTCCCTGTGATTGTGTGGATTTTCTCCGGGTGCTTTGGTTTCCCCCAACACACTCCAAAGATGTATGGGTTTGTAGGTTAATTGGCTTTGTTAAAAATTCTAAATTGCACCTAGCGTGTAGGATAGTGCTAAGTGTACGGGATGATCTCTGGTTGGCATGTACACGGTGGGCCGAAGGGCCTGTTTTTGCTCTGTATCTCAAGTCTAAAGTTAGCATCATGATAAATGATTCATGTAAAACGTTAAACGTTGTTGTTTTCGAGCATGTGTCCTCTAAATTATGTGATATTAGCAGGGAATATTCCTCTCCAGTTGAGTGCCATTATACTTGGTTCCTTAATTTATGGTACGCTATTAACATTTAAATATGAGGTGAGAAACATTTCTGAGCTACACAGAGTAGATTTAAATCCTTTTGTTCGGTTGTGCTATGTATTTATGATGAGCATATGTATTTCATTTAACATGGATCAGTTTGATAACATTATTTGGCGGGATAATGATATATGTTGAGAATTTGAGCTATCTGTCTTGCCCTTTGAAAATGTTCAATTGACTACTTCAACCATTCAGAATTTACACTCAAGCGAAAAAGCTGATTCTGTGGCATGTTTTTATTTAAAATCTCTGAGCTCCAGTGCAGAGCTCTCTGCCAAAGGAACGATAATAGAACACATTACATTTTAATATAAATGCAGAGAAATTTTATCAGAATGCTTTCCTGGATGTTCTCATTCACGGTTACAGATTGGCAGTGTATTATGTGGATCATGAACTTACGTTTTAATCAAAGTTATACATTTTACAAGGAAGGGAGGTTTTTTTTCTCCAAAATATGTGATGGTTCTACAAGAACTTTTATCTTAGATAGCAGATCACTTAACCCGGAGTATTGCATGTTTAGAAAGGAACTGCACAGATGTTGGTATACACCGCAGATAGACACAAAGTGCCGGAGTAACTCAGCGGGTCTGGAGAAAAGGGATGGGTGACGTTTCGGCTCGGGACCTTTCTTCAGACAGGTCGGACTCACAGAGGGGGAGCAGCGAGTGAGGGTCTCACAGAACTCCCCTCGGAGGGAGGAGAACTTCATAGGCATGCCTTGAGGAGATTTTGCATCGGAGCAGACAAAATGTGCAGAAAGGAACTGCAGGTGCTAGTGTTTAATAAGGAACTGCAGATGCTGGAAAATCAAACGTAGACAAAAGTGCTGGAGAAACTCAGCGGGTGCAGCAGCATCTATGGAGCGAAGGAAATAGGCAATGTTTCAGGCCGAAACCCTTCATCAATATGAAGAAGGGTTTCGGCCCGAAACATAGAAACATAGAAATTAGGTGCAGGAGTAGGCCATTCGGCCCTTCGAGCCTGCACCGCCATTCAATGTGATCATGGCTGATCATCCAACTCAGTATACCGTACCTGCCTTCTCTCCATACCCTCTGATCCCCTTAGCCACAAGGGCCACATCTAACTCCCTCTTAAATATAGCCAATGAACTGGCCTCAACTACCCTCTGCGGCAGAGAGTTCCAGAGATTCACCACTCTCTGTGTGAAAAAAGTTCTTCTCATCTCGGTTTTAAAGGATTTCCCCCTTATCCTTAAGCTGTGACCCCTTGTCCTGGACTCCCCCAACATCGGGAGCAATCTTCCTGCATCTAGCCTGTCCAACCCCTTAAGAATTTTGTAAGTTTCTATAAGATCCCCCCTCAATCTTCTAAATCTTCTAAACGCGAGGAATCTGTCAAAGATTCCTCGCGTCAAAGCTCAACTTTTAAAAACTGTAAAACTTCTCTCTGGTTAAAATTAACCGCTGTTGCTGAATTTCTAACCAAGTGAACGGCGACACTCCTCTCTCCTAGTGTCGCGGGGATGTGTGAGTGGTGGGATGGGGCTGTGGGACTAACACACGCACTGTACTATCCATGCGGTGCCTGAGCGCCGGCCCGCGGCATTACCGCCCTGGTCATCCGCTCAACACGGTCACAAAGTTTCTATAAGATCCCCTCTCAATCTCCTAAATTCTAGAGAGTATAAACCAAGTCTATCCAGAAACGTTGCCTATTTCCTTCGCTCCAGAGATGCTGCTGCTTCTGCTGAGTTTCTCCACCACTTTTGTCTACCTGCAGATGCTGGTACCTGTATACACTGCAGATAGATAAACGATGCTGGGGTGATTCAGGAGGTCAGGCAGCATCTCTGGAGAAAAAGGATGGGTGATGTTTCTGGTTGGGACCCTTCTTCAGAGTTATCTGAAGAAGCTCCAAGGTTTGGGTATATTCCAAGATGGGTCTATTTACTGTACCGTCATTCTCTTTGTTTTTGCTCTCACTTGAATTATACATAATTCATAATATTTTAGTATTAGTTTTAGAGATGCAGTGTGGAAACAGGCCCTTTGCCCCATCGAGTCCACACCGAGCAGCGATCCCCACACATTAACACTATACTACACACACTAGGTACTGTTTTTTATATTTATGCCAAGCCAATTAACCTACAAAACCTGTACGTCTTTGGAATGTGGGTGGAAACTGTAGATCTCGCTGAAAACCCACGCTGCGCCACCGTGACTGCACATCTGTTCTCCTCATTTGGAGTAGTGCGTGCTGTTCTGGTCACCCCATTACAGGAAGAACTTTGGAACGGCTGCAGAACAGGTTGATCAGAATGATGCCTGGATTAGTGGTTATTGGCTACAGGGAGAGGTTGGACAGACTTGGATTGTCTTCTCTGGAGCATCAGAGGTTGTGGTGAGACATGATGGCAGTATACATAATTATGAAAGGCATAGATAGGGGAGACAGTTAGAACCTATAGCCCAGGATGGAAATGTGAAATATGGGAGGTCATACCTTTAAGAAGAGAGGGAGAAAAGTTAAAGATGTGCAGGGCAAGTTTTTTAACACAGAGAGTGGTAAGTGCTTGGAACATGCTGTGAGGTGAAGGCAGATACGATAGTGGCGTTTATGAAACTATTGGATAAGCACATGAATATGCAGGGAATAGAGGGATATGGATTCTGTGCAGGCAGATAAAAGTAGGCCTTGGCATCATGTTCGGCACAGACATTGCAGGCCAAAGGGCCTGAAGACTCTCCATATTTCATAATTGGTGGAGCCCAATGATTTCAAGGTGTCCCGGTGGCACAGTACTTCAACTCCCCCTCCCATTCCCAATCTGACCTTTCTGTCCAGGGCTTCCTCCATTGTCAGAGTAGAGGCCCAGCGCAAATTGAAGGAACAGCACCTCATATTTCGCTTGGGTTGTTTACACCAAAGATACTAGAGCCTTCTATGATCTTTGGTTTACACCCCAGAGGTATGAACAATGACTTCTCTAACTTCAGATAGCCTGCTCTTTCTCTCTCCATCCCCTTCCCCTTCCCAGTTCTCCCGCGAGTCTTACTATATCCGCCTACTTTCTATCTTTGTCCCGCCCCCCCCCCCCTCCCCTGACATCAGTCTGAAGAAGGGTCTCGACTGAAACGTCACCCATTCCTTCTCTCTTGAGATGTTGCCTCACCTGCTGAGTTACTCCAGCATTTTGTGTCTACCTTCTATTTAAACCAGCATCTGCAATTCTTTCTGACACCTATTTCAAGGTGTACCTTGTACAAGGGTTTTACTGATCTTGCAGAGAGCGTGGTGCCTCTACATCATCCTTCATCTCCTCTAGTCATTGCTCCCTCCATTCCTTTTCCATATTACTTCCTTCTGACTGACCTCGTCTCCTTCCTAATCATGTCTACCTCACCTTGCGCATACTGAATGAATAGTCCTTAGCAAGGGGGCTGATTCATTTCATTCTCATCCGCACAGTGCTCCCTACCCCATAAATCTGACTCCCTTTCCTGTTTCCACATCTATTAATTATCTTGCATTCATCCATCATCTTGGTTTCCTGTCATTTTTTTTTTCATCTGAAACTTTTGCTTACATCCTCAATGCTTTTATTTAATCAACTTTTGGAACTTGGAGTTCTTCATGTCCGGCTATTCCAATATAGATCATTAAACTTCTGTCACTATTATAGGAATGTTTTTTTATTTAGTTTAGGTTAGAAATACAGCGCGGAAACAGGCCCTTCAGCCCACCGAGTCCGCACCAGCCCGCGATCAGCACCAGCACGGGCTGCAAAGAGTAGGGTCCTTTTCACAATGGCAGGCAGTGACTAGTGGGGTACCCCAAGGCTCAGTGCTGGGACCCCAGCTATTTACAATATATATTAATGATTTGGATGAGGGAATTGAATGCAACATCTCCAAGTTTGCTGATGACACGAAGCTGGGGGGCAGTGTTAGCTGTGAGGAGGATGCTAGGAGGCTGCAAGGTGACTTGGATAGGCTGGGTGAGTGGGCAAATGCATGGCAGATGCAGTATAATGTAGATAAATGTGAGGTTATCCACTTTGGTGGCAAAAACAGGAAAGTAGACTATTATCTGAATGGTGACCATTTAGGAAAAGGGGAGATGCAACGAGACCTGGGTGTCATGGTACATCAGTCATTGAAAGTAGGCATGCAGGTGCAGCAGGCAGTGAAGAAGGCGAATGGTATGTTAGCATTCATAGCAAAAGGATTTGAGTATAGGAGCAGGGAGGTTCTACTGCAGTTGTACAGGGTCTTGGTGAGACCACACCTGGAGTATTGTGTTCAGTTTTGGTCTCCTAATCTGAGGAAAGACATTCTTGCCATATAGGGAGTGCAGAGACGGTTCACCAGACTGATTCCTGGGATGTCAGGACTTTCATATGAAGAAAGACTGGATAGACTCAGCTTGTACTCGTTAGAAGATTGAGGGGGGATCTTATAGAAACTTACAAAATTCTTAAGGGGTTGGACAGGCTAGATGCAGGAAGATTGTTCCCGATGTTGGGGAAGTCCAAAACAAGGGGTCACGGTTTAAGGATAAGGGGGAAATCTTTTAGGACCGAGATGAGAAAAACATTTTTCACACAGAGAGTGGTGAATCTCTGGAATTCTCTGCCACAGAAGGTAGTTGAGGCCAGTTCATTCGCTATATTTAAGAGGGAGTTAGATGTGGCCCTTGTGGCTAAAGGGATCAGAGGGTATGGAGAAAAGGCAGGTACAGGATACTGGGTTGGATGATCAGCCATGATCATATTGAATGGCGGTGCAGGCTCGAAGGGCTGAATGGCCTACTCCTGCACCTATTTTCTATGTTTCTATGCTCCAGCACACTAACACTATCCTACACACACTAGGGACAATTTTACTTTTATACCAATCCAAGTAACCTACAAACCCACACGTCTTTGGAGCATGGGAGGAAACCAAAGATCTCGGAGAAAACCCACGCAGGTCACGTGGAGAACGCACAAACTCCATACAGACAGCACCCGTAGTCAGGATCGAACCTGGGTCTCTGGCGTTGTAAGGCAGTAGCTCTACCGCTGCGCCACCGTACCTTCTTTAATGATTTTCATTACCAGCAGCACATCACCTGAAGGAAAAATAGCCTCCAGAAATGGTTGAAAATACTTAGCAGGTCAGGCAGGTGCGTAGGGAATGTTATTACATCAGAACTGTTAGGAAAATAGCACTATGCTTCTTACCGTCTTATACAAGGTGTTTTTGCACCGTAAATGTTTAATTTGTGGCTTGCAATACCAGTGTGGTACATTAGTCTCTCAGCTTTTTTCTAATCCCCAGATGTATTTGCATTATTTAGAAAATGGTGCAAACAATGAAAAAAACCATGAGAGTTTTCTGCTGTATCCCTTTCATTCCACGTTGCAGACATGCCTTTCTCTCACCAAACCCCCATTTTACAAGCTGGTTACAAGGTCATTCTTTATTAATAATGCAATATATCTCTCCTTGAAAAGTGTTCCTTATCAAACACTTCATTGACTTTGTTCTCTTCTGTTATGAAAGCATAACATGATTAAGTAAAGTCGAGATGTATTTTTGAAACAAATTGATTTAACAATTGTATGAATACTTTGATATATGTAGCCTGCAAGGTAAATAAAAAAAAGAACAGATGAATTTTCAAGTGGCATTTGAGGTAGCACAATAGAGAACATTCATGCAGAAGATATTGATCGGCGCAGTTGTACGCTCTAGTTTCCACCCCCACTACAAAGACGTACAGCTTCGTAGGTTAATTGGCTATGGTAAAAATTGAACACTATCTGTAGAATAGTGCTAATGTTTAAGAAAGAACTGCAGATGGTGGTAAAATCGAAAGTAGACACAAAATGCTGGAGAAACTCAGCGGGTGAGGCAGCATCTATGGAGAAAAGGAATTGCCGACGTTTCGGGCCGAGACCAGACTGATGTCAGGGGAGAGGGTAGGGCAAAGAAAGAATGTAGGCAGAGATAGTGGGACTAGTACTGATGTACGGGGTGATCGCAGGTCAGTACAGACCCGATGGGCCGAAGGGCCTGTTTCCCCGCTGTATCTCTATATTAAACAAAACTTATTTGACATATTGCAATACTGCTACAAGGGACAAATAGGATGCTAACTATTATCATCACTGTTAGAGCGTTGGATAGCAAGGGGGAGGGCAATTCATTTCTCAGCAACTCCTCATGTTCCTAGCAACATTCTGAAGCTGAGGGCACATCAGTTACTGGTTTAAATCATCCAGCTACACATATAACACTTATCAGACCACATTGAAATGGACATTTCCGCAGTCATTTAAATTGTGAGAGAGGAGAGATGTTGAATAGCTTTCACAATGATGAATCACGACTCTGTGTTACTGGGCTGGTGAGAATGCATCTGCCTACGTACATTAACTTGACAACTGAGCTCCCGCTTGCCATACTTTGTCACGTCCCAGCTTGTAAATTCAAGGCATCTTGTTTTATGCACTAACAAGTGACAATTTGAGCTGCTCTTGCAAGGCACAAATCACTCTCAGAAGTTATCATATCATAGATAGAAATCAAAGATTAAAACACATCTTTGTAAACACTTCTGACTATCGAGTTAGCATTCAATTGAATAGTAGCCAAGAATTTAGTCAAGAGAGTCGAAACATTGCTTTATTGTCATATGGAACCGAAAAAGAACAAATAAATTCTTACTTGCAACAGCACTACAGAATATATCAGCATAGTACTTGGTAAAACACATAATACTAAACATTATTCCCTTATCATGTATCTATACACTGTAAATGGCTCGATTGTATCCATGTACTGTCTTTCCGCGGACTGGATCGCACACAAAAAACAAGATTTTCACTGTACCTCGGTATAAGTGACAATAAACAAAATTCCTGGGATGGCGGGACTGTCATATGTTGATAGAATGGAGCGGCTGGGTTTGTATACTCTGGAATTTAGAAGGATGAGAGGGTATCTTATTGAAACATATAAGATTATTAAGAGATTGGACACTCTAGAGGCAGGAAGCATGTTCCCAATGTTGGGGGAGGCCAGAACCAGGGGGCCACAGTTTAAGAATAAGGGGTAGGCCATTTAGAACAGAGCTGAAGAAAGACTTTTTCACCCAGGGAGTTGTGAATCTGTTGAATTCTCTACCTCAAGCAGTGGAGGCCAATTCTCTGGATGCTTTCATGAGAGAGTTAGATAGAGCTTTTAAAGATAGTGGAGTCGGGGGATATGGTGAGAAGGCAGAACGGGGTACTGAATGTGGATTATCAGCTTTGATCACAGTGAATGTTGGTGCTGGCTCGAAGGGCCAAATGGCCGACTACTGTACCTATTGTCTATTGTAAAACTAAATTGAACTGAGCCACCAGAAGAAAAGGTCAGTATACAGCCAAGTCAAGAGTGTTTTATTGTCACAAAATGCTGGAGTAACTCAGCGGGACAGGCAGCATCTCTGGAGAGAAGGAATGGGTGACGTTTCGGGTTGAGACCCTTCTCCAGATTCAAGTCAGATCAGTTCTTCATGTCCGGCTATCCAATATAGATCATCAAACTTCTGTCACTGTAATACAGGAATGTTTTTTATTTAGTTTAATTTACTTTAGAGATACAGCGCGGAAACAGGCCCTACGGCCCACCGTGTCCGCGCCATCCAGCGATCCCCGCACACTATCACACAGAGGGTGGTGGGTATGTGGAACGAGCAGTCAGAGGAGGTAGTCAAAGCATGTATTAAATGGCATTTAAAAGACATCTGGACAGGAAAGGCTTAGAGAGATATGGACCTTATGTGGGCAGAGGGGACTATCATGGATGGGGCATCTTGGACGGCATGGTCAAGTAGGGCCGAAGGGCCTGTTTTCATGTTGTATTGTTAATATTGACTACATTAAAGACACCATCACATGGAGAATCCCTGCATTTGTCAGAATTGCTTCATCATTGTCAGTGAAAATTTACAGGCTTTGGATTGTGCCAGTCAGTCTAGGCTTAGATTGATACTGTATGCAGGATGGTGAAGGATCCAGGTGTTCCTCCTAAATTGATAAAATGTATAGTAGTTTTGCAAACAAACCTTAAATGCATCACTTTGATTGGATCGCTGCAAGGGCATTGTACATACTATAAATAATGTTGCGAGACAGTTACCCTGTTAATTGTTGATTGGTTGAAATGTTAAGCCTTGGAGGAACTGTTTGAATCCCAGGGCAAACGTTGCACTATTCATGTATGGTGGCTTCCTTCTGGAAGCTTCTTCCAAATACAATGTATTTGAGATTATGTTATTGGGTTGGGGAACTGTCAATAACGTACTGTTGTAATTAATAAATTTGATTGGATTGTAAAGAGACCACCCCTATGTAGTTCAGCCCCTCAAGGTTCGGGGACCTATAAAAGGCAGCCCCCACGAGGTCCTTTGTCCATCTTCTGGAAGAGAGCTTGGGACAGCATGACCTTTTGAAGTGCCTCTCCTTGCACGAGCCTAAAGGGCTTGGCCAGACAGATACAAGGATCGATCCCGTTGTGGTTTCGGTATCGTATAGGGGAATTTGTTGTGCTATCCAAAAATAAAGTTTAGTTGTTCCAGTGCTTGAATCAGTGTTTTATTGACTGAACTAGAGTGGGGGAAAGCATAGAAGAGCTTATTTACAGTATGACTTTATGAGTTTAAGAAGTTTATTTTCATTGAAAGCTTTTTGAGATGATCAATTCACAAAATAATTCCAAAAAATCTCTTTGTGTGTAAACATTTAAAATGCTTTGGCTTCAGATTTCTTTTTACTTTATAGCGTGTTGGTACTGTTTGATAAATGTACCCGTTGAAAATAGTGCAATGATTCTGGATCTTGACATTTTACAGAATAATTTACATTTCTATCTAGAAATCTTTTGGATTCACTAACCGCTGTTAATATTTATGTTTTGGTCTTAAACCTGTTTGCGTATTGCCAAAGTATGATGTGAATTATAAGCTTTACACAGTTTCCTTCTTATTACTTTTTAATGGTAAATAAATCGTTACCTTCCATTTCCATGAACCTTATTACACAAGGAAAAGCAACCAAAAAAACTGGACTTAAAAAGAAGAGAGTCAACATCGTCTGTTACTATGAGCAGGCCATTCTGATTTAGAGTGTAATGATTACAGGATTAACATTTCAAACGGGGAGAAATGAGAGAGGTGAGTTAATGGTTTGGTTGCTGTGGGATATTCAACATATTGAAAGGAAAGAAAAAGGTTGTAAATGGACCGGGGTGGGGGGGAGAAGAAAAGGATTGGACTGGATATTTCCTGATAAGGATGCAAAAGTAATTTTGTTCAGTTTAGCGATGCTGTGTGTAAAACAGGCCCTTTGGCCCACTGAGTCCGTACTGACCAGTGATACCTGCACATTAGCACCGTCCTACACACACACTAGGAACAAATTTTTTTTTAACGTTAATACCAAACCAATTAACCTACAACCCTGTACCTATACGTCTTTGGAGTGTGGGAGGAAACCAAAGATCCTGGAGAAAACCCACGCAAGTCTTGAGGAGAATGTACAAACTCCTTACAGACAGCACCCGTAGTCAGGATCGAACCTGGGTCTCTGGCGCTATAAGGCAGCAATTCTACCGCTATGCCACCGTGTTGTCCTTAATAAGGATTAATAATTGAGTAGGAATTTCTTTAGTCAGAGGGTGATGAATCTGTGGAACTCATTGGCACAGATGGCCATGGAGGCCAAGTCAATTGATATTTTTAAGGCGGAGATTAATATATTCTTGGATAGCACAGGTGTCAGGGGTTATGAGGAGAAGGCAGGAGAATGGGGTTGAGAGGGAAAGGTGGATCAGCCATGATTGAATGGCGGAGTAGACGAGATGGGATGAATGGCCTAATTCTGATCATCAAACTCGTGAACATATGGGCCTGTCCCACTTAGGTGACTTTTTAAGCGACTGCAGGGGACTATGCAGTCGCCACATGTTCGCGGGTATTTGCCCGGGAGTCGCCTTCATGGTCGCGAGGAGTTCCCGCATTCTGGGAACTGGCCGTGGCCTCATTATGGATGAAGCCGCCATGGAGAGTAGTGAGAATTCTCGTGCCGTAGGTGGGTCACCAGGAGGTCCTAATGGGTTGCCAGGAGGTCGAAGGTTCTCGGAGGTTCTCGTCGGTTGTAGCCGGTGCTGACCGGTGAATTTCATTGGTTCATTGGGAAAAAATAAGTAAGCAGTAGTTTTCAGAACTAAGGATAACTGACTGGTAATTTTAAATGTCCGCCGAACTGGAACATGGTCTCCTTTTATTGATTACTTAAAGGGTCAGAATAGTTCAGCACAGGAACCTGACTAGCACTCGGGCTAAAGAATGGATGAAATGCTATACTCTGAAATGTACGAACATATCTCGAACTAAGTTTTTTATTTTAATAAATTTTTCCATTCTTCTTTAACTATCTTTTTCCTTTTTTTTTGTTTTTTTGTTTTTGTTTTTCTTCTCTTTCTTTTCTTTCTTTACTTCATCTATCTCTTTAGTTCTATCTAGTTTTAAAAAAAAAGGAAGAAAAAAGCAAAAGGTATTGGAGACAATGTAATAATAACTGACAATATTATCAATTTAAAAATGTAAGACTGTAATGATGTAATAGGTTATGTACCTATCTCCAATAAAAAATATTAAAAAAAAAAAAAAAAAAAAAAAAGCCCAGCGCAACGCAGGGCCGGCTACAGATGACATCAATCAGGTGGTTCCACGATAGGCCGATTGTTGGCCTGGGCACGGTGTGGTCCCAACAGGGATATGTTGTTTGCAAACCATGGAACTGGTTGTCCGTGTGTCCCAGTTGCCAAGCACTTTAATCCCCCTCCCATTCCCATGCTGACCTTTCTGTCCTGGGCATCCTCCACTGTCGGAGTGAGGCCAAAACACAAATAGGAGGAATAGCACCTCATATTTTGCTTACAAACCAGCGGTACAGACATTGATTTCTCTAGCTTCAAGTACCCTTGCATCCCCTCTCTGTTTGTCTCTCTATTCCATCATTGTAAGTTAATGTTATAAGAACAGGATTTGGCCATTCGGCCCGTCAAGTCTACTCCGCCATTCAATCATGGCTGATCCATCTTTCCCTCTCAACCCCATTCTCCTGCCTTCTCCCCATAGCCCCTGACACCCATACTAATCAAGAATCTGTCAATCCCAGCCTTAAAAATATCCTTTGACGTGGCCTCCACTGCCGTCTGTGGCAATGAATTCCACAGATTCACCACCCCCTGACTAAAGAAATTCCTCCTCATCTTCACCAGACAGCACGGTAAAACAGCAGTAGAGCTTCTGCCTTACAGCGCCAGACCCAGGTTCAATCCCGACTAAGGGTGCTTGTATGCATGGAGTTTGTACATTCTCCCTGGAACCTCCGTGGGTTTTCTCCGTGATCTTTGGTTTCCTCCCACACTCCTAAAACGTACAGGTTTGTAGGTTAATTAAAGAAAATTGGCCCCTGTGTGCGTAGGGTAGTGTTAATGTGCGGGGATCGCTAGTCGGTGTGGACTGAAGGGCCTGTTTCCACGCAGTATCTCTAAACTAAACTACTTTCCACAATTGTCTTCAACCCTTCCTCGACCGCAGAACCATCCACTAACACTATGCCTGCCTTGTTGTAGGGTACGTTGAACAATCCCTGTTCCAGGACTTCCATCTGTATATATGTATATATGAATGTAGCGCCGCAGAATTTGTGCACCTATTCCCCCCCCCCCCCCCCCCCCCCCCCCCCCCCTTCTGGTTTTTTGTTTTTCTCTCTTGTTTTTTGTGCCCTATCCCCGAACTGAGTACTAGCAAATTTTCATGCACTGAGTTTCACTGTTTCACTGTACATGTATAGTGACAATAAATGGCATATCTATATCTATATCTTCCAGGCGTACACTAGCCCCATCCCCGAACTCTATCTCCGTTACATTGATGACTGCATCTATGCTACCTCCTGCTCCTATGCGGACTCATGGACTTCATCAACTTCACCACCAATTTTCATCCTGCACTCAGAATTACTTGGACACCTCCCACCCCTTTCTTGATCTCACCGTCTCCATCATTGGAAATAGACTATTGACTGACGTCTATTACAAACCCACTGACTCCCACAACTATCGTGACTACATTTCTTCCCACCCTGCTTCCTGCAAAGACTCTATCCCCTACTCCCAATTCCTCCTTCTACGCCCTAAATGAGGTGTTCCATCCTAGAACATCTGAGATGTCCTTATTCTTTAGAGAACGGGTTCCCCTCTCCCTCATAGATGAGGCCCTCACTCGTGTTTCCTCGGTACCCCGCAGCTCCGCCCTTGCTCCCCCTCCCCCCAGTCGCAACAGAGACAGAGTCCCCCCAGTCCTTACCTTCCACCCCATCAGTGGTCGTATACAACACATAATCCTCCAAAATTTCTGCCACCTCCAATGGAAACCCACCACTAGCCACATTTTCCCAACTCCACCCATTTCCACCTTCCGCAGAGACCGTTCCCTCTACAACTACCTGGTTAACTCATCCCTTCCCACCCAAACCACCCCCTCCCCAGGTACCTTCCCCTGCTACCGCAGAAGATGCAACACCTGTCCCTATACCTCCTCCCTCGACTCTGTCCAGGGACCCCGACAGTCCTTTCAGGTTAGGCAAAGGTTCACTTGCACCTCCTCCAACCTCATCTGTATCTGTTGTTCAAGATGTCGACTCTTGTACATCGGCGAGACCAAACGCAGACTGGGCGATCATTTTGCGGAACACCTTCGCTCAGCCCGCCTGAACCAATCTGATCTCCCGGTTGCTGGACACTTTAATTCTCCTTCCCATAGTCTCTTCCATTGTCAGAGTGAGGCTAAATGCAAATTGGTAGGAACAGCATCTCATATTTCGCTTGGGCAGCTTACAGCCCAGTGGTATGAGTATTGATTTTTCTCAGTTCAGGTTGCCTAGGCGTTCCCTCTCTCTCTCTATCGCTCCCCCACCAAAGTCGCACTAGCTTCTCATTTTCACCCTACAGACAGTTTCCTTTATCATCGTTACTTTTTTTGCATATCTTTCACTCATTGTTCTTTATCTCTCCACATCACTGTCCATATCTCTCGTTTCCCTTATCCCGAACCAGTATGAGGAAGGGCCTCGACCCGAAACGTCACCCACTCCTTCTCTTCAGAGATGCTGCCTGTCCCGCTGAGTTACTCCAGCATTTTGTGTCTACCTTCTGGTTAACAGGTAGACTGCGGGCCGATCTTTCATACAAGATGAATGCTGGTGGCACGTGCAGGCTTGGGTTAGTCAGTTGTGGTGCAGAAATTCAATGCACCCCACGTTTGATTAATAAGAGATTCTGCAGAATGAGCAGAGACCATGAGCAGGATACAAAGGGAAAAAATAATCAAAGGAGCCAAATGATGAATAACCATGAAGCAAGGGAAAGCCCACTATGCCACATACCATATTTTTAGAGCTACTATCTTGGAATTTTTCAAAGTGCATACATCAACCCCCACATAAAATTGGAAAATGTCACAAAAGAGCAGAAGTGTATTAATAATCATCCCGCACCTACAGAGGTCATGGTGAGCAACTTGTATGTTCTGTGGCTGCTCCAGGAAATCATGACTTCAGGTAGTTCTTTCGCATTGTTTAATCAGTTTTCAGGAACCACGGCCATGTGAGGAAAGTACCCATGGACCATCGAAGATGATGGAAAATGTGAAGTATATTGTATCAAACAAGTTTTGAAACCCTTCCACATCTTAATTAAAACTCAATGATGTACTTACTTTCAACGGAAAAGAAGCAACAGGTAGAAACAGATCGGAATGCATCTTCAGGCGATTTTCTTGAGCAAATAATCTAGATTTTTCTTGAGTTTGAATGTTTGAATCTCTAAATTTCTCATGTTCTGATGAATGTTTTGAGTGCAAGGAACCAAATCTTGGTTCAGGTTAGAGTTTAGTTTAGAGATCCAGCATGCAAATAGGCCCTTCAGCCCTTCAGGTCCACGCAGACCATCAATCGCCCATTCACTCTAGTTCTATGTTATCCCACTTTCCTATCCACTCCTTATACATTCAGGGCAATTTACTGAGGGCCAATTAACCTTCAAACTTTGCTCCTCTTACCGTAAATCAATGCGCTCTAGTCTTTGAATTTTCCACCCTGAGAACAAGGTTCTGACTGTCTCCCCTATCTGGACGCCATTTTGTATGATTCAAGTCCAAAGTTGTTAAAGGGATATAAAGTCCCATAAGGGCCCGTTGTCATGGCGACGGCACTGGTTTGGAGTTGCTGGGTCGGCCTGCCCAAGTGGCGTTGGTGGAGTCCTGCTCTGCTGCTTCTTGCCGCTGCAGGCTGCGTCTGATACATGCTCTCGGCCTCTTGGAGCGGCTCCCGATCTAATCGAGCCCCAGGCTGCTGCAGGGCCTCCAGTGGCCCACTCCACCGACACCTCGATCCGGATACATCCGTCTCTCGCCTCACAGAGCCATTGCTCCGACTCCATGCAACCCGTAGGCAAACTCGGAACAACCAGAGCACCTCCCAGAACATGGGAAGTGAGCTTCCAGCCACTTCACCAGCACCGCTGTTTTCCGTTCTCTGCTACTGCCGCCATTTTGATAATTACCCTTAGGCATTAAATAAAACATGATGGTATTCGGGTCAGAGACTTCAGTTTAGGGTTACATATTTGTAAAAAGAGAATTGCGGCGGCACAGTGGTGGAGCTGATGCCAGAGAACTGGGTTCAATCCTGACCATGGGTGTTGGTTGTGTGGAGTTTGCATGTTCTCCCTGTGACCGCATGGGTTTCCTCCGCGGGCTCCTGTTTCCTCCCACATCCCAAAGACGTGCGGGTTTGTGGCTAATTGACCTTCGTATCTTGTACCTGGTGTGTAGGGGGTGGGAAAGTGGGATCATGTAGAAATAGTGTGAATGGGCGATCAATGGTCGCCGTGGACCTGGTGGGCCGAAGGGGTTGTTTCCATGCTGTATGTCTAGTCTAAACTAAACTAAACTGAATATAATGTAAGCATGTTAAGAATCTTAATATAATTTCAATAGAAGATCTGTTCTCTAAGAAATAAATTGAAGTAGCAGGTGTATAGTTAAGTTTAGTTTAAAGATACAGCGCGGAAACAGGCCCTTTGGCCCACCGAGTCCATGCCGACCAGTGATTCTCACACACTAACACAATCCGACACAAACTAGGGACAATTTACAAATTTACCAAGCCAATTTGCCTACAAACCTGTACGTCTTTGGAGTGTGGGAGAACCCGGAGAAAATCCATGCGGTCACGGGGAGAACGTACAAACTCCGTATAAACAGCGCCCGTAGTCAGGATCGAACCAGGGTCTCTGGCGCTGTGAGGCAGCAGCTCTACCGTTGAGCCATTATTCCTAGTTTTGAAATTCGTTCAAGAATCAGAATGAGGGGAGTCATGTAAAACGGGGACTAAAAATGGACCAATGCCCTTCAAATGGGTCATTGGTTGCAAAGCTATGGTGCAAGCTAAATTAGTAATTTGGATAATTGACCAAAATGAATATATTAAAATAAATTAACGGTTCGATTGGCCAAGCATCATTGTTGCACAGTCATATCAGTATGTTTCAGCTCACGGGTAAGGTTGTATCTGACAAATCATTGTTATAAATCACCCTTATATGAATAGGATCATTCTGTGCTCCAAATGCCTTCTCTTCCTTTTCTCCGCGACAAAAATATTTCATCAGAATAAATGGGCGACACAGTGGCGCAACTGTTGAAGCCGCTGCTCACAGCGCCGGAGACCCGGGTTCGCTCCTGACCTTGGGTGCTGTCTGTGCGGAGTTTGCACGTTCTCTCTGTAACCGTGTGGGAATCCTCCGGGTGCTCCAGTTTCCTCACACATCCCAAAGACGTGCGGGTTTGCAGGTTAATTGGCTTCTGTATGTTGCCTCTCGTGTGTAGGGAGTGGAGGCGAAAGTGGGATAACATAGAACTAATGTGACCAGGTGAGTGATGGTCGAGGGGCCTGATTCCATGCTGTATTCTCTAAATGCCGTTTAATCACACCTTTAGGATAGGAAAGGTTCAGAAGAATAGGGCCCAAATATTGACCAAATAGGGAATAATCGGTCAGCATTATTTGAATGGCAGAGTAGATGTGGGTGTATGAAACATGCTGCTGGAGGGGGTAGTTGAGGCAGGTAGAATCACAACGTTTAAGAAACATTCAGACAGGTACATGGATAGGACAGGTTTAGAAGGATATAGGCCAAACACAGGCAGGTGGGACTGTGTGGGCAAGTTGGGCCGAAGGGCCTGTTTCCACGCTATATGACTCTATAAAGAATAGCACGGGACCACTCGCATCCTAGCACTCAAACTGTAGGAGAGGAAGGTTAGTGTGGACACATAGACTGAATCCTCTCCTTCCCAAGCAGACTTCTCTGCTGTATCGTGTCCGGCACAGAGAGTGTTCTTCATTCATGATTCCTGTTGGCAAAGATGCGGCAGCCATTATCACCCATAAGCAACAGGAGTCTGAAACATGCAAGTTTATTTTAACACAGCAGAGTGGAAACGATGTTTTTTAAAACTAATTTTCCCAATGACCACCATTTTAGCAGTAAAATGCAGCACCCATGTAGGGTGCCAGATAAGGTTGAAATCCAGGTTCCAGCCTAATGATCATCCCCTTATTTATTTTTAAACGCGAGTAAAAATCTGAGATCTCGCTGTCAGGAGATTTGTCTGTTTGGAACTGATTTGAGGCACTTTGGTGTCAGTTTCCCCGATTCAGCAACAAGAAGGTCTCCTGCTTCACTAAACTGAATAATTAATCTCTGTTCATTCCTTATTTCAAACCAACTAGTGCAATGCAGGTCTTGTAGACTCCTGTTATTTGGATTTTTATTTCACTCCACTCAGCATTCCACGCAATCTCCAAAGAAATAAAACTCTTTTAACATATTCCACACACAATTTCCTTATTTTCCTTTAGTCTGTTTAATCACTGACTCTTTACATTAAGTAAGTAAGTTTATTGGCCAAGTATTAACATACAAGGAATTTGCCTTGGTGCTCCGTCCACAAGTAACAACATGACATACAGTGATAGTTACGAATGACTAAGAAAACACGAAACATTAATAATAATAAAACATTAACGATAAAACACCATTGATCAAGCATGTGAACCAACAAAATACCAGATCAAAGGGAGGCTACAGATTTTTGGCTGTTGAGTAGAGCAACTACTCGTGGATAAAAACTGTTTTTATGTCTGGCTGTGGCAGCTTTGACAGTCCGGAGTCGCCTTCCACAGGGAAGTGATTCAAAGAGTTTGTGGCCAGGATGAGAGGGGTCAGAGATGATTTTACCCGCTCGCTTCCTGGCCCTTGTAGTGTACAGTTCGTCAATGGAGGGAAGGTTGCAGCCAATAATCTTCTCAGCTGATCGGATGATTCGCTGCAGTCTCCAGGTGTCGTGCTTGGTGGCTGAGACAAACCAGACCATGATGGAGAAGGTGAGAACAGACTATACGATGGCCGTGTAGAATTGGACCATGATTGCCTGTGGCAGATTGTGCTTCCTCAGCTGCCGTAGGCACACCTGGAGTATTGCGTACAGTTTTGGTTTCCGAATCTGATGAAAGACATTCTTGCCATAGAGGGAGTACAGAGAAGGTTCATCAGACTGATTCCTCAGGACTTTCATATGAAGAAAGATTGCATAGACTCGGCTTGTACTCACTAGAATTTAGAAGATTGAGGGGGGATCTTATAGAAACTTACAAAATTCTTAAGGGGTTGGACAGGCTAGATGCAGGAAGATTGTTCCCGATGTTGGGGAAGTCCAGAACAAGGGGTCACAGTTTAAGGATAAGGGGGAAATCTTTTAGGACCGAGATGAGAAAAACATTTTTTCACGCAGAGAGTGGTGAATCTCTGGAATTCTCTGCCACAGAAGGTAGTTGAGGCCAGTTCATTGGCTATATTTAAGAGGGAGTTAGATGTGGGCCTTGTGGCTAAAGGTATCAGAGGGTATGGAGAGAAGGCAGGTACAGGATACTGAGTTGGATGATCAGCCATGATCATATTGAATGGCGGTGCAGGCTCGAAGGGCCGAATGGCCTACTCCTGCACCTATGTTTCTATGTTTCTAGGTACATCCTCTGTTGTGCCTTTTTGACTGTGGAGTCAATGGTAGCCCCCCACTTAAGGTCCTTGGAGATGATGGTTCCCAGGAACTTAAAAGACTCCACAGATGTGACTGTGGTGTTGTTGATGGTGAGTGGGATGAGGGGAGGGGGAGCTCTCCTAAAGTCTACAATAAATCTCCTAAAGTCTGCACCCCCGCCCACCACAGCAACACCATTGTCAAATTTGCGGATGACACTACGGTGGTGGGACTCATCTCCGGGGGGGACGAGTACGCCTACCGGGATGAGGTGGAGCAGCTGACAGTGTGGTTTGACGAAAATAACCTGCTCCTCAACACCTTAAAGACAAAGGAAGTAATAATAGACTTCAGGAAGAACAAAACGGACATGGTACCATTGACTATCAGAGGGGACTGTGTAGAGAGGGTGGCGGATTTCCGCTTCCTGGGAATCCATATTGAGGAGGACCTGACGTGGAGCGTGAACACCACTGCGCTGCTGAAAAAGGTCCAGCAGAGACTGCACTTCCTGAGGGTGCTCAGGAAGAATAACATCACTCAGAGACTGCTGCTGTCCTTTTATCGGTGCTCCATTGAGAGCATACTAACATACTGTGTATGCGTGTGGTACACCAGCTGCACAGCGGCTCAGAGGAAAGCGCTCCAGAGGGCCATTGACAACGCCCAGAGGATTGTCGGCTGCCCTCTCCTTACCTTGGAGGACTTACACAGTTCCCGCTGCACCAAAAAGTCCCAGAATATCATAAAGGACATTTCCCACCCTGGACACTCCCTGTTTGAACTGTTGCCGTCAGGCAGACGGTACAGATCTACAAGGACAAGGACAAATAGACTAAAAAACAGTTTTTACCCCACTGCTATAAAAGCACTAAATGTAGTTTTCAAGGAACGCAGGGGCGATACAGACTAAGGGACTGTGGTAACTGTGGAATCGACAGAAGGATGGAGGATTGGGTGTGTATGCGTGCTTTGTCCGTGATATTTATTTAGTTGTTTATCTTTAATATTTTACCTTGTATGTATCATTAGCTTTTAGAAATGTTTGAATGCTGCACTGACTGGCTGACATTTTAAATTTCGTTGTACATGGTTCATGTTACAATGACAATAAAGAAACTATTCTATTCTATTCTATTCTATAAATCCCACCGTCTTAAGAGCATTGAGCTCCAGGTTGTTGCGATAGCACCAGCTGTGACACTTCCTGTCTGTAGGCAGATTCCTCCCCATCCTGGATCAGTCCAATCAGGGTTGTGTCGTCCGCAAACTTGAGAAGTTTGATAGCTTACAGCAATCAAATATAACATTTCATGAACTATCTCCAGTATTTTCTGTTTTTAATTTCAGATTTCCACCTTCTCTATAATATGTTAATTGTCCACAATGTATTTTTACTAAGTTTTTCAAGTCCCAAGCAAATTTGTTTAACATTTATCCATCGAATGGAAAATGTAAAAAAATCTTGTCTCAGCGTGGTGTTACATTTTTAATAGTTAAGTAAACTATTAAGTAAACTAGTGTTTTCATTAATGGGAAAGTCTAGGACCAGAGGTCATAGCCTCAGAATTAAAGGACGTTCCTTTGGGAAGGAGATGAGGAGGAATTTATTTCGTCAGAGGCTGATGAATCTGTGGAATTAATTGCCACAAAAAGCTGTGGAGGCCAAGTCATAGGATATTTTTAAGGGAGAGATACAGTAGATAGATTCTTGATTAGTACGGGTGTCAGGGGTAATGGGGAGAAGGCAGGAGAATGGGGTTAGGAGGGAGAGTTAGATCCGCCATG
Organism: Leucoraja erinaceus; assembly: GCF_028641065.1. NCBI lineage: Eukaryota > Metazoa > Chordata > Chondrichthyes > Rajiformes > Rajidae > Leucoraja > Leucoraja erinaceus. Next base: position 7,952,411 of record NC_073392.1, on the reverse strand, counting down.
ATTGAATGGTGGAGTAGACTTGATGGGCCGAATGGCCTAATTCTGCTCCTATCACTTATCAACTTGAGAAAAATATAAACTCATCCACACTGTACGGATGTGCCCCAATTTCTTATTGTGTGTATTAACCAGAAATGGTGTAATGATTCACTTTCTCTTCATTTTTTTCAAACATAAAAGTAATTATCTTATAACATCCTGATTGAAATGATTGTTAGCTCCTTTATTAATCTTAAACTAAAGTATTGTAGATGCTGAAAATGTAGAAACATTAGGGAGTTCAACTATATGTTTGAATTTATAGTCATAAAGTGTATGGTACAGAAACAGGCCCTTCGGCCCACCTTGTCCATGCTGACCAAGTTGGCATTCTGATCTAGATCCATTTGCCTGCATTTGACCCATAGCAATCGAAATTTTATTTATTTATTTTATTTTATTTAACCTTTATTTAACCAGGAGAAGTCTAAAATCCTTCCTATCCATATACAGATCCACCCCTGATTTTCTGGCACACCAGTTCTCATAAATCTTAGTACTGTGCGACAAAAAGAGTCCTTTTGAGCGGCACGTTTTTAGAAATAATTTAATTCACCCTCGACCTTTGATTGTCATTTCACACGAGATCTTTATTGTAAATATTCAGCGGGAATTGTGGGCGGAGGTTGTAATTATGGCAACTTGCGTTTAATAGATAGTCTTTAATAATCTTTTTATAGGCCATTGTGGAGAATATTTAATGTGTTATGAGTTTTTATTAGCTTTTACAATGGAGAAACATACCATGCATTTTGAGGAATACATTCAGTACATGAATGATCAGCCCAGCTTTGTTTCAAATGAATAGAGCTCTGTGTGCCTTCAATTCAGTTGATGAATACTGTACATTACAATCGAGCCATTAACAGTGTACAGATATATGATAAGGGAATAGCATTTAGTGCAAGGTAAAGCCAGGATCAAGGGTAGTCCGAGGGTCACCAATGAGGTGGATGGTAGTTCAGCACTGCTCTCTGGTTGTGGTAGGGTGGTTCCGTTGCCTGACAACAGCTGGGAAGAAACTGTCCCTGAATCTGGAGGTGTTCGTTTTCTCACTTCTATACCTTTTGCATGATAGGGGAGAGGAGAAGTGGCCAGAGTGCGACTCGTCCCTTGATTATGCTGCTGGCCTTGCAGACAATGCAGTCAACTGAAGGGAGGTTTGTTTGTGTGATGGTCTGGGCTGCGTGCCCTAATTTGCTGCAATTTCTTGCGGTCTTGGATGGAGCTGTTTCCAAACCAAGCTGTGATGGATCCTGATAATTTGCTTTCTGTGGTGCATCTGTAGAAGTTGGTGAGAGTTGTTGGGCCTAAAATGTTCATCCTCTAATTCAGATTGTTTAAAAAACACATGTAGCTGAGTATTTCAGACTGAAAAGCTAAAAGGTATCAGGTACCATGGTTTGATTACACGATGATTGATTATCATAATCTACTGATGTTAGTAAGTGAATAAAAATACTGGCATCTTTCATTTCACACGAGGTTTACATTCCTGAAAAACAGCGCGGAATTCAAAACCACGTAAATTAAACATGCATATTTAAACGTGCATATGTAAATCTGAGTGTTGTTTCAAAAATACAGTGTATAAATTCAGTTTTGGTATTAATTAGACGTTATTTCAAAACATATATCAAACACACATAAAATGCGATTTCATACTTTGAAATGATAAGATTGTTTAAAATTAAGGCATTTAAGGGCGTTTGAGTATATTAAAGATCAAAGGCATCTGTATTACCTGTCTTGCCCTTCTGGGCTTGGATGTAAATGATACCTAAAGAATATTTTATATTGAAAGGGCCAAAGAAAAACATTTTCCAATAGCAGATATTAAAAACCATAATTAGAGTGCGCCAATTAAACAAATTCACAGTATTCAGTTAAAGATAACATGATTTCATTGAAGGAACCAATCTTTGAAACTACACTTTTCTAAACAAGGAGATATTTGAAGTTCTCATTGTAAAAGGCAAGAAAGCAGATATACAGTAAGTAATTCGGAAGGTCAAGTAGTTTAGAAGTTAAATAGGCTAACACCTGGAATGGACAAGCCATGTTTCAGGTCGAGGCTGAAGAAGGGTCCTGACCCAAAATGTTGGCTGTTGCCTGACCTGCTGAATACATCCATCACTTTGTGGTTTTCCACAAGATCCCAGAATCTGCAGTTTCCTGTGTCTTCTCCTTGAATGGGTGGGTTGGCTTATGAGGCAAGATTAGATACTGGACTTGTATCAATGCCTTGTTGTCGTGTTGGCAAACACATGTAAATGCTGCACATTTAGGTTTAGAGATACAGCGTGGAAACAGGCCCTTCAGCCCACCGAGTCCACACTGACCAGCGATCCCCACACATTAACACTATCCCACACACACTAGGGACAATTCTTACATTCATACCAAGCCAATTAACCTACAGGCATGTACGTCTTTGTAGTGTGGGAGACTGAAGCACTCGGGGAAAACCCACGGGGAGAACATACAAACTCCGTACAGACAGCACCCGTAGTCAGGATCGAACCCTTGTCTGGCTTTGTAAGGCAGTAGCTCTACTGTTTTACGCCACCCCTAAGGATTTTAGGATTAAGCCTTTCCTTTACTGTTATTTCCTAAATTTTGCCGTCAATGGCAGAGAGACAGAGCGCAGTATTGATCTTGAAAAATAACGTTCTCAAAGATTCGACGAAGCTCTCCCCCTGTCCTTAGGTCAGCTTCTGGAGACTGGCAGCAACCGGTAATGGAAGGGTGGACAGGGTCATTAATCAGTAAGATACAAAGATTACATAGACAGGAAGTGAAAAGCAACGCATATAAATGACGCTAAAAATTATGAAATATAGATCGGGATAAACATATGGGGTTTAGGTTTGAGATATGACAAAGTTCAAAATTGATAATGAGTGTCGAAGGCTCCAGGAGGCTTGGACGGAAAAAATATTGCTCTGCTGAAGCCATGTGTCACACGAGTGACATCTAGGAGTGCTTTAGCCTGGCCATTGTCATCAAAATAAAGCCCGACACTGCTCTCCTTTTGAAACCATGACATTACTTTAGTTTATTGTCATGTATACAGCAATACAGTGAAAAGCTTTTTTGTTGCCAGGTATCTAGTGAGTGGAAAGACTATACATGATTATAATCAAGCCGTCCGCAGTTACAGGATAAAGAGAACAACGTGTAGTGCAAGATGTAGCCCGTTCAAGATAGTGCAACGGTCTCCAGTTAGGTAGATAGTAAGTAGCTCAGGATCTCAAATTGGTGATCGGATAGTTAATATTCCTTATACCAGCTGGGAAGAAAGTCCCTGAATCCGGTGGTGTGTCTTTTCACACTTCTGTACCTCTTGCCTGACGGGGGAATGACCGGGGGTGAGACTCGTCCTTGATTATGTTAGTGGCCTTGCCAAGGCAGCGTGAGGTGTAGATTGAGTCAATGGAAGGGAGGTTAGTTTGTATGATGGTCTGGTCAGCTTCTACAATTCCCTGCAATTTCTCGTGGCCTCGGGCGGAGCTGTTCCCAAAGGATGCCGCGATGCATCCCGATAAGATGCTTTCTATGGTGCATCTGAAGAAGTTGGTGAGAGTTGTGGGGGACATGCCAAACTTCCTAAGCCTTCTAAGGAAAGGGAGGGGTTGGCGTGCTTTCTTGGCCATTGCTTCAATATGCTGGACCAAGACAAGTTGCTGGGATGATAGTAATGGGTTGTATGCAAGAATCAGCCACGATCTCAGAATATTGCATTCCCTTTTATAAGAGTCTGATTCTGGTTCAAGATGCTGAGTGGGAGATGTCTATTTGGACTCGGCAGATGAAATCTGGGGCCTCTTTGAAATTCTCACCGCCAATCTACAAGCAATGCTTTTCAGTGATGAAATAGCCTGGGTGTCATCCAGAATTCACAAAATAAATATTTAGTGTTCGGATGTCAGTGCCTCAGTGAATAGATTCCTACTAATAGCAAAGAGTCGGTTGATGTGAATCCTGAATTGAATTCAATTACAGTGAAACCTGTATGAATGAATATTTGTACAGAGCAGGCAAACATTGGCAAATGCAAAGACAATGCAGTATAATATGAATCATCTGGACTGTGCCTCCAAATGACAACGCCCTTAGCTTGGAGTTTTGCCTCTAAACCTCAGGACCTATCTTTGTCTCTTTTACTTTGCTCCGTAAAATCGTTGATTATGTTCAAGGTTAAAATCGCCTCAGTGTAAATTTATGCTTAATCGGGCTGTGCAGTTTTGTTTTATAAATAGATCGTAGAGCCTGAGAGCGTAGATACAGGCCCTTCAGCCCATCTTGCCCACACCGGCCAACATGTCCCAACCACACAAGTCCCACTTTGCCTGCGTTTGGCCCAGATCCCTCTAAACCTGTCCTATCCATGTGCCTGTGTAAATGTTTCTTAAACGTTGCAATAGTACCTATCTCAGCTACCTCCTTCGGCAGCTCGTTCCATTCATCCACCACTCTTTGTGTGGAAAAGTAACCCCTCGGGTTCCTATTAAGTCTTTATCACCCACACTTTAAACATGTCGTCTGGTTCTCGATTCCCCTAAAAATGTTATATAATTTGATGGAGAAAGGGTATGGGCATGGTACAGGGGTGAAGCAGGGTTTTCTGCAAATGTATTTAAGAAGGAATTGCAGATGCTGGAAAATCGAAGGTACACAAAAAAGCTGGAGAAACTCAGTGGGTGCAGCAGCATCTATGCTGCACCCGCTGAGTTTCTCCAGCTTTTTTGTATACTTTCTGCAAATGTAGTTTAGCATAGTTTAGAGACAAAGCATAGAAAGAAGGCTCTTCAGCCCACTGAGACCACACTGACCATTTGATCACCCCTTCACATCCGTACTCTTGTATCCCACTTTCTCGTCCACTCCCTACACGCTAGGGGCAATTTACAGAGGCCAATTATAACCTGCAAATCTACAAGTCTTTGGGATGTGGGAACACCCAGGGGAAATGCACACAGACAGCACCCCGAGGTTAGGATCGAACCCGAGTCTCTGGCGCTGTGAGGCAGCGGCTCTACCCACTGCACCACACTGCTGCCCGAAGTGCAATGGCCCTTCTTATCGCAATGCGGCACGGTGGCGCAGCAATAGAGTTGCGGCCTTACTACGCCAGTGATCCGGGTTTGATCCTGATTACGGGTGCTGTCTGTTACGAGTTTTGTGTGTTCTCCCCGTGACCTACGTGGATTTTCCGGTTTCCTCCCACACTCCAAAGACGTAAAGCTCGGTAGGCTAATCGGCTTGGTAAAAATTGTGAATGGTCCTAATGTGCGTAGGATAGTGGCCGTGTGCGGGGCTCACTGGTCAGCATGCACTCGGCTGGCCAAAGGGCCTGGTTCCACGCTGTATAAACTATGCTAAAAACTAAACTAAACATCACTTTGGGTTTTAATGTTTTGAAATAAAAATTTAAAAAATGTTGTCCTCTGTTTAATTAGCTGCACGTTTTTCTTTTTTATTAATCGCAGTGTAAGTGCGCGAATAGTACCCTCGTTAAGTGTGAAGTGAAAAAATTGTCGCGCCTTTCTGCCTTGGCAACCTTCCTGTGCTTGGCCCAGCTAGTTCACTGATGATAAATGTCGTAGAGGATTGCAGATCGTGAGATGAACATTATCGAACTTTCCATCCTGACATCCTGATTTCTCGACACCAACGCCCGAAAGGGCGAGACTGTTTTCAGATCCTTCAAGCACATCCCTCGGTCCATCCTTCAATTCTAAAATTCATTCGTACCCTTCTCACTGGCGTTTGTTCAATCAGCCTTTCACCCACTTCACCTTCAATTTCATGGACCTTAATCTTCTCGATTAATTTGTTTTGTGGGGACACTTTATCAGAAAATAGGTCAGAAACTTTCAAAGTTGGAATTTCATCTGGTTGTTGCAAAAAGTTTAGTTTAGTTTAGATATACAGTGCGGAAACAGGCCCTTCGGCCCATCGAGCTCGCGCTGGCCAGCGATCCCCACACACTTTCACTATCCAACACACACACTAGGGACAGTTTACAATTATACCCAGCCAATTAACCAAAACCTGTACGTCTTTGGAGTGTAGGAGGAAAACGGAGATCATGGAGAAAACCCATGCAGGCCATGGGGAGAACGTACAAACTCCGTACAGACAGCACCCGTAGTCAGAGTAGATTCCTGGTCTCTGGCGCTGTAAGGCAGTAACCCTACTGCTGTGTCATTGTGATTTCCAAGATTGAAGGTTAATGGAAAAGCTGCCTGAGAGGAAATAAGTTTAATGATAATTTCATGATATCGGAAAAGGAAAGGCAGAAGTAGGGCAGGAGAATGGGGTTGAGAGGGAAAAATAGATCAGCCATGATTGAATGGGCCGAATGGCCTATTTGATGGGCCGAATGGCTTAATTCTACTCCTACCACTTACGAAATTATGAAGAAAGCTGGCTGGCATTTTACATTGGCCACCTGGCTGTTCTTTCAAAGCTTCTGGATATTTGATCTCGATGCATAGTTATTATCAGTTTGACTCACAGTTCCTGTTCCCTGCCTGTAGCCTGACAAGGTGGTGCATTGATTCTGCAGAAAGTACTTGCAGATATTTGAGTAACAACTATTTGGGTCAATATGCTTACTTTCCCCATTGTTGTCAATCCAGATTTAAATTGTGCTCAAAGCTGCACTAGTTTTAAGAACTTCCTCGACTGTCCTTTTTTTCTTAACCTCAATTGCATATCAGTTTGGTTTAGAGATACAGCATGGAAATAGGTTGGAGTTTCGCTTGGAGTCTTCTCTCTAAACTGCGTCCTATCTTTGTCTCTTTTACTTTGCTCCTTAAAATCTATACTTTTGATCAATGTTAAAATCGCTTCAGTATCAATTTTTGTTTAATAAGGCTGTGCGGGTTTGCTTAGCTGACGCCACTATATAAAGAGTAGATGTTGTTATATCATTTAATGGAGAAAGTGTATGGGGCAGGTGCAGGGCGAGTTTAGTTTAGTTTTGAGACAAGGCATAGCAACAGACCCTTCGGCCCATCGAGTCCACGCTGACCGTTGATCGCCCGTTCATACTAGTTCTATGTTAAACCACTTTGTCACCCACTCCCCGCACACCAGGAGCAATTTACAGAAGCCAATTAACTTACAAACCCGTACGTCATTGGGATGTCGGAGGGAACCAGAGCACCCAGAGAAAACCCACATGGTCGCAGTGAGAATGTGTAAATTCTACACTGACAGCACCCAAGGCCAGGATCGAATCAGTTTGAAGACTTTTCATCTGCCTTTTCTGTTTTCATTTCACGTCTTCAGTTCATTTTATGGGCATACCAAGTAGCTAAAACCCTCAAGTGAATTCAGACATTTCTGATAACCTCAGAAGCAATGTCACACCATTTCAATTGGGATCTTCTCATTGTTTCAAAGCTAGCAGCACTTGTGTCAACAGTGATTTTTAATACTGACAACATTGGAATTCCCTGAAGCCATTTTGTCTCAGTTCATCTTGTTGAAGATTGTGTCCAATGACCTCCGTACTTGATGTTTACTTATCAACCTTTCAGAATAGCAGGGAGAGCTTCCTGTCTGCCAGCTGCTGGCTATTGAGATGGTCAAATGGATTTTAATGTTTTTTACTAAAAAATGTCGTGTCATAAGGAATAGAGGCATATCGGCCCATCATGTCTACTCTGCCATTCAATCATGGCTGATCTATCTCTCTCTCCTAACCACATTCTCCTGCCTTTTCCCCATAACCTCTTAACACCTGCACTAATCAAGAACTGGATGCACAGAATCTCTTGCCCAGAGTAGTGGAATCGAGAACCAGTGGACATAGGTTCAAGGTGAAGGGGAAAAGGTTTAATAGGAATGTGAGGGGTAACCTTTTCACGCAAAGGGTGGTGGGTGTATGGAACAAGCTGCCAGAGGAGGTAGTTGAGGCTGGGACTATCCCGATGTTTAAGAAACAGTTGGACAGGTACATGGATAGGACAGGTTTGGAGGGATATGGACCAAACACAGGCAGGTGGGACTAGTATAGCTCGGACACATTGGCCGGTGTGGGCAAGTTGGGCTGAAGGGCCTGTTTCCACACTGTATCACTCAATGACTAACTAATAGTTCAGTGCAATCAATGTGTAGGAAGGAACTGCAGACGCTGGTTTACACAGAAGATAGACACAATATGCTGGAGTAATTCAGCGGGACAGGCAGCATCTCTGTCTGAAGAAGGGTCTCGACCCGAAAAGTCACCCATTCCTTCTCTCCAGAGATGCTGCCTGTCCCGCTGAGTTACTCCAGCATTTTGTGTCTATCTTCAGTACAATCAGTATGGGTAACGACTAAAATGTTTTTGTGTCATTCTTCGGATGAGATGTTAAATTTATACTCACACCGACACAGAGAAAGATCATACTGTACATCACATTCTTGGGACAGAATCCCATGAATTGCATTTCTTCGAGAAATAAGGAGCTTTAGATGGTGGTTTACAAAAAAATGACACAAAAGTGCAGGAGTAACTTAGCAGGTCAGGCATCATTTCTGTAGGACATGGAGAGGTGACATTTCGGGTCAGGATCCTTCTTCAGACCATCTATGTTTTCTTTGGAAATCTGTAAGTCTAAAGTAGACACAACGAGTTGGAGTAACTCAGCGTGTCAGGCAGCATCTTTGGAGAACATGGATAGGTGACGTTTCAGGTCTGGACCCTTCTTCACACTGTTTCTATTTATTTCCTTGAGTTAGTACGAAGTTCACCGTGTTTGTGTGACGGTATGATTAACGTGCAAGATTGTCTTGGTTTTACCCCATGCTTTCAAATGTTCACCTAGGTGTTCTATTGATTCCTTTTGGCGATGTAGAATATGTAGATGGGTCAATTTTAAAGTGCAAGGATCATAAAACTGCCTTTACGATGATGTCCCATGATACCTTTCCGTGTTGGCTTTCTTTTGAGTTAAATATCTTCCTGCTGCACAACACTACATGGAATTTATTGGAGGCCAAATCATTGGATATTTTTAAGGCAGAGATGGAATGAATTAATGAATGAATGGATGAATGCATGAATGAATGAATGAATGGATGGATGGATGGATGAATGAATGAATGAATGAATGAATGATGAATGAATGAATGAATGGATACGTTTATTGGCCAAGTATGTACACATACAAGGAATTTGCCTTGGTGCTCCACTCGCAAATGACGATTAAGAATGACACATAAAACATTAAACATTATTAATAAAATATTATTGATTAAACGTGAATTAAATAAAATACCAAAGCAAACGGAGGCTACAGATTTTTTAGTTATTGAGTAGAGCTACTACCCGTGGAAAAGAGCTGTTTTTATGTCTGGCTGTGGCAGCTTTGACAGTCCGGAGTCGCCTTCTATAAGGAAGTGATTCAAAGAGTTGTGGCCAGGGTGAGAGGGGTCAGAGATGATCTTACCCACTCGCTTCCTGGCCCTTGCAGTGTACAGTTCATTAATGGGGGGATGTTTGCAGCCAACAACTGTCTCAGCTGATCAGACGATTCGCTGCAGCCTCCAGGTGTCGTGCTTGGTGGCTGAGCCAAACCAGACCATGATGGAGAAGATGAGGACACACTCTACGATGGCCGTGTAGAATTGGACCATCATTGCCTGTGGCAGATTGTGCTTCCTCAGCTGTCGTAGGAAGTACATCCTCTGTTGTGCCTTTTTGACTGTGGAGCTGATGGTGGCCTCCCATTTAAGGTCCTTGGAGATGATGGTTCACAGGAACTTCAAGGACTCTAAAGATGTGACTGTGGTGTTGTTGATGGTGAGTGGGGTGAGGAGAGGGGGAGCTCTCGTGAAGTCCACAATCAATTCCACTGTCTTAAGAGCATTGAGCTCAAGATTGCTGCAATGGCACCAGGACACCAGCTGTGTCACTTCCTGTCTGTAGGCAGATTCCACCCCATCCTGGATCAGTCCAATCAGGGTTGTGTCGTCCGCAAACATGAGAAGCTTGACAGAGGAGTTTGTGGAGGTTCAGTCATTGGTGTAGAGAGAGTAGAGGAGAGGGGAGAGTACCCAGTCTTGCGGTGATCCTATGCTGAGAGTCTGTGTGTCCGAAATGTGGGTCCCAGCCTCACATTCTGCTTCCTGTCTGTCAGGAAGCTGGTGATCCACCGACAGAGGGGTTCAGGCACAGTCAACTTGGAGAGTTTGGAGTGTTGTAGCTCTGGCACAATGGTGTTGAATGCAGAGCTAAAATCAACAAACAAAATCCTTGCATAGGTCCCCTGGCGGTCTAGGTGCTGGAGGATGTAGTGGAGGCCCAGGTTGACTGCGTCATTCAGTAGTATGGATGTCAGTTATGGGGATAAGGCAAGAGAATGGGGTTGAGAGGGAAAGAGATCAGCCATGATTGAATGGCGGAGTCGAGTTGATGGGTCAAATGGCCTAATTCTGTTCCTGTGTCTTATGAAGTTATGAACTTACAATCCAAATCTCTGCTCTCCATCTGAGATTTCTGTATTGTATACCGCTGTTACTCTCCATATCAGCCTCAGAGTTTATAGATAAACGCTTCCAAAGATAGATCAGCTTCCAAAGGTAGACTGAAAGGCGAGTAGACTCGCTGGGCCGAATGGCGTAATACTGCTCCTACGACTCCTGTGAATATAGCCACCGATGTTCCATGTTAAAAGAAGTCACACAAAAGCTGCTCCCTCCGTGAAGAGGAGTCATCCCTGACCTCAGAAAACAATTTAAATCACATTGGGTGGACTAGGAACGGCAATGAGTTAAAGAAATGGAGACCATGAACAAACCTAATTTAAAATAGATCTTTTTATTTGGCCTGTGTTGTTTAATTTGAAAGAATCGATAGCATAATAATGCTTTCCAGATAACTCAAAACTATATATTAACTTTCCATCGCCCCGATGAATCTTTTTCGTAATATAAATTGACTGTAGATGGCAATAGTCTCACAAAAAATGTTGTGGGTCAGTGAATGGTGGGACATAGCTCTGCACTTGCTTTCATTTTCAGGGTACAATAATAGTAACTCCCTATCTCCCCATATGTAACATAAAGCAAATAATGCAGAGGAACTATTGTATTCCCAGCAGAATTACTTTGGTTTAGTTTAGTTTAGAGATACAGCGCGGAAACAGGCCCTTCGGCCCAACGAGGCCACACTGAACCCGGACATTAACACTATCCTACACTAGGGAGATTTTTTTACATTTATACCAAGCCAATTAACCTACTAACCTGCGCGTCTTTGGAATGTGGGAGGAAACCGAAGATCTCGGAGAAAACCCACGGAGGTCACGGAGAGAACGTACTAACTCCGTACAGACAGCTTCCGTAATCAGAATTGAACCCGGGTCTCTGGCGCTGTAAGGCAGTAACTCTAATGCCTTGCCACCATGTCGCCCTCATTAGGAGGTAGATTATTTTTGAAATCAATGTCTGCCTTACAATTAGGAAGTTCTGCTGTTCATTTTTCCTGACATTGATTTTTAGAAACGGCTTTATTTCTCAATTTCTACTTTTGGAAAATTTGTGCTCCAGGCAATGCTATGTACCAGTAAATTTTGGTTCTGAGGTGAGGCAGTTGGTTTAGTTAATACTTTTAAATTAAATCGTGTTGATGGCATACAGTTTTTCATCTCTCCTCTGTGCCTTATTTTAAAGGTAAAGTAGCTGAAAATGATGGTATTAAGGCAGTATCAGATGCCCTTGTGGTTCTTGATGAAAAGTTTACTTTAGTTTAGAGATACAGCGCGGAAACATGCCCTTCAGCCCACCGAGTCCGCTCCGACCAGCGATCCCCGCACACTAATACTATCCTACACACACTAGGGACAATTTACACATACACCAAGCCAATTAACCTACAAACCTGCAAGTTTTTTTGGAGTGTGGGAGGAAAGCGAAGATATCGGAGAAAACCCATGCGGTCACATGGAGAACGTACAAACTCCGTACAGACAGCACCAGTTATCGGGATAAACCCTGGGTCTCCGGCGCTGCAAGCGCTGTAAGGCAGCAACTCTACCGCTGAGCCACTGTGCCGCTCTGTACTGTTATATTAAATTGTTGTGTGCATATGTTGTCTCTTTATCCCAATTTTTAGTATTGTTTAGAGATACAGCATGGGAACATGTGTACCGAGGTACAGTGGAAAGACAATACATGATTACAATTGAGCCATTACAGTGTATTGATACATGATAAGGGAATAACGTTTAGTGCAAGTTAAAGCCAGCAAAGTCCGATCAAAGATAGTCCGAGGGTCACCAATGAGGTAGATAGTAGTTCAGGACTGCTCTGTAGTTGTGGTAGGATGGTTCAGTTGCCTGAGCCCATGCAGACCATCGATCCCCACACACTAACACAATACTACACACACTAGGGACAATTTACAATTTTACTAAGTCAATTAACCTACAAACCTGTACGTCTTTGGAGTGTGGGAGAAAACCGGAGCTCCCTGAGATAATATATGCAGGTCATTAGCAGAACGTACAAACTCCGTACAGACAGTATCCATAATCAAGATCGAACCCTGGTCACTGGCGCTGCAGAGCGAAAACTCTACCGCTGCACATTATTCCTATTTGTGCCTCGGCCAACATCAACATTATTGAATCTGCTGCATGTGAGGCTATATAGCATGGTCAAATCATCAATACTGATTGCACTTGAAAATGCATGTATTCAACTGTTTATGCTTTGGGCATTCAGAGGGAATGAGAAATGTTGTATAAATTAGAATGTTATTTTGCCTTCAATAATCTTGTGAGTTGTTTAAAATATGGATTGATAACAGTACATTGCTTTTCGTATTAAAAACAATGATTTTGTCTTCCATATGATTACAGATCAATGGTCATGCAACCAACCAGTGTGATCAGGACCAAGATAGATGCAGTTCCATGCATGTTATAATAGATCCTTTAGTCAGACATAACAGAAGTCACCAATGTATGTAATGGGATTTTGCAAACACGAGAATCTAGTCAGTTACAAAGCAACAACAATGGGGTAAAAAATGACACAAAGTGCTGGACTAACCCAGCGGGTCATGCATCATCCCTGGAGAATGTGGATAGGCGTAGGCATAGTTGAGGCCATTGGGCCCATCGAGTCTACCCCGCCATTCAATCGCGACTGGTCTATTTATCCCTCTCAACACTGTTCTCTTGCCTCCTCCCCGTAACCTCTGACACCCAATCAAGAATTTATTTATTTATTCCACTTTATCAATTCAATAAGAATTTATCAATCAAGAATTTACTTATTTATTCCACTTTAAAAATATCCAATGTCTTAGCCTCCACCGTCATCTGTCACAATGATTTCCACAGATTTGTGACCCTAGAGTTAAACAAATTCAGTCTGTAGTGGGGGATTGACCTGAAATGTCACCTATCCATGTTCTGCCTGACCCGCTGACTTACTGCAGCACTTTGTGTCTTTTTTTTAAATAAAACAGCATCTGCAGTTCCTTTCTTTCAACGATGTTGGGGTATCTGTTTTGGTTTGGCGGGCACTGGGCAGCATGGTGGCGCAGCGATAGAGTTACTGCTTTATAGCGCCAGAGACCTGGGTTCCATTCTGACTACGGGTACTGTCTGTACGGAGTTTGTGCATTCTCCCCGTGGGCGATGTTTCGGGTCGAGACCCTCCTTCAGTGTGATCTTCAGTCTGAAGAAGGGTCTCGACCCGAAACGTCGCCCATTCCTTCTCTCCAGAGACGCTGCTTCACCCGCTGAGTTACTCCAGCATTTTGTGTCTACCTTCGATTTAAACCAGCATCTGCATTTCTTTCTTACACATAGGAGGCTGGGGGTTGGCCTTGCAGAGGTTTGTTCTATCGTGAGGAGCTTAGACAAGATGAATAATCGCAGTTTATTTCTCCCTTTGGGGAGGGGAGTCTAAAACTAGAGGGCATAGGTTTAAAGTGAGAGGGGAAAGATTTAAAACCGTACTCGGGGGACAGAGTGTGGGGCGTACATGGAACGAGCTGCCAGGGGAAGTGGTCGAGATGGGTATAATTCCGGCATGTATAAGGCACTTGGATGGATACATGAATGGGAGGGGTTTGGAGAGATTTGGGCCACCTGCCAGCAAGTGGGACTGGCTCAGTTAGAAACACTTGGTTGGCTCGGACAGGTTGGGCAACATGGCCTGTTTCCGTGCTGTATAGCTCTTTGACTCTGTAAAGGGCCTGTCCTACTTGGCCGTCATTCGTGTGTCATTTACGCGACCTGCTAGCGTGTGAGTAGCACGTGGGTAGCACGGGGACGGGCGCATGGAGTGGTGTGGAGGAGTGTGGAGTGGCATGGAGGAGTGTGGACTTCGTCCTGCACAAAATCTTCGCGCACCAACGGCCTGTCGCGTAACTGGCGGCTAAAGTGGGACAGGCCCAAGACCCTGGCATGGCGCAACATCTCACCTCCAACAGAAGCAGAACAAAACAATCGCCGAGCTCGGCCTGGGGCTCACGGCCGTTGCGGACCGGATCCGCCCCCACTCCTACTCCCAGAGCGAGGCCAAGACGAGTGGAGATAGACACAAAATGCTGGAGTAACTCAGTGGGACCAGCAGCATCTCTGGAGAGAAGCAATGGGTGAAGTTTCGGGTCGAGACCCTTCTTTAGACTGAAGAAGAGTCTTGACCCGAAACATCATCCATTCCTTCTCTCCAGAGATGCTGCCGGTCCCGCTGAGTTACTCCTGCATTATGTGTCTATCTTCAAATGACGTCACGCGCTCCAGACGGCTGTGTGGGCGCATGATGATGCGTGCGACCATCGTGCGTCAGTCACTGCCGGCCTGTCGCGTAAATGACAGCCAAGTGGGACGGGCCCTTAAGTTTAATGTTTGCAGGTGCTGTCACAGTTTGGATACATAAATGTTGTTATTCTTAGTTCCACTGTACCATAATGTTTCTGGAAAATCTCACAATTGTTCTCAGTTGGCATGGCCCAAATGTGATTAATTGCCATTGCTATTCAATAGGGACTGGAATAGCTGGTGCGCTGAAAGGAAGTGTCACACCTCTGACAACGGAGATCAGAACTGGGGCATGCTGCAGGAACAGAACAGCTGTACTTTTCAAAGTTTCACACAACATTGCCTGCTCAAAATATAAATATTTCCGCACCATATCCCCAAGCTAGGGCGGCACAGTGGTAGAGATGCCGCCTCACGGCGCCAGAGACCCGGGTTCGATCCCGACCCCGACCTCAACCTCGACTGCTGGCTGAGTGGAGTTTGCACGTTCTCCCTGTGACCGCGTGGGTTTCCTCCGGGTGCTCCCCTTTCCTCCCACATTCAATGATTCAATTATACTTTCTTCATCTTCTTGCGTGTGGCGTGCACAGCCTAAAGTTGTAGGACAACTTGTTCTATTTGATCTTATTTGATTGTGCACGCCGGGCTGATTGCATTAGTCGAAACAGGGCAGACTAAGTGAAGGTTGCAATAACCATATAACCATATAACAATTACAGCACGGAAACAGGCCATCTCGGCCCTACAAGTCCGTGCCGAACAACATTTTTCCCTTAGTCCCACCTGCCTGCACTCATACCATAACCCTCCATTCCCTTCTCATCCATATGCCTATCCAATTTATTTTTAAATGATACCAATGAACCTGCCGACACCACTTCCACTGGAAGCTCATTCCACACCGCTACCACTCTCTGAGTAAAGAAGTTCCCCCTCATGTTACCCCTAAACTTCTGTCCCTTAATTCTGAAGTCATGTCCACTTGTTTGAATCTTCCCTATTCTCAAAGGGAAAATCTCCCACCCCAATTATATTTTTTTGCATTTTCTGATAAAATCATGCAGCAGGCTTCACCAACGCAGTATACAAGGACTAGCCACGTTTCTGGCGCTGACAAACTTTCAAAAGTTCTTAGCACAGTCTCTTTCTTAGTACATCCCAAAGACATGAGTGTCTGTAGGTTTATTAGCCTCTGCAAACTCCCCCTTGTGTATAAGGGGTGGATTAGAAAATTGGATAATATAGAACTGGTGTGAATGGGTGATCTGGCAGTCTGAAGAAGGGTCCCAACCCAAAACATCACCAATCAATGTTCTCCACAGATGCTGCCTGAGTTGCTCCAACACTTTATGTTTACATGAAAGAGTGATCGATGGTCAGCATGGACTCGGTGGGTCGATGGTTCTGTTTCCATTCAGTATCTTCATTAGTTAAAAATCTAGGTTGATCAAAGTCTCCCCTACCCTCCTATTCTTTAATTTTGTTCTCTATCTTTCACCTTTGCCTCTGCAAAATGATACCTGGTTGACAAAAACAGGGGTTCCATGTCACAATTTCCAGGCAATGAAACTGCTAAAAACATAGTTGAGAGATAGAGCGTGAAAACAGGCCCTTCGACCCTCCAAGTACGCACTGACCACCAATCACCCATTCACTAGTATGAATGCTATCCTACATTGCATCCGACATACTAGCAGCAATTTATAGCAGTCAATTCACCCACAAACCTGCATGTCTTTGGAATGTGGGAGGAAACCGGAGCACCCGGAGAAAACCCAAGCAGGTCACGGGGACAACGTACAAACTCCCCACCCGTAGTCAGGATCGAACCAGGTACTCTGGCGCTGTAAGGCAGCAACTCTACCGCTGCGCCACCATACTGTGATGATTTGCAGTGGATCAAAGCAGGGACTTTATCTGTGATTATCACAGATTCATGAGACAACCAACTAAGACCAGGCCTCAACAGATTTAAGGTAAATGACCAAAGAAATTGTCCACCAAATCTGTTCAAAATCTGTGGATTATGTCAGAGTTGTGATTTTATTTGTATAATTCGCCTTTATTGTACTGTGCCAGTCACCTCCAGATAATAGACAGTCTTGCCTTGTTAGGAAGGGTTTAGTTCTGTAAAAAGGTGTGGTTCCAGACTTATTATTTCATTGTATTTGCAACTAGCTTGAATCCGTCTGAATCTAGCCGTAACATACAATTTTAAACCACTCTGATATCCTATTTAGAAACATAGAAAAATAGGTGCAGGAGCAGGTCATTCTGCCCTTCGAGCCAGCACCGCCATTCAGTATGATCATGGCTGATCATCTAAAATCAGTACCCCGTTCCTGCTTTTCCCTCATATCCCTTGATTCCTTTAGCCCTAAGAGCTAAATCTAACTCCCTCGTGAAAACAGTTATGGTGAACTGATTTCCAGACAGTTTCTGAATTGAAGGTGAGGTTTTTATTTTTCTTTCTTGGAGGAGAAATATCACCGCCAACCACTAATGAAAGCTAATTTTAGACTGGTAGCAGTGTCCCCATTGAACTCATAATAAATAGTTTAATGGAACGTCGAACATTACAGCACCAGAACAGGCCCTTCGGCCCACAATGTCCGTGCCAAACATGATGCCAAGACCAATCTTGTCTGCCTGCACATAATCCATATCCCTCCATTCCCTGCATATCCATACACCTATCCAAAAGCCTCTTAAATGCTGCTATCGTAGTTTAAACTAAACTAAACTAAACCTCTTAAAAGGACTATTTTGATTAATCCTCCAGATCGTAATCATTGATGCTGTATGTTGCAGCAATGTCAATCACACGTCAGGGTACTTAATATGTGTGGTTTAGTTAATTTTGCAGTCGTCTCTAGAGAAACCAGTTCATAGAAACATAGAAAATAGGTTCAGGAGTAGGCCATTCGGCCCTTCGAGCCAGCACCGCCATTAAAATATGATTATGGTTGATCATCCAAATTCAGTACCCCGTTCCTGCTTTCTCCTATATCCCTTGATTCCATGAGCCCTAACTCTCTTGAAAACAGTGAATTCTGTGGCAGAGAATTCTACAGATTCACAACTCTCTGAGTGAAAAAGGTTTTTCCTCATCTCAGTCCATAATGGCCAACCCTTTATCCTTAAACTGGTTTCCCTGGTTCTGGAACCCGTTCCCTGAGTCCCACTATTCTGCGGGTTATAAAATGATCCTCAATTCCTTTCTAAATCTTCTGCCAATTTTATATCTTAAATATGCATCTCCTTCCTGGTGAACTTCACATTCAATCAAAGCCTTTCTTTCATAACTGCATATCATCTCATTGAGAATTCCATTCAGCTGCCTTTGTTGCAAAGAAAGTTCATAACTTTATAGGTTGTAGGAGGAGAGTTAGGCCATTCGGCCCATCAAGTCTACTCCGCCAATCAGTCATGGTTGATCTATCTTTCCCTCTCAACCCCATTCTCCTGCCTTCTCCCCATAACCCCTGACATCTGAAACAAGTATCTGTCAATCTCCATCGTATCCATTGACATGGCCTCCACAGCCGTCAGTGGCAATGAATTCCACAGATTTACCACCTCTGACCAAATACATTTCTCCTTGTCTCCTTTCTAAAGGTACGTCCTGTTATTCTGAGGCTATGGCCTCTGGTCCTAGACTCTCCCACTAGTGGAAACATCCTCTCCACATCCACCAGTCCAATTGGAATCCCTCCTCATAGATCAAAGTTCTCCGTACTTTGCAGTATCTTTGTAAAATCTTCTATGATCCTCTCTGGTGCTGTCACACCTTCCCCTGTAATACAGAACTGGGCACAAGTACTCCAGCTGTGGCAGCACAGGCATTTTGTACAGGTTCTGCATGAGTTCCCTGCTCTCATATTTAATGCCCAGGCCAAAGGTTTGGTTTAGAGATACCGCATGGAAACAGGCCCTTCAGCCCAGCGAAAGGGGTGTTTAGTGTCATGTCAGGCTTGGAATTTGCGAGGATGGGATGTTGTGGGATAAAGCTGAGGTGTAAACTGAGCACTGGTCAGTCAGGATCAGGGAGGGGCAAGAAGAGACAGTGAAAGCACAACAGGCAGTGGACCTACCTGATCTTCCAGTTGCCAAACACTTTAATTCCCATCCCCATTCCCACACTGACCTTTCAGTCCTAGGTCTCCTCAATTGTCAGAGAGAGGCCAAATGCAAATTGGAGGAAAACGTGTCATATTTCGCTTGTGCATAAGAAGGAACTGCAGATGTTGGTTTAAACCGAAGATAGACACAAAAAGCTGTATTAATTCAACGGGACAAGCAGCATCTCTGGAGAGAAAGAATGGGTGACGTTTTGGGTCGAGACCCTTCTTCAGACTTCAGAGCCTGAAGAAGGTTCTTGACCCAAAACGTCACCCATTCCTTTTCTCTAGAGACGCTGTCTGAGCCGCTGTGTCTGTGTCTGTCTTCAGAACAGGAAGAGAGATGGGTCAGGGGATCAGTGAAGGTGGAGAAAGATGTCGAGCGATATTGCGATTTTATGGCGACGCTAGGAACTGCAGATGCTGGTTTACACAAAGTGCTGGAGTAACTCGGCGGGTCAGGCAGTATCTCTGGAGAACTTGCTTAGGTGACGTTTCGGGTCGGGACCCAACTTCTGACTTTGTTGTGTGTCATTCAAAGGTTAGGTTTGGGAACCAAGGAGACTTCGAAACCAAAGTGAACTGGAGTCCTGGAGTAACTCAGCGGGCCATGTATCTGAAGTAGGGTGCTGTCCAGAAACAACGCCCATCCGTGTTCTCCACTGACCCGCTGAGTTACTCCAACACTTTGTGTTTTTTTTAATGTAAACCAGCATCTGCAGGTGCCTTTTTCTACCTGTATCACAATTAATGTTTATGCAGCTCAGAAAGGGATGTGAAGTTGTGGCCATATATAAGCCACAATCTTATTGAACAGTGGCGCAGGAGTGCAAAGCCTTCTTATTCTTTATTCCTGGTGATCTTTTGTTTGTTATTCAGCCTCAGGTAATTGTTGAACAGATTGCAAACTGCCCTGCCCTCTAGTGGCTATTGTATCAGATTATTCTCTCCACACACCCATTGTAAATCTGTTGAAAACATTTTTATTTAACCGTACATTGATGAGAACTAACATTCAGTGAATCATTTTCCTTCCAATCACAATCCCTTTTCAACCCAGAAGCAATAAAATCCAAATTTAAACTTGGGCCAAATTGGTTATGTATTCAAAGAAGCACACACTGGCTTCACGAAAGATGCGATATATATTCAAGTGCACTATGCATTTATATAGCATCTTTCATGAACCCAGTATGTGTTAAAATGATTTTGATCAACATTTAAGTAGTTCTGATGTAAAGATATTCATGAATATTAAAGAACAGATAGGTTTAATCTATGATTTTAATTGAGTGGTTATCAGTCCTAGTTGGCTTGAAAAATCACTTCTGAATTAGCAACTAAACCAAGTTTAGAGTGGCATGGTGGCACAGCAGTAGAGTTGCTGCCCTACAGCACCAGAGACCCAAGTTCGATCCTGACTAAAGGTGCTGTCTGTACAGTTTGTACATTCCTCCCGTGACCATGTGGGTTTTCCCCGGGTGCTCCGGTTTCCTCCCACATTCCAAAGATGCACAGGTTTGTAGGTTAATTGTCTTTGGTAAAGATTGTAAATTGTCCCTAGCGTGTGTGGGATAGTGCTAGTGTACAGGGATCGCTGGTCAGCACAGACTCGACCTGTTTCCGCACTGTATCTCTAAACTAAACAAAATTAAAACTAAAAAGTCGTTATAATATAGTTGGTAGGATGAAATGTTTATTGAATTATTTTAAAATTTTGTTCTAAGAAATTTCATCTGTGATTGTTATTTTAATATTGTTTGTGAACAGACCAGACGGGATTATGGTTGAGTAATGAAAGCTTTTAATATTTAAAATGCGCTACTTTCCATCTTTAGCTTAATTAATTTTCTGTTTACAATGCCACCATTAATATTGGTGAATAGATGGTTATAGGTTTAAAGTAGCAACTTTACACAAAATGATCAGGCATAGCTTAAGAAACAACTGTCCCTGAAACTAATTAGTCTCAGGATAGATGTGTAAATGTAGACACAAAGAACTGCAGATGCTGGTTTACAATAAAAGACACAAAATGCTGGAGTAACTCTGTTCTTGGGCTGTTCACACAAAGGGTGTTGGGTGTATGGAACGAGGTACCAGAAGAGGTAGTTGGGGCAGGTAACATTGCAACATTTAAGAAATATTTAGACAGGTAATGGATAGGCCAAGTTTGGAGGGATATGGACCAAACGCAGGCAGGTGGAACTAGTTTAGCTGGGACATGTTGGCCGGTGTGGGCAAGTTGGGCCAAAGGGCCTGTTTCCACACTGAACTATATAATTCTATGACTATGACTCAGTAGATCAGGCAGCATGTCTGGAGAACATGAGATAGGTGTGTCTCGGGACTGAAGAAGGGTCCCAATCCAAACCATTGTTTATCCATGTTCTCCAGAGATGCTGCCTGACCCGCTGAGTTACTCCAGCACTTTGTGCCATTTTTTGGTGTGTAAATGAATGTGTATCTGTCAAGTTTCAATCATTATAAGTTTCCAGGTAGTCATTTTGATATTGTGAGTTTAAAATCTGCTTCACCTTGGGTTTAGTGACATCTGGTGACCACTCTGTTATTTGATCTCATCTGCCTGTACATGATGAAGGGTGGCACAGTGCCACAGATTCAGATTCAGATTCAATTTTAATTGTCATTGTCAGTGTACAGTACAGAGACAACGAAATGCACATCTCCCTTGATAGAGCGACATAGTTAGGGGGGGGGGGGGGGGGGGGGGGGTGATGGACCCGAACGTTGTTTAGTGAGTGACAGCCGCTGGAAAGAAGCTGTTCAGGTTCGGCAACGGAACTAGCCTCCCGAATGGTAGGGGGTAAACAGTCCATGGTTGGGGTGAGAGCAGTCCTTGGCGATGTGGGCAACAGCGCTTGCTTTGGCCAGACTCAATGGAGGGGAGCGTGGAACCGGTGATGCGTTGGGCAATTTTCACCACCCTCTGCAATGCCTTCCGGTCGGAGACAGAGCAGTTGCCATAACATACTGTGATGCAGTTGGTAAGGATGCTCTCGATGGTGCAGCGGTAGAAGTTCACCAGGATCTGAGGAGACAGATGTCTCCTCAGAGAACGCTGATGAGCCTTCTTGATCAGGTAGAGGTATTGTGGTCTCCAAGAGAGGTGATGAGATGTTGTCCCAATCCTGAAACCATCGTTTAATCCATGTTCTCCAGAGATGCCTGCCTGACCCGCTGAGTTAATCTCCAGCACTTGTGGGCCATTTTTTGTTGTGTAAATGAATGTGTATCTGTCAAGTTTCAATCATTATAAGTTTCCAGGTAGCTCATCGTTGTTGCTGATGAGGCCAATCACCGTTGTATCATCTGCATACTTGATGATGGTGTTAGTACCTTACAGGTGTTTAGGTGAAGAGGGATAGAGGAGGGGGACACACAGCCCTGAGGAACGCCGGTGTTCAGGGTCAGGGTCTGCCTTGTCTAACCTCACAGACTGGGGTCTGTTGGTTAGAAAGTCCAGTATCCAGTTGCAGGGGGGGGGGTCGATGCCCAGGTTACTGAGTTTGGTGATCAGTTTTGATGGAATAATGGTGTTGAATGCTGAGCTGTAATCGATGAACAGCATTCTTACATAAGTGTCTCTGTTGTCAAGGTGGGAGAGGGCGGAGTGAAGTGCCGTTGAGATGGCATCCTCCGTACTCCTGTTCTTGCGGTAGGCAAACTGATAGGGATCCAGTGTGGGGGGTAGGCAGCTTTTGAGGTGTGCCAGGACCAGCCTCTTGAAGCACTTGGTGATGATGGGGGTAAGTGCAACTGGGCGGAAGTCGTTGAGGCTTGCCGCAGTGGAGTGTTTTGGCACTGGCACGATGGAGGTGGCTTTAAGGCAAGTGGGGACAACTGCTTGGGCAAGTGACAGGTTGAAGATGTCAGTCCAGACGTCTGTCAGCTGCGCAGCACAGGCACTGAGCACGCGCCCGGGGATGCCACAGCGGTAGAGTTGGTGCCTCACTGTGCCAAATACTCAAATTCAATCCCCGACAGCGGGTGCTGTCTGTGTGGAGTTTGCACGTTCTCTCTGTGAGTGCGTGGGGTTTCTTCGGTTGCTCCGGGTTCTGTGTTTCTATGCTGTATCTCCAAACTAAAGTAAAGAGCTATGCCCGGTTACCATCATGAAATGGTAACCATACCATGAATGGTTACCAAACAATATTTAAGTGCTTGGCTTCCAACCACAATTAAACATGTCGGTGAGAGAAAATGTGTTGTTAATGATAGCATATTTTTGCCCATTCACCCAACCCTTAGTGGGTGCATCACACAACTGTAACTAATGCATACACCTAGCCCAACATAGTGGCTGCCCAGTTGTTATAGTGAGCAATATTTACTATTTCTTGGTTTAGTTATGTCTTTATGAGTTAGCTTTGCACTGCATCTGGGGAGAGGGAGTATGTTTAGTGGATATGTGCAGAGCAGTTTTTTTTTATACAGAGAGGGGGCCTGTGGAATTCTCTGCCAATCTGTGGAATTCTCTGCCACAGGAGGTAGTTGAGGCCAGTTCATTGGCTATATTTAAGAGGGAGTTAGATGTGGCCCTTGTGGCTAAAGGGATCAGGGGGTATGGAGAGAAGGCAGGTACAGGATACTGAGTTGGATGATCAGCCATGATCATATTGAATGCGGTGCAGGCTCGAAGGGCCGAATGGCCTACTCCTGCACCTATTTTCTATGTTTCTATGGAAACCATTGTCAGGGGTAGTGGTGGAGGCAGAGGCAGAGGCAGATACCATAGTGGCATTTTAAGAGGTTTTTAGATAGGCATGGGGAAGTGCAGGGAATAGAGGGATTGGGATTTTAATTTTATTTCCTTTCGAGATACAGCGCAGAAACAGGCCCTTCGGCCCACCAAGTTCGCACCGCCCATTGATCACCCACCCGCACACTAGTCCCATGTTATCCCACATTTTGCATTCTGCACACCAGGGGCAATTTTAAAGACGCCAATTAACCTACAAACCTGCACGTCTTCGGAACATGAGAGGAAACCGGAGCACCCGAAGAAAATCCACGCAGGTCACAGGGAGACTGTGCAGACTCCATACAGACAGCACCCATGGACAGGATCGAAACAGGGCCTCTGCGGCTGTAAGGCAGCAACTATACCGCTGCACCACTGTTCTGCCCTCTCAAGACTTTCTGTCATCCTGCATTGCTACTAATATATTCTAGTTTTGTCTCCTGTTGCCTGGTGTGGATTAGATTCCGTGACTAGAATCTTGTTTTTTGAGAGTACCTGCAGTAATTGTTTCGAATGGATTTATTTGGCTGTGCTGATATTTGTATGCAATCAGTTTCTATCATTCTACTTAGTTTCCTGTGTTTTTCTCAAATTATATTTTCTCTCAATTGCCTTACAGCTTTAAGCACCAAAGGACATAAAACCTTGAATCACCATTAATATTTAACTAGATTTATGGATGACTGTTGGTGAATGCTAAAAACTGGCCTTCACAGCTTCAAAACAGCTGAAACCCATGGAATGAAAGTTCCATTTTTTTTTGCTAGCTGTAAGGGTTTTATGTAAAATGAGTTTGTGCGGACTCAACCAATATGGGCTTGCTGCACCAGACTGCTGCTATCTTTTCAAACTAATTTAACCTGACTGCCAGCAGCCCTTGTAATAATTTACCACTTTAGACTTCATAGTGATAGGAGTAGAATTAGGCCATTTGGCCCATCAAGTCTACTCCGCCATTCAAACATGGCTGATCTATCTATCTTTCCCTCTCAACCCCATTCTCCTGCCTTCTGCCCATAACCTCCTGACACCGATACTAATCAAGAATCTCTCCATCTCTGCCTTTAAAATATCCATTGACTTTAGAGATGCAGCATGGAAACAGGCCCTTCGCCCCACCGAGTTCGTGCCGACCAGCGATCACCCCGTACACTAACATTATCGGGGACAATTTACAATTTTACCGAACCCAATTAACCTGTACGTCTTTAGAATATTCTATTCATTCCATGGTGGAAACTCCTGAGATTTTTGTGACTTTCACAATGGCAATATGATGACCCAGGGCAGCATGGTGGTGCAGTGGTAGAGTTACTACTTTACAGCACTAGAGACCCAGGGTTCGATCCTGACATAGGGTGCTGTTTATTCGGAGTTTGTACGATCTTCCCTGTGACCAAGTGGGTTTTTCCAGGTGCTCCGGTTTACTCCCACGTACCAAAGAAATGTGAGTATGTTGGTTAATTGGTTTTGGTAAAAATTATAAAATTGTCCCTAGTGTACAGGGTAATCGCTGGTCGGTGCGGACTCGGTGGGCCAAAGGGCCTGTTTCTACACTGTACCTCTAAAACTAAAAACTAAACTAAACTAAAAACAGTGGGTTAGGTCCTGACTACGGGTACTGTCTGTATGGTGTTTGTACTTTCTTTACAAAAGACATGCATGTTTGTAGGTTAATTGGCCTCTGTACATTGCCACTTGTTATTATTATTTGTTTAAAATCTTGAAAGTAAGGATTATCTTGAACTCTGCACGACTGTTTTAAGATAGAACTTTGAACGGATTAAATATTCGAATATAATATAAAATAACGGGCTGTATGCAAGAGTGAGCAAGCAGCATGCCACTAATTACATTTATGACAGATAACTTACATCTTATTCTCTCCCCATTACAATCCGGGTCCCGTTCCAAAACGTCACTAATCCATGTTCTCCCGAGATGCTGCCTGACCCGCTGAGTTACCTCCAATGGCAGCATGTTCCATATACCCACCACCCTTAGTGTAAAAAAAGTTCCTGTTAAATCTTTCCTCCTCCCCCCGCCCCTCACCTTAACCTATGTCCTCTGGTTCACAATTCCCCAACTCTGGGCAAAAGACTGTCAATTTACCCGGTCTATTCCTCTCATAATTTTGTACATCCTTTTAAGGTCTGTCTTTCCATTGATATGAATTAACATCGAGCCTTTCTGTGGAACACCTTCTCATTTACTGGTGGAGCACAAGAGAGTTCATGGCTTATGAAGCCAATTTCTTTTAAATTAAATGTATACAAGAAATATTAACACATACCCGTAACAGCAGCGCAGCAGGTAGAGCTGCTGCCTCACAGCGCCAGAGACCCGGGTTTGATCATGACTTTGGGTGTTGTCTATGTGCGGTTTAAATGTTCTCCCTGTGACTGCGTAGGTTTCTTCCAGGTGCTCTGGTTTCCTCTCATATCTCAAAGACGTGCGGGTTTGCAGGTAAATTGGCCTCTGTAAATTGCCCCTAATGTGTAGGGAGTGGATGTAAAGGCAGTATAACATAGAACTGGTATGAACGGGTCGGAATGGAATTTATGGGCTGAAGGGCCTGTTTCAGTGCTGTATCTCTAAACTAAACTAAAGCTGAAAGGGGGTAGAAAGGAACTGCAGATCCTGGTATATATTGAAAATAGACACAAAGTGCTAGAGTAACTCAGCGGGTCAGGCAGCATCTTTGGAGAAAAAGGATGGGTGGCGTTTCAGCTCAGGACCCTTCTTTAGATCGCCTTTGTCTTAAATCTCGCAGAACTGGGTCTCTGCGCATCCCTCTGCAATTGGATCCTCGACGTCCTCATTCACAGACCACAGTCTGTTCGTATTGGTGGAAATGTGTCAGCCTCGATAACAATCAGCACGGGAGCACCTCAAGGCTGCGTGCTCAGCCCCCTGCTGTACTCACTATACTCATGACTGCGTAGCCAGTCACAGTGCGAACTCCATCATCAAGTTCGCTGACGACATCACTGTTGTGGGACGTATCACTGATGGGGATGAGTCAGAGTATAGAAGAGAGATCGAGCAACTGTCGATATGGTGCCAGCGCAATAACCTGGCCCTCAACACCAGCAAAACCAAGGAACTGATTGTGGACTTTGGAAGGAGTAGGAGGGGGACCCACAGCCCCATTTATATCAACGGGTCGATGGTTGAAAGGGTCAAGAACTTCAAATTCTTGGGCGTGCACATCTCTGAAGATCTTTCCTGGTCCGAGAACACTAATGCAATTATAAAGAAAGCTCATCAGCGCCTCTACTTCCTGAGAAGATTACGGAGAGTCGGTTTGTCAAGGAAGAATCTCTCTAACTTCTACAGGTGCACAGTAGAGAGCATGCTGACCGGTTGCATCGTGGCTTGGTTCGGCAATTTGAGCGCCCTGGAGAGGAAAAGACTACAAAAAGTAGTAAACACTGCCCAGTCCATCATCGGCTCTGACCTTCCTTCCATCGAGGGGATTTATCGCAGTCGCTGCCTCAAAAAGGCTGGCAGTATCAACAAAGACCCACACCATCCTGGCCACACACTCATCTCCCTGCTACCTTCAGGTAGAAGGTACAGGAGCCTGAAGACTGCAAGGACCAGGTTCAGGAATAGCTACTTCCCCACAGCCATCAGGCTATTAACCTGGCTCGGACAAAACTCTGATTATTAATAACCCATTTTCTGTTATTTGCACTTTATCAGTTTATTTATTCATGTGTGTATATATTTATATTATGGTATATGGACACACTGATCTGTTTTGTAGTAATATGCCTACTATGTTCTGTGTGCTGAAGCAAAGCAAGAATTTCAATGTCCTATACAGGGACACATGACAATAAACTCACTTGAACTTGAAATCCAGTTCTCTTCCCCTACTCTCAGTCTAAAGAAGGGTCTCGACCCAAAACATTCCTTTTTCTCCAGTGATGCTCCCCTAAGTTACTCCAACACTTTGTCTATAAATCTGAAAGGGACCAGACACCGCATGAAAGATTGTAAACTGCAGGCAGACGGAAATGCCGGAAGGCCAGTTGTTTTGCATTGACCATAAACAGAGGCTGATTTGTAAGCTATAACTCGTCATTCACGAACTATTGCCCATTTTAGTAGACGCAGATCTATCTATGCCAGTTTTTGAAGGAAAGATTTTAATTAACACAGACAACAGCAGTCTGCTCTGACTATGTTTCCATGTACATAGGCCCCATATAAATTAGTTAATTGCTGCTTAGAGCTATATATTTTTCTCCATCACTATCGCTTCCCATTTTTTACACCATAATAAACAATGTTCGCCATATGCAAGTTGGCGATATGCAGAGTACTGCCCTGCCGACTATACATTCAGACGATTCAGAAGATGTTAGTTTAGTTTAGTTTAAAGAAACAGCGCGGAAACAGGCACTTCAGCACATCGGGTCCACACAGACCAGGAATCCCCGCACACTAACACTATCCTACACACACTAGGGATAATTTACATCTATGCCGAGCCAATTAGCCGACAAACCTACACGTCTTTGGAGTGTGGGAGGAAACCAAAGATCTCGGAGAAAACTCACGCAGGTCACGGGGAGAACGTACAAACTCCGTATGGACAGCACCCGTAGTCAGGATGGAACCCGGGTCTCTGGCGCTGTAAGACAGCAATTCTACCGCTCTGCCACCGTGCCACCCAATGAATAAAAACCATTTTATAATTGCTCTGTTACCTAACTTTACCCCAATAGAGGCAAGAATGTGTATGTTATTTATATTTCAAATAGCATTTTTTTTCTCATCAGTTCTTTGTTCTTTCCTTAGGTTGAAGTAATCCTTGTCAACATCTTTGGGGGAATAGTTAACTGTGCAATCATAGCAAATGGCATATTAAAGGCCTGTCGGGAACTTAAACTGGAAGTGCCACTTGTTGTTCGGCTTGAGGGTAAGTAACGAACATTACTCTAATTTCAGTTTAGTTTAGAGATTCAGTGCAGAAACATAGAAACATAGAAAATAGGTGCAGGAGTAGGCTATTCGGCCCTTCGAGCCTGCACCACCATTCAATATGATCATGGCTGATCATCCAACTCAGTATCCCGTACTTGCCTTCTCTCCATACCCCCTGATCCCCTCTAGCCACAAGGGCCACATCTAATTCCCTCTTAAATATAGCCAATGAACTGGCCTCAACTACCTTCTGTGGCAGAGAGTTCCAGAGATTCACCACTCTCTGTGTGAAAAATGTTTTTCTCATCTCGGTTCTAAAGGATTTCCCCTCTATCCTTAAGCTGCGATCCCTTGTCCTGGACTTCCCCAACATCGGGAAGAATCTTCCTGCATCTAGCCTGTCCAACCCCTTAAGAATTTTGTAAGTTTCTATAAGATCTCCCCTCAATCTCCTAAATTCTAGCGAGTACAATCCAAGTCTATCCAGTCTTTCTTCATAAGAAAGTCCTGACATTCCAGGAATCAGTCTGGAATCAGGAATCCCGGGAAACAGGCCCTTTGGTCCACCGAGTCCGCACCGACCCCGCAATCCCCCCCACAATAACACTATCCTACACACACGAAGGCCAATTTTACATTTTATACCAAGCCAATTAACCTACAAACCTGTACGTCTTTAGAGTGTGGGGGGAAACCGAAGATCTCAGAGAAAACCCACGCAGGTCACGGGGAGAACATACAAACTCCATAGAGAGAAGCACCCGTAGTCAGGATCAAACCTGGGTCTCTGGTGCTGCAAGGCAGCAACTCTACCGCTGCACCACCGTGCCTCCCTTATCAAAAGAAAAGAAGACAGTAAGTGCTGTTGCCAGGACTCGAGGGCCTGAGATATAGGGAGACGTTGAGTAGGCTAGGACTTTATTCCTTGGGGCGCAGGAGGATGAGGGGTGATCAGGTGTACAAAATCATGAGAAAGAATAGATCGGGTAGATACACAGTGTCTCTCGCCTACAGAAGGGGATTTGAGAAACAGATTAGGTTTAAGGTGAGGAGGGAAAGATTTAATAGGAACCTGAGGGGTAACTTTATCACACGGTAGGTGATGGGTGTATGGAACAAGCTGCCAGAGGAGGTAGTTGAGGCAGGTACTTTCCCAACATTTAGACAGGTACGTGGATGGGATGGGATAGAGGGATATGGGCCAAAGTGGGACTAGTGTAGATGGGACATATTGACTGATGTGTGCAAGTTGTGGCGAAAGGCATGTTTCCACACTGTATGACTCCATGACTCTCAAGCAGGAGAATGCTGTACTGTTCCTACTGGGTGGCATTGTGGCACAGCTGGTATAGGTGCTACCTCTCAACGCCAGAGACCTGGATCCGATCCTGACCTTGAGCGCGGGAGTTTGACCATTCCACTTGTGACTGCATGGATTTTCTCCCGGTGCTCCAATGTACTCCACCCTAAAGGAGCGGGGGTTTATAGTTTAACACAAAGATAGACACAAAATGCTGGATTAACTCAGCGGGACAGGCAGCATCTCTGGAGAGAAGGAATGGGTGACGTTTCGGGTCGAGACGCTTCTTCACGCTGATTACAATTCTTTGTAAATTACCCCTGATGTGTCGGATGTGGATGTAAATATGGGATAATATAAAACTATTGTGATGGCCAGCATAGTCTCGGTGGGCAAAAGGACCTGTTTCCATGATGTATCTTAGATACAGAGCAGAAACAGGCCCTTCAGCCCATCAAGTCCACACCAACCAGCGATCCTCGTACACTAGCACTATCCTACACACTCGGGACAATGTACAATTTTTTGCCGAAGCCAATTAACTTACAAACCTGTACGTCTTTGGAATGTGGGAGGAAAACCGGAACACCCGGAGAAAACCCATGCGGTCACGGGGAGAACATACAAACTCCATGCAGACAGCACGCGCAGTCAGGATCGAACCCGGGTCTCTGGCGCTGTAAGGCAGCAACTCTACCGCTGGCCAACGTGCCGCCCTTGTTGTCTCTAAACTATAATGCTGCAACATGGACACAGAGGAGATGAGATGGTGGCCCTCAGGTTTGAGTTGGACCTTGTTATATGTGTAGGACATCACAAATAGGTCAGAGTGCAAGTGAGATGGGAATTGCAATGGCAGGCAACCAGGAGCTTGTGGTCCTTTCTATGGATTGAGCAGATGCACTCCAAAAAATGTACAGTATTACTATACATAAACAGTTAGATACATCTTAAATAAGCATAGAAACGTAAAACAAAATAAAAATAATTTAAAAAAATATATATCAAATTAAAACATTAAAAACATTAAAATTAAAACATTAAAAACATTAAAAAAATAAATAATAAAAATGAAAAATACATAGAAACTATTCTAGTAATATGATGAAACTATTCTTGAACCTGGTGATTAGGGTTTTCAGACACGTACATCTAGTACATGCCTATGTGCAAGGTTATGATGAATTGATTTTTGGACCCTCCTGAGGTGAATCAGGAAACATATAAAATTATAAAAGGACTGGACAAGCTAGATACAGGAAAAATGTTCCCATGGTTGGGGGAGTCCAGAACAAGGGGCCACAGTTTAAGAATAAAGGGGAGGCCATTTAAAACTGAGATGAGAAAAAACGTTTTCACCCAGAGAGTTGTGAATTTGTGGAATTCTCTGCCACAGAAGGCAGTCGAGGGCAATTCATTGGGTGAATTTGAAAGAGAGTTAAGGGGCTGTCCCACTGTACGAGCTAATTCAAGAGTTCTCCCGAGTCTAAAAATCAATGAAACTCGTGGTAAGCATGTAGAATGTACGTTGCAGGTACGTCGGAACTCAGGACGTCTCTTAGCGGCTCGTAACGCTAACGGCAGGTACTCAGGAAACGCGGTAAGCTCGTGAAGACTCGTGAAGATTTTTCAATGTTGACAAATGTCCACGAGAGCCCCGAGTACCTACGAGCGGCTATTACCGTAATTCTCCGAGTTCGAATCAGGGGAAACTTGGGAGAACTCTTGAATTAGCTCGCACAGTGGGACAGCCCCATTAGATAGAGCTCGAGGGGCTAGTGAAATCAAGGGATATGGGGAGAAGGCAGGCACGGGTTACTGATTGTGGATGATCAGCCATGATCGCAATGAATGGTGGTGCTGGCTCATAGGACAAATGGCCTCCTGCACCTATTTTCTATGTTTCTATGTAAATCTGAAGGTGGGGCAGGAAAGTGCATTTGACAAAGTGAATCGGCCGTGATCTTTCTGAATGGTGGATCAGGCTACACCCGTTTCACTTTTGCCTGAACCAGAAGAAGCAGAGTGAAAGTGATAAAAGCTGGAATAACTGAACGGGTCAGACCATCTCTGGAGAAAAGGAATAGTTGACATTTCGGGTCATGTCCCTTCCTCAGTCTGCAGAAGGGTCTCGACCCGAAATTTCACCTATTCCCTCTCTCCTGAGACGCTGCCTGTCCCGCTGAGTTACTCCAGCATTTTGTGTTTAGCTTCGGTTTAAACCAGCATCTACACTTCCTTCCTACACAGAACCAGAGTGGACCTTGTTAATGTGGCTTCTCACGCCACCTAGTGTACGAGTTTGTGAGGCCGCTTGCTAGTTTGAAATGCACTGGTAAAAGCCTGGAAACAAGCCATCAGAGAACGCTAGTAGTGCTGGGGTAAAGACTGGCGAATGTGAAGCCATTCTCTGCACCGTTACATTTTTAACTGGATTGGAAAACTCCATATTTTTAAGTAAAAGCTCTGAATTGTTATTGTTTCAACTGCTTTTAATAATGTGAAAATTCAGATCATTCTATGGTAGCCAAGATAAACATAACTCTAGACTTTAGACTTTAGAGATATAACGAGAAAACAAGCCCTTCAGCCCACTGAGTCCCTGCAACCAGCGATTACCCCATATAATAACCTTATCCTATACTCTATGGACAACTTACAATTTTACAGGAGCCAATTAACCTACAACCTGTACATCTTTGGAGGGTGGGAAAGCCCACGCAGTCAGAATCATAGAGTGGAGTGTCAGTGTGGAGACTGGCCCAACTTGCCCACACTGGCCAACATGTACGAGCTACCTGTCCTATCCATGTGCCTATCTAGCTGTTTATTAAACGTTGGGATAGTCCCGACCTCAACTACCTCCTCTGGCAGCTCGTTCCATACACCCACTGCCCCGAATAGGGAGAACGTACAAATTCCGTACAAACGCCCTTAGTTAGGATCGAACCCGGGTCTCTGGTGGTCTAAGGCAGCAACTACCCATTTGAAACCCTGGGACTTTATTTCTTTCTCATCGGAACCATTCCCTCACCCACACCCCCCCCCCCCCCCCCCCCCCCCCCCCCCCCCCCCCCCCCCCCCCCCCCATCAACTTGCTCAGGGAATTATAATAGCAATGAGACTGCATTTTTCGCTACTCAATTCCAGAAAATAAGTCCCACTAAATGCAATTTGCTGACTTACAAGAGGCTGATAATGCTATGCCAATATTTCCTGAACAATTCTTGCCTTTGCTGGATCTGCAAAAGTAATGGCTTAAACTGCAAATGCAAGCATTGGAATAATGCTGGAGCTCTCTATCACACTTGAAGACTGAGCTCGGAACACAGTTCACAGTTCTTTGCCGCCATCAAGTGCTGGGAGGTTATTAGGAAACTCTTAACAGTGGATCTTATTCCATTATCAACCTGACTTCAAGATCAGTGAATCTTGTGGCTTTTATATAAAACGCCTGATTTTTTTTCCCCCCCACTGTTTGAAGAAAATTTGATTGAATTTTAAACAAACATCTTGATTGTGAGTTGAAAAGGCAGGGTGGAGCAGAGGTAGAATTGCTGCCTTACAGCGCCACAGACCCAGTTAGATTCTATCTGTATGTTGTCTGTACATTCCCCCTTTGAACCCCGTAGGTTTTCTCCGGGTGCTCCGGTTTCCTCCCACATTCCAAAGGTGTACAGGTTTGTAAGCTATTGGCTTGGTGTAAATTGAAAATTGTCCCTGGTGTGTGTCGGATAATGTTAGACAATAGGTGCAGGAGTAGGCCATTCGGCCCTTAAAGCCAGCACCGCCATTCAACGTGATCATGGCTGATTATCCACACTCAGTACCCCCGTTCCTGCCTTCTCCCCATATCCCCTGACTCCGATATCTTTAAGGGCCCTATCCAACTTTCTCAGAGAATTGGCCTCCACTGCCATCTGAGGCAGAGAATTCCACTGATTCACTACCCTCTGTGTGAAAAAGATTTTCCTTATCTCCATTCTAAATGGCCTGCCCTTATTCTTAAACTGTGGCCCCTGGTTCTGGACTCCCCCAACATCGGGAACATGTTTCCTGCATCTAGTGCGTCCATACCCTTAATAATCCTATATGTTTCGACAAGATCCCCTCTCATCCTTCTAAATCACTGAGTATACAAGCCCAGCCGCTCCATTCTATCAACATATGACAGTCCCGCCATCCCTGGAATTATCCCGTGTGCGGGGGTCACTGGTCGGTGCGGACTCAGTCGGCCGATGGGCCAGTTTCCACGCTGTATTTCTAAACTATACGGAAAACTAAACTATTAAATAAAAATAGTGCACCTTGCAAGATTTATTTACTTAGCATAGCTATGACACATTATTCTGTAGGGATATATCACTAGATTAAAAGTGTAGGAACTGCAGATGCTGATTTTCACCGAGGATAGACACAAAAAGCTGGAGTAACTCAGCGGACCAGGCAGCACCTCTGGAGAGAAGGAATGGGTGACCCGAAATGTCTATCCAGAGATGCTGCCTGTCCCGCTGAGTTACTCCAGCGTTTTGTATCTATCCCTGGATTAAATACTGATTTTGTAAAATGCTTGTGATGCTGGTGACGTGCGTCATTTATTTGGGGTGTGACATGTTGCAGAACTATAATCCGAAGCAAAACCTCATGAAAAATGACAGCGTTGGCTATTTTGATTAATGTGGATTCAAGAAACCTAATGCAGGTCCATCAATACACCTTATGCGTTCATTTATTGCGTGCATTTCATTCAGGCATGGACATGTGCCTCAGGTTGCAGCAAATTAATGTAGCCTTTCATACTCCACTAAATAACTTGGTGATGTAGAGTCAACAGAATTCTGTCAACAGAATTAATATTCATGGGCACCCAGCTCTGCCTCAGATAATCAAGAGATAAGATCTTGCAGCAATACTCTGGTGCTTTCTAACATGCCTTCTGTGTTCTTGAAATGCCTTGACACTGTTTCACTCCTTGTTTGCCTCGCAGTTGCACTAAACTATTCCCATTAACAGTGCATGTGTTTTCCTTTTGTCAAACAAACATAACGCTTTAATGACAGACACATGCAAACAGAAAACGCTGGAAAGCGATAAACAGGCCCGGCAACCGCAGTGAAAAGAAGATGTACACAAAATGCTGGAGTAACTCAGCGGGGCAGGCAGCATCTCTGGAGAGAAAGAATGGGTGACGTTTCGTGTCTAGACCCTTCTTCTGACTCAGGGGAGAGGGGAACGCGATATTGAAGGGTACGATAAACATGTAAGGTGTGAAACGAACAGATAAAAGCAGAAGATGATCAAGGAAATTTAGAATGGTTCATTGTTAGCTGAGGGGAAGGTGACAATGAGGCGTGCAAACAGTAAAATTAATCAGAAGGCCTGTGGAACTAAGGAAAACTAATGTGGGAGAGGGACAGAGAGGGAGAGAGGGAAAGCAAGGGTTTATTGAAGTTGAAATCATTACTCACACCGCTGGGGTGTAAGCTGCCCAAGCAAAATATGAGGTGCTGTTCCTCCAATTTGTGTATGGCCACACTGACAGTGGAGGAGGCCCAGAGAGGTCAGTATGGGAATGAGAGGGAGAGATGGGAGATTGCATAGGCCCGTAGTACTTTCCCCTGAGCCTGGTTTAGACTTTAGAGAGACAACGTGGAAACAGGCCCTTCGGCCCACCGAGCCAGCGTTCACCCCGTACACTAACACTATCCTACACGCAAGGGACAATTTACAATTTTTTACTGAAGCCAATTAACCTACAAACCTGTACATCTTTGGAGTGTGGGTGGAAACCGTATCACCCAAGGAAGACACGTGGTCACAGGGAGAACATGCAAACTCCGTACAGACAGCACCTGTATTCAGGATTGAACTCTGTAAGGCAGCAACTCTACCGCTGCACCACTGCGCCACCCAAATTTCTTGAGATGTGATTTTTTTTTAAATGCATGGGATTCTTATCAGAAATTGTGCTTGAAGGGATGTCTGATGGATAATGAGGAAGGGTCCTGATCCAAAATGTCGCCTGACCATTCCTTCCAAAGATGCTGCCTGACCTGCCGAGTTCTTCCAGGACTTTGTGTTTTGCTGGACGGACTAACAATGTACCTCCACTCTAAATACATACACTTTTGAAGCTTGCAAGTAAGCAGTAAGCATGTGGCCATATTTACTTTCCAAACATGTTTATGGTTTGGGAAAGAACATAAAACAGAACAGAACAGCACAAGAACAGGCTGTTCGGCCCATGATGTCTGTGTCGAACATGAAGCCAAGACCATCTCTTATCTACCTGCACTTAATCCACATCCCTCTATTCTCTGCAAATCCATATGCCCATCCAAAGGTCTCTTAAACGCAACTGTCGTCTTTGCCTCAACCACCACCCCTGGCAGCGGGTTCCAGGTCCCCAACGCCCTCTGTGGAAACAAAATGGCCCTGCACATACCCTTTAAACCTTGATCCCCCCTCACCGCAAAGCTACGCCCTTTAGTATTAGATTTTTCCTTCCTGGGACAATGTTTCCAACTGTCTACCCTAAAGGAGCTGTCCCACTTGGGCGACCTAATTGGCGAGTTTAGAAGAGTTTGAAAATTTGACACGTTGAAGATCTCCTTCGACTATGTAGAAGAGCAGCTTTGACTAGCTACGTCTAACTTAGGGAACATTGGACACCGAATGGTGGAGAGTGAAGACGACCTCCTTCGATCTCCTTCGACCTCCCTTCGACTATGATGAAGACTATCTTCACCTACCCTCGATTACCTACGAATAACATGCCGACTTACTACGACTAAACTTACGAGTAAAAAAAGTATCGATTTTTGCCCATGCAACCTTTTTTTAATCGCGGGCATTTTTTAACATGTTGAAAAAAACGCCGCAACCTAGCTGAGGCCTCGAGTACGCGGAGGCAACGCTCGTGCATGAAGTCGATTTACGAAAACCTCCTACGACCTCGTGTCGACCATGCTGCGAGTATAAGTCGAGGGCAAACTCGCCAGAACTCGCGGATTAGGTCGCCCAAGTGGGACAGTCCCTTAACTGTGCCTCTAAGACGAAAATGGAACGGTAGAAAAAAGGAGGAGAATAATTATTGAGCCTGATTATTGCGATATCTTAAGAATTAATTTTTTTCAATTATAATAAGGCTCTTAAAATCTGTTTCAACCTTTCTATTATTGTTATCTTTCATATAATCCTGTCATTTCTAAATTAATCAAAATATACC
The DNA here is from genome assembly GCF_028641065.1 of Leucoraja erinaceus. Classification (NCBI taxonomy): domain Eukaryota; kingdom Metazoa; phylum Chordata; class Chondrichthyes; order Rajiformes; family Rajidae; genus Leucoraja; species Leucoraja erinaceus. The sequence continues at coordinate 7,915,240 of NC_073392.1, read as the reverse complement.
AAGATTGTCAGTTTTATTAATCTTTGTACTGCATATCGCCATTCAATATGATCATGGCTGATCATCCAACGCAGTATCCCGTACCTGCCTTCTCTCCATACCCTCTGATCCCCTTAGCCATAAGGGCCACATCTAACTCCCTCTTAAATATAGCCAATGAACTGGCCTCGACTACCTTCTGCGGCAGAGAGTTCCAGAGACTCACCACTCTCTCGGTTTTAAAGGATTCCCCCTTATCCTTAAGCTGTGACCCCTTGTCCTGGACTTCCCCCAACATCGGGAGCAATCTTCCTGCATCTAGCCTGTCCAACCCCTTAAGAATTTTGTAAGTTTCTATAAGATCCCCTCTCAATCTCCTAAATTCTAGAGAGTATAAACCAAGTCTATCCAGCCTTTCTTCATAAGGCAGTCCTGACATCCCAGGAATCAGTCTGGTGAACCGTCTCTGCACTCCCTCTATGGCAATAATGTCCTTCCTCAGATTTGGAGACCAAAACTGTACGTAATACTCCAGGTGTGGTCTCACCAAGACCCGGTAGAACTGCAGTAGAACCTCCCTGCTCCTATACTCAAATCCTTTTGCTATGAAAAAGGATCAAATCTCAAGAGAATGTAATTGTCAGATGTCCCAGATAGAACAATGAAATACTTACTTACTTTATTCTTACTTACTAAAAATGGATAGGACAGGTTTAGAGGGGTGGGAGCACATGGGTAAGACAGGTTTGGAGGGATATAAGCCAAACCCAGGCAGGTGGGACTAGTGTAGCTGGGACATGTTGGTTGTGTGGGCAAGTTGGGCTGAAGGGCCTGTTTCCATGCTGTAAGGTTATATGACTCTAAAAACCTGCGACATTATTTCAAGTATGACTATAGAATCTATGGGCAAAGAAAGAATTTCACTGTACCTTGGTACATGTGATGATAAAAGAACCATTATTTATGGATGAAAACTGCAATCTACAGTGCCTGTACCTAATTTACACTGTGATTAGCTGTGAATCGCTGTGAAGCTGTGCATTGAAATATTAAGTGTGCTATTTTTGCCCCGTGATATCTAATGCAGTAATGCTACAAATCTGCTTGTTCATACTGGAGTCAAAATGTTGTGGCAGGAACCGAGCGTCTAATCTGGCTTTACGTATGTGCAATATCGAGGAAGTTTTACTATTTTAGAATTGCTGTTAGTTAAGAACCAAATATATCTTTGCATTGAAATTAGGATCAATTCCACATTGTTTCACTGGGGATTGTAACGGATTGTTAAAAGTGAAGGATCTTATTCATTTTCACTTTGACATTAATTTTCCCTTCTCCTCCAATTTTCCTCAGCTGTAATCTTTCCTTAGCTGCTAATTTCTTCATGGCTCCAGTAGCCTGCATGAATGGAGCTTTGAAGCCTTAAGGGCCTGTCCCACTTGCCGATTTTTTCGGCGACTGCCGGCGTCATTGACTGACGTAACAGGGTCAGCGAAAGATTTTGAACATTTCAAAATCTAGCGGCAACAAAAAAAATGTTGCGACACTTGAGACACCACGCGTCAATACGTCAAGCCGCAACTTTTTGGTGAGATGATGCCGGCAGTCGCTGAAAAAATCACCAAGGGACCGGCCCTTTAAAATCCTGCCTTTGTTATGTCTTCCACTTTCAAACAATTAATCTGAAGTTATAAAAACTGCAGGTGTCAGATAAAATACTGCAAAGTGTTTCAATAAACCTTCTCCATTATCCAAAGAATCCCAGACTGACAGCTGAAATTAACCGTTCATTAATCACATCTTATCCCAGTGCATTTTTGTCTTTTGTGAACCAGTTGGGACTTTCGGGGCAGTGAAATTCTTTATTTTACAGATGTTTTTCATGGCTTACAGACTTAACTTTTTTTTTTAATGCAGGAAGGAACTGTAGATGCTAGTTGAAACCAAAGATAGTCACAAAAAGCTGGAGTAACTCAGCGGGACAGGCAGCATCTCTGGAGAGAAGGAATGGGGGACGTTTCGGTTCGAGACCCTTCTTCCCGGTCAGTTACTCCAGCATTTTGTGTCTATCTCAGGTTTGTAGGTTATTTGGCTTGGCGTAAATGTAATATTGTCCCTGGTGTGTATAGTGTCGTGTTAATGTGCGGGGATCGCTGTTCAGTGCGGACTCGGTGGGCCGAAGGACCTGTGTCCGCGTCTAAAACTAAAAAAACTGAAAATTGAACTAAGCTGCAGAAATCTGTTTGACTTTTGCCTCAATATCAAAGCCAGGGTCATTCCTACCAAAATTCAAATCCCCAGACGCATAGATGGAACTTGAATGTTCGTCTCTGGATCATTGGCTCAATAACATGACTGCAATGCTGCTGTGCCAGTAATCTCCTTTGTTAAATAAGGGAACGCTGTAACAGTTGGGCCTGTGGTTTCAAGAGGTTGAATGGTTCCAATGATGAAATACCGCTTATATTAATAAGGACCAATAATAATTTGCTTAGGGTGACGGCACAGAACGCCACAGGAGATCCTTTTTCCCTGTGGCTATCAAACTGTACAACTCTTCCCTCTTCGATCGTGGGGCAGACTGACATCCCTTCCCCATTCTACTCCCCCCCCCCCCCCCCCCCCCCCCCCCCCCCCCCCCTTCCCCCCCTATCCTTGCACATCCCCAATCTTGGGCTTTCCACGTCACTTTAATTTCATGTTTCATGTATCTTGATATGTTTTATGACTTTTGGCAGACCCAATGTCCCTCCTGGAATAAATAAAGTTCTATCATGTCGTTTCGTAGATGCAGAAACATTTAGAAATCAAATTACTTTGGAGTAAAAAAAATCTGTGCAAAATATAGCAGGGATGAAAATGAAGATATGTATGTCATAAATTAACTGCACTGATTTTTTTTCAGGTATTCAACTGAAATGCAGCTAAATTAAAACCCTTATTATAATTATACTAGCCGGAAATATTTTTTTTAATCGTTAATCGGACAAAACTCTGAACATTAATAGCCAATAATCTGTTTATTTGCACTTTATCAGTTTAATTATTCATGTGTGTATATATTTATATAATGGTATACGGACACGCTGATCTGTTCTGTATTCATGCCTACTATGCTCTGGTGTGCTAAAGCAAAGCAAGAATTTCATTGTCCTAACAGGGACACATGACAATAAAACTCTCTTGAAATCTCTTGAACTTGAACTCTCTTAATAGAAATGTTTATCTCCAATAAATGATGCAGCAACGATTTTGCATGGTATTACCTGGAACATAGAACAGCACAGCACAGGAACAGACCCTTCAGCTTGCAATGTCCGTCATGCAAAATACCAAGTTAAACTAATCTCTGCCTGCACCTCGTCTGTGTCCCTCCATTTCCCGCATATCCATGTGTTTGTCTGAAATGGTCTTAAAACGCCACTATCTTATCTGTCTCTGCCACCACCCCTGGCATTGTGTTCCAGGCACTCACCACTCTGTGCAAAATAAAACTTGCCCCGATCATCTTTATAATAGACAATAGGTGCAGGAGTAGGCCATTCAGCCCTTCGAGCCCTTCGAGCCAGCACCGCCATTCAGTGTGATCATGGTTGATCATCCCCAATCAGTACCCCGTTCCTGCCTTCTCCCTCTGACTCCGCTAACTTTAAGAGCCCTATCTAGCTCTCTCTTGAGCTCTCTAGAGAACTCACAACTCTGTGTGAAAAAGGTAAAAAAGGTTTAAACTCTGTAAACCTAGCCCTCGAGTCTTTGACATTTCCACCCTGGGAAGAATGGTTCTGACTGTCTACCCTTGGCCACTGTATTCCAGAACATTCTAGAAAGTAACCACAGGGCACAAGAAAATAACTTGTTCCGATTTATCCTTGCATATCGTTAGCAATTGAAGGTGACATTGAATCATGAGTTCATCTCATTTTGTGCAGAACAATCGAGAGAAAACAAAAAAAAATCTCAGCAGTTTCCTTTAATGATGCAAGAAATTAGTAAAAATCAATATACTTTGGAGCTGAAATCGCAGTTCGGATCAGGATGTTACTTGAGTGAGCAGATAGCTTTTGTTACAAAGCCGTGCCGTGTTTGTCGCTGTGATTTTAATCTGCCATCAATCTACCACCCTTCACTGTCTGTGTCTCTTCTGTGTGCAGGAACCAATGTTAATGAAGCCAAGCGTATCCTGAGGGACAGTGGTCTGCCAATTGCCTCTGCCAGCAACCTGGAAGATGCTGCCAGGATAGCGGTCGCCAGTGTGCCTGCAAAATAGATTAATCAAGGAAGTTTTCAAGCAACATATATATATATTTTTTTTTTCCCTTTCATCGTACTACTCAATTCTGGATTGCCACTAATGATGGGACAATAATTTTCCATGATTATATTTCACCCGGTGACGTGTGAAATGTGAAGAAACATTAATACATTTAGACAACGTGCCTTGCGTTTACAGAAAACAAATTGTGCAGTTGCAATTGTAAATTTTATTACAAATTTATTTAATTATGTGCTGACTAAACAATTCCTGCATATCAATGATAGTTATAACATTTTTCTATTGCTGTCAATTCTGAATAATCTAATGTTTTGACATATTTCCTGAACATCTTTGTGATCTTGCAATAAGACCTCCGCTTTAGCCTTAGTCTTAAAATTGATTTAAAACGGCCATAGTGATTTTACCACCGTAAACCTGGTGCTGTTTTGTAAAGCCTTAACCTTCCTTTAGTGCCAAGAATGCAAAGCGATTCCCCACTGAAATGCACACGCCAGGGAGGCACGGTGGCGCAACGGTAGAGCAGCTGCCTCACAGCGCCAGAGACCCGAGTTCAATCCTGACTACGCGTGCTACCTGTGCAGAGTTTGCACTATCTCCCTGTGACCACGTGGGTTTTCTCCAGGTTCTCTGGTTTCATCCCACATTACAAAGACGTGTAGGTAAATTGGTTTCTGCAAATTTTCTCTTGTGTGTAGTTTAGAACTAGTGTACAGGTGACTGATGGTCAAAGGGCCTGTTTCCACTCTGTATCTCTAAACTAACCTAAACTAATTTTGGCACAATTAAGACGGGTTTAGTTTAGTTTTAGTTTTAGAGATACAGCGCGGAAGCAGGCCCTTCGAATCCAGCGATCCCCTCACATTAACACTATCCCACACACACTAGGGACAATTTACACATACACCAAGCCAATTAACCTACAAACCTGTACGTCTTTGGACTGTGGGATGAAACCGAAGATCTCGGAAAAAACCTACGCGGTCACGGGGAAAATGTACAAACTCCGTACAGGCAGCACCCGTACTCAGAATCGAACCCAGGTCTCTGGCGCTGCAAGTGCTGTAAGGCAGCAACTCTACCTCTCTGCTCCACCTAATGTACTAATTACAATGCTCGTGGGCAAATAATCTTGCTAAACTTTTTTCTCGTGTCATTGTCTATTTCCTTTGTGTGAAACTTAATTTTACTAGGAATTTACTGCCTAAGCAATATTATTATATCAGACTTTTGTGACTTTTTGAAAGTTCACAGAACTTGAAACAACCTTGAAGTAAAAGCAAGCAAAATCTAATTATCTTCTCAGACCATATCTTGCAGCAGAAAATGTCTTTCAAACACTGAATAAAATGCTTTAAATTATATGGATGCATTTAAAAAATATGTCATAGCTATGTTTATTGATTCTGTTCCCAAGATCTAGTCATGTTCCTTATTTGCAACGCTTCTGGTCTTTAAATACTTTAAACAACAATGCTTCATAATTTAAACTCACATAATGCTGGGACAGAGTGCCAGGTATTTGAGCCAGTGATGAAATATGAACCAAGATTTACTTTAACATAGAAACATAGAAATTAGGTGCAGGAGTAGGCCATTCGGCCCTTCGAGCCTGCACCGCCATTCAATATGATCATGGCTGGTCATCCAACTCAGTATCCCGTACCTGCCTTTTCTCCATACCCTCTTAGACACAAGGGCCACATCTAACTCCCTCTTAAATATAGCCAATGAACTGGCCTCAGCTACCCTCTGTGGCAGAGAGTTCCAGAGATTCGCCACTCTCTGTGTGAAAAAGGTTCTTCTCATTTCGGTTTTAAAGGATTTCCCCTTTAGCCTTAAGCTGTGACCCCTTGTCCTGGACTTCCCTAACATCGGGAACAATCTTCCTGCATCTAGCCTGTCCAACCCCTTAAGAATTTTGTAAGTTTCTATAAGATCCCCTCTCAATCTTCTAAATTCTAGAGAGTATAAACCATAAATTTACTTTTATATTACTTTAGAGATACAGCGTGGAAACAGCCCCCTCTTCCCACCGGGTCCGCGCCAACCAGCGATCACCCCGTACACTTGCACTATCTTACACACTAGGGACAATTTACAGAAGCCAATTAACCTACAAACCTGCACGTCTTTAGAATGTGGGAGGAAACCAGAGCGCCCCAAGAAAGGACATCAATAGATATCTCCATACAGGCAGCACCCATAGTCAGGATCGAACTCGCTGTAGAGCTGCAACTCTATCTCTGTGCCACTGGGCCATCCCAAAATGTAATTCTAAGAAAGGAGAATTGTGTTTCGGATAACTTTAAAGTGATGTGCTCCCATGTGCTTGCTGCCTTGGTCAATCTATATCAGGAGTTCCCAACCTTTTTTGTCCCGTTTCCCCTGGCAACTTTAACAGCGCATAACAATGTTATTTCATGAACAACTAATAATGAGCAGAACCAGAACCAAACGCAATCAGTCAATGAGAAAAAAAATGTTGTGATGGAGCGGGAAGCAGAGAATTTCTTTCAGGAGCCTGGTGTCAGCTCAGGAGTCGGCGGACAGATGCAACCACAGTGCAGTGTACCCTCATTGTTAAAACAGACCACATGGGGCGGGGAGATGGTGAGCGTGGTCACTTATTGTCCGCTATAACAGAGTGCAACATTTCACGTGTGGAAACCCAACACTGACGTTTAGGCTGAGCAAGAACTTCACTGACAAAGGCGTCCTTTTTTCAGCTGAAACATACGCAATAAACCGAAGTCTCACCAGCCTTAAGGTAGGTACAAAGCTCCAAGATCTCAATCCAGCGATGCAGGCAGTGGAAGCGGCAGCAATGGGCACAATCGAGGAAGCGACCAGGAGATGGGTCCCTCTGCTAGAATCAATATCTGTTATAAGGAGATCAGTAAATACGAGGGTCTACTGTAACCTGGTACTGAAGACAGCGAGTGCTTAAAATGGGGAATGTCGGAGCCGGCTACGTTGCCCTAGATTGATTTAAACAACTGGATATGGTTGTTTAAAACATCAAGGAGATCATGAGGTTCCAGGGTTCCACCACCAGGGGCAGCATGGTGGCGCAGCTGATAGAGTCGCTGCCTCACGGCGCCAGAGGCCCGGGTTCGATCCCGACCTCGGGTGTCGTCCGTCTGGAGTTTGCACGTCCTTCCTGTGACTGCGTGGGTTTCTTCTGGGTGCGATGGTTTCCTCCACCACCCCGAAGACCTAGAAACAAGAAAGTGCAGATGCTGGTTTACAAAAGGAAAAGGCTCAAAGTGTTGGAGTAACTCAGAAGGTGGGATGGCATCTCTCGAGAACATGGATGGGAGACATTTCATGTTGGGACCCTTCTTCAGACCTCCCAAAGATTGCAAGATCATAAGTGATAGGAGTAGAATTAGGCCATTCGGCCCATCAAGTCTACTCCACCATTCAATCATGGCTGATCTATCTCTCCCTCCTAACCCCATTCTCCTGCCTTCTCCACATAATCTGTGACACCCTATAAATACATCCACTGACTTGGCCTCCACAGCCTTCCGTGGCAAAGAATTCCACAGATTCACCACCCTCCGCTAAAGAAATTCCTTCTCATCCCCTTCCTACCCAAAAGAATGTCCTATAATACTGAGGCTACAACCTCTAGTCCTAGACTCTCCCACTAGTGGAAACATCCTCTCCACATCCACTCTACCTAAGCCTTTCACTATTCTGTACGTTTCATTGAGGTCCCCCCTCATTGATGCCAAGTACATTAGGTAGAGAAGTGATAAAGATACACAGCACAAAATATAGTTCTGAATTGTAGCGCATCAGTTCCATCGACAAAGTCCAATGTCCGCAATGGGGTAGTGGTATAGTAGATAGTACTGTAGCTTACAGTAGTACCGTTCACAAACTTGTTAAAAGGGGAAGAGGCTGTTGCTGAGTCTGGTCGTGCGCGCTTTCAAGTTTCTGCATCTTCTGATCTTGCAGAGGCGTATAGGATCATGAGGGGAATAGACAGGGTAAATGCACAAGAGTCTTTTACCCAGAATAGGGCAATCAAGAACCATAGGTTTAAAGTGAGAGGGGTAGATTCAATAGGAACCTGAAGGGCAACTTATTCACACAGTGGATGGTTGGTGGATGGAACGAGCTCCCAGAGAATGTAGTCGAGGCAGGTACCATTTAAAAGGCATTTCTTGAAGTCGCACTGATATATGGATAGGAAAGGTTTAGAGGGATGTGGGACAAACGCGAGTGAACGAATGAATGAATGAATGAATACTTTATTGTCACATGTGACAAGTCACAGTGAGATTCTTAGCTTGCGAACGTACCCAAGGTATGCAAATAGTCACCACATAAAGGGCGCTTTCAAAGTTTGTTCTTGGGACTAGTGTCGATGGGGCATCTTGGTCGGCATGGGCAAGTTGGGCCGAATGGTCTGTTTCCACGCTGTACTGCATGGTTATGTTAACCTCCTGATTTTTGTCCAGTGCGACTTTGAGGCTGGTAGCTCCAGTCCATTTTGTAGCGATTAGTAAACACAAGTAAAAGTGGCAAGGCTTTTACAATCCTTTTCCATGTAATAAACACAAATGAGTTATGGTGGCTTTCCAAGTGAGATGTGAGTGCACATGTTCTTCCAGTATTAAACTGTCTAGCAAACGTCTGGGGATGAGTTTACATGCCATTATTATTATTGTACACAGGGAGCCTTTAAATGGTCCCATTACAAGTTGAAAAAACCTGATAAAATGTATCGTACTATTTTCACACCGTCAGAATTAGGTCCTGTTATGAGGAACAATGAAAAGCTTTGTTTCACTTGCGATCCAATCAAATCAGATAAAACTATGCATAAATACAATCGTCAAACTCTCAAAAGCATAACATTTTCTGGAAATCCCAAAAAGCTATGGTGGCACGGTGGCGCAGCGGTAGAGTTACTGTCTTACAGCGCTTACAGATCCAGGGACCCGGGTTCGATTCTTACCACGGGTGCTGTCTGTACGGAGCTTGTATGTTCTCCCCGTGACCTGCATGGGTTTCCTCCCACACACCAAAACGTACAGGTTTGTAGGTTAATTGGCTTGGTGTAAATGTAAAACTGTCCACAGTGTTTGTAGGGTGGTGTTAATGTGCGGGGATCGCTGGTTGGAGCGGACTCGGTGGACAGAAGGGCCTGTTTCCGTGCTGTGTGTCGAAACTGAACTAAAGCTCGATGCTATGTAAAGTTTCTCTCCAGTTATGCCAGAGAAATTACATTGAGATCCAACGTGAATAGCCAAACGTATATTCAGGGAGGCCAAACTGAGATGAGGGTAGTTTCTATCTGCTGTAATTATTAACAAGACAGAAAATGCTGGAGTAACTTGTCGGGTCAGGCAGCATCTCTGGAGAACACGGATAGATTACGTCTCGGCTCAGGACCCTTCAGTCATAAGACGGATCCCAGGCCTCAACCATGTTCTCTAGAGATGCTGCCGAGTTACTCCAGCACGTTGTGTCTTTTTTTGTAAACCGGCATCTGCATTTCCTCGTGTCCCTTTAGCAGTTAATACTGTTCTGGCCTTAGGTTCCCATTTCATTTCGAGTGGAAACAGTTATTCAGAATTGTTTAACATGCAAGCAAAGATGGTTCTTCTGCTGTTCCAATGGGGAAACCCAACTTATCAGAGACACCAGCTCCTTGGCCAAATACCCAATTATCCTTTATTTTCTTCATGCTTTTATTTAAAGTACCACAATTAAATCTGTATGCATCACACGTTCCAAATCCAAGCCACTTGCTGCATTAAAATGAAACCCTTGTGTTTGGTTCTGTTACCAATCACCTTAACATCTTCGGGTAATTGAAATTAAGCCACGGGGAGCAATTTCTCCAGGTGCTCAGTTGAAAAACCATTAATTAATTTAAACAGAAGATAGACATGCAAAACGCTGGAGTAACTCAGCGGGTCAGGCAGCATCTCTGGAGAAAAGGAATAGGTGACTTTTCGGGTCGAGACCTTCGGACTGAGAGTCAGGGGAGAGGGAAATTAGAGGTATGTAAAGGTACCAGAACAAAGCAAAGATGGCTCTGATGTACCTTTTCATTGGAAAATGTGCCTATTCTTACCTCTAGTTTCCCTCTCCCCTGACTCGCAGTCTGAAGAAGGATCTCGACCCAAATACAGAATTTTGTGTATGTCTTTGGTATAAGCCAGCTTCAGCAGTTCCTTCCTACACAATTAATTTAAATATCTCTTCTAAATCTCCTCAGTTTTGAATCGTCTAAGAAGAACTCCTGGCTTCTGATATCACACGAAGATAGACACAAAGGCTGGAGTAACTCAGTGGGACAGGCAGCATCTGTGGAGAGAAGGAATGGGTAACGTTTCGGGTCGAGACCCTTCTTCATACCCTCTCCAACCACCTTCCTCAAATTGCAAACTTTGTGCATGAGATTTTTATTCGTATTCAAAACAGCCTTGTTACAATTACTTGTGTATAAATCTGGTTGCACTGACCAGCTTAATGGTTAGGAAGGAACTGCAGATGATGGTTTACACCGAAGGTAATGTTGGAGTAACTCAGCATCTCTGGATAGAAGGAATGGCTGATGTTATGGGTCTCGACCCGAATGTTGCCCAGGAGGCTAGATTTACAGTTTATTATACAGACAGTTAACACAAAGCCAAATTAAAAATCTAATTGCAGAAGATACTTGGCAACATTAGATTAATATTCATTAACGTCAGTTGACAGCCTTAATAACTTGACAACGTTAATACATATATTTAAAAATAAAAGTATTAAAGCTGCCCTTTTCAGTATTTTTGCCTATTAATAAACCAATGTCAAAGAGTATTTAATTGAAATAGCCAACAATAAGAATAATTGGTTTTAATAGAATTCTTACATATGAGATCTTTACTAATGATAATTTTAGTTTAGTTTAGTTTTAGAGATACAGTGCGGAAACAGGCCCTTCGGCCCACCCAGTCAGCACCGACCAGCAATCACCGCACGCTAACACTATCCTACACACTAGGAACAATTTATATTTATACCAAGCCAATTAACCTACAAACCTGCACGTCTTTGGAGTGTGGAAGGAAACTGAAGATCTCGGAGAAAACCCACGTGGTCACGGGGAGAATGTACAAACTCCGTGCAGACAGCACACGTAGTCGGGATCAAACCTGCGTCTCTGGCGCTGTAAAAGGCAGAAACTCTACTGCTGTGCCACCGTGCCCCCCTTATTGTTCTTAGAGGATAGATGCTAGAGAAAAATGAAGAGCAAGGCGGTCACAGTGGCGCAGCGGTAGAGTTGATGTCTTACAGCGAATGCAGCGCCGGAGACCCAGGTTCGATCCGGGTGCTGCCTGCACGGAGTTTGTACGTTCTCCCCTTGATCTGCATGGGTTTTCTCCGAGATCTTCAGTTTCCTCCCAAACTCCAAAGAGGTATAGGGTTGTAGGTTAATTGGCTCGGTAAATGTAAAAATTGTCCCTAGTGGGTTTAGGATAGTGTTAATGTTTGGGGATCGCTGGTCGGCACAGACCCGGTGGGCCGAAGGGCCTGTTTCCGCGCTGTATCTCTAAACTAAACTAAACTAAGTCAAACATAACTTGCATTAAATAGTGTACATGTGTTTAAACAGTTACTGCTAAAGACAGTAGAATGACTGTGACCATTTAATGATAATAACTCTTAAAATTAAAGCGTGTAAATGATTTATCCCATCCGTGGGTTTTGGTAATTTTAAGTTAATTAAGCACTTGTAGGTTAGAGTGGGGGCAGGAAATCAAGAAGGCAGATATGTAGCGGAGTCACGGAAAGACTGAGAGAAATGTTAATTGGAAAATTTACAGAACTGTGCAGTTGATGAACTCAGCATTGCGGTTTGTTATAAATAACCAACACGACTTTCTGAGCTGCAATGTTCAGAAATAGAATGTCGTCAGATTAATGACAGCTTGAAAGATGATGAGTAATATTAGCTTTGGAGACCAGCACCACCCTAGGATCAAATAGCAGAGATCTGTAAATCACAAGGGAATACCGGGATGAAACGTGGGTTCATTTGATCTTCCGTCAGGGAATATTTAATCCCGGACTTCATTGTTGGAATTTGAACTTTGGTTTTACAAATGCATGAAAGTATTCACGCAGGGTTATAAATGTTAATGTTTTCAGTACAATAGACAATAGGTGCAGGAGTAGGCCATTCGGCCCTTCGGCCATTCCGCCATTCAATGTGATAATGGCTGATCATCCCCAATCAGTACCCCGTTCCTGCCTTCTCCCCATATCCCCTGACCACTATTTTTAAGAGCCCTATCTAGCTCTCTCTTGAAAGCATCCCGAGAACCCGCCTGAGGCAGAGAATTCCACAGACTCACCACTCTCTGTGAGATAAAGTGTTTCCTCGTCTCTGTTCTAAATGGTTTACTCCTTATTCTTAAACTGTGGCCCCTGTTTCTGGACGCCCACGGAAGCTTGTGGAGGGCAAGTGAGTGGATATGTTTAAGGCGGAGATTCCTTATTCGTGCGGGCATCAGGGTTTATGGGAAGAAGGCAGGAGACTGGGGTTGAGAGGGAGAGATTGAATGACGGAGTAGACTTGATGAGCTGAATGGCCTCATTCTGCTCCTATAACTTATGAACTAATGAAAAACGTACTACAATATGATTCAGTTTTAGTTTTAGAGATACAGCGTATCTTCGGCCCACCGAGTCCGTGCTGACCAAATCACCCATGCATTAGTTTTATCCAACACACTAGGGACAATTTACAGAAGCCGATTAATCTACAAACCTGCACGTATTTAGAATGTGGGAGGAAACCGAAGCACTGGGAGAAAACCCATGCAGTCACGGGGAGAACGAGCAAACTCCATACAAACAGCACCCGTAGTCAGGATCGAACACGGGTCTCCGGCGCTGTGAGGCAGCAACTCTACCCAATGCAAATCAAACATCTGTTAATCTCTAGTAGAATCAGAAGGGCTATAATAATTAGCCAAATAAGAATCTAAATAGGATTGACACGTTAAATACTTAAGGGTGGTTTCCTTCATTTGAAGGATCTCCAAGCAGAGAAAAAAGCCAGACATTTAGGACAGAGAAATCTCTTCCTGCAAGGGCCATCGGTTCACAGAATCCTCCCCTCAAACGCACATAAAAATAATTTAAGACTGAGGCTGACATATTTATGTTGTAAAAGCATCAAAGGATAGCAGGGAGCAAATGACAAAGTGAATGATACATGGCATCAGCGATAATCTTATTCAATGGTGACGCAGGCTTCATAGTCTAAAAACATACCCTCACCTTTCATATATATCCTTATAAATAGGTTATGCACCTGCAAAATATATATTTTTGTGGTGGTACCTCTGAGCTCTAAATATGTAGATATTTGAGTCTAAAACCCAAATGTGCTGATTATACATTTGTGTGGGAAAAAACTGGTTTAAATCGAAGGTAGATACAAAATGCTGGAGTAACTCAGCAGGACAGGCAGCATCTCAGTTTGATGAAGGGTCTCGACCCGAAACATCACCCATTCCTTCTCTCCAGAGATGCTGCCTGTCCCGCTGAGTTACTCCAGCGTTTTGTGTTTACCTTTGATTTACACATTTGGCAGGGGCAGATGTTGTCGATTGGGTAAAAATAAGGAACAACTATGATCATTTACTTTACACTTTGAGTCAAGGAAGGAATGCTCACGTTGTAGCCCTGTTTCCACCAATCTTTCCACCGCCATGCACAAGAAGTGCCTGACAGACACCATTGTATGCTGTGGCTGAACAACTTCTAATCGTCTGTGTGGACTCGATAAGAAGACTTGACACTTTAGAGATGCAGCGAAGAAACCGACCCTTCGGCCCACCGAGTCCATGCCGAACAGCGATCACCCCGTACACTAGCACTATCCTGCACAATAGGGGCAAACTAAAAAAAAACTAAACCTAAAAACGCGTATGACTTTGGAATGTGGGAAAAAAACGGAGCACGCCATTACCAGGGAGGACGTGCAAACTCCACAAAGACGGCACCCAAGGTCAGGATCATACCCGGGTCTCTGACACTGTGAGGCAACATCTCTACCAGTTGCCCCACCGTGCCACCCAGGAGCAAAAGGAGCTAAACTCCCAATTACTTTATACTTCAGCATGAGCAGTAATGTATTGAAGGACAATACCTTCCAGCAAAGATCTTATAGCAGAGCAAGATGGCCTACTCCTACGCAAAACACATAGTACGGTCATGGGTGATTATAGGACCCATTTTAGCAACCAGCCTCCACCATCTTGTTCCGCCATCTTGCTTCCGCCATCTTGCTTCCGCCATCTTGCTTCCGGCCAAAGATCGTATCTTTGGTTTGGTCTTTGACTTGGGCGGGGAGAGGAGGGCAAAGATCTTATAACAGAGGATCTCCGCTATAGGATCTTTGCTTTCCAGAGTCCTGAGATTAAAACACATTCCCAACCACTCCACCTCACTATGAAGTGTATTTTCTGCAACAAATAAGGAATGTCAGTGGTTTCTTTATTGTTACGTGTACCAGATACAGTGAAATATTTTTTTTTTGCAGACTGCTCAGTAAAACTATCACCATGCATAAGCACAATTGTTCAGGTCAGTACAATATGCACCAAGCAGCCCACTGAGTCACTATGTTGTAGGGATGAACTGCAGGTGCTGGTTTAACTCGGCGGGACAGGCAGCATCTCTGGATTGAGTCTGAGGAAGGGTCTCGACCCGAAACGTCGCCCATTCTTTCTTCCCATAGATGCTGCCTGTCCCGCTGAGTTACTCCAGCATTTTCTGTCTATCCACTGAGTCAATATACAAGATGTATCGTTTGGGCGCCATTTTACACGTTGAGGCCATCACCTCCATTTTGGTCACCCCATAAACCAATGTCCCTCTCCAGGCCCGGCCCTCTTGAGCCCTTGTTGAGCCGTGGTTGCAATGAACTGTCACAATAACTCTGTAGGAGCCATTAAGCTTAAGTCAGTATTATTATCATGGCTGATATTTTTAGTTTTAGTTTTTATCTGCCTGTACTTTTGTAGGTGAGGTTTGATATGTAGTGGGGGTATGTTCTTTTGTTAGAGGAGTCTGGCGCAGACTCAGTTTGGTGTCGGAGAATGAGGGGAAACAGTTTTCTACCATGATCACGACACACACACACGTCACGAGACGACATACCTCTATACGAAGAAGCTTTTATGTGACGTATACGATGTGAATGGAACAGCGATTAAGAACGGAAAGTTCCGAGTTATTTCTTTGTTTTGTATTACTTCAATAAAAAAGCAATTAATCAAGAAACAGCGTCTGTAAGATTCATCGTTGCTGTCTTATGTGTGTCGTGACTGCGTTAGGCTATACCTCCAAATCATCTACGATAATTAATGTCTGTCAAAGTTGGACTTTGAGAGCGTTGTAAAAACTGCCATTATAAACACCATGGCATGAACATGAATAGAAGCCATAACAAACTCAAGAAACTCAATACTTCAACAAATATCATTTTATAACGAGTATTTGTTCTGTTCTAATAGGCACCTGTAAATTTCTCCTTGATGTAAACCATTCCCTGTTAGTTCTGGGGGAAAAAAAATCATTTTCACGTGATCAATAGCTTGCTTCAATAGTGACTCCAAGCAATGTTCTATCACGTAGCTGCTAATAGCACTTGTGTTTGCCTGTAGATCATCTGGGAAGTTTCCAATAAAGAGACCAGTTGGTGCTTTGCTACATTGGGAGCTTTTTGTAAAATTCAATTACACTCCGTTTCCTTCATTCTTTGTTTTTATATCTGCCCGTGGTAAATCACACATTAATTTCCAGTTTAATTGAACTTCGTCCAAAGGCTGAGGCCAGACTAATATTGCTTCAGTGTGACTAAAGAATTGTCTTTAAATTAAAACATTATCGGCTGTATTTTTACAGCACCAGGGGAAATGTGTTCATTGCCAAATATGTTAACGCTAGAATCGAATCCTATTCGTGACTCAAACCCCACATCATGTTAACGATAGAATTCATCATAATTATTAATTAAAGATGCATTAAAGTGTATTGGAGGTGGATAAAAAAGCTGGAGAAACTCAGCGGGTGAAGCAGCATCTATGGAACAAAGGAATAGGTGACGTTTCAGGTCACCTATTCCTTCGCTCCATAGACCCGAAACGTCACCTATTCCTTCACGCCATAGATGCTGCCTCACCCGCTGAGTTTCTCCAGCTTTTTTTTATCTACCTTCGATTTTTCCATCATTTGCAGATCCTTCTTAAACAAAGTGCATTGGAGTCTCATTTATTAGAGGTCACTATATGTGCATGGTTTGATGTTCAGAATTAAGGGACAGAAGTTTAGGGGTAATATGAGAGGGAACTTCTTTACTCAGAGAGTGGTAGCGGTGTGGAATGAGCTTCCAGTGGAAGTGGTGGAGGCAGGTTCATTGGTATCATTTAAAAATAAATTGGATAGGCATATGGATGAGAAGGGAATGGAGGGTTATGGTATGAGTGCAGGCAAGTGGGACTAAGGGGAAAAAAAAGTTGTTCGGCACGGACTTGTAGGGCCGAGATGGCCTGTTTCCGTGCTGTAATTGTTATGTGGTTATATGGTTAAAAGAAGCACATGGATTCAGTACTTTATTAAGTCAAATGTATTTGTTTAACTTAGTTTAATTTAGAGTAACTGTGTGGAAATAGGCCCTTCGGCCCGTCGAGTCCACGCCGACCATCAATCACCCAAATGTCATCCCAGTTTCACATCCGACACACTTGGGGCAATTTTCAAAGCCAAATCTGACCACGAGTGGTGTCTGTACGGAGTTTGTACATTCTCCCTGTGACCGCATGGGTTTTCTCCAGGTGCTCCGGTTTCCTCCTACATTCCAAAGACGTACAGATTTGCAGCTTAATTTGGTAAAAAGAATTGTAAAGTGACTCTAGTGTGTAGGATAGTGTACGGGGAGATCGGTGGGCAGCACGGACTCTGTGAGCAGACGGGCCTGTTTCCACGCTGTATCTCTGGTCTAAAATCTAAAGCACGTGGGCAACAAAGAAGTGAGGAGGTGGAAATCTTATGTTTCCTTCTTTGCTGTCTTTAAACTGCTTGCCCTTACTGGTTGTTTCCCTGGCCTGAAATCTTGCACCTTAAAAGGCAAAGTTGCCTTGAAGACTGTAATTAATTGCTGTGTAATTGGTTGATTAGATTTCACCAGAATGAGTGTCCAAATGATACGACACTTTGATCTGACTCTTCAGTCAGCTTGCTTCACATGCCATTGATACATAATAGAATATTCATCTTCAGTTGATCTTAAGTCACTGTGCGTTAGATTTCCCACCGTTAGACTACCTTGGCCAAACTTAACAATGAGAAATGAAGTGTTTTGTACAAATGCGTAGAGTTTTACAACATTGTGGCCTACTAACTGGGATGTAAAGCTTATCGTTAGATTAACTGCATCCCTTGAACTCTGATTTGGTTCAATTGAAAGATAAATGTAACGCACTCATTCAATACGAGACCTTGTGATTATATTTAGAATTATGAGGGCAATCTTTTGTTTGTAATTATACCAAGTATAGAAACTGATTCATCTCATTTGCGCTATCTTCAGTAAATTTACAGTTAATTATTTCTCTTAACAAACATAATTATTTTTTCAGGCTGCAACACATAACAAATGTTTCTACGTGATAGGAAAAATACATCCTTGACTTGTTACTATGAGGCATCAGTGCAGTAATAAATACTGTTCTGCTATCATGCCAATTAAGTCATTTAATTCACTTACATCAATGATTACTATTGTCGAATTTTCTGTCTCAAATAAATGTAGCTGTAATCACACACAAAGAACGATGATTCGCTGCCTGTTGTGGAACTAAAGCAAAATTAATTTTATGTATTCTTATAGACAATAGACAATGGGGTGCAGGAGTAGGCCATTCGGCACTTTGAGCCAGCACTGCCATTCAATGTGATCATGGCTGATCATCCCCAATCAATACCTCGTTCCTGCCTTCTCCCCATATTCCCTGACTCCTCTATCTTTAAGAGCCCTATCTAGCTCTCCCTTGAAAGTATTCAGAGAACCGGCCTCCACCTCCCTCTGAGGCTAGAGAATTCTACAGACTCACAACTCTCTGTGTGAAAAAGTGTTTCCTCGTCTCTGTTCTAAATGGATTACCCCTTATACTTAATCTGTGGCCCCTGGTTCTGGACTCCCCCAACATCGGGAACATGTTTCCTGCCCCTAGCGTGTCCAAACCCTTAATAATCTTGTATGTTTCAATAAGATCCCATCTTCTTCTTCATGCGAATGAAACATACGCTATATTTAAGAGGGAGTTAGATGTGGCCCTTGTGGCTAAGGGGATCAGGGGGTATGGAGAGAAGGCAGGTACGGGATGCTGAGTTGGATGATCAGCCATGATCATATTGAATGGCGGTGCAGGCTCGAAGGGCCGAATGGCCTACTCCTGCACCTAATTTCTATGTTTCTATAAATCAAAAGAATAGTTAGATCTCAAGCCGGGTGTTGAGCAGCCAGGTTGTTGTATATGTTGGCGTCAATGTCTGCCAGGCCCTGAGCTCCATTGGGTGGGTGGTAGAGCGGGCACCCAGAGATGACATGGTTGGCCGTCTGTTGTTCTGCTCCGCATTCACAGGCTGGGCTCTGGCGGAGGGAGCCCCCATCTCCACACGCTGGCGTTGAGACGTCCAACTCCAGTACAAGTCTGTTGAGCTTCACCCACACTCCTCTGGGGAAGTCAGACCCTGGGCAGCTTATATCTGGTGAACAGATGTAGATGAGGTTGCCTTCCACTCCTGTGACCACTTGGTGGCTATCCAGTGTGCTTTTGTCTCAGTTGGCTGGATGGATGCCCTCTCATCCTTCTAAACTCCAAGAGTATACAACCCCCGCCACTCCATTCTCTCAGCATATAACCTTGTAAACCTACGCTGCACACCCTCAATAGCAAGAATGCCCTTCCTAAAATTAGGGGACCAAAACTGCACACAATACTCCAGGTGTGGTCTCACTAGGGCCCTATACAACTCCAGAAGGACCTCTTTGCTCCTATACTCAACTCCTCTTGTTATGAAGGCCAACATGCCATTCGCTTTCTTCACCGCCTGCTGTACCTGCATGCTTACTTTCATTGATTGATGAACAAGGACCCCCAGATCACTTTGTACTTCCCCTTTTCCCAACTTGACACCATTTAGATAATAATCTGCCTTCCTGATTTTGCTACCAAAGTGGATAACCTCACATTTATCCACATTTAACTGCATCTGCCATGCATCTGCCCACTGATCCAGCCTGTCCGTCATCCTGCATTCTCATAGCATCCTCCTCACAGTTCGCACCTGCCACCCAGCTTTGTGTCATCTGCAAATTTGCTAATGTGACTTTGAATCCCTTCATCTAAATCATTGATGTATATTGTACATAGTTGCGGTCCCAGCACCGAGCCTTGCAGTACCCCACTAGTCACTGCCTGCCATTCTGAAAGGGACCCGTTAATCCCTACTCTTTGTTTCCTGTCTGCCAACCAATTTTCTATCCATGTCAGCACTCTACCCCAATACAATGTGCCCTGATTCTGCCCACTAATCTCCTAGGTGGAACCTTATCAAATGCTTTCTGAAAGTCCAGGTACACTACATCCACTGGCTCTCCCTTGTCCATTTTCCTAGTTATATCCTCAAAAAATTCCAGAAGATTAGTCAAGCATGATTTCCCATTCGTAAATCCATGCTGACTCGGGCCGATCCTGTTACTGCTATCCAAATGTGTAGATATTTCATCTGTTTTATTTCCATCTGTTCTTAATTTTCACTAATCCCGGGATACAGGCAGCACGGTGGCGCAGCGGGTAGAGCTGCTGCCCCCCGTGCCAGAAACCCGGGTTTGCTGTCTGTGTGGAGTTTGCACGCTCTCCCTGCGACTGCCGGGTGCTCTGGTATCCTCCCACATCCCATAGGTTAAGTTGCCTCAGTAAAATTGCTCCTTGTGTGTAGGGAGTGGATGAGAAAGTAGGATAGGGGGAGGGGGGGGAGGGGAGGGGGGGTGGATGAAAGGTCTGTTTCCATGCTGTATCTCTAAAACTAAAAATAACTAAAACTAAAGTAGTCAAGAGTTATTTTGTAATATTTGACAGATCTCGCTAAAAGAACATTGAAATCACTTCTCTGTTTCCCCTTTGTTTAATTCACAGGAACCATATCTTGTCAAGTGCAACACAAAGTGCTTGAGGAACTCAATGGATCAGGCAGCATCTGTGGACGGAATGGATCAGCGATGTTTCAGCTCGGAATGTCCGAAGAAAGGCCCCAGATCTGAAACATCGCTGATACATTCATTCCTTCCACAGATGCTGCCTGACTTGCTGAGTTACTCCAGCATTTTGTGTCCTACTCAAGACTCTAGCATCTTCAGTTCCTTGTGCCTACATCTTCTCAAGTGCTAAATTCTAACTAGATTACAAGGTTTGAGCGTCTTTATAATAGTGTGCAAAATAATTTATTTAGATAAATTGTGATATTGTTAAGGGCCTGTCCCTCTTTCACGACCTAGTTACAGAGATAGGTTGAATAAGTTAGGTCTTTATTCTCTGGAGCGCAGAAGGTTAAGGGGGGACTTGATAGAGGCCTTTAAAATGATGAGAGGGATAGACAGAGTTGATGTGGACAAGCTTTTCCCTTTGAGAATAGGGAAGATTCAAACAAGAGGACATGACTTCAGAATTAAGGGACAGATGTTTAGGGGTAATATGAGGGGGAACTTCTTTACTCAGAGAGTGGTAGCGGTGTGGAATGAGCTTCCAGTGGAAGTGGTGGAGGCAGGTTCATTGGTATAATTTAAAAATAAATTGGATAGGCATATGGATGAGAAGGGAATGGAGGGTTATGGTATGAGTGCAGGCAGGTGGGACTAAGAGGAAAAAAAGTTGTTCGGCACGGACTTGTAGGGCCGAGATGGCCTGTTTCCGTGCTGTAATTGTTATATGGTTATATGGTTATAATTCTCAACCTTTTTTACTCGTGGACATTTTTCATCATGCTAGAAAAAACGCCCCGACCTACTTGATGCCACGAGTACCTACAATTAGCATCACGGCCTGCTACGACCTCGTGACGACCATGCTGCGAGTATGAGTCAAAGGCAAACTCGGCAGAGGTCGTGAATTAGGTCGTGGAAGTGGGACAGGTCCTTTAGACGTGATACTGGAAATATCGTGATATAGATGGACTTGTGACATGAAAAGCTTGATTACTGGTTCGAAGGGACTTTTTTTAATATTTTGCAACCCATGATTTAGACTTTTAGGCTTTAGAGATAGTATAGAAACAGGCCCTTTGACCCATTGAGTCCACGCCCACCAGCCATCTACCCACACACTAACACTATCCTACACCACTAAGGACTATTTATAATTTTACCGGAGTCAATTAACAAACAAACCTGTACATCTTTGGAGTGTGGGAGGAAACAGGAGCACCCGGAGAAAACCCACGAGGTCACGGGGAAAACGTACAAACTCCATACAGACTGCACCCGTAGTCAGGATCGAACCTGGGATATCTGGTGCTGTTTTGGGGGGTCTCTGGCGCTATTTTTAGGGGTGGCAACTCCACCGCTGTGCCACCGTGCCACCCCCAAAAATATGAACCTCACTTCGGTGAGTTATGCATCCCCATACTTTACTGCTTTTTCTTTCCAGCTTGCTGTTTTGTTTCAGTTGCCTGGCCAAGAAAAGTTGGAGGGATGTGTGTGAATTATGTTTCAGGCTTTAATATGGATTTCTGAAAAAGGTAAGCTGATTTATTTTAGATTTAACAAAGAAGTGCCATTATATAATATTGATTTGAAGTCATTCCCTATGTGTGTGTGTGCGTGTGTGTGCAATTACTTTGTAAGTATGAGGGAATAATATATCAATCAGATGAAGCATTTGACAAAATCCAATGTAATATTGAAGGTAATCTAATTGCCAGCAAGCTTTGCATTCTATAGCTTTAGGAACAATAATGCAATGATTATGTTTTGAATTAAATCTCAAATGAGAATGATTAACTTAATCTTTGTGTTATTTGCCACCAAATATGTGTAAAAATAATTAGTACTCAACAGAAACACATATAAAGAACCAAAGGAATAAGCTAGATTTCCAAACCGGCATTTGGGCCCATATACTGTGGTTCTTGCAGCATTCAGATGAATCTGAAGACGACTTCTTCTCAATGGTTCAATAGTTATTTATTGTCACGTATGCACTGCCCAGTGAGATTCTTGCACCCGTTGCCATATTTTGGCACCATTTACAAAAGAAAAAGAAAATGTCCAAAGCCTATTAGTCAGGTCCACATGCTGAATTTAGTGGAGCCCCCCCCCACCGATCCAGGTAGGCCTCAGGCTGCTGCAGGACCTCCTCCATTGCCCTTGACCGGCTTAGCCTACGAACCAACGTCCCTCTCCTCACCTGACCGCCTCTGTCCCAGGAGTGCCTCGTCCCCAGTGGCGGACTGGGTCTAAAAATATTGGTTGCCAAGAGACAAAGGGGGCCCACTTCATCAGGGGCCCACTTGCCATCGGGCAAGCTGACACCCTGGCCAGTCCGCCACTGCTCGTCCCGAACCTGGAGGCGCTGGAGTCCTGACCCAAAGCATCACCTATCCATGTTCTCCAGAGATCTTGCCTGACCCGTTGAGTTACACCAGCACTTTGTCTCTTTTTTTGGTAAACCAACACCTGCAAGTTTAGTTTAGTTTAGTTTAGATATACTGTGTGGAATCAGGCCCTTCGGCCCAGCGAGTCCATGCCAACCAGCGATCCCCACACACTGACACTATCCTACACACACACCAGGGACAATTTTACACATACACCAAAGCCAATGAACCTACAAACCTGTACGTCCTTAGCGTGCGGGAGGAAACTGAAGATCTTGGAGAAAACTCACACAGGTCGGCATGGAGAGAATGTACAAACTCCGTCCAGACAGCACCCGTAGTCGGGATCGAACCGGGTCTCCGGCGCTGCAAGCCCTGTAAGGCAGCGACTCTACCGCTGCGCCACCGTGCCACCAACTGTTTTGTGTTCTTTGTGTCTAGTGTTATGTTTGTACCAAAAGGCCTCAAAGTGCAGGAGTAACCCAGCGGGTTAGGCAGCATCTCTGGAGAACATGGAGAGGCGACGTTTCGGTTCGAGACCCTTCTTCCGAGTTATGTTTTTGCCGTTTCGTGACAGTAACGAACTAACTTTGGTCACACCTCGGTGCATAGAAACCTGCTTCATTTTTATTAGCAGTTGTCAGAATCACAACTGAGGTAAAATATTCTTATTTACTCGTTTGTTTTCACGGTGTGTGCTCCAAGCTCCACGAACAGAATGCTTAATTAGGGAATAAGAAATAGCTTGACATCTCTTCAAAAATTATAATTTCATATGAACGGATCAAGTGTTCATAATTTAATATTTCCGTAAACTAATTCTTGGGACAAAATATGTCATGAATCAATCTGCTGTAGGGAAATAAATTATGCCAGAATGCAGCATTTTGGATCTTGGGAGCTGGAGTTATTAATTACAAAGAGGCTTCCACTGAGAGACGCAATATCAATAAAATGGAAACCCTGCTTTTCCTTGAGATTTGACGTTAATTAAAATCGCTTTTACATAACTGTTTTTTTTTTTAACTGATTGAAAGAAAACATATAAAGAGATTGGTTTATAATTAGTTGAGCGCTGCAGAAAGAATAATCTAGGCAGACAACATGTTCGAATTCATGAAGGAAATGGGAAATAAATAGAGCACCAAACTCAGAGGAATATTTATGCATCTGGATCATCAAGGGAAGAAAATTTGCATAATTGAAGCGACTGTTTGGACCACGGATGAAAATGAAAGTAATTTCTGATTTAAAAAAAAAATTATATTTTTCTTTCCACGATATTTAAACATCCCAGACCGTTTTCAACACCGAAGCAGTACTTGTTCGGGTGTCAGGGGTTATGGGGCGAAGGCAGGAGAAGGAGGTTGGGAGGG
This sequence comes from Leucoraja erinaceus, assembly GCF_028641065.1. NCBI lineage: Eukaryota > Metazoa > Chordata > Chondrichthyes > Rajiformes > Rajidae > Leucoraja > Leucoraja erinaceus. The sequence continues at coordinate 7,890,928 of NC_073392.1, read as the reverse complement.
AAAGATATTGTAGATCAGCCATGATTGAATGTAGACGATGGGCCGAATGGCCTAATTCTGCACCTATTACTTATGAATTTATGATCATTCCTAATTTACCACTAAAAACGACTATTGTAGGAAATGGAATAAATGGTTAACGTAACATAAGCAACAAAAATTAATGGCCGTATAATGTATTCTGTTAACATTGGTTGAATGCACAAAAAATTGGTTGAGATAACATGAACATCCTTGTATTTCCATGGAATTGTTTATGCCTCTCAGAAAGATTTGACAGATTTATTCATTGCATCTCAAAGATTGTTTTGGGCTCCCTCAGTACCAGACAGATCAGATTTACAGCAACTGGCAGGAAGAAGGAAAACAGAGTGTCTTTGTTAAAAGATACAGGGTGGAAACAGACCCTAGTTCTATGTTATCCCACTCTCTCATCCGCTCAGGGCAATTTACAGAGGGCCAATTAACCTACAAACTCGCACGCCTTTGGAATGTGGGAGGAAACTGGAGCAACCGGAGGAAACTCACGTGGTCACAGGGAGAACGTGCAAACTCCACACTGGCAGCACCCAGGTTAGGATTGAACCCTGGTCTCTGGGGCTGTGAGGGAGTAACGTTATTGCTATGCCATGTGCTCAGTGTAACATAGGCACCATATATAAAACACTGCTGGGAAAAATCACTGTTTTAAGCTTTTCCAATTTAGGCATGTTATCATGCGATACCTGCTGATACTGACTCGCTGAAGAAGTCTGAAGAAGGGTCTCGACCTGAAACATCACCTATTCCTTTTCTCCAGAGATGCTGCATTGTCCTGCTGAGTTACTCCAGCATTCTGCATCTATCTTTGATGTAAACCAGCATCTACAGTTCCTACCTACCATCGACCTCATTAGATGCCCTCGGGCCATCTTTAATCCAACTCCCCCCTCACTTTTTATCTTGCACTGAATGTTATTCCCTTTATCCTGTATCTGTACGCTATGAGAGTCGTGATTGCAATCATGTGTAGTCTTTCCACTGACTGGATAGCACACGACAAAAATAGCTTTTCACTGTAATTTGTACTGGACGACACGGTGTCGCAGCGGTAGAGTTGCTGCCTTACAGAGCTAGAGACCCGGGTTCGATCCTGACCAAGGGTGCTTGTCTGTACATAGTTTGTACGTTCTCCCCGTGACCTGCATGGGTTTTTTCTCCGAGATCTTCGGTTTCCTCCCACACACCAAAGACGTGTAGGTGTTTGTAGGTTAATTGGCTTGGTATGAATGTAAATTGTCGCTAGCATGTGTAGGGTCGGTGTTAATGTGCGGGGATCGCTGGTCAGTGCGGACTCGGTGGGCCGAAGGGCCTGTTTCCGCGCTGTACATCTAAAACTAAAAATCTAAAAAAACGAATGCATGACGATAAACTAAACTGTATTCTCCGTATTACCATTCATCATGTTATGCAACAGTGCTTTAACATTAGTAAAATAAGCCGTTGCTGGCTGCTCACCATACCTTCTTTTCATTATTCCCCTTTCTTCATCAGATGGAAAAATCAACGGTGACAGCCCACTTTCTTGGGTGAAAGGCTTGAAACACATAAAGTAGCTCAAGGCCCAGTGAAAGGTTTTTGATGCGGATAGCATTTGACACATGCAGGTTTGATATGTTCTCTTCCTCTAAGTGATGCCTAAAGAATACATCTTGTGAGAATAAGGTAGAGTACAGAGGACAAGGATCTAAATGAGTTCAGATAATTGGTGTTAGCCATACAAGGTCACCTTCAGTCCCACACAAGAAGTAATTTCCTCTTCGTACTAACTCCACGGATTGTCGATCTGTGGATGGTCAGACAACACTATGAAGCCCAATTCGCATCATTCCCCTACGGATTTCCCTCAAAACGTTCTTCCGGCCCATCGTGTCCTCTCTAACCTGTTCCTAACCAAACACTCCTTCACCCAAAAGGGACACAAAGAGCTGGAGTAACTCAGCGGGCCAGGCAGCATCTCTGGTGATACATGAACGGGTGACGCTTTGGGTCGGGGCACTTCTTCTGAAGGGTGGTCGGGATTCGAAACATGATCTCCGGAGATGCTGCCTGACCCGCTGAGTTCAGGAATGATTATATTAACATATGATTAGCCCTTGCAGGCACTTTGACAAATTCTTGATTAGTACGGGTGTCGTGGGTTATGGGGAGAAGGCAGAAGAATGGGGGTGAGAGGGAAAGATAGATCAGCCATGAATGAATGGGCCGAATGGCCTAATTCTGCTCCTAGAACATCTGAAATTATAAATAACAACATTCCTTCGCATAAATTGCACATTCTTGCGTACATTCACGCACACTTACTAAGTTACTCATCAAGCTTTTGAAAAATAACATTTTAGAATTGGTAGAACTGGCTGACAGCTTTAAGTGGTGCTAAGCTGCAGCACTGATGTAATTGTGGTTACACACAACTTATTTTTGCCTCAAGAGCTAGTCCTGGGTTTCTGCCAATTATTGAACTCAATATTCTTCAGCCCAAGGAGAGCTGCTCCCTACAGCAGGCCATGATACTCCACAGGAAACTTGCAACGCTGCAGCTAGAGTGATCCCAGGAATGAGTAGGTTAACCTATGATGAGCGTTTGGCGGCACTGGGCTTGTACTCGCTGGAGTTTAGAAGAATCAGCGGGGGACCTCATTGTAATGTACAGAATTGTGAAAGGCTTGGATAGAGTGGATGTGGAGAGTATGTTTCCACTGGTGGGACAGTCTAGGACTAGACCTCACAGCCTCAGAATTAAAGGACGTTCTTTTAGGTAGGAGATGAGGAGAAATGTCTTTAGTCAGAGGGTGGTGAATCTGTGGAATTCTTTGCCACAAAAGGCTGTGGAGGCTGTCAGTGGATATTTTTATGGCAGAGATAGATAGATTTGTGATTAGTACGGGTGTCAGAGGTTATGGGGAGAAGGCAGGAGAATGAGGTTAGGAGGGAGAGATAGATCAGCTGTGAGTGGTGGAGTAGTTGATGGGCCAAATGGCCTAATTCTGCTCCTATCCCTTATGACCTTACGACCTAGTTCGAGAAATGTGGCATAAATGGAGCAGAAAATGAAGATAGTTTGACTGAACTGAACAAGATTATAAGGCCCTCCCTTCAGGAGCAAAAAATTAATAACTTTTAGTTTAATTTAATTTAGTTTAGAGATTCAGCGTGGAATCAGGCCCTTCGGCCCACCGAGTCCGTGCAGACCAGCAACCCCCGCGCATTAACACTATCCCACACACACTCGGGAGAAGTTACTGCTATAAGAAGCCAATCAACCTCCAAGCCTATACGTCTTTGGAGTGTGGGAGGAAACCGGAGATCCCGGTGGAAACCCACGCAGGTCACAGGGAGAAGAGGTCAGAGGTCAGAGGGATGAGCAAACCAGAACAATAAAAATGCCCAATTAATAATTATTTCCTTCATGATCTATAGCAATCTTGATAAAAAGCATAAATGGAGTTGGGTTCACAATATCTTTTTTTTTCGACAACAGAGCACATATATTCCAGTAAGTTCTTATGTGTAGAAAGGAATTGCAGAAGCTGATGACTATCTTTGAATGCACTGAGGACTGTTTTTTTGAATGAGTGAACAGTTGTCCTGAACTGCTGCATGTGTATGGTAGGGGCACCCCCTCCATCGTCGAAAGGATCTACAGGAGGCGCTGCCTCAAAAAATACAGCCAGCATCCTCAAAGACCCAAACATCCTGGTCACACTCTCATCTCACTCCTACCGTCAGGAAGAAGGTGCAGCAATCTGAAAACCATGACTTGTCAGTTCAAGAAGAGCTTCTTTCCATCAACTGTGAGGCAATTGAACACGTCACAACCCAAACTAAACTATGAACTGCGACTCTCCTAGGTTGCAATAAGGACTTCAGGCGTTTTAGACAATAGACAATAGACAACAGACAATGGGCAATAGGTGCAGGAGTAGGCCATTCAGCCCTTTGAGCCAGCACCGCCATTCAATGTGATCATGGCTGATCATACCCAACCATATCCCGTTCCTGCCTTCTCCCCATATCCCCTGACTCCGCTATTTTTAAGAGCCCTATCTAGCTCTCTCTTGAAAGCATCCAGAGAACCTGTCTCTACCGCCCTCTGAGGCAAAGAATTCCACAGACTCACCACTCTGTGAGAAAAAGTGTTTCCTCGTCTCCGTTCTAAATGGCTTACTCCTTATTCTTAAACTGTGGCCCCTGGTTCTGGTCTCCCCCAACATCGGAACATGTTTCCTGCCTCTAGCGTGTCCAAGCCCTTAACAATCTTATATGTCTCAATGAGATTCCCTCTCATCCTTCTAAACTCCAGAGTGTACAAGCCCAGCTGCTCCATTCTCTCAGCATATGACAGTCCCGCCATCCCGGGAATTAACCTGGTAAACCTACGCTGCACTCCCTCAATTGCAAGAATGTCCTTCCTCAAATTAGGGGACCAAAAGACCCACACAGGTTTTGCACTAGTATTGGGGTTATTAGTTTAGTTTAGAGATACAGCGTGGAAACAGGTCCTTTGGCCCACCCTGTACACTAACACTATCCTGCACAGTCTTGGCAATTTACAACCGAAGGCAATTAGCCTGTAAACCTGGACGTCTTTGGAGTATGGGAGGAAACCGGGGCACCCAGGAACCCCATACGGTCTTGGGGCGACTTGGCGCCAACCCGGAGCATGCGCCCTGTTTAGGGCGGGCACCTACGGATGTTGAACCGGATGGCATCACCCTGCTGCGGACTTCTGCTGACTCAAACGCAAGAACAAGATGGGGAAAATGTACAAGCTCCGTAAAGGCAACACCCGTTGTCAGGATGAAACCTGGGTCTCTGGCGCTGTGAGACCGCAACTCTACCGCTGCGCCACCGTGCCCCTCTTAAATTGCGGTTATAATTAATTTGATTTTTTGTTTATTACTTGTTATCTATGAGTATACATCTGTTATACTGATGCAACGAACAATCTCATTGCTTTGTGATGGTTACAAATGACAATGAAATACCCTTGACTCTTGAAGTTATCGGAGTGCAGGAGGCTGCACAATGAAAAGCAGTGGATGGCAAGACTCCAGGAAACTGATATCACCAGGGATTGCTCTGCAGCAGAAGCTGATACTTGTAACATAAACAAGATTTATCCTCATCCCTGCCTCAGGGGAATTCCATTGGAACCAATTATGTTCGACATTCAGCTTGCAGTGAGCGCTAGCCACCCTTCAGAAGCAACCAATTAACACAAGAAAACCGAAGGTAGATACAAAATGCTGGAGTAACTCAGCGGGACAGGCAGCATCTCTGGAGACGGAGAGTCAGTGGAGAGGGGAGACTCAGAGGTTTGGAAGGGTAAGGAGAGCGATCAAAGGGGACAAAGTTCAAGGAAGATGCAGAATAGATCATTGTTAGCTCGGGGAAGGTGACACCAAGGCATGCAAAGTAACATTTAATCAGGAGGACAGTCAAACTAGTCGGAGAACTAGGATGGAGGACGGATGGAGAGAGAGGGAAAGCAAGAGTTACTTGAAGTTAGAGAAGTGGCCGCTGGGTTGTAAGCTGCCCAAGCCAAACAGGAGGTGCTGTTCCTCCATTTTGCATTGGGCCTCACTCTGGCAGTGGAGGAGGCCCAGGACAGAAGGGACGGTGTGGGAATGGGAGGTGACTTAAAGTGTTGAACAATGTCGTGTGTCATGTAGGTCCAGGCAAACTGAGCTGAGATGTTCAGCTACAGAAGAAAACCTGCAGTCATTGAAGGACACCAGCCAAGGACGGAAATCCCGGAGAGGGAGGGGAGGGGGGAACGCACCCCTCCATGTTTTGAGAGGTGGGGGATAGCCCCCCCCCCCCCCCCCATGTTTTGTAATCCGGATTTTGATATTCGGTGGGAAAAAAATCTATTGAAATTCCTACTTTACAGTCTAGGTCAAAGACAAGCCTCAACTGTAATTCAACAAATCTTGTGGGGAAAAAATGCTTTTGACATATTTTGATAACATCTTCTGAAGTATATCCATATGAGATAAGATCTGAAAGGGGACAATTTCCAGCTATGTCGGACTCTCAGATATTAATGCAGAGATAATACATGTTTGCTGTCTGCCTTAGTTATAAAAAACTCCAGATTGTATTCACTATGAATTCTCTCAGGTAGCTTCAAAAACATTCCCGGTCACAAACTCATCCACTGACAAAGATTAAAAACTAATTTCTTTGAAATATTTCATATATTGAAGCTTTTCATGCAAATAAAACTCCATCCTCTTACCCTTATTAGTTGTGCATGTTATGAATTTGAACAGAGTATTTTGTGCTTTCTATTAATTACATGCATTAGAATGAAAAATATATTCCTGCCGCTGTTCGATTAGCTTGAAGTTAGAATCGTGGCTACATGAGACTGGTCGTCATGGTGTCTCATCCTTATGTTGACAGTTTAATCTTTTTCTCTTCCCCTCACAAGATTAAAAGTGCGTGGATCGTAGTTTCTTTATAGAGCGAGGACAAAATCAAATTCCAGACAGCCTGTGACTAAAAACGTTTTGATTTGAGCATCAGAGGGCAATTTGAAAAAGATAATGGAATATTGGCAGCATTTATAGTTTAATTATGAATATTTCTGAGGGAAAATAGCAAAAAGCAATGCTTTAAAAGACCTCATATATTTGTCCATCTCGTTTGCATCAGTGTCTTTTGCCTGAATAATTTTGAAGTTGGAAAGTGTTTCAATGCTCTTTCTGCTCCTCTCTTTATGCAACTATCATTTGAGTTTAGTTTATTGTCACGTGTACCGAGGTACAGTGGGAAGCTTTTGTTGCGTGCTAACCAGTCAGCAGAAAGACAATACCTGTACATGATTACAATCGAGCCACCCACAGCGTACAGATACATGATAATGGGACTCGCTAGAGGCAGGAAACATGTTCCCGATGTTGGGGGAGTACCAGAACCAGGGGCCACGGTTTAAGAATAAGGGGTAGGCCATTTAGAACGGAGATGAGAAAAAACATTTTCGCCCAAAGAGTTGTGAATCTGTGGAATTCTCTGCCACAGAAGGTGGTGGAGGCCGGTTCTCTGGATGCTTTCAAGAGAGAATTAAATAGAGCTCTTAAAGATAGTGGAGCCAAGGGATATGGGGAGATTGCAGGAACGGGGTAGTGATTGTGGATGATCAGCCATGATCACAGTGAATGGCCTACTCCTGCACCTACTGTCTATTGTCTATTGAATATTGTGAATAGCATTTACTGCAAGGTGAAAGTAATAAAATCCGGCCAAAGATAATCTCCGTTGAGATAGATAGTGGCTCATGACTGCCCTTTAGTTGTTGGTAGGATGGTTCAGTTGCCCGATAACAACTGGATAGAGAACTGGCTGGCAGACAGGAAGCAAAGAGTAGGAGTAAACGGGTCCTTTTCACAATGGCAGGCAGTGACTAGTGGGGTACCGCAAGGCTCAGTGCTGGGACCCCACTATTTACGATATATATTAATGATTTGGATGAGGAAATTGAATGCAACATCTCCAAGTTTGCAGATGACACTAAGCTGGGGGCAGTGTTAGCTGTGAGGAGGATGCTAGGAGACTGCAAGGTGACTTGGCTAGGCTGGGTGAGTAGGCAGATGCATGGCAGATGCAGTATAATGTGGATAAATGTGAGGTTATCCACTTTGGTGGCAAAAACAGGAAAGTAGACTATTATCTGGTGGCCGATTAGGAAAAGGGGAGATGCAACGAGACCTGGGTGTCATGGTACACCAGTCATTGAAAGTAGGCATGCAGGTGCAGCAGGCAGTGAAGAAAGCGAATGGCATGTTAGCATTCATAGCAAAAGGATTTGAGTATAGGAGCAGGGAGGTTCTACTGCAGTTGTACAGGGTCTTGGTGAGACCACACCTGGAGTATTGCGTACAGTTTTGGTCTCCTTATCTGAGAAAATACATTCTTGCCATAGAGGGAGTACAGAGAAGGTTCACCTGACTGATTCCTGGGATGTCAGGACTTTCATATGAAGAAAGGCTGGATAGACTCGGCTTGTACTCGCTAGAATTTAGAAGATTGAGGGGGGATCTTATAGAAACTTACAAAATTCTTAAGGGGTTGGACAGGCTCGATGCAGGAAGATTGTTCCCGATGTTGGGGAAGTCCAGAACAAGGGGTCACAGTTTAAGGATAAGGGGGAAATCTTTTAGGACCGAGATGAGAAAAAACATTTTTTTCACACAGAGAGTGGTGAATCTCTGGAATTCTCTGCCACAGCAGTAGTTGAGGCCAGTTCATTAGATTTAAAAGGGACTTGGATGTGGCCCTTATGGCTATAGGGATCAGGGGGTATGGAGAGAAGGCAGGTACAGTATACTGAGTTGGATGATCAGCTATGATCATATTGAAGGCGGTGCAGGCTCGAAGGGCCAAATGGCCCCCTCCTGCACCTATCTTCTATGTTTCTGTGGATGTTTATAGATGTATATTAGACCAACTGGCCCTGTCACACGGGAGGCCTGGTCCCCCAACGCAAGCCGTTCCCCTTATTCCAGCACTCATCCATAGCCGACAACTGCTCATTTTGCCTTATTCAGTCTCCCTCATTTATAAAGTTGAAAAATAAAATGCATTTGCGCTTGCTAGGGCGAGCAGAACTCAGTGTACTTGGATATCAACAATGTTGCAAGCAGGGCTAGGCACAGGGCTAAGCACAGAGCTAGGCACAGGGAAAAAGCTGTTATTTTTTCCACGTTTCTGCATATTTGTGAACATTTTCATAAATAACTCGGGAAATAATGCATCAGATTTTCAGATGAGGCGATTTTTTACATCATGGCGTATATCTTTATCGGAATATTTCACCGTTAGCGCGTCATGTTTTGGAGGAGATGTGAATCACAGACAAACAAATACACAAATAAATACATCCACATCCAAGATCAGAGTTTCATAATTATATAGATAGATAGTTCGAGCATGTACAATCAAACCATGAGAATAGCATTCCCATGCACTTTGCTTCAGTTTTCAACTTCAAGAGATTATAATCTCATAAAGTAATTTTCAATGCTTTGTCAGACATTTTCAAAGGCTTTATTAAAAAATTATATGCCAGAATTTAAAAAAAAATCTGTTCTGCTATTGTGACATTGAACTTGTAGCTGAGTGCTGGCATGAACCATCCGAGCTAGTTCCTTCTGTAAAGGTCGATGTGACCTGTTCATTTTGGCAACAACAACTAATGAACATCTTTGATCCGTCTCCCTTTGAAAAACAGCTGCATAACTTTACATCGGCCTAGCATTGCCAAAGCATCTCTTGCACAACGCAACTCAATCATGCAAAAAAACCCCACATGATTCAACTACTGAGTTAAATTACAATTAAGACACAAGGTACTTTGACCACCACAGTGGTAGAGTTGCTGCCTTACAGCGCCAGAGACCCGGGTTCGATCCTGACTACGGGTGCTGTCTGTATGGAGTTTGTATGTTCTCCTTGTGACCGCGACTGTTTTCTCCGGTTTCCTCCCACACTCCAAAGACGTACAGGTTTGTAGGCTAATTGGGTTGGTATAATAGTAAACAGTCTTGGGAATGGGCTGCATGCAGACAGATGGCATCCTGGCTAGCACAGACACGATGGGCAGAAGGGCTTGTTCCAGTGCTTTGTTCTATTTTCTAAAGAAGAAATCTATAAAAACAATCTTATATTTTAACCATATAAACCATATAACAATTACAGCACGGAAACAGGCCATCTCGGCCCTACAAGTCCATGCCGAACAAATTTTTTTCCCCTTAGTCCCACCTGCCTGCACTCATACCATAACCCTCCATTCCCTTCTCATCCATATGCCTATCCAATTTATTTTTAAATGATACCAATGAACCTGCCTCCACCACTTCCACTGGGAGCTCATTCCACACCGCTACCACTCTCTGCGTAAAGAAGTTCCCCCTCATATTACCCCTAAACTTCTGTCCCTTAATTCTGAAGTCATGTCCTCTTGTTTGAATCTTCCCTATTCTCAAAGGGAAAAGCTTGTCCACATCAACTCTGTCTATCCCTCTCATCATTTTAAAGACCTATATCAGGTCCCCCCTTAACCTTCTGTGCTCCAGAGAATAAAGACCTAACTTATTCAACCTATCTCTGTAACTTAGTTGTTGAAACCCAGGCAACATTTTAGAGGAACTATTCAATGTCATTGTTTAGTTGAAAACCTCAGGGAAGTGCATCCAACTGAAGTAAGGTCCTGACCCTAAATCTATGTTCTCCAGAGATATTGCCTGACCTGCTGAGTCACTCCAGCACTTTACCTCTTTTTTTTTGTAACCCAGCATCTGCAGTTCCTTGTGTCGACATCCATCTAATGTTGGGAAATCAGCGTGCATTTTATTTTGCACCTTCAGACGATTTGTGACAGATTTTCCGGGACATTAATTTGCTTCTTGCATTCCACTGGTCCCAAAGGTAAAACAAGAGTGTATAATGAAAGGTGGTAATTGCTCTATATGAGTGCTGTTAAGCAGTTCCCTATTCCATTATCATGTACTGCGAGGTTCTTGGACTGACAAGTCTGACAACTGATCCTAGTTGGGTACCTTTGCAGTTAATGTAATTCCACATCTTATCACTAAGTAATCTTACAATCACCTGTAACAGCATTTAAAAGATTACGACTGGATTCTTTCTGAGGCATAGTACAAAGTAATGGTCATCAGAGTGTGCACAATTTGATCGTGAGAACTTGAATGGATTGTTACTACAAAGGTTACAGTGCATGTTTTCAGTAATTAAGATAAGTTTGAAAAACTATCTGTGTGCAACTCATGGACCTGTCCCACTTAGACAATTTTTTTAGGCGTCTACAGGTGACTAGGCTGTCACCGCATGGTCGCTGGTGGTTGCCGGGGTGTTGCCTGTATGGTCATGAGTAGTCTCCCCGGTCACACAAAGAGTTGTAGTGTCTTTCTGGTCAGCACCAGAAAGGTGGATTTTCAACATGTTGAAAAATTTTCGGCGACAATGGTGTCCGTGGGTTTGACGCCAATGAGCGCAGCTTTGCGTAGGTGCTGTCGTAGGTTATCGCCTGGTTAACATAGGTTGTCCCCCAGATGTCATAGGTTGTCGCCAGGTGAAGTAGGTTGTCGCCGGTGCTGACTCCGGTGAATTCCGTTGTCGTATACGCCGACAGTCACCTAAAAATCGCCAAAGTGGGACAAGCCCATTACTCTTTTGAATATCAGTGTACATTCACTGACCCTCCTCTCACTTTGCACGAGAGAGAAAAAAATAGTTTTTAAGAAGGGGCGCAGCGGTAGAGTTGGTGCCTTACAGCACCAGAGACCCAGGTTCAATCCTGACTACGGGTGATGTCTGTATGGAGTTTGTACATTCTCCCCGTGACCGCGTGGGTTTTTCCCCAGTGCTCTGCTTTCTTCTCACACTCCAATGATGTACAGGTTTGCACGTTAATTGGCTTTGGTAAAAAATGATAAAATTTTCCCTCGTATGTAGGAAAGAGCTAGTGTATGGGGATCACAGGTCGGCACGGACTCGATGGACCGAATGGCCTGTTTCCGCGCTGTTAACAACATTTTGCATCAAGATAAATAGTGGCTAATTGCATATTCATTAAAAAAGCTGTTTTATTTTCTGTGCAAACAGTGGATCTATGTCAAGATGAATTAATATGGCTTGCAAGTCTTTAGCACAAGGTTAAGGGCCTGTCCCACTTTCACAACCTAATTCACATCCTTTTTTACTCGTGGACATTTTTCATCAGGCTAGTAAAACGCCCCGACCTACTTGATGCCACGAGTACCTACGACTAGCATCACGACCAACCAATGACCTCGTGACGACCATGCTGCGAGTATGAGTCAAGGGCAAACTCGGCAGAGGTCGTGAATTAGGTCGTGAAAGTGGGACAGGCCCTTTAGCTTTGCTGTTTTATACCAGGAGATGCAATGGAAGGAGTATGTGAGTGATGGGGAGGTGGAGAGGGTGTGGAAGAAACTGGGTGAGATAGAGGTGTGGTAGGAAACAAGGAGAGGGGGGATCTGGGTGGATAGAGGGAGCAAGAGGAGCAGGATTGCCTTATATCAGAATTCAACATTTCATGCTTTTGCGATATAGACAACTGAGGCAAAATATGTCCCCCTTCTGCAGCCTCTCCAATGCCTCCGCATTTGTCCTACAATGGGGCGACCAGAACTACATGCAATACTCCAAACACAGCCTAACCATAGTCTTCATAGTTTAGTTTAGTTTAGAAATACAGCGCGCAAACAGGCCCTTCGGCCCACCGAGACCACACCGACCTAGAGATCCCCGCACACTAACACTGTCCTACACACGCCAGGGACAATTTACATTTGTGCCAAGCCAATTAACCTACAAACCTGAATGTTTTTGGCGTTTGGGAGGAAACTGTAGTTCTCGGAGAAAACCCACGCAGTCACGGGGATAATGTACAAACTCTGTACGTACAGACAGCACCCGTGATCGGGGTCGAACCCAGGACTCTGCCGCTAGAAGCGCAGCAAGGCAGCGACTCTACCACTGCGCCAACGTGCTGATCCTTAACGCGTTTAAACCCCCTTTTCACGGTGCGACTTGACGCAAGAGGTAACCAGAGTTTGACATCGTGGGAACCTCGTGCGGTAACAATACGGCATTCGTGGACCACCGTGGCGCTAACGGCATGTAATCGTGTACCTTGGGTACTCGGGAGAAAATTCAAACATGTTTGAATTTGTCCAAGAGTGTCTTGTGCACTTCTGGTTAAGCATTGCACCAAACTGCGAATCGGTCCTGTCTTCCCGTGGGAACTCCTGCCAACGGTGAACTTGGATAGAGTGAATCCAGCCAGTTTGCTAAGTAACAGATATGTTTTGTCTGAAAGATGGGGGTGTCTTCAAGCTGAGGATGTCTAAACAGGCAGGTAAGATTTCGCATAACAGCCGTCCTCTTCTCTCTCTTCTAGGCGTGCCTGAACCGCAGGAGGCAGCATTTACTGAGAGAGAGAGAGAGAGAGAGAGAGAGCGAGGCAGTCCTGGTCAGTCCTGAAGATAGACCCATTTAACATTCAGCGGCAAGGCAGCATGATAGCAACGTTAATGCTGCTGGCCCGTGGAGTTCCTCCATTCATGCCTGTGTGAGAGAGAGGGAGGAGAGAGAGAGAGAGAGAGAGAGAGAGGCATCCTGTATTAATAGACACCAGTTGCTGGAAACTGTTACAGGCAGCATGTCTGGATAGACTGAACGGTTGGCGTGTCGGGCTTTTGTTCTTCAGACTGAAAGTTTCACCTATCAGTAGTAATATAAATAACACAATAATCACGGTCAATGTGAGATTTCTTTATTCATTTGACAAAATAAAAAGACGACTTCTTGCACATATGAGTATCCAACAACATTTGAGTTAAAAAAACAATATTCTTCAGTTTAAAGCTCTCTGAAAAAAACCAATATTGTGTGTGACAACAAAGTAAACATCATTTGTGCCAAAACTACACTACAGAGGTTCATTCGGGAAAGATCGGGCTGGACAAGTCACTCGTACAGAATTGCCGATACCGTGGGAACTCTTTGTCTACCCCCGTTATATCCGTGCTAGCATTCCACTCTGGCTACATCTTTGATCTGACCTTTTCACACCTTTGTGCCCTTCTTGTTTGTGTCAAATCTTATGTTTGAAGTCTAATTTTTGTAGATGTCAAGCCTAAGACTTCTCAGCCGTCCTGAGCTGCCTGCCGCAGGAGGTCTGAAGAAATATGCATCTGTCACTGCTGATTGATACCCATTTAACATTCTGCTGCAAGGTGATAGCAGGTTAACAGCTCATCTGCTGCCGTAGAGCAAAGGAAATGCATTTGTATTAACCTCTGGAACTGTTACGGTGTTGATAACTGACTGTTGGCTGTGTTTGTTCTGTAAGTCTGATATGAGGTAATAGGGAAACAAAGAACAGTCAGGATTTCCATTACATGAGGGAAATATTACACTGGTATCCAGCTTTGAGTTAATGGAACAATATTGAGTTTAACTCAACAAACTAAATAAAGAGGTTGGGCGGGCTGGGACTTGTACTTTATTCTCTTTGTACATTTCCTTGAGCATTGTCTGCTTTGATCTGACCTTTTCACACCTTTGTGCCCTTCTTGAAACCTCTAGTTTCCCTCTCCCCTGACTCTCAGTCTGAAGAAAAGATCTCGACCCAAAACGTCACCCACTCCTTCTCTCCAGAGATGCTGCCCGACCCGCTGAGTTACTCCATCCATCTTCGGTGACCTTAAAGAGGTGCGCAACATCATGAAGGGAATTGACAGGGTGAATGCACAGAGTCTTTTACCCAGGGTTGGGGAATCAAAAACTAGAGGACATAGGTTTAATATGAGAAGGGCACGATTTAATAGAAATCTGAGGCGCAAACTTTTCAGTCAGAAGGTGGCGGGTGAATGGAGCGAGCTGCCAGAGGAGGCACTTGAGGGAGGTACTATAACGATATTTAAATGACACATGGAATGGGACAAGGGTCAGACATGGGCAATTGTGACTAGCATGGTTGGGGCATCTTGATTGATACGGACAAGTTGGGCCGAAGGGCCCCTTTACGTACCGTGTGACTCTAGGACTCCAAAATGAATAACGACAGGTGATAGCAGGTTTAAAGTTGTTTAAAGAAAATACCCTTCCATTTTCTCTGTGATTAACGACTTACCGGTGTATATATGTTCTGAAGAAATCACTTTTTATGTGAGGTGTTAATCATTGAGTGAGAAATAATGCCTTGCTTTTCATTAAAAGCACTGAGTAATTTTGGGCCCAAGACGTTTGTTTTTGTTAAATGTCAAATCTGGCATACCTTCTCATTTACACCCCAACAACTGCAAAAATATGACTTTTTTTTAATGTGATGTAGTGCTCACATGGCAATCTAACATTTTTCTCTTGTATTGCGTAAAAATGAACAATTCTTTCATTTTATTTTTTGTTGCCACAGCCGTCGTGTGTCCATCATTAGTACTGAATCCCCTTGCGATTAGACGCCTCCAGAAAATATCCTTGAAAGATTGTTCCTGGAGCAGGACTAATGAGAAGAATTTGTGGAGGTGGAATTTGTGTGGGTTTTTTTTTCCCCCAAACATAACTTGAATGCGTTTCTTTGTTTGAGGAGGCTTCAAAAAGACTGGTTGATGGATGGAATATCTGAAGACGGGCTCCAAGTGCAAATGTTCTGCGGTGAGCGAAACAGCAGGGTGCAATTGAGGGGGGTGTAAATTCTCTGATAATAATAATTGCCGTGTATGTCGCCTTCATGAATGATGGGGTTGGCAGCATCTCTCAGTAATGGTTGAAAATGCTCTGCCAATATTCAAAGGCAGAGCAAGGGCAGATGTGTCATCAGGATGGCTACCAACAGATTGAGGGGAACCTGCATGACTACTCATTGAGAACATTTTTGCTAACGAGCATTCAATCAGGATTTATTTAGGTCAGCAAATTATTTTTTTCCCTCAGATAACCGTCAGTTTGGACAGCCCTTGATTCCCTTACGGTGGGAAGAGATGGGTCAGCAACTTACACAGATGATGCTGCTGATTTCTCTTTGTGAATAAACTTTGGCATTGGACTAAAGATCAAGGAAATGATGGGGAGAAACTGCTGATAGTGGTTTAAACCGAAGATAGACACAAAATGCTGGAGTAGCTCAACGGGACAGGCAGCATCTCCGGAAAGAAGGAGCGGGTGACGTGGACTGGGTGGGGTTTCTCCGGGTGCTCCAGTTTCCTTCCACGCTCCAGAGACGTACAGGCTTATAGGCTAATTGGTTTTTGGAAATTGTAAATTGTCCCAAGCTAATGTACGGGGTGATCGCTGGTCGGTGCGGGCTCGCTGGGCTGATGGGCCTGTTTCCAAGCTGTATCTCCAAAGTCTAACTTGTTTGGGAAACAGTTGTTCCACAGATAGCAACAAATTGCAGAATTGTGGACGCATCCCAGTCCATCGCACGAACCACTCCATCAATTCCATTTTCTGCCTCGAAAAAGCAGCCAACATAATTGAAAGACCAATTCCACCCCCTTTCCATTCCATTCCCTATTCTCCCCTCTCCAATTCATCAAATGATATAAATGCTTGGAAGCACATACCACTAGGTTCAGAAGCAGCTGTTGTCAGACCACTGAATGCACCTCTCATACGTTGAATGTGTGGTACCAATCTCCCAACCTACCTCTTAGCTCTTGCACTTTTTTATTTTATCTAACTGCACTTTCTCTGCAGCTATAACATTGTGATCCTTAGTATCATATTCTGCATTCTGGTTATTTCTTCTCTCTGCGTGCCAATTGTACGAGTCTATAGCTTGATTGTACTCATGTATGTTATGATGTGACCAGAAAGCATGCAAAACAAAGATTTTCACTGTATCTCGGTACATATAGAAATATAGAAACCCAGAAAATATGTGTAAGAGTAGGACATTTGGCCCTTTGAGTCAGCACCGCCATTTAATATGAAAATGGCTGATCATCCTAAATCAGTACCCCATTCTTCCTTTCTCCCCATACCCCTTAATTCTGTTAACCCTAAGAGCTATATCCAAATCTCTTGAATACATCCAGTGAATTGGCCTCCACTGCCTTCTGCGGCAGAGAATTCCACAGATTCACAACTATCTGGGTGAAAAGGTTTTTCCTCATCTCAGTCCTAAATGACCTGCCCCTTATTCGTAAACTGTGATCCCTGGTTCTGGCCGCCCCCCCAACATGGGGAACATTTTTCCTGCCCATGCCCATAACAGACCAATACCAATAAAAATACATATATTAGTTTATGAGCTTCAAACACCAGCAACATTGTCTTGCTGTAAACATGATAGACAAAATGGTGTATGGGTAGCAGATACGACAACAAAGGAAATGTGAATCTCTGACAATGGTATTCACAAGAATGTGTTATAACCATCTAATACTTTGCACATAATACCATTGGAATAGAAGCAGTGTTAGGCCTAGCACCCTGCCGGTCTATTTCACCATTCAATCATAGCTGATGTTATTGTAATTCTTTTATTTACCAAAGAATTAATTTTATTATGTGTGGTATTAACTCTGATTAGGAACTAATGGTATTCACCCATGTTTATAAGTTCACAAGTTCACCGGTCATAGGAGCAGAAGTTGGCCATTCGGCCCATCAAGTCGACTCCGCCGTTCAGCCATGGCTAATCTATCTTTCCCACTCAACCCCATTCTCTTGCCTTCTCCCCATAACTCCTGGCACCCGTACCAATCAATAATCTGTAAATCTCCTCTTAAAAATATGTGATGTGTTCAGTTTAAAGATACAACATGAAAACAGGTTCTTTGGCCCACGGAGTCCATAGCGACTATTGGTCACTCATTGACACTATTTCCGTGTCGTCCCACTTTTCTCATCCGTTCCCTACACACCAGGGGCAACTTACAGAGACTGACCAACCTACAAAATGTGTAGGAAGGAACTGCAGATGCTGGTTTAAACGGAAGATAGACACAAAAAGCTGATTGAGATATAGTTCTATAACTCTCTACATCAGCGTCTATATCTCTTGGTTCCCTTTCCCCTTGACTCTCAGTCAGAAGAAGGGTCTCGACCTGAAACGCTACCTGTTCCTTTTCTCCAGAGGTGCTGTCTGACCCGTTAAGTTACCCCAGCTTTTGGTGCCTATCTTCGAACTGACCGACAAACGCGGGTGTCTGTGAGACCTGGGAGGAAATTGGGGCATTAGTGTACTTTTTATCGTAACTGCTAAATGCTCACTGTTAAATCAATCGACGTAAATCAATTACATCCCCTCAGTTTTGCTTTAATAGTGATACACCTCAAGGAAACGTTTTCATCAGGGATCTTTCTGCAAATGAACTTTTTGTTGGTACATAAATTACTGTTCCATTGCATATAAATGTTTTGTCAACCATTAAGTAAAGATTGGAGGGGTAATTGTAAATTAAACCTAATTAAACCAGCAATCAGTGTTCCCATGAATATTGCGTGGTAGAAAGTGACACTTGCACACCATTGCTCCCTCCATTTCTTCTTTGCCCATCAATCTCTGCGCTCAGCACATCTGTTTTGCCAAACCACATTTTAATCCCTGGAGATTCAGGTCTCATCTTTTAGCAAGCTTCAGAGTATCACCTTATAAATGGAAGGAGACTGCATTGCCTTTTATACCAGCTGCATGTTACTGACCTAAAGGGAAGGAGCAAGGCCTGTGAGAGAGATTAACTTATCCAAATGTTATTAAGTTTATTGTATTTTCTTCTCATTTGCCACGACTTTGAGCTGGTTGTCAACCTCCACATATTACGGGGACCTCACTTTGTGGGTCCAGCGTATATATTGAAGCAGGGATGGCTGGTCTGCAGAGTAAAGGGTTGAAGTATTGGCTCTCAGCGTCACTCTGCTGCAGGGCGAAAACTGAGAAATGTCTTTGTTGCTGTTCTGTCTGTGGAAGTTAATTTGGTCAGGGAGCAGTTGGCTCTCCGAGCAGTTCTTTGCTTTGAGTCAACGTACTTTGACATATCTTGCGATTGATTGAATGGTCTCTGAGCGACGTTTTTTTTTTTGTCCGTTTTCTATTTAAGGAAATCTATTCGTTAAAATATGGCAGAGTTAGAAACATAGAAACATAGAAAATAGGTGCAGGAGTAGGACACATTCGGCCCTTCGAGCCAGCACTGCCATTCAATATTATTCAGTTGGGCGTGACACGGTGTTAGAGTTGCTGCCTCACAGCGCTAGAGACCCAGGTTCGATCCTGTCTACAGGTGCTGTCCGTACGGAGTTTGTACGTTCTCCCTGTGACGGCCTGGGTTTCCTCCAGGTGCTCCGGTTTCCTTTCACACTCCAATGACATGCGGATTTGTAAATTGTAAATTGTCCCCAGTATGGAAGATAGTGGTAGTGTTACGGGTGATGGGTGGTTGGCATGGATTCAGTGAGCCGAAGGGCCTGTTTCCCTGCTGTAACTAAGGTCTAAACAATTTTTAAAAACTGATTGATATATAGGACGGGTTTGGAGGGATATGGAACAAACGTGGGCAGGTGGAACCAGTGTAGCTGGGACATGTTGGCCAGTGTAGGCAAGTTGGGCCGAAGGGCCTGTTTCCACACTGTGTCACTTGACAACTATGATTCTATGACATTATTTCCTTTTGACTGACCAGTGAGAAAAATATTTAAAAGATTCCCACACCTTCATGAACAATCACTATTGAACTCTTTAAAATAAAATTATACGTGTTAGCTGATTACCTGCTAATCTGATTGTGTAGTTAAAAACAGGTATCAGAACCTTGGAGGTTGAGGGAGAATCGATAGAAGTATATAAAATTATAAGCGGGATAGATAGGATAGACAGTCAGAACCTTTTTCCTGGAGTGGAAATGCCCAACAGCAGCAGGCATAGCTATAAGCTGTGAGAGGGGGGAGATTATAATGGAGATGTGTGGGGCAGGTTTTTTAAACAGAGGGAGGGTGGCAGATATGATAGTCGTGTTTAAGAAGCAAATTGATCTGTATAGAATAGTAAGATTAAACGAGAACTTACCAGTTTGAAGTTTGATCTTTATTTTATGAGGAGGAACGTTGAGGGAATACGTGAAAGAAGCCCGCTACGACGCATGCGTGTCATCCTTCAAAGCAGCGGTGTGAGGTCACAGATACACTATAATGACCTAAAATAGTAAGATTATTAAAGAGATACCAGTTTAAGATATGACCATTCGAGGGTGGGAGCGGAGGGCACGTATTCCCTCAACGTTCCTTCTCATAAAATAAAGATCAAACTTCAAACTGGTAAGTTCTCGTTTAATCTTACTATTTTACTTCGGAGTCACGTGAGTGACTACGTGAAAGATTTCAAAGCTCTGTGACCTCATGCCGTGGAAAACGAGTCCATGCTTCACAACTGCCTTGGTAGTTAGGGAGAAATTGTTAATTATATTCAAAACATTCATACCAATTATTTAATGGAAATGATAAATAATATCGAATTAATTCAAATCATAACCCTGTATTCTTCAGGGATAAATTATCATACAGAACTTAAAATGTTCCCCGAAAAACGTTCCCATACTGCTAACTGGTTTGTTATAACATTTCTGAAACGTTTTCTCCGACAACCATCCTGCAATCCTGAGGATTTGGTCCATGGATACATCAAGGCGTTTTGCTGCGGATGTAGCTGCAGCCCTGGTGGAGTGATAATTAAATATGTTATTGTCCACTCCCGCCTATCATAACCCATATTTCAGCCACCGCGAATTGGTCTGAGTTACACTCTATGGTACAGTTTCTTATAGCTGATTAAACGCCAATTCCTTGCCTCTGATAGCCTTTGTATTTTCACTGTATAACAAAAAACGTGCTTCACTATACAGAGGTGTTTGTCCTCCGGGTAGGCCATCAATTCTATGACCTGCCCCGCTGATCCTGGCCTATTTTGTTTAATAATACGGTCCTGGATCACAAACCCCAAACTTCGTGCCGCAATAGTGAAGCCATCCAGTCTTACTTTTAGCAATAACTGGAGCTTATGCGCTGTGACTAGCGCCATCAGCATTACCATTTCTAGTTAGTTATCCAGATTTAATGCTGTAGCCGGCGATCAATTCCTTAGCAAGGTCAAAGCCACACTTACATCCCAGATATAGTTGTATCTTATTTTTGGTGGCTTGGTGTTAACATATCCTCTAAAATTTTTAACTACCAGAGGATGTGATCCCACAGACTGTCTTACTGTTCCTTGCCACCAATAACTTGACAATGCACTTTTGGCACTATTCACAGTGCTGAAACTCAGTCCTCCATATTGCAGGCTGGTGAAAACTCTAGCACCGCCGGAACATCCTTATTTCTGTGGTCCAGAAAGTTATTATGGCAGTAATTAGTCCATTTTAATATGACCTAAATACTGTTATTGTGTAGACCTTCTTCGTGCTGCTGTGATCATGTCCACAGTTCTTTTGATAGCCCCATGTCCCGTAGCGGTGTTTTAGAGTCTACAACCTACTAAATCAATATTTTCTATGACATGGATAGCTATCCTCAGTTACTGGATGCACCAGCAACTTAGGACTATGTCTTACCGTTATACATGGTTCCAGCACCATGTCCTGTACCCCGGAAAACCATAGTTGGGTAAGCCAATCAGGTACTAAGACATCCCCGATGCCGATTCCTGTTGAATTTCCCTTAGTACCCCAAATTTATAAAGTAGAAAAGGAGGTAATACATAAATGAAAACCCTCCCCTAGTGCAGTGAAACAGCATCTGTAGCTTCTGCCTCAGGATCTGGTACCAATGATACATACCTCGGTAACTGGTGATTTAACTCTGGATGCAATTCTAATATGCGGCCTTACATACTTTACTGATTTTAGCAAATACCGTTCTATCCAACATCCATTCAGTACTTTCAATAAATTTTCGTGACCTGGTGTCTGCCACTGAATTAGTATCCCTGGTAGATACGTAGCCCATAACCAAATATTCCTTTGGACACACCATTGCCAAATTGAATTTGCCAATTCATCACAAGATTTTGATATCTTTCCACCCATATAACTTATATATGCCATCACCGAGGTATTATCTATCTACCATCTAACATGCTGCAGTTTCATTCCTGAGCGATAAGATTTTAGCCGATGAAATGCACTTAACATTTCTAACCCTTAGTGTTATGTAGGTTAGCTTCTTATTGATTCCATCTCCCCCATAGCTCGAGATGGTATCAGTTGTACCGTAACCAATTGCACTGGCATCTGTTTGTAATAGCACAGACGGGTTGTGAATAACTATTGGGTTTGGAGCAATACTTAACATTGTATTCCCAACATTGTAATTCTTTTATAGCTTCTATCATTAGCTCCATTGGCCAAAATAAATGACCTCTATAATTATGAGCCCATTGAAACTCTGTGGCTTTCCATATTAGTAAAGTCATTAACATATTAAATGTGTTAATGGTGTCAATTTTGACTTAAGTGGATGGACAATGAATCCCAGCTGTTCAAACAATTGTTTAGTGGCAACCACTGGCTAACATGCCGATTCATAAGTTATTTCCACAATAAGGATATCATCCAACTATACCATTACTCTATGATTTTGGTGTTGCAGCAGTCCCAACGCTGGTTTAAAATTTTTCCCCCCTGTTGGATATTGAATAGCAAGGATCTTAAAGATTAATACTTGCCATACAGTAGCCTGCTGAAAACTAAGTCTTTAGCACTGCTAAAAGTATCCATCTTTAAAATGAATATATTGCACAACATTGTGAAGCATTGATAATCCATAATAATACGGCAACCCCCATCTTTCTTATTTCTAATAAAGATGTTTGAGACAAATCCTGTTGTTCAGGTTTGGTTTATTCCATTACCAGCATGTGTATCTGTCCGGTTTATGTTGTACTGGAGGGTTTTGTTTGAGTAGAAACTCTATCAGATATCCCTTAAAACTGCTAAGGATGTATCTGTCCATAGATATATTACACCAAGCTGCAACATGAAGTTGCAATGTCCCTCCAACTTCCGTGCTCCCTATTAATGCTGGCGCCCCAAATTCACCTACCTCCATGGTTATTGGTGGTAACCAAGTTATTTTTCTTGGTTTCATACGCGGTTGTGGAGAGCCTAAAGGTTAATGTTAGGGTAGATGCTGACGTAAAGACTTTTGCATCTTCCACAGTGGTCGTCCCGGGCCAAACCCTAAACAGGACGCTGCTGCTGGGTACCTCTGCCCAATTCTTTGTAGAAAAATTACAAAACACTACCTCTCTTAGGATGCACATAAGGTTAATGTCTTCCCCAGATATCCTTTGGATGCTCTAATCAGCCCCAAAGTCGAGCCTCCTCGCCAATTCTTTTACCTGTTTAGACAGGTCCTCCCCCCCCCAAATAACGGGGTCTATAGCCCTTTGCTTACATAGTATAGCGAACTAGGGTCTAGAGCTGGCTGAATGGCCCTTCAAACTGCACATCGCAAAAAATAGTGCTAATGGCATCCTTGTGGTTACTACTTTTCCACCTTTTTTAACATGCGGGCCAAAGCTGTTATGCCCGCCATGAGACCTTTCAGAGTATTACGGATTTTAATATCCCGACTCCTAACGGCCTCCCAACATGTCTGCAAATGCACCTGTAACAATGGCTACATTAAGAGCACCACAATATCCCGGGGTAAAAAAGCCTTGCCAACACTTCAGCAAAAATATTTAGCTTGAAGTTGATGGGTGGACTCACAGTCCTTCAATACTCACAGCCACCTTCTCGAGATCATTCTCAGTGTGTTTCTGCTGGCAGCACTGGCTCATCATGTTCAGCAGGTTGTTCACCTGCTCAGATTTTACCCCGTCAGACCTTCCATACCCTCCTCAGAGGCGTCTGACATTTCATGCAGCCCTTATGGGAAACTGCTGTGGGACTTATATTTATTTGCCCACTGTGGCTATCCTCCAATCCCGGAGCCTGCCACTGTGGAGAAATTTCCTCCAGCCACCGCTCCAGCCGACTTACATGCTCTCGGGCACTAGTCGTCGCGGGTGCTTTAATATATATGGGACCGCTCCTGCCGACCTTGGTGCTCTCTGGCACTAGTCGCACGCGGTATTTCCCGCAGCCGGTCCCCATGCCTACGGGCACTGGTCATTCCCCATGGTCCCGGTACTCACGGGCACCTCTACCCATTTAGGGTGAAATTTGGCACTCGCTCCCTTATGGGAGATGCTGGTGCCGACATTCATTGCTGCCTGCTGCTGGTCATTAAGCAGGAGCAATTCTGTGTGTGGCAGCACTTCAGCTCTATACTGACATCAGTAGCTGGCTGCCTGCTGTTCAGAACACAGCAGTAACGACCTGTGGCTGTGCCCTGACGTCCTTAGCTGGCTGCCTGCTGCTCTTCAGAATACAGCAGCAACGTCTGGAAAAAAGAACCAAAGGTAAGGGAAATTTGTTCTTACCTGTACTGGTTTTCAGCCTGTCGTTTGGGAGGAACGTCCTTCCTCCCGCAGCCCCACGGACCCCGTAGCGTAGGTCCTTGGGCTGCTGTCGGCTGTCGGCTGACGGCTACGGAGTAGTCCTGCTCTCTTCCGGGTCCCGCAGCCGCTTCAATCGGCCCCAGAGGCCGCTAGCGACTGCATCCAACATAGACTGCTTAGTCTGGAAAACCCCCGGGACGTGTTGCTTCGCTTCCCGCCCGGCAGCAGTCAATCTTGCCGGTGCGGGGAGCGACGTCGGGCACAGCTGTTCTGCTGCTGCTAAAAATAGCCTTTTAGGAATCCTCTCCGGAGGATTCGCGCATCGGCTGCTGCTGGCTGCTGGCTGTCCGCTGTTTCCGCGGTTCTCCCCTCCAGCTTCCCGCAGCTCCTTGCCTTTCCTACCTGCAAGGTAAGTGGGAAAAATTTTGCAGTCTCTTACCTGCTTCTTTGCATTTCCCTCTAGGGAGACGTCCTCTCCCATGTCTGACTCGTTCAATGCGTGTATGCGATATGACACGCATGCGTCGTAGCGGGTTTCTTTCACGTAGTCACTCACGTGACTCCGAAGTAAAATGAAGGGATATGGATCACTTGTAGGCAGATGAGATTAGTTCAGCTAGGCATCAGGTTCGGCACAAACATTGGTCGGCGTGGGCTCGGTGCCCACGGTTTATCTCTAAAGTCTATTATTCACAGGTGTTCTTCTTGTCCAGCAGTACTTACGACTAAATTTCACAAAATGAGAGACTTGCAGTTTATACCCCAGCACATGAACATTGACTACAATACAAGACGAAGAAAGTTTACATTGTTTCAAGAAGAGACTAAACTAATGGAACGGGAGAATCTCCTTGGAGGTAGACAAAAATGCTGGAGAAACTCAGCGGGTGCAGCAGCATCTATGGAGCGAAGGAGATAGGTAAAGTCTCGGGACGAAACCCTTCTTCAGACTGACAGGGGGTGGCGGGGAGTAGGAAGGAAAAAGAGAGGAGGAGGAGGAGCCTGAGGGCTGGGGGATGGGAGGAGACAGCTCGAGGGCTAAGGAAGGGGAGGAGACATCAAGGGCTAACAAAATTGGGAGAATTCAATGTTCATGCCTGCCGGATGCAGGCTCCCTAATTTGTAGGTTGTCTAATTGGCGAATAGAACAGAATATGAGGTGCTGTTCCTCCAATTTTCCACAGCACCAGAAAAGTGACAGGAGACAGAGTTAGGGTAAAGAGTTGGTTTTTAAATTATATCGTTATGTCAAATGGTGTCCCTCAAAGATTTTCGTTGCGTCCACAACTATTCACTGTTTTTATGAATACCCTGGATAAATGGAAAGAAAATTCACTTATCCAAGTTTCCTTTGAAAGAAAGGTAGTCACTAGTTAGTTCAGGTTAGTTTCAGTTTCTTCCCAGCTGTTATCAGGCAACTGAACCATCCTACCACAACCAGGGAGCAGTCCTCAACTACTATCTACCTCGTCGGGGACCCTTGGACCCGAGGTTGATCGGACTTTACTGGCGTCACCTAGCACTAAACATTATTCCGTAATCGTGTATCTGTACATTGTGAATGGCTCAATTTTAATCGTGTATTGTCTTTCCACTGGCTGGTTAGCACGCAACAAAAGCTTTTCACTGTACCTCGGTACACGTGACAATGAACTACACTGAACTATTAATAATCAGTGTGAATGAAAGCATGAGATGACAAGGTGATATTAATAGATAAAGACAATATTCAAACAATGTTAAATTACTTCCATGCAGGTAAGTGTTAAACCCGTCTGAAAAGGGATGAGGAAAGTTGTTTCCAAATAAACAAAATTTAAGAATGCTAAAGATCCAAGCATTCTGGAAATCCATGCACAGTTAATCATTACAATATAGTGGACAGAAACAGAAATATTTGTACAGACTGACCTTTATAAAGAGAGACTGGAATACAAACAGATAACAGTAAGCAACAGGAACAGAAAGCTCCTGTCAGACCATGTCACTGTAGTTAATAGTACGAGGTGCCACATCTTAGCAAATATTGTCTTTGGAAGAAGTTCACCAGAATGATGCCCGGAACGAGAAAGCAGATTTGTTTGTGTACGAAAGAACTGCAGTTGCTGGTTTCAATCGAAAGAAGACACAAAATGCTGGAGTAATTCAGCGGGACAGGCAGCATCTCTGGACAGAAGGAATGGGTGACGTTTCGGATTGAGACCCTTCTTCAGACTGATCCATGTACAATAAATTCACATTTATATAATTAGGACCTGTTCTATTCGCCAATTAGACAACCTACAAATTAAATTAGAAATCATTCATTAAGGCTCTGCCATAAAGCACAAACTTGGAACATTCTTTCAGCGGTAGTTAAAGTCTCGCTGCCACTGATTTATTTGGGGAGAATCTTTTTCTGTTTTTTCTGCACGATTTATTTCAACAGCACACTGCAAGGAATTCATTGAAAATACATTATATTCAGATGAGGTGAGATAAACCTATTGCAAAAAGACCTTTGCTTCTAGCCAGGCCTTTAATGTCATGCTGAGGCAAATGAAAAATGTCACGTCATGAAAAAAACATGATGGGAAAAGAGAATGCAGTGAAACCACTGCCTGCTATTCTGAGTGTAGGCCGGATTCATGGCCCACGCCATGGTCTGTCAAATTTCATGGCTTCCATCCTAAATTTCTGAGAGCTTTGCATAATTAGTCCAGTCGGTGGTCATTTCACAGCTGTTAAGCATGCACTCTCTATGCATCGTTACGACTCTTCCAGCACGCGCCATGAAATATTCATAATCGGAGGGTAGGTTCCTTAATTATTACCACAGTTCAAACGCGCGTACCGCTTCCAGTTCCTGTTTTGCAAGCTTGTCAATTTATCTGAACTCTTTTCTGCCAACACTCCAAATTTTTGAAGATGATTTGACTATCAATAGGGTTGGGATGAATATTAATCTCCCACCTGCATGCTATGCAATGGCCGATTGTTCCAGCTTTCTCTCACATCATCGCCAATCCTTCGCATGAGCTGTTTGTGTTTTGTGTGACGACACGTACATGCAACTTTGGAAGGCACAAAAGTGCCGGAGTAAAGGGCCTGTCCCACTTGGGCGTCATTTGCGTTTCACGCAGGTGGCATGCGAAGATTTTGTGAATCCCAAAATCCTGGGGCGCTACGCGCGATACTGCCTACGTCACCACGCATCGTGTGCGCGTAATGCACGCCATGCACGCATCACGTGCGCGTCATGCATCGTGACGCGTAAACGATGTCGCGTAAATGACGCGCAAATTACGCCCAGGTGGGACAGGCCCTTAACTCAGCGGGTCAGGTAGCAGCTCTGGAGATGGGGTCCCGACCCGAAAAATCACCTGTCTATGTTCTCCAGGGATAGTGCATAACCCGCTGAGTTACTACGTCGCTTTGGGTACTTTAAGGAACTGCAGATGCTGGTTCTCTGAAGAACACGGCCAGGTGACATTTTGGATCTGGACCCTTTTTCAGAGCTGAGACGTCACCGATTCATTTTCTCCAGGGATGCTGCCCGACCCGCTGAGTCACTCCAGCACTTTGTGTCCTTTTTTTGTAAAGCAGCATCTGCAGTTCCTTGTTTCAACACAGTTTGAATTCAGTTTTATCTGCAGGTCGGCACAAAAAGCGGGAGTAACTCAATGGGACAGGCAGCGTCTCTGGAGAGAAGGAATGGGTGACGTTTCGGGTCGAGACCCTTCTTCAGACTGGTTAGGGTTAAGGGAAACAAGAGATATAGGAGATGATGTAGAGTGATAAGGACCAATGAATGATAGATATGAAAAAAACTAACGATGATAAAGGTAACAGGCCATCGTTAGCTGTTTGTTGGGTGAAAACGAGAAGCTGGTGCGAGTTGGGTGGGGGAGGGATGGAGAGAGAGGGAATGCCGGGGCTACCTGAAGTTAGAGAAATCAAGATTCATACCACTGGGATGTAAGCTGCCCAAGGGAAATATGAGATGCTGCTCCTCCAATTTGCTTTTAGCCTCACCCTGACGGTGGAGGAGATCTAGGACAGAAAGGTCTGCAGGTCATTGCTTTGTGGAGCAGTCTTCCAGCACGAGTCATAAAAGGTGGAACTGAGGTGAAGGCTACATCTGATCATTCCCTTCACTGTTTGAGTGTCATAGATAAGCTCACAGTGAATAACAAGGTTCTGCAGCTGCTGCTTTAATGATCCTGATGAGTTATTACTCTTGATTGATGTTGGGGATCTTTAGTTTAGTTTGGTTGAGAGGTACAACATGGCAACAGGCCCTTCAGCCACAACGTCCATGTTAACCATCGATCACCCATTGACACTAGTTCCATGATATCCCACTTTCTCATCCACTCCCTACACACAAGAGGAAAGTTGCAGAGGCCAATTAACCTACAAACCTGCACGTCTTTGGGACGTGGGAAGAAACCGGAGCATCCGGAGGAAACCCACGAGGTCACAGGGAGAACGTGCTAACTCCACACAGTCAGCACATAAGGTCAGGATCGAACCCGGGTCTCTGACACTCTGAGGCAGTGGCTCTACCAGCTGTGGCACGGTGAAAGCTATTTTGAAAGAAGTACTATGACTCTAATTTCTACCACGTTAGCCCGTGACCGCGTGGGTTCTCCAAAGACATACCGGCGTTGTAGGTTAATTGGCTTGGTGCAAATACAAATTGTCCCTAGTGTGCGTAGGATAGTGTTAATGTGCGGGGATCGCTGGTCGGCACGGACTCGGTGGGCCGAACGGCCTGTTTCCTCCCTGTATCTCTAAAATCAATAAACAGAAAGAAATATCAGCTGGTAGCTAATAAAAGTGGATTTAAAAAACTGAGCTGGTTTGGCGATTCTAATGGACTTGGGATGTAATTAAATGAATTCAAATTTGGCTTCACGAAAACCTTGCTTTTCTGTGCAGTGTGAAATGTAAATTTCAATGGAGAAACGTTGGAATTTACTGATGCGTTACATTATCAGGCCCAGCCTTGGTTCAGAGATAGTGAAACGAGTCTCCAACCCACAGTGGGTGGAAAACACGTTTTAATTAATTTGCTGAATAATTAAAAAGTGTATTTGAGTTAACCTCTCATCATTAGATAGCTTCCCACATGGGGAATCTGTGACTTGTAACATGTCCCAAAACAATTCTTCACTGTAGGTATAAATTTTAAAATCGCATCTGAACTCTTAAGTTGCCTGTTGGTTAGTCATAGAGTCGTATCACATGGTAGAGTTTCTGCCTTACAGTGCCAGAGACCCGGGTTTGGTCCTGACTACGGGCGCTATCTGTATGGAGTTTGTATGTTCTCCCCGTGACCGTATTTCCCACGGGTGCTCCGGTTTCCTCCCACTCTCCAAAGACATACAGGTTTGTAGGTTAATTGGCTTCAGTAAAAAAAAAATCATTTTTTGGCGCAGAATCAGCGGGCCAAAAGGCCTGTTTCCATGCCGTATCTCTAAGCTAAACTAAACTAAACTAAACTAAACTAAACTAAACTAAATTAAACTAAACTAAACGGGTAGCAAGGGCAAGCAAGGAAACTATAGGCTGGTGGAACTGTCATTAGTGGTGGGTAAGTTACTGGAGGAGATTCCGACAGGCAGAATTTACCAACATCTGGATAGTCAAGAACATGACTTAATGCTGGAGAGTGTAGGAAGGAACTGCAGATGCTGGTTTAAACCGAAGATAGACACAAAAGTCAAGTCAAGTCACATTTATTTATATAGTACATTTAAAAAACAACTCTCGTTGGTCAAAGTGCTTCACATTTGTTATAAGAATAGCACAACAAAGACTACATACATATATACATGTAGCTCTCACTCAGTGGACGTCAGGAAAGGCTTGGGAGTATAGATAATTATTTAGTCTTGACTTAACAGAGTCGATGGAGGGGGCAGTTCTGATGGGAAAGGGGATGCTGTTCCACAGACTAGGGGACTGCAACCGCAAAGGCGCGGTCGCCCCTGAGCTTATGCCTAGACCGTGGGATATTCAGCAAACCCAAGTCGGACGATCTGAGGGGCCTGGAGGTGGAGTGGTGGGTGAGAAGACTTTTTATGCAGGTGGGGGCAAGCCCACTGAGGGCTTTGTAGACATGGAGGAGTATCTTGAAGTTTATACGGAACCGCACAGGGAGCCAGTGGAGAGAGGCCAGGATCGGGGTGATGTGGTCCCTTTTTCGGGTGCCCGTCAGGAGTCTCGCTGCGGCGTTTTGGACCAGTTGCAGGTGGGACAGGGAAGATTGGCTGATGCCAGTGTAAAGGGAGTTGCAGTAATCTAGGCGGGAGGAGATGAATGTGTGGATGATCTTTTCCAGGTCATCAAACTGGAGGAATCCAAAAAGCTGGAGTAACTCAGCATCAGTGGAGAAAAAGAATAGGCGATGTTTCGGGTCGGGACTCTTCTTCAGAAGTCTGAAGAAGGGTCTCGGCCCGAACAGTCACAAACTGCTGGAGTATCTCCAGCAGCTTTTCCAGAGAGACAAGGACTGATCAGAGTTAGCACGGATTTGTACGTGGGAAATTGTGTCTCACAAGGTAACCAAGAGGACAGATACGGGCTAAGTGATGGATAAAGTCTAAATGGACTCTATCAAAGTCTTTGACAAAGTGCTGCAGGATAAATGAGTCTGGATGATATCACGTGGGATGTAGGGAGAGGAGATCTAGGGATCGAACTAGATACAGCTGTACTGAATAATCCATCCTTCCATTGTCGTTAAAGTCCCTTGGTTCTGACATTTGTAACCAGTCTGAATACATCTACAGCGAATACCATTACCATTTGGTGTATGAATAACTTCACGGCATGAAACTCTGTATACGTGTAAATGTGTATATTTTAATTAAGGCTGGATGTAGGCCCAAGAACAGCTTTATTTCCCCACAGAGAAACGTTAGTGTTTAGGTCATAAAATACTGGGGTTTTATTACCAGTGCCAATGTCAAACGCTTCCAGCTGAGGTGTAACAGATTTTGTTCAAATTTGTAAAATTAGCACTTTTTTAGAGAATTTAAAAAAAAATTTAATCACTATGAAATTTGCTCTGTGCACTGTGATCTGTGAATTGTTCCTTTCCCAGGCATGCATCTCATGAATTCTGGTACAGAGGTTTTTATTTTTGCAAGGAGAGCTAACTTGTTATAAAAAGTGTAGGAAAGAACTGCAGATGCTGGTTTAAATCGGTAAGACACAAAATGCTGGCGTAACTCAGCGGGACAGGCAGCATCTCCGGAAGGAATAGTTATAAATAGTGTTGGTAAAACTGAACATTTATTGTTCTCTGACCGCGTACTTCCGTGGTCAATTAGCCAACAAACATTTCTGCAGGTTGTTGGCTAATTTGCTGCACATGTGTACTGCTGTGCGCTGCTCAGCAGGAACTATGTTATGCCCCTGTCCCACTTAGGAAACCTGAACGGAAACCTCTGGAGACTTTGCGCCCCACCCAAGGTTTCCGTGCGGTTCCCGGAGGTTGCAGGTGGTTGCCGGAGGTTGCAGGTAGTGGAAGCAGGTAGGGAGACTTTGATAAAGTGTTGCCTTCCATCACAGTGGGTTCACTGTGATGGATGTTTCTGTAAATTGAATTGTGTGTATGTCTGTAGGAAATTGTCTTTGTTTGTATGGCTGTGGAAACGGAGTTTCGTTTGAGCCTCACTGAGGTTCAAATGACATGTAATAAATATTGTAAAAAACCTCCGGGAACCGCACGGAAACCTTGAGCGGGGCGCAAAGTCTCCAGAGGTTTCCGTTCAGGTTTCCTAAGTGGGACAGGGGCATTAGTCTTTAGATGCCCAACATGTATGGTAGCATGTGTAGGAAGGAACTTCAGGTGCTGGTTCAAACCGAAGATAGACACAAAAAGCTGGAGTAACTCAGCGGGACAGGCAACATCTCTGGAGAGGAGGAATGGGCGACGTTTCAGGTCGAGACCCTTCCTCGGACACGGCCTGAAATCAAAATCATACTTCATCAGCCAAGTATGTTTCGCAACATACGAGAATTTGTTGCCATACAGTCCTATCAATAAAAAGCAACAAGACACAGATAATACATTTTAACAAACATCCACCACAGTGACTCGATCCCAGGTCTCAGGCGCTGTGAGGCAGAAACTCTACCGCTGTGCCACCTCGTTTGACCCTCAACTGATTGGAAACTAAACCATGCTAAGAGTATCCAACAAAGAAGTATTTGGTGAGAGATGCAAAATAATAAAAATAAATCAGGGTTTCAATATCTTATGGTTGAATGGTTTATTCACTGCACCAGGGAGAATGAGTGGGGATGAATATGCCTATAATAACCTTTTATTTTTCTCGTTGAAAAACATCAATATTCCCTGTAGTGTTTCCAAAGATATTTCAGAAAGCTGGTACTTGTGTTTCTCCTCTCGCACAATGACGTTTATTTCTTTCTTTCTTTCTCTCAGGCAAAATATATCACAATTACATCTTTTTCAATGCAATAACTGGACCATATTTTTTCTCAGTTCTCAAGCTTGCTGGTCCCATTGCCTTCGTAGGAGAACTTCTAAAGACGTAAAGTATTGTTGAGGGAATCAGACGAGGCTAACATGAGATCTCAAACGCCATAGTAAAAACAAAAAAAAAAAAGTTTTCCTCTGGGTACAGTTTCCTTGAGGGGGAAGAAGGATGGTCTGTCAGTTTGTGCTCTTTAATATCAAAGAGTCAGGGTCTTTTTTCTTTGCAATTGAGGCAGTTACAACAGCATTTAAAAGCAGCAAGATGGTGCAGCTGTAGAGTTACTGCCTACAGTGCCAGAGACCCGGCTTTGATCCTGACTACGGGTTCTTTTAGGTCGGAGATGCGGAGAAAATTAGTTTGTGGTGAATCTGTGGAATTCTTGTCCACAGAAGGCTGTGGAGGCCAAGTCGGTGGATATTTTTATGTAGAGATAGGTACATTCTTGATCAGTACAGGTGTCAGAGGGTATGGGGAGAAGGCAGGAGAATGGGGTTAGGAGGGTGAGATGATTGAATGGTGGAGTATACTAGATGGGCCGAATGGCCTAATTCTACTCTCATCACTTATGACCGTATGATTCGATAAACAGGATGGCATGAAATTAGTTGCTTTATTATTTATTTTTCCTGTATTTCACTATGATAAATATAGTTGCTTGGAGCCTTGAAATGCTCTTTCTTCCATCAATGATCCGAATCCTCTGAAATCTGCTTTTATTATTGCAGATATCTGACTGTAATGTGCCCCTCCATTGAAAATGGGGGGGGGGGGGAGCGCCGTGAGGGAGGGGGAAGAACAAAGAGCAATGGGGAGGGAGGGGTGTGAAGGGGCTAGAACAATGGACAATGGAGGACCCGGCATGGTGGAACCACTGTGGGGGAGGGGGGATTTGTAACCTGGTCAGCGCCCTTTATGTGGCGAGTATTTGCATACCTTGGGTATGTATGTAAGCAAAGAATTGCACTGTGCCTTGTCACATGTGACAATAAAGTATTCCATTCTATTCCAAGTTCCTCCACCACCATTTAAAAATGAGCCTGCAGGAATTCCTAGGGAACAGACATCGTTCTCCACTCTTTAGTTTTGGCCAAGACCAGAAGATCTACACTAAGAATCCAATGAAGGTTTACGAGAGTGATCCGGGGATAGATTGGGTTCACTTACGATGAGCGTTTGATAGCTACCAGTTTGACACTGGCTGGAGTTTAGAAGGACGAGGAGGGACCTCGTAGAAACTTGACAAATAGTAAATAGTCATTGGGTATTTTTAACGTGGAGATTGACAGATTCTTGAGTAGTAAGGGTGTCAAACATAATGGGGAGGAGGCAGGAGAATGGGGTTGAGAGAGAAACATAGACTGGCCATGATTTGAATCGCTTGCCCAGAGTAGGTGAATCGAGGACCAGAGGACAGAGGTTTAAGGTGAAGGGGAAAATATTTAATAGGAATCTGCGGGGTAACTTTTTCACTAAATGGTGGTGGGCGTATGGAACAAGCTGCCAGAGGAAGTAGTTGAGGCAGGGACTATACCCAACATTTAAGAAACAGTTAGACAGGGACATGGATAGGACAGGTTTGGAGGGATATGGACCAAACGCGGGCAGGTGGTACAAGTGTAGCTGGGACATGTTGGCCAGTGTAGGCAAGTTGGGCCAAAGGGCCTGTTTCCACACGTACTTTGATGTATCACTCCAAGACTCTCTGGCAGAGGAGACTTGATGGGCTAAAAAGCCTAATTCTGCTCTTATAACTTACAAAATACCTTCTGTGTTCTAGAAACCTGCAAAGTTGTCTACAATGTCATTATGTGCCCTCCTAATAATATGTGCAGGCTGGTTTTAATCAGTACCTTGCAGTATGAATTAGCACTAATTGCTAATTATACATAATTACTAATTGGTGCTGTTTGTACGTAAAATAAGACATTAGTTTGCACATTGTTTGAGATGATCATGAAAACAAACGGTTAATTGAATTATTAGCTGACAAGGATAGTAGGTGAAGAATTGACTCCATACTTACCATGTGAATATGGAGTATTGATGTGGTGTAGGGATCTTGTGCAACGTGGTACCTGGGGATTATAATGAGTCTTGTCATGTTCTCTCCTAGATGGCGATCATTGATCTTGCTGCCACGTTATCATTTGTGATGATTCCAAATGTCACTTCAGCAGTTCAGCAAGATTACACCAATGTCATCAGTTTGATGCTCGGAATCAAAGCTGTGATTCGCAATGCTTTAACACATACGCTGCGCCATCTCTCATTTTCATTCAGATGTTTATACGGGAAGACCGGCACTTCAGTCACTTAAATGTGTCACTGCATATATTATGACCTATTAGGGGAGTTTTTTCCACTCTTATTTGCTCTGCGGCGCAGCGGTTGAGTTGCTGCCTTAAGCCCCGTCACACTTTCACGACCTAATTGGCGACCTCTGCCGAGCTTGCCGTTGACTCATACTCGCAGCATGGTCGCCACGAGGTCGTAGGTGGTCTTCGTAACTCTTCCTCATGCTCGTGAGTGGTCTCCGCGTACTCGTGGCCTCAAGTAGGTCGCAGCGTTTTTTCCAGCCTGATAAAAAATGTCCACGACTTAAAAAAAGGTCGGCATGGAAAAAATCGATAACTTTTACTCCTAGGTCGGTCGTAGGTAGGTCATGATGGTAGTCGTAGGTCGGTAACTGGCCTGAGATAAAAATGCACACATGACATAATTTTATCATGTCGGCCCGCGGCCAACTTCTACAGCGGGGCCCGGCATGGACTTACCAACACCCCTGGAGGGGAGCTTCGACCGCCGGCCCTGCAGTCTACGGTGCTTCTGGCTGCGGCGGAGACTTTAAATCTCGACCGCCGGCCTGCGGCCTACAACAACTTAAAGCCGCGGTCTCCAGTGAGGAAGAGCCGATCCTGGACTGACTCTGGACTCTGGTCCGGTCCACGGGGGGGAAATGGAGGAGGACTGGCCAAATTTTTGTGCCTTCCACCACAGTGATGAATGCTGTGGTGGATGTTTGTGTTACATTTTTTATTGTGGTTGTGAGTTCTTTATTATTGTATCGCTGCTGACAACCCAAAATTCCACCAGCCTGGCTGTGTGGTCATTAAAATACAATACAATACAATACAATGTGATAATTTTCCACTTGTAGCTAGTCCTAGTTGGTCTTAGGTGTGGAAGACTGAGGTCGAGGGGGGATCATAGGTCATAGACCTAGTCGTAGGAGATCTTTTACTTTGGCGAGTCAACGCGACCTTGACATTTTTTTCAACCCGTCTAGGGTCTTCTAAACTTGTGGATTAGGTTGTCCAAGTGGGACAGGCACTTTACATAGCCAGAGACCCGGGATTGATCCTGACTATGGGTGCCGTCTGATACAGAGTTTGTACATTCTCCCTGTGGGTTTTCTCCTGCTCCTGTTTACTCCCACATTTCATAGACGTACAGGTTTGTTGGTTAACTGGAGAGTCCGCACCGACCAATGATCACCTGTACACTGGCTCTATCCTACAAACTAGACGCAATGTACGGAAGCCAATTAGCCTACAAACCTGCACGTCTTTGGAGAGTGGGTGGAAACCAGAGCACCCGCAGAAAACACTCGCAGTCAGGGGGAGAACATGCAAACTCCTCACAGACAGCCTCCGTGGTCCGGTTCGAACCCGGGTCTCTGCCGCTGTGAGGCAGCAACTCCACCACTGCGCCAGTGAGCCATGGTGTGTTAGCTATTCGCTTCCCGTGCTGGTTTGAAAAACACTTTATATGGAGTTAGAGACCAAAGAGTATGGTTTTAAAATGTCACAATTTTACTTCTGTGCAACCATATCCAGCCAGACTGACATTAGAGGAAATTAAAAAAATAATGTATCTATTTCTCCCCCTAGATGAGCAGAAACCTGATCAAAAATAAGAATTCATAACTTTGAGCAGCATTAGTTACTAATTATGTGCAGGGCTGGATGGATTATGTTGTTATTAATGCTTTGATCAGGGCAGTTGAGGGGGTCAGACAGACACGAGGAAAGTTAATTCCATCTTCATTTCTTCCATTGGAAATACCTCACTGCAATTAGCAAGGGGTAGAGTTACACGAATTTCCATGGGAGGAATAAAGGTGGAGACAGAGATAGATTGCAGCATTTAGAAGTTTCTGAAATGCTGTGCTTCTTAGACATAAACGTCCGTGTCAAAACCTTGTTTTCTACATGATTCTTTTTCTAAGGGATTGTTACAATTTTTGATTGAAAGATATAGCATTGAAACAGGCCCTTCGGCCCACCCGCTTCAGGCCAACCGTTGATCAACCAATCAAGAGTCAAGAGTGTTCTATTGACTAGCTCTCTGCTATCCCATTCTCACATCCACTTTTTACACATTAGGGGGAACCTTTATGGAAGCCACTTATCCTGCAAACCCACATGTCTTTGGGGGTGTGGGAGGAGTGGGGGGTGGTGGGGGGGGGGGGGGGGGGGTGGGGGGGGGGGGGGGTGGGGGGGGGGGGGGGGGGGAGTGGGGGGGGGGGGGGGGTGGGGAGGGGTGGGGAGTACAGACAGGAAAAATAAAATGCATCGCAAATTGATTTCACTTTGTGGATACCTAAGAGGAAACAGAGTTTATATCAGACAATATGTTCACATTGACAATCTGGCATTGGAATTACAGTGCTTTGTGTGACACTAACTGCTTTGATGTGAGATTCATAATTGACAAGTCATATTACTGAAGTGGCAGAGAAAGAGGGAGAGAATCTTGACAGATACAAGATCTTGTAAAGATTGGTAGTGCAGTTGAGAGCTGTAATCTTACGGCACATCAATGTTGTCAGATACCATCCAACTGGCCAGTAATTGTAAAATGATACCTGAGAATCTTGATTGAACTGATTACATTTTTATAAAGATTTGAATATTATTATTATTTTTTTTTATTTATTTTTTTTTTTATTAGAAGTGCGGTAAATTACAATACTACACAACACATATATCTTAATACATTTTTTGTACCGCTTCATTTTTTTTTTGAGCTTTAGGAAAAAGATAGAAGTAAAGAAAGTAAAGAAAGTGCGCAAGAGTCGTGAAGTGCAAGAGTGTTGGGAAAAGAAAGCCCCTTAGAAAAGAAGTTAGAGAAGGAAGTAAAGTGAGAAAATAGACCCTAGAAAAGAAAGAAAAAGAAAATAGGAACAATCGCTCTATTATAACATTAAACTCCGCAGAAAGGGGACTACCAACCAAGTCTGTTTTTGTTGTTTTACCTCCCGTTACCAGGTCCTGATACCATTTATTTATTTATTTATTTATTTAAATTACTATTGCACCTCATACTTGTAATAGGTCCAGAAACATAGACCACGTCTTTTGGAATTGGTCTGCTTTACCTGCTAAGAGGAATCTCATCTCTTCCAGATGTAATGTTTCAAACATATTTGATATCCACATTTTTATTGTTGGTGTGGTATTATTTTTTTTAACCTGTATTATGATGATCTATATACATAAAATATTTCTTCGTAGCAGTTTATTATTCTAACCCATTCTATCTAGAGTGGCAAAATCTCTCGTTTCTCTCTCACCCGAACCTCCAGTCTCCCTCTCCCCTGACTCTCAATCAGGAGAAGGGTCTCGACTCAAAACGTCACCTATTCCTTTTCTCCAGAGATGCTGCCTGACCCGCAGAGTTACTCCAGCATTTTATATCTATCTATCTCAAGGCGTATGATATGTTTGTCTTCATTGGTCGGGCCATTGAGTAGAAGTGTCAGGAAGTCACGTTGCATCTTTACAGGACTTTGATTAGACTGCATTTGGAGTAATGTAGGTAGCTCTGTTCATGCTATTATGGAAAGCATGTGGAGGCTTTGGAGGGGGTGCAGAAGAGGTTTACAGAATGCTTAGAAAGGAACTGCAGGTGCTGGTTTACTCCGAAGAAAGACACCAAATGCTTGGGCAATTTAACGGGTCAGGCAAAATCTCTGGAGAAAAGGTATAGGTGGCTGGTTGTTCTGCTAGTTTCAATGTTTGTATCCCTTTGTTATCACCTCCTTCACAGCCATTGGTGCTGGCTCTGATTTGTGCTGTACATTCTCATACCTCTCGCTTCCCCCTCCCCTGACACTCAGTCTGAAAAGTGTCTCGAGCAGAATGCTGGATGGATCAGAGGTAATAGCTATTGGGAGAGGTTGGACAAACTTGGATGATTTTCTCTTGAGGATCAGAGGCTGAGGAGAAACCAGATAGAGTTAAATCAAAGCATAAAGGGCCTGTCCCACTTACGTGATTTTTTTTTCGTCGGATCAGGTCGCCGAAAATTTTGTAATACATGTTGTAAATACAGCAGATTTTCTTTGTATAAGACCTGTACAAGACCACCCCTGTGCAAATGCGAAGAAACTTAAGTTGACTTGAATTAATGAGTTATGCAACACATACTAATGGTTTAACCCATGTTAAGGACTGACTTCCACTGTGTTCTTTTCTGGAGCATATAAAGACAACCAGATCAGGTCTTGATAATATGAAATGAGTAGAGGAAATGAATTGAATGAATAGAGTATGTACGTCACTACCTTAACATTCTGTCTGCAAAATTATTTGATCTGTATGAAACAAAAGAGTTGAAAAATAATTTGGAACAAATTTTGTGTGAATTAATCACCTGTCACATTTTATAGCATTACATTTTATCAAAGTATTGCACCGATGGCTTCCTTATTAAAAATGTAATCACAAATCAATCAAATCAAGATTTTTTCCAACATTTATCAGTTCTGAATGTTGCTGCGTAGTTTTCATTGAATTAATCTGTTTCAGCTCAAGTTTAAAATTGTAGAATAGTTTATTAATCATTGTGGCAGGTAAATAATATTCAATACCTGTTTAAGAATTGTCCTGAGAATCGTAATTCGCAAGCTAGATCAATGATTTGGCTGAAGGGAACAAATATCATATTTGCAAGTTTGTTCGTGGTGCAAAATTGGGCGAGATTGGGTGTAGTGACGATGATGTAGAGGAACCTGAGGGGAATATAAGATACAATGAGTGAGGAGGCACGGAAGTGGCAGAAAGAATAGAATGTACAAAAATGTGAGGTTATCCAATTTGGTGAATAAAATAGAAAAGCGGTCTAAGTTATGAAAGAAAACTTCGAGTACAAGAGGCAGGATGCAGCTGGGTGGGACATTTGTAGGACCAGTACAATACTTTTAGAAGTAGAAACAAAGAACTGCAGGTGCTGGTTTATACCGAAGATAGTCACAAAGTGCTGGAGTAACTCAGCGGGTCAGGCAGCATCTCTGGAGAAAAGGAATAGGTGATGTTTTGGGTCGAGACCCTTCTTCAGATGCAGTACTGGCATTACATGCAGAACCCAGAGACATACTGTGCTTTATATGTACAATGACACAGCCTAGATAACTGCTGAAGAAAGACTGTCCAATAATTTAATTTACCGCAAATAGCTTTCTTCTACAAGTGGATGTAGTTTGTCTAAAAGAACACTAAGTGAATATAATATGACACTGCACGTTTCTTTAAAAGTACAATCCAGCTCTACAAGATAATAGGCAAACAGAGATGCAGTCAGTGTCTTACAAAGCAAACTACATTGAAATACCATTCTTGATAACTACATGTGAAGAAGGGTCTCAACCCAAAACGTCACCCATTCCCTCTCTCCATAGATGCTGCCTGTCCCTCTGAGTTACTCCCGGAGACGCGAGTTTGATCCTGAGTACGGGTGCTGTCTGTATGGAGTTTGTACGTTCTCCCCGTGACCTGCGTGGGTTTTCTCCGAGGTCTTCGATTTCCTCCCACACTCCAAAGGCGTACAGGTTTGTAGGTTAATTGGCTTGGTGTAATTGGCTTGGTCGTCGTGCACTCGGAGGGCTGAAAGGCCTGTTTCCGCGCTGTATCTCTAAGCTAAACTGAACTAAACTAAATAGGAAATTAGTTCCATAAGTGTAGGTGGCGGTGAAATTTAATTGGTAGTCATACAGCATGGAAACAGGCCCTTCGGCCCAACCTGCCTATACCGCCATGATGCCCCATCTATGCTACTCTCATCTGCACACGTTTGGCCCATTTCCCACAAAACCTTTCTATCCATATACCTGATCAGATGTATTTTAAATGTTGCTATGGTACCTGCCTCAACTATCTCCTTTGGCAGCACTTTCCACAAACTCTCTACCCATCTGAGTGAAAATGTTAGGTACACAAAAAAAAGCTGGAGAAACTCAGCGGGTGCAGCAGCATCTATGGAGCGAAGGAAATAGGCAACGTTTCGGGCCGAAACCCTTCTTCAGACTGAAGAACGTTGCTTATTTCCTTCGCTCCATAGATGCTGCTGCACCCGCTGAGTTTCTCCAGCTTTTTTTTGTGTACCTTCGATTCTCCAGCATCTGCAGTTCCTTCTTAAAAACTGAGTGAAAAAGTTGCTCTGCTGGTCACTATTAAATCTTTTCCCTCTCACCTTAAACCTATGTCCTCTGGTTCTTAATTCCCTGACCATGTTGCTACACACCTATTTCTCCCATTATTGCATCCATCTTCCACCGTCCCCCCACCCGCCCTTTCACCTATCCCCCCCCCCCCCCCCCCCCCAATGGTGTTGTCTATTCGGAGCGGTGTTGCCTGTACGGAGTTTGTACGTTCTCCCTGTGACCGCGAGGGTTTTCTGCGGGTGCTCCGGTTTCCATCCTGCTTTCCAAAGACTTGCGGGTTTGTAGGTTAATTGGCACCCGGAGAAAACCCACGTGGTCACGGGGAGAGCGTACAGTCTCCTTACAGACAGCACCTGTAGCCAGGAACGAACCTGGGTCCGTGGCGCTGTAAGGCAGCAACTCTTCCGCTGCGCCACTGTGCTGCCCATCAAAACCAAATGCCCTACGTGGGACCATTTGGTATCAAAAGAACATGGATTAATTAAACAATTACAACACCATCCAATTACCCCTCCATTGCATCCTAACATTCTGCATGAGAAAAGTATACCAAGATAGCAATCAAATTTGCTCCAAGGCAATCTTAGCGCAATTAAAGCAATCAAGTCACTAATGTAACCCAAACCATTGGAGCAAGAGCTGTTTTCAAACACAAAGCAGTATAATGACTCGTAATAGAAAATGTAATTGTAATGGGAATGCATTACAGACAGATGCTCAAACATTAATGTTGATTTATTTCCATCAGACTTTCTTGGGTTAGATACATCCAGATTGACGGTCACGTCCCAAAAAATCAGGGAACAGAACTCTATCGTTATACTGAAAGGAAGAAATGGTATTGGGTAGAGGACAAAGCATTTGGGAGGTTGAAGGTTCACAAGGTTCAAGGTTCAAGGTTCTCAAGGTTCAAGGTTCACAAGGTTCAAGGTTCAAGGTTCTCAAGGTTCACAAGGTTCAAGGTATTTAATGTTCTGGTTAATACATCATACAAAAATATTTGGGCGTACAGTTTCTCTATGATTTTGGTTAATAAGACCATAACAAACTAACCAAAGCAAGATCTAAAGCTAATTTTTTATTGTGATATTGACATATTATGCTGACAAACCAGTTAAACGCTAAGTTTCCCCCAGGTCGAGTGTATTATTGATAAAGTTGGCGATACTTTATTTTGGTGACGTTTTGTTTGTAAACTGCCAATATAGGCAGCCTTTGATCATGTTCATACTCTGTATGTTTGTTTTTGTTTTCTGTATAAAAGTTTAAAAAAAAAATACTTTCAAGGGTGGCTCAGCGGTAGAGTTGCTGCCTTACTGCGCTGGAGACCCAGATTTGATTCTGACTACGGGTGCTGTCTGTGCAGAGTTTGCACGTTCTCTCCGTGACCACCTGGGATAACATAGAACTGGGATAACATGGAACTAGTGTGAACGGGTTGAAATGGACTGGGTGGAGTGAAGGACTATTTCCACACTGCAGCTCTAAACTAAACTAAACTTACAAAAAATAACACAAAGTGTCGGAGTAACATGGAGTGTCACCCAGCATCTCTGGAGGACATGGATAGGTTCCATTTCAGGTTGGGACCCTTCTTCAGACTCATAGTTCCTGCCTGACTCATTGAGTTACTTTAGCAATTTGTGGCCTTACACCGATTATCATATCGCCTTTGACTATACATTGAAACATTCACTGTTTCCAGTTTTCCAGTGTCCAAGGCCACACGTAATTTTAATTTGGACTTGCCTTTTCCTTCCTGTTTGCCTCCATTACTCTCCAGTAGTAAATGTTACTTTCAGTCAGCCTCAGCTGGCTGCTAAGTTGACCTCTGATCCAAGCCTGCATCTTGACAGCACAGAACGACACGGAGGACGACTGTTTCTTGTGTCGGCTGAGATATCCTTTGCGGTAAAGTGAATGTTTACCAGGCTACATCAATCATGGTCCTAACTTAACGTCACTCAGTGCAGCTTCAGCTGAGTTAATGTGGTTGAGCTTCTTCCAAAAAATTTAGAAAAATCTCTCTAGTTTCTATAATATTCAGCTGGCAGAATGTCTCTTTGTAGATTATACTCTGTGGCACGGTGACACAGCGGTAGAGTTGCTGCCTTACAGCGCCAGAGACCCGGTTTGATCTTGACTATAGCTGCTGTCTGTATGATGTTTGCCATTCTCCCCGTGACCTGTGTGAGTTTTCTCCAGGTGCTCCGGTTTCCTCCCACACTCCAAGACGTGACTACTCACGACCATACAGGTGTCACCCCGCGACCATGTGAACACAGCCTAGTCGCCTGTAGTCGCTGAAACAAATCGCCTAAGTGGGACAGGGCCTTAACAAAGAGTGACCAGGCTTTGGTATGTTATTGACTGAGCAGCACTTCCTGTGACTTCCCCTCTGCCCTTTAGTCTGTGTAGTGTAACCCCCTATTAGCTTTATTGATTGCTACACTGTGGCAGCTGGAGATGTCTGCCAAGGTTTCTATGTTTATTTAAACTCCATCTGTATCTGTTTCACACTTCTGTACCCTTTCTCCTGCATGTAATACATGATTCTTGGTTTCTTTAAATTTCAGCTTCCAATCTTTGCCCTTGAACATACTTTACACAATCCATTGTAATATTCATGTCATGGGAGCAGTAGTAGACCATTCAGCCCATCAATTCTACTCCGCCATTCAATCTTGGTTTAGTTTAGTTTAGTTTAGTTTAGTGATACAACACGGAAACAGGCCTTTCGGCCTACCGACTCCGCACCGACCCCCATACACTGGCAATATCCTACACAGACTAGGGACAATTTTTAAATTTTACCTAAGCCAATTAATCTACAAACCTGTATGTCTTTGGAATATGGAAGGAAACCAGAGCATCCAAGGTGAGATAGCTGAATGAATAGAAATTTGGCTTCATGGAAGGAAGCAGAGGGTGATGGTGGAAGGTTGTTACTCAGACTGGAGGCCTGTGCCTAGTGGCGTGCCACAGGGTTCGGTGCTAGGCCCATTACTGTTTGTCATCTACATCAATGATTTGGATGAGAACATACATGGCAAGATTAGCAAGTCTGTGGGTGATACACAAGTGGGAGGTTTTGCAGATAGTGAAGATGGTTGTGATAAATGGCAGCAGGATCTGGATCGATTGGCCGGGTGGGCTGAGCAATGGTTGATGGAATTTAATACAGAGAAGTGTGAGGTGTTGCATTTTAAAAAATCCAACATCTGCAGGACCTACACAGTGAATGGTAGGTGTTGTAGAACAGAAGGATCTAGGAGTGCAGGAGCAAAGTTCCTTGAAGGTGGAGTCGTAGATAGATCAGGTGGTCAAAAAGTATTTTGGCACGTTGGCCATCAGCTAGAGTATTGAGCATAAAAGTTGGGAGGTCATGTTGCAGTTGTATAAGACGTTGGTGAGGCCGCATTTAGAGTATTGTGTTCAGCTTTGGGCACCGTATTGTAGGGAATGTTGTCAAGCTGGAAAGGGTTGTTAAGCTGGAAAGATTTCCAAGGATGTTGCCAGGACTAGTGGGTCTGAGTTATAGGGAAAGGTTGAGTAGGCTGGGACTCTATTCTATGGAGTGCAGAAGGATGAGGGGTGATCTTATAGAGTTGTATAAGATCATGAGAGGAATAGATCGGATGAATGCACAGTCTCTTGCCCAGAGTAGGTGAATCGAGGACCAGAGGTCCATAGGTTCAAGGTGAAGGGGAAAAGATTT
Source organism: Leucoraja erinaceus (assembly GCF_028641065.1). Classification (NCBI taxonomy): domain Eukaryota; kingdom Metazoa; phylum Chordata; class Chondrichthyes; order Rajiformes; family Rajidae; genus Leucoraja; species Leucoraja erinaceus. Next base: position 7,846,226 of record NC_073392.1, on the reverse strand, counting down.
AATAGGAATCTGAGGGGTAACTTTTTCACACAAAGGGTGGTGGGTGTATGGAACAAGCTGCCAGAAGAGGTAGTTGAGGCAGGGACTATCCCAACGTTTAAGAAACAGTTAGACAGGTACATGGATAGGACAGGTTTGGAGGGATATGGACCAAATGCTGGCAGATGTGACATGTTAGCCAGGTTGGGCAAGTTGGGCTGAAGGGCCTGTTTCCACACTATATCACTGTATGACTCTATGACCCAGAGAAAACCCATGTGGTCACGGGGAGAAGTTACAAACTCCGTAGACAGAACTCGTAGTCAGGATCGAACTGGGGTCTCTGGCGCTGCAAGGCTGCAAATCAACTGCTGCGCCACCGTGCCGTTCAAAGGGCTGATCTATCTTTCTCTCCCAACCCATTTTGTTGCCTTCTCCCCATAACCCTGGACACCCTTACTAATCAAGAATCTGTCAACCTCTGCTTTTGAAATACCCAATGACTTGGCCTCCACAGTCATCTGTGGCAATGAATTCCACAGATTCACTACCCTCTGACTGAAGAAGGGTTCATTTCTTTCTGAACGTTTAGCCCTTGCTGATGTGATACTAAAATGTTGGTCAAAATAACAACTGGAATCGCTGTTCTATCAATAATTCTCCTCTTCGCACCATACCTAAAATCAAACCATTCCTCCAATTTGAAAAAAACATCCACGCATTCATCTCCTCCGGCCTTGATTACTGCAACTCCCTATACACTGGAATCAGCCAATTATCCCTGTCCCGCCTGCAATTGGTCCAAAACGCCGCAGCGAGACTTCTGACGGGTACCCGTAAAAGGGACCACATCACCCCGATTCTGGCCTCTCTCCACTGGCTCCCAGTACGGTACAGAATCAACTTCAAGCTCCTCTTATATGTATACAAAGCCCTTAACGGGCTTGCCGCCCCCACCCCCCCCCCATATCAAAAATCTTCTAACCCACCATTCAACCTCCAGGTCCCTCAGGTCGGTCGACTTGGGGCTACTGACTATCCCGCGGTCCAGGTTTAGGCTCGGGGCGACCGCGCGTTTGTGGTTGCAGCACCTAGACTGTGGAAGATCATCCCTCTCTTCATCAGAACTGCCCCCTCCATCGACTCCTTTAAGTCTCGACTTAAATCCTACTTCCACTCCCAAGCATTTCTGGAGGTCCTCTGGGGGAGCGCTGTAAACAGTGTATGTATGTATTGTTAGATCTGTGTACCACTGTATGTAGCACGTTAGTACCTGCACTGATCTAAAGCACTTTGGTCAACGAGAGTTGTTTTTAAATGTGCTATAGAAATAAAATTGACTGACTGACTTTCCTTGTTGTAACCTGCCCAACTGTGTCATTCCCTTTGGACCAATGTGTCTTGGAAGTAAAACAAGTGCCGGTTTGTGCCAAGACATATTCAATATTTTAAAGGACCTTTGGTATCTACACCCAGACTCCTGGGGTTACTCCAAGCTGACAACTAGTTGAATAATATCATAGAGAAATATTGTGGAGAACCAGGTCATTTGGCCCACTGAGTCCGCACTGATCAGCAAGCATTATCCTTACTAATCCCATTTTATTTTCCTGACATTCCGATTCAGATTCAATTTTAATTGTCATTGTCAGTGTACAGTACAGAGACAACGAAATGCATCATTCTCAAGAAGGAAAATCTTGACCCGCTGACTCGACTGCTTTAATCGCTTGGACTTTAGAGATACAGTACAGAAGCAGGCCCTTCAGTCCACCGAGTCCGCACCGACCAGTGATCACCCTGTACATTAGCACCATCCTACACCCACTAGCAACATTTTTTACATTTACCCACACGTCTTTGGGATGTGGGAGGAAACAAGAGCACCCGGGGAAAACCCACGTGGTCACATGGGGAACGTGCAGTCTCCAATCAGACAGCAATCCGTAGTCTGGATCGAACCTGGGTCTCTGGTGCAGTAAGGCAGCAACTCAACCCCAGCGCCACTTTACGCTTGGTATGCTGTTATATTTGAAGGTGGTAAGCCGCATGTGACTCGTATTTCCACAACCCAAATTTCCTTGGAAACTCTCCTGATTCCCTGATATAATTTTAGCAAGGAAATGGTGGGGAAACTCTGTAAATGGGAATCTTTCCTAGTTCATTCCATGTCTAAGAGGGTTTCTGTTGCATCCCTGTGGAAATTGCAATGTGCTTGCGATCTACTGAAGAATGGAGTGGTTTTGATATGTAATCAGCCTGGGTTAGATCCATTATTCATTGCCCTTCTCGTTATAAACAGAAATCCAGGGGATCCATTTCCCATCACGAGGGAAAAGGAGAGAGGTGAAATAAAAAACCCCGCACCAAAAATAAACCAAAAAATGCCAACAGAGGCGAAGAATAAAAGATGAGGTGGGAAGATAAAAAACGTGAGCCATTTCATTTCATCCTGGCTGTACAGCAGTAAACTCACTTTAATTAGTCACTGGCTCCACAGGCTGATGAGACCAGGCAAGAAACAAACACAAGCGCTTTCAAATTTTTCGATCATTATGCACTGACGGTGCAGAAATTCATGAGTGCAACAGCAGAGATGGGGGATGTAATTGTGTGCAGTAATGCCCCTGTCCCACTTACACTCCACCTCTAAACTCATAAGCTCCAAGAGCAGAATTAGGCCATTTGGCCCATCAAGTCTACTCTGCCATTCAATCATGGCTGATCTATCTCTCCTTCTCAATGCCATTCTCCTGCCTTCGCCACATAATCCCCGACAACAGCAGGTTGGAAGACCTGCCCCTGTTATCCTTCTGGACATGCTCACAAGTAAAAGCCACTTGGATGAACTCATTCTCTCAACTGTTTTCAGTTTTACAGTGTCTAAGGCCACACGTAATTTTACACTCCAAAGACGCACAGGTTTGTAGGTTAATTGGCTTCTGTAAATTGCTCCTCCTGTGTCGGATGCAAAACTGGGATAACATTGAACTAGGGTGAATGGGTGACGGACGGGTGGTTGAAATATACTGGGTGAAGTGAAGGGCTGTTTCCACACTGCATCTCTAAACTAAACTGAACTTACAAAAAATACCACAAAGTGTTGGAGCAACACAGCGTGTCAGCCAACATCACTGGAGGACTTGGATAGGTTCCATTTTAGGTTGGAACCCAAGATGGCGGCAGTGGCGGCCTGGCCTCGGAGCGGGGACAGCGGCAACGGCCACACGGCCTCGGAGCTGGAGCAGCGGCAGCGGCGGCCTGGCCTCGGAGCGGGGACAGTGGCGACCAGAACTCGGAGCTGAGGCACGTTCCGGCGGCAGCAGCCACACGACCCGACCGCGGGCCCAGTGGAACGACAGTGGCGGCTGGGACAGCGGCAGCGGTCTCGGCGCAGAGGGAGAATAAGAAGGGATAAGACAAGGACTTAAGACTTTTGCCTTCCACCACAGTGAGGAGGTGCCTGGTGAACTCACTGTGGTGGATGTTAATTTGTGTTTATTGTGTGTTTTGTCATTTTTACTATGTGTAGGACTGCAAGGCAATTAAATTTTGTTCAGACCGCAAGGTCTTGTTACTTGTTTTCACACTCATAGTTGCTGCCTGATCCATTGAGTTACTGCAGCAATTCATGGCTTTACACCAATTTTTATATTGCCTTTTGGCTATACATTGAAACATTCACTATTTTCAGTTTTCCAGTGTCCAAAGCTACACGTAATTTTAATTTGGACTTGCCTTTTCCTTCCTGTTTGCCTCCATTACTCTCCAGTAGTAAATGCTACTTTCAGTCAGCCTCAGCTGGCTGCTAAGTTGACCTCTGATCCAAGCCTGCATCTTGACAGCACAGAACGACACGGAGGACGACTGTTTCTTGCGTCGGCTGAGATATCCTTTGCGGTACAGTGAATGATTTCCAGGCTACATCAATCACGGTCCTAACTTAACGTCACTCAGTGCAGCTTCAGCTGAGTTAATGTTGTTGAGCTTCTTCCGAAACATTTAGAAAAATCTCTCTAGTTTCTATAATATTCAGCTGGCAGAATGTCTCTTTGTAGATTATACTCTGTGGCATGGTGGCGCAGCGGTAGAGTTGCTGCATTACAGCGCCAGAGACCCGGTTCGATCCACCCCACGGGTGCTGTCTGTATGAAGTTTATATACCAGTGATCACAGAAGGAGAGAGACAAGTTTGAAGAGTGTTCAAGAAGGAACTGCAGATGCTGGAAGATCGAAGGTACACAAAAATGCTAGAGAAACTCAGCGGGTGCAGCAGCATCTATAGAGCGAAGGAAATGGGTGACGTTTCGGGCCGAAACCCTTCTTCAGTCTGAAAACCCTTCTCCAGCATTTTTGTGTACCCAGGTTTGAAGAGTTGTGAATTGTGAAGCCAGATGAAGGAAAGTAGCAGGAAGGTAGGGATGAGGTTTGGTTTGGTTCAGTTCAGCTTAGTTTACTGTCACGTTCACCGAGGTACAGTGAAAAACTTTTGTCGCATGTAACCAGTCTGTGGAAAGACGATACATGGTTACAATCGAGCCATTTATGGAGGAATTATGCAGGAATGTGGAATGATTGTAATGTTTGATTGTGGCCCTGTCCTTCTGTGGCTGGCACCCAAGTAGACAACTGTGTTGGGCACCATCTTAGACAGTCCGAGGGTCTCCAATGAGGTAGATAGTAGTTCAGATCTGCTCTAGTTGTGACAGGATGGTTCAGTTCAGAACGGAAGGGTTCAGAGGGATTTAATACCAGTCTGTCCACAGGTTTGATAAATGGATCTGGGTTGTATTGGAGCGGTGAGCTTCTCACTTGCCTCTCTCCAGCTGGGCCTGTCAAGAAGGAGTTCCTGACTGCGAGCCTAATTAAATATGTGGGCAAACTCCTGGTTCACATACGTACCGGCCTTGGCAAAGGATAAAGGGGAACTTCACTTGCTAGCAGCTGTCAAAAACGAAGCTGGTATAGAACTGAAGGTAGACAAAAATGCTGGAGAAACTCAGCGGGTGAGGCAGCATCTATGGAGCGAAGGAATGGGTGACGTTTCGGGTCGAGACCCTTCTTCAGACTGGTATAACTGATGTGCATTTCTTTAAGACAGGTAAAGATGAGAACAGAAGGTGTGTTCATTGTTAAAGTAAAATGCATAAATAAGTGTGCTTTTTTTAATTCAATTTCAATTTTATTTTTAATATGTTTACTATTTATTTATTATTTATATCTTTTTTTATGATTTTTTTTTTATGATACTGCCTGTAAGGGAAATTCATTTTGTTGTCTCAAATTGAGACAATGACAATAAATTTGAATACAATACAATACGATACAATACAAAAATGTGTGGCACGATGGCGCAGCGGTAAAGTTGTGGCCATATAGTGCCAGAGACCGGGTTCGATCCTGTCTACGGGTGCTGTCTGTACGGAGTTTGTACGTTCTCACCGTGACCTGCGTGGGTTTTCTACGAGATCTTTGGTTTCCTTCCACACTCCAAAGACGTACAGGCTTGCAGGTTAATTGGCTCGGTATAAATATAAATTGTCCCTAGGGTGTGTTGGATAGTGTTAATTTAATGTGCAAGGATTGCTGGTCAACGTGTACTCAATGGGACTAAGGGCCTGTTTCTGCGTTGTATCTCTAAACTAAACTAAACTCAATTATGGAAGACTAGTGGAATGGCTAATAATAAATGTAGTTTATTTAAGCATAAAGTCAACATTAAAAGCCTAAAATGTTCACTCAGCTATTCTTCCCACAGGTGTCCTGTGTTTCCAGGACATTTTGGTCAGACTTTAGACTTGAGAGATACAACATAGAAACAAGCCCTTCGGCCCACCGAGTCAGAGCTGACCAGCGATCACCCCGCACAATAACACTGTCCTGCACTGGAGGGAACATTTTACAATTTACCAAAGACAATCAATCTGTGAAGCCGTACGACTTTGGAGTGTGGGAGGAAACTGGCGCATCCGGGGAAAACACACGCAGTCACAGGGAGAACATAAGTTCATAAATTATAGGAGCAGAATTAGGCCATTCAGCCCATCAAGTCTACTCCGCCATTCAATCATGGCTGATCTATCTCTCCCTCTCAACCCCATCATCCTGCATTCTCTCCATAACCCTTGACATCTTTGCTGATCGTACATATGTACAAACAAACTCCGTGCAGACAGCACCCATAGTCAGGATTGAACCGGGGACTCTGGCGATGTAAGGCAGCGACTCTACTGCTGCGCCACATCGTGCCACCCCCTGTTTTGTTTGTCGCAGTAAATGCAGAAGCAGCGGATGGACTCCGTGGCAAACAAACAGAACCAGACAATGCAGTTTGAGATTCGTGGGAAGGTCAGAGATGGCTTTCCCCGCTTGCTACTTGAAGTGTTCCACAGAGTACAATAGTGTAACCTGCATGTCAGAAGGTACTGGCGGGGAAAGGAATTACCTTAAGGGTCACAGAAGTGACGCCTGTACTGTGCAGTCTCCATCACTTCAAGGGGCACCGAGAACTGGCACCCTCATGACCCAGTCTGCAGAATCATCTTGTCATGTTCATTTCCAGCAGGTTGTTGGACAATGTGACAGGCAGTATATTTCTGGCCCCCGTGGTCTCTCTAGTACGACTTGCATCAATATTTAATTGGAGCTGTGGTCTAGTTGCAGTCACCACATTCGGTCGTAGGTTCAGCCCAGATGAGAGCATGGGATTGCAAGTAGCTGGAGTAACTGCACAGTGAAATCGACATCTGATCATAAAACACTCTTGACTCTCTCTTGACTCTTGACTTGACTCTGCCTAATGAGATTAACTAATCTAAACTAAACTAACCTAAACTAACCTAAATTAAATTAAACTAAACCACACAACACTCGACAAAAGGGACAAGAGAATATTGGATTAGGTAGTGAATTAAAGTGGAACCAAATTTAATTGAAAGGACGGCACTCACGTTTAATAGGTACTGCTTATAAGCCCAGACACGATGATAAACAGTTTGTAAGTGAACGGGAATTCATTTGAGGAAACATGCAATAAAGGCAAGGGATACAATATAGGACTTTCAGGAGACTTTAATATAATTTCTAATATAATATAATATAATAACTTTTACATTAATTGGGAAGATTCAACAATAGTGCAGGATCAATCTGCATCCAAGGATACAGCTGAACGACCACTGGGGGCTGTAATGGGTTTTGGACAGAACCACCAGGTTAATAAACAAACAAGAAGAGGTGACATTTTAGACTTGGTATTCACAAATAACACCAGTCTTGTTCAGGGTGCTAAGGTGGAAGCAGGTGGAAGCGACCATGACATAGTTATTGTTGACCTGGATCTGACAGCCAAGGGGAAACGACAACCTAGAAGGAAATACTATGTACGGCAGAAAGCAAACGAGGAACTGCTCAATGCAGACCTGGATGCTTTACGGGAACCATTATCTCTCAATGGGGAATGCTTCTATTCAGGAGAAGTGGGACACTTTTGAAACTGAAATAGAGCAGATCATGGAGAGACATATTCCAAAAAAAACCAGCAGCCAAAGCAAATACCTGGTTCACCAGACATCACCACACTCGGATGTAAGAAAGAGAGGGCATACAGTAAAGCAAATAAGACACAAGGCAAAGAAGATTGGGATTCCTTTGTAAATTGCCAGAAGGAATGAAGGAAAGCTCTGAATAAAGCCGAACAAGACTTTGTGTCCAACAACCTTGCCACAGCAATGAAAGAAAACGTCAAGCAATTTTGGTCTTATATGAAACGTTTGGGTAACGGAGAGAAGGGAGTTGCAGACCTCATGGTGAACAACACAGTGTAAGTGACGGGAAAGGGAAGGCCGAAACACTTAATACTCAATTCATCAGTGTATTTGCGAGGGAAAACAAGCCATTCATTCCATCGATGGGAACCAGTAACGTACAGGATATCCCTGAACTAGTGATCCATGAGGTAGGAGTACTAACACAACTACAGAACCTAATGGCAAACAAAGCAGCGGGCCCAGATCAGTTGCCACCATGGTTTCTAAAGATGTTCGCATCGGAAATAGCGCCCATACTCACAGATGCATTCCAGTCCTCAATTGATTGTGGGTCACTACCACGACAGTGGAAGGAAGCAAACATCCGTGTAATATTTAAGAAGGGCAATAAGGCTGCGTCTGAGAATTACAGCCCAGTTTCACTGACCAGTGTTACATGTAAGATCTTGGAACACATCCTACACTCTCACATCATGGACATTTTGAAAAGAATGGGATACTGGTGGACTCACAACATGGCTTCAGAGCAACACGTTCAACGGGAACACAACTTATTGTCACTATTGATGACATCACAAGGGCATTAGATAAGGGGAAATCTATACATATGGCAATCCTGGACTTTTCGAAGTGTTCGATAAAGTTCCTCATGAACGGCTCCTAGGAAAACTGGATTTTTTTTTTTTTTTTTTAATCTTATTTATATAGCACATTTTAGTCAACTTGCATTGACCCCAAAGTGCTTCACATAATTACATTACATTTTACACACAGGCAAAGGTGGGTGAAGTGTCTTTCCCCAAGGACACAACGACAGTATGCACTCCAAGCGGGATTCGAACCGACTACCTTCCGGTCGCCAGCCGAACACTTAGCCCATTGCGCCATCTGTCGTCCCTTTGTACTATGTAACCTTCGACCTCCTAGCGACCCACTAGGACTCTCTATGGACGCTACTCTCTATAGGACGCTACTCTCTATGGCGGCTTCATACTAGTTACCGCTATGTTTTCAACATGTTGAAAAAATTCCCAGAATGCGGGAACTCCTCACGACCATGAAGGCGACTCCACGGCAACCACCCGAGACCATGTGGCGACTGCATAGTCTCCTGCAGTCGCCTAAAAAGTCGCCCAAGTGGGACAGGCCCATAAGATTTAGCTCTTAGGGCTAAAGGAATCAAGGGATATGGGGAGAAAGCAGGAACGGGGTACTGATTCTTGATGATCAGCCATGATCATATTGAATGGCGGTGCTGGCTCGAAGGGCTGAATGGCCTAATCCTGCACCTATGTTTCTATGTTTCTGCGAACTAGTTAATCTTCCAACCCGTGACAGCTCCCTGGCGATTTGCACTGGCAAGTGTGAAGCACTTTGTCGTGGGATGAAATAAGGAATGGATTCAATGACACACTCGCCATTACAGTGAAGAGGCTGACAAATTATTCATGAGAAATGCACACTCGAATAATGTACAGGGGTGCGGTTCGCAACTGTAGATCTTAACCCAGCAGTTGCCTTGGGAAACGAACAGAGAAAGAAAATAAGCAACCTTTGCTTAACGTTAATTAGGTTTTTAATGCAACATTTTGCATCTTACAATCTTGCGGATGTTTTCTTTCGCAATTCATTTATCCATTTATCCATTGAATTCATTTAGCTTCTGGGCTTGCTATTTTTTTTATCATGATACTTACTTTCATTTGGGGCTATGAAACACCTCTCTACAAAGCCAACTGTCACACCCTCACCAAATCATCTTCTGGCAGAGAAAGACTGTATCGCACGGTGTGAAGCAGGATATTATACCTCGGGAGACCAGCAACTCATTTCCTGCTAGCTCTGGTTTCCATGGCATTTGTCCAGGCTTATGTGTTTGACAGCTGTTCTGGTATGTGTTCCTTCCAGCTTTAACCCAGCCTGAGCAACGCTTCCAATTACTGCCAGCCTCTCTGTAGCTGCATCAAAGCAGAGAGAAGTAGCTACATAATGCAACACAGCAATATGGAAATTGTAACCCATGGCTACTCATAAGCTGTAAAAAACATTGTTCAGAGGTAAAAGGTGTTCAAATTAACCGCTAGGAGAGCAAAGGGGGAAAAAACCTTTGAATAATAATGCGCGGACTACAAATGAAACTCAAATGGAATATTTCAGCACAAGATCTGATTAGTGTAATGAGCATATTATCCTGTAATTCCAGGGGCTTTATTGTATTATCTGATGCAATTCTGTGTTATACTTTTTTCTTACATTTAAAACATGAGCAAATTAAAATCTAAGGTCATTTACAGCTTTTTTTTCCTCCCCATATCAGTTTATTGCTTTACATTGGGAAGTAACGCTTCAGCTGAAAAGAATCCATAAACTTGAAACTATCTCCTTCCAAGTCTGAAGGAGCATCTTTAAAAATCTTTAAACATTTATGTGATCTGTTTTTATCTGACTTTTCAAATTACAATTAAATTCAAAATTTTAAGGGTATTTAACACGACAACTTCCAAATAATCTTGAGGGGCGGGCGGCACTGTGGCGCAGCGGTAGAGTTGCTGCCTTAAGGGCCAGTTCCACGAGCATGCGACTGCATGCGGCAAGCGCTACCTAACGTGATCGCTTGAGCTGTACGTGATCGCTTGAGCGGGGCCGGTCCCACTTAGATCGCCGGAGCCGTATGGTGTTGTAGGGATCTGGTCCCGACATCGCGCGAGGCTCCGAAAAATTCCGCGGGGGCAACGGCCTGCCAGCCCGCAGCCGCATTGAAGCCGTACGCACCACCTCGACAGGCGTACGCAGCGTCTCTACGCCGTATGCAACGTCTTGATGGCGTTTGCCTAGCGCGAACTTCCCGCGGACTTCGCTCGAACTTCACGTCAACTCGTACGGGATCACTCGACCTCCGCGCGGCCCCCGCTTCCGGTTTGGTCGCGCTTGCCGCATGCAGTCGCATGCTCGTGGGACAGGCCCTTTACGGCACCGGGGTTCCATCCTGACTCCAGGTGCTGTCTGTATGGAGTTTGTACGTTCTCCCCGTGACATGCGTGGGTTTTCTGCGGGTGCTTGAGTTTCCAAAGACGTACAGGTTTGTAGGTTAATTGGCCTCGGTAAAGATTGTAAACTGTCCCCAGTATGTAGTCATAGAGCGATACAGTGTGGAAACAGGTCCTTCAGCCCAACTTGCCCACACCGGCCAACGTACCCCAGCTATACTGGTCCCAGCTGCCAGCATTTGCTCCATATCCCTCATATCCATGTACCTGTCAAACTGCTTCTTAAATGTTGGGATAATCCCACCTCAATACCTCCTCTGGCAGCTTGTTCCATACACCCACCACCCTTTGCGTAAAAAAGTTACCCCTCAGATTCCTATTAAATCTTTTCCCCTTCACCTTGAACCGATGTCCTCTGGTCCTCGATTCACCTACTCTGGGGAAGAGATTCTGTGCATCTACCCGATCTATTCCCCTCATGATTTTATACACCTCTATAAAATCACCCCTCATCTTCCTGCGCTCCAAGAAATAGAGGCCCAGCCTACTCAACCTCTCCCTGTAGCTCAGACCCTCTAGTCCTGGCAACATCCTCATATGAAATTAAATGCTCTTGGCTCATGAATCTTAATTTACACAGTAATTTGTGATACTTTGAATCAATTACCTGCACTTTTAGTAAATTTGTTTAAGAAGGAACTGCAGATGCTGGAAAATCAAAGGTACACAAAAATGCTGAAGAAACTCAGCGGGTGCAGCAGCATCTATGGAGCGAAGGAAATAGGCAACGTTTCGGGTCGAAAAACGTTGCCTATTTCCTTCGCTCCATAGATGCTGCTGCACCCGCTGAGTATCTCCAGCATTTTTGTGTACCTTTTAGTAAATTTATCTGGCAATAAGTAAGTAACACAGCAAAAGGGGTGAGAGAATATTGGTCACATTGCAAAGAATATGAAACTTAAGAGCATTTTGTCATTTTGATATCCTTCTTTATTATGGCCGTTCAGAAGAACTTAACTTCTTACTTTTAGTGAATAATGTCTTTTGTTGTATGTGCAAGAGAAGTAATATAGAGAAACAGTTCTCAATTCATGTCATAACATGTTATACAGTTTCTGAGTTTTGCACAACTTCATTTTATTCAAGATTCAAGATTCAAGATTCAAGATTCAATTTAATTGTCATTTGGACCCCTTGAGGTCCAAACGAAATGCCGTTTCTGCAGCCATACATTACAAACAAATAGACCCAGGACACAACATAATTTACATAAACATCCATCACATCGCTGTGATGGAAGGCCAAAAAAACTTATCTCTCCACTGCACTCTCCCCCCCCCGATGTCAGAGTCAAAGTCAAAGCCCCCGTCTGGCAATGGCGATTGTCCCGCGGCCATTAAAACCACGCCGGGTGGTGCGAGGTCGCACACCGGGTCTTGGTGTTAGAGCACCCGGCGTGCGCTCGCAGAGTCCCGCGGCCATTCCAAGCCGCGCGGGGCGGTGATGTCAGGCCCCGCTCCAGGAGCTCTTCGACCCCGCAATTCCATGATAACAGAGTGTTGAAAGATTTCTATTGATGAGAGAATGTAATTGCCACAGTTTATAACTCCTGTTATGTTCTTTAATTTTAGTTAAATAATCTCAGAGTTCACAAAAAAAGGTAGAGTTGGTGGAAAATATCGGCCTCAGGAATGTGTAGGAAGGAGCTGCAAATGCTGATTTATACCGAAGATAGACACAAAAAGCTGGGGTAACTCAGCGGGACAGGCAGCATCACTGGAGAGAAGAAATGGGTGACGTTTCGGAAGAAACGTCACCCATTCTTTCTCTCCAGAGATGATGCCTGTCCCGCATAGATGCTGCCTCACCCGCTGAGCTTCTCCAGCATCTTTGTCTGCCTGTCCCGGAGAGTTACTCCAGCTTTATGTGTCTATAGTCGGAGGACTAGGATGGGGGAAGGGATGGGGAGAGGGAATGCAAGGGTTACTTGAATTTAGAGAAGTCAATGTTAATACTGCTGGCCTCAGGAACGTTTGGTGATGTCTTTGGAGTTTGGTAACTGGGCTGGTAACAAAATCATATCAATGGATCAGCAATGTTCTGTTCTGGTATTCCTCCAATACATCAGTCTTCAAGGCAGATGGGAAATCAATGCAGAAGCCATTTGCAATGATAGGAACCAGAGAAATGAAATAGTGATTGAACAGATGTTTTCCAGACATAATTCAATTTGACTTCACCTTGTTTTGTTTTTCGTTTGGATAATGTTTTACAATGATGTGGTGGTGCTCCCATCTGGAATGGGCAAGGTAATTATTCTGCAATATATATTTATGTTAAAATATTGGTATCTATGACCATCATTCGCCATATCCTGGAATAACAGAATTTTCAACATGAATCAAAATTCTAGTTTCAAGGATTAATAAGTATTAGTTATAAAAATGATAGTAGAATATTGTTCATGTTGAAAATTCACCATTTTTACACTACTGATTAAAAGTGTATTTAATTGCCCTGGGTGAGTATACTGTACATCATTTGACAGATTGCATCTTTACTTATGATTCAGTTAAAGCCACATTTGTTCTTAAGGGTTACATCTATCAACAGATCAAATCAATGTAATATTTACTTTTAAGATAGACACAGAAAGCTGGAGTAACTCAGTGGGTCAGGCAGCATCTCAGGAGAAAAGGCATAGTTTTGGGTCGAGACCCTTCTTCAGGTGGGTCTTCATTCTGAAGATGAGTCTGAAGAAACGTCACCTATTCCCTGTTCTGCAGAGATTCTGCCTGGCCCGCTGAGTTACTCCAGCTTTTCGTGTCTATCTTCAGTGATAACTAGCATCTGCAGTTCCCTCCTTAACATTTACTTTGGTTTATTGAATTCTGTGTATTTAGATATTTCTCAAAGTTTAGAATTATGAAACTGCACCTTAAAATATAGAATATTAAATTGTGCAAAATGTATCAAAACCTCTTTATATAATGTATTACGAAAATGAACTGAGAGCAATTTTTGATATTAATGATACTGACAAAAACAAACACGAAGAACAAAAAACAGACTAAGAAACGACAACATATTTCAGAAAGTGAACAGCAATAGATCTGCATTGTTGTAATATTGGTATTCATTTCACATTGTAAGATCAATATTTATTTCAAAGACCAGTACAGAAATAACTATTATCACTGTATAGATTGATACTGTGTGGAAACAGGCCCTTCGGCCCAACTTGTTCACGCCAGCCAACTTGGGGACCCGTGAATATTCTTGTATAAATATATTGCCTGTACACAAAATAATTGAGTGCGACTGTGAAGAACTGGCAAGTATGTGACCATACTTGAAGTGACTCCCCCACTCCAGCTAGCGCAATAAACTTTACTATGAGCATCAGTGTCTGACGGTGTTCGTTATTCCAGAGCGCGGGTGATCTTTAACACCAACTATAATCCCACCTGCCTGCACTTGGTCCTTATCCCTCCAAAACTGTCCTATCCATGTACCTGTCTAACTGTTTCTTAAACATTGGGATAGTCCTGGCCTCAACTACCTCCTGTGACAGCTTGTTCAATACACCCACCACCCTTTGTGTGAAAATGTTATCTCTCATATTCCTATTCCTTTTTTTCCCCATCACCTTGAACCTATGTCCTTTGGTCCTCGATTCCCCTACTCTGAGCAAGAGACCATGTGCATCTACCCGATCTATTACTGCCATGATATTATACACCTCGATAAGATCAACACTTATCCTGCTGTGCTGCAGGGAATAATGTTCCAGCCTCCTTCTAGATTCTAGATTTATTAGAACGTTGCCTGGGTTTCAGCATCTAAGTTACAGAGAAAGGTTGAACAAGTTAGGTCTTTATTCTTTGGAGTGCAGAAGGTTAAGGGGGGACTCGATAGAGGTCTTTCAAATGATGAGAGGGATAGACAGAGTTGACGTGGATACGCTTTTCCCATTGAGAGTAGGGAAGATTCAAACAAGAGGACATGATTTGAGAAAAAGGGACAGAAGTTTAGGGGTAACATGAGGGGGAACTTGTTTACTCAGAGAGTGGTAGCTGTGTGGAATGAGCTTCCAGTGGAAGTGGTGGAGGCAGATTCGATTTTATCATTTAAAAATAAATTGGATAGGTATATGGATGGGAAAAGAATGGAAGGTTATGGTCTGAGTGCAGGTAGATGGGCCTAGGGGAGAATAAGTGTTCGGCACGGACTAGAAGGGCCGAGATGGCCTGTTTCCGTGCTGTAATTGTTATATGGTTACTCAACGCTCCCTATAGCTCATGCCCTCTAGTCCTGGCAACAGTTATACATTCAAAGCAAAGCATTGTCTATGATTTAACATATACTGTGTATTGGCCAGGTTCTTGGCACATTGCCAAATCACTTGCACGACTAAAGATGCCATCCACACCCACCTGCCGGTTGTAGGATCAAGGATCAGTGAAGAGTGGAATTTGCTGCCAGCTGCTTGGTGGACAACATCTGCTGGTTTCCAGATCCTTTTTTTAGACATTGCCCCGAGGGGGGTCCGCATTGTCATGTTGCCTAACTTGCTGGCTGCACTTGCTGAAATACAGTATGCTGAAGCCATTATTAATGAACACAACCAACAGTACAGATGGCAGAGTGTCAAACAGGTGGCAATCTATTGTAATACTTTCCTCCCAGATTTAACAAGAAGTGAAAACATTATATTCTACTTTTCTACATTTTTTAATAAAATATATACATCGTAGAAACATAGAAACATCGAAAAATAGGTACAAGAGTAGGCCATTCAGCCCTTTGAGCCAGCACCGCCATTCGATATAATCGTGGCTGATCATCCAAAATCAGTACCCCGTTCCTGCTTTCTCCCCGTTAGCCCTAAGAGCTAATTCTCTCTTGAAAACATCCAGTGAATTGGCCCTCGCTGCCTTCTGTGGCAGGGAATTCCACAGATTCACAACTCTCTGGATGAAAATGTTTTTCCTCATCTCAGTCTTAAATGACCTATCCCTTACTCTTACCCCCTACGCCGTACTCTGTAAACAATATAAAAATGAGGAAAAAAAAATCAGTGACAGTTTTATATATATATATATAGAAGATAGACACAAAATGCTGGAGTAACTCAGGTAGAATCTCTGGAGGGAAGGAATGGATGATGTTTCGGATCAAGACCCTTCTTCAGGTTTTACTGACCTGTCAGTGCCCTTAATGTGGTTTGAAAATATAGTTTGGAAATGCTAAAGCTGTGTTGCCTTTGGTTTGGAAATGCTAAAGCTGTGTTGCCTAATTAAAGTTGCCTTGCCTAATTAAAGTTGCCTTGCCTTCTATATAATCTTGACCACTTCCTGTTTGCGTTTTATATTGTATTTAGAAAAAAACGCTACCACGTATGGCTGTAATTTTTGGCCATCTTACTCAGAGTCCCCTCCGCTCATCAGGTGCCGAGGATTTTTCCCATTGATGAAAAATAAAAGAGTTATTAGTGTTTAAAAAATGTTGAGATTCTCTCTCCTGTCAATCACGCCATGAAGGCCATGCCCCTTCTGGTGGGAGGGGTGGAGGGACTATTAAACCACGAAGTCTGGGCTCAGTCTCTGCAAGATGGAGGAGGGAGAGGTCACGACTCGCTGTCTTTGGTGGCCTTGCACCCAGCTTGAAATGGTATGAAACTGCACTTGCATTTGTTGGCCTTGCACCCAGCTTGAAGATGTAACAAACTGCACTTGAATTTGGTGGCCTTACACCCTGCTTGAAATGGAATTTCAAGGAATAGCTGTGAGTCAACTGCCAGCCCACCAGCCGTGAGTGAGTGAGCTGCCAACACAACAGGCTTGAGTGACTGAGCCGCCAGCCCAATAATCCATTCGACCCACAATATCCATACTAGCCCTCTGGAAACCTGTCCCTTTAGCCCACAACACCAATAATAGCGTTTCAGAAAGCCCCCTCCCCACTGGCCACCAATATTGGAATTGGTGGAGAGGTGGAATATTGCATTGGGGGACCAGCCCTCCCATGTGATGCTGGGACCCAACGGGTCCCATTTAGTCTAGTCTAGTATATATATATATATATATATATATATATTTATATGTGTGTGTGCGCGTGTGTGTGTATGTGTGTGTGTGTGCGTGTGTGTGTGTGTTTGTGTGTGTGCGTGTGTGTGTGTTTGTGTGTGTTTGTTTGTGTGTGTGTGTGTGTGTGTGTGTGTGTGTGTGTGTGTGTGTGTGTGTGTGTGTGTGTGTGTGTGTGTGTGTGTGTGTGTGTGTGTTTGTGTGTGTGTGAGTGTGAGTGTGTGTCTGTGTGTATGTGTGTGTGTGTATGTATATTTACCCATACATACATTAAACTTTTTCCCCATCTTTTATAAAGTTTACAGAGCACTATATATTTTTTTTAATTTCTGTGTAGAAAAGTAAAATATGTGTGTGTACGTACACTGAACTTCATTTCTCGTTTTTTATATTGTTTACAGAGTACTACGTTTGCATATTCTGTTGTGCTGCTGCAAGTAAAACAAATCTCATTATTCTGCCTGGGACACAGTGCAATAAAACGCTCTTGACTCATAATAGATTTCTGCATGTTGAAAGTTAGTTGAGGGGATGGCTAGGGTCAATATTGGTACATTTTGGTGCTTTTATTTGGTGTAATGGGTTGACTTCAATAGAATACTTTTACAGCTTTTTATTTTTTTTTTAAATGGCAAGACTGGGCTCTTATTTTGTGATAGCTATTCAAAGTGACATGTTAAATAGATGATGACAACTTCATTAAGTCCCTGTTGCGATGCGACCACATTGTGAAATTTCTCTTATGTTGATGTTGATTGGCATTATATTCTCTCCATTATCCTTTCCGTTATACTTTATGAATGCAGTATAGAGCGCAGGGCCTTTGTTAATTACCCCAATCTCAGGAGCTGAGACCCCCCCCCTCCCCAATGCAGGAGCTTGATCGCCCTGACCATCGGCTATGGAAGCCAAGATCGCCCCATCAACAGAAATCTTGAGGCCCCCGACTGCGGGATAATAAAGAAACAAAGAGGTTGAACTTTTTTTTTGCCTTCCATCACAGTGAGGAATGTGGAGGAGTCGCTGTGGTGGATGTTTATGTTAAAAATGTATTTTGTGTGTCTTGTTGCTTTTTATTGGTATGACTGCATGGCTCATCAAATTCCTCGTATGTTGCAAAACATTCTTAGCTAACAGAGTATGATTATGATTAATGGTCCAGAAAGCAATTAGGGGTGAGGTGGAGGATATTGGTCTCTGATCTGATCCGCTTTAAGTTTTTTGTTTAGTTTTTGGAGATACAGTGAAGAAACAGGCCCTTCGGCCCACCGAAGTCACGCCGACCATCGATCACCCGTTCACTTTAGTTCCGTTAGATCCATTTTGATATGCTACGTAACCTGCAAACCTTCACCTCTTTGGAATGTGGGAGGAAACCGGAGCACCTGGAGAAAACCCACTCGGTCACGGGGAGAACGTGCAAACTCCACACAGACAACACCCATAGCCAGTATCGAACCCGGGTCTTTGGCACAGTGAGGCAGCAACCCCACCGTTCTGTGCCACCTTTAAGGTTGGCTTGTAAAAGAGGCCACAGTTCCTTCAGTTTATATGGAGTAACTTCATGATATGATGCATGGACTTTTCAAGTGAGTAAAGTTATTAACTTGTCAGCCCATTCATTCATAATATCATAAAACACCTTTATTAAAAATTATGGGAATTTTAATTCAATAGATTTATATCCGAAACAAAATCAAGAACATTTAAATCCTTTGCTTGTATGAGATGCTTTGATATATGTCACGTTGTTAACTTAATTGTATTTTTGATTTATTGTTCAAAAGTTCTCCGTTGGCACTCTCCCACCGAGCATTGCTAATGTCATTTAAGTAAATGATTATTCTGTAGATGTATGCATATTCATTGATTATGGAACTGAGTGCTGTTCGCTGTTGTAGATAGTTCAGGGCCAGGGACTATTTCATTGACCTGGTTTATTTTGGGGTGGAGAGTAGTTCAGAAATAGTGATTGTGGTATGGTGGTGCAGCGGTAGTGTTGCTGCCTTACAGCGCCAGAGACCCGGGTTCTATCCTGTCCAAGGGTGTCCTCTGCATGGAGCTTATGCTGTACGTTCCCCTGTGGCCGCGAGGGTTGCCCCTAATGTGTAGGGCTTTACAATACAATACAATACCGTTTATTGTCATTTGAACCTCAATGAAGTTCAAACGTAATTTGGTTTCTGCAGTCATACAACAAGAAGAAACAAATAACAAGACACACAACCAACACAATTCACACAAACATCCATCACAGTGAATCTCCTCCTCACTGTGATGGAAGGCAAACACAGCTAACTAAACGGGACAAACTATATACTCAACGGGACAAAATTGTTTTTAAAAGACAGACGGACTGCAGAGGCCGTTGCCGTGAGGCGCCGCCATTTTACACTTTAAACTTGTGTGTGGGTGATCATTGGTCAGCAAGGACTGGAGGGTCTGTTTCCATCCTGTGTCTCTAAAACTAAAACTAAACACCGAGTCCAGGATGGAATTAATTGAGCGAGTGCTGCACCATTGAACATGGTTGGCTCTTATAGAGAAAAGTTAAATTGAGATTCCAACTCAGAGGGGCAGCACGGCGGCACAGCGTTAGAGTTGCTGCCTTACAGCGCCAGACACCCGGGTTTGGGTCTGACTACGGGTGCTGTCTCTACGGAGTTTGTACGTTCTCCCCGTGACCGCGTGCGTGGTTTTTCTCCCGGTGCTCCAGTTTCCTCCCACACTTCAAAGACGTACAGGTTTGCAGGTTAATTGGCTTGGTGTAATTGTAAATAAAAATTGTCCCTAGTGTGTGTGCAGGATAGTGCTAGTGTATGGGGTGATTATAGAAACATAGACAATAGGTGCAGGCGGAGGCCATTCGGCCCTTCGAGCCAGCACTGCCATTCATTGTGATCATGGCTGATCGCAGGCCAGTGTGGACTCGGTGGGCTGAAGGGCCTGTTTCCGCGCTGTATCTCTCAACCAAATTAAACTAACTTTCAGATAGATGTAAAGAAAGCATTAAAGTAGGTCAGGGAAATTTCCTGGCCTATTCTCCGGTATATATCTCCCAAACAACACCTTAACTGGCAGACATTATCACCTATGTATTTCATTTCTGTGTAGGACGGTTTGCTGAGTCTGATTTGCCAGCCAGTTCTCTCTCTCCTTACAACAATGCCCCTACTTAATCTGTTTAATTGTCTGTAAACTATCTTGAGTTGTCCTGTGCCTCTGAAAGGTGCCATATAAATGCAGTATTTATTCTTTCTTAGGGAGTATTTGTTATGGCCATTTATCCTGGAATAACACCATGGACAGCAGCAAATGAAACAGAATGCAAAAATTTATATCCACATATGACTATGAAACCTTAACGAACAGTTCAAATTGCCTGGTAATACATATTGGGTTGAGGTTGTAATAGATGCTTTTGTTTTCTAGTGGACAAAATTGTACAACAATATGTTTCTATTAATTTATTATCAAGGTGGGGAAGAAAATATCAATCAACTCATGTGTGGGAAGAAACTGCAGATGCGGGTTTAAACAGAACATAGACACAAAAGGCTGGAGTAACTCAGTGGGACAGGCAGCATTCTACTATAACTGGCGATTTTGTGTTTTTGCTCCGCCATTGGTTCACGGCTGATCTGTTTATCCCTCTCAGCCCCATTCTCTTACCATTGATAATTGCTTGTTTCTAAGCTTCCCCCGCAGTCCAGTTTCAGTAAAAATACTGAACCAAGCACTTGAATCAACCAAACTTTATTTTACCAAAAGCATGTCACAGGTCACACACTGTACCTATCCCCACCGCGGGTTCGATCATGTGTCTATCTGTTCAAGCCCTCGAGGCCTCGCGCAGACAGAGAGATTCCAGAAGGGCACGCGGTCCCGAGCGATCCTCAAGAAGATCGACCCTGAGCCTCGTGATCACGGCCTTTTATATGCCCCGCGTACCTGAGGGCCGAACCACACGGGGGTTGTCACTGAATCACCCAATTACAAATAGCGATTAACCCCACACATAACAGACATTCCCCTAACCCAATGATACAACAGTTCAATACATTCGAGATGAAGTCAACTTGGAACCATTTACTCTGATTATCAGAACTCCCATCCAATCAATTAGTAGAGTCAGATTCTACAACATTATTTCCAAGTGATTTACAAAGTGTGTGTCTGGTTTGCAGCCACCCAATCCATTCTATGCATTTAGTACCAGATTGATAGGGCTTGCAAGACTTCCCATTCTTTCCTTGCAATTTGTATCTGAGCCTCAGACTCTCGCAGTCTGTCCCAGCTCTGCAGAGAGCAATCCCAATTTGACCAAATCTCCCAGCAAACCCTGAAACTTAACCCCATTTTGAAGTCCTGACTTGTCCAATTTAGCCAGGATTAACACATTCTCCCATAGCCTTTTGTGCTCTTACTAACCAAGAACCTATCAATCTCCACTTTAAAAATACCCAATGACTTGACCTCCACAGCTGTCTGCGGCAATGAATTTCACAGATTTACTACCAGCCCACCTGGATAAAGAAATTTGGCTTCTCCATTCTGTAGGTACGTCCTCTCATTCTGATGTTGTGCCCTCTGATCCTAGACTCTCCCACATCAAGCATGATGTACAGAGGAATGAGATGGTTACAAATCTCTATCCACCTTCTCATTCATTTGGATCTTTTTAAATAAAAGTGAGATGTTATTCATCTTGAACTTTTTAATGATATAATATTTACATTTCTATTTATTATTTTTATTTACAATATCACATTTGACATGGTCCTTCATGGAAGACCAGCAGGTGTGGGATGGTGGGATGAGGGTGGAGGTACACCAGGGTATAGATTAGTTGGAAATAGCAGATGGAGTTTTATCCAGACCTCCAAACCCCTATGCAGCAATCTGAGGTACCCACCTGCTTGTTACTTTTTCTTAAATTGACAGAAAGTGCTGGAGTAAGTCAGCAGGTCAGGCAGCATCTCTGGAGAGAAGGAATGGGTGATGTTTCAGGTCAGACTGAAAGTCAGGGGAGAGGGAATCTAGAGATATGAAAATGTACAAAGAACAAATAAATGAAAGGTCTTCAGAGAGAGGAGGACAACTTTGAAGTAGGCATACTTAAAAAAAAAATTTTGTTGTAAATTTAGAGATACAGTGCAGAAACAGGCCCTTTGGCCCACCGAGTCTGTGCCGACCAGCAATCCCCACACACTAATACTATCCTACACACTAGGGACAATTTAAAATTTACCTAAGCTACAGGTAATGAACCTACAAACCAGTATGTCTTTGGAGCTTCCGGAGAAAAGCCACACAGGTGACAGGGGGAACGTACAAACTCGGTACAGAACAGCACCTGTGGTAGGTTTGAACCCGGGTGTCTGGCGCTGTGAGGCAGCAACTCTACAGCTAGGTTACCATGCCGCACCAAGGCCTCTTTGCATCTTGAGGAGATTTTGCAATGGAGCAGACAAAACGTGTGGGAACTGCAGATGCTGTTTTACACCAAAGAGAGGCACAAATTGCTGGAGTAAGTCAGCGGATCAGGCAGCATCACATAGAAACATAGAAAATAGGTGCAGGAGTGGGCCATTCGGCCCTTCGAGCCTGCACCACCATTCAATATGATCATGGCTGATCATCCAACTCAGTATCCTGCACCTGCCTTCTCTCCATACCCCCTGATCCCTTTAGCCACAAGGGCCGCATCTAACTCCCTCTTAAATGTAGCCAATGAACTGGCCTCAACTACCTTCTGTGGCAGAGAATTCCAGAGATTCACCATTCATCCCGAGCTGCTGATGATACCTTTGTGTTGCAATTTTCTCGTCCCTTATCTCTGAGCCTCTGTTTTGTTTACTTCTAAAAGTACAACATAATTTATATTCCCAGATTACATCCTTCACATAAGGAAAGGTTTTATGGTTATTTAACTCGAATGAGTGTTATTATAAGCCATGCAAAGTACTTTGGAACAATGCTCTGTTCTCTTTGCCGTCAGCTTTTATGATGTAACTTTCTGTTGATATAGTTTCTCTAATCAGTTTTAATGTGAAATGAAACATGATTAACAGTTGAGATATTTTAATTCATTAGGGTGTTAGGCTGGATAATGTAAGATTATGACAATCTGGAACTCCACCTACTCTGTCAAATGAAGTAGTCCAACATGACTTCCTGCACCAGTGTGCCATTTCCATTTCCCACATCATTTATCCCCATGGTCTCTCCCAGTGATATTGCCTAATTACAGCTCATTTACAAGTAGCTTTAAGTCGTCGGAGTCATGTCTCCAAAGCAATGGATTGAGATTGATGAAAAAATATTTCATTCAGGGCTTCCAACAGCAGAAAGAAGAATTTTGACTCCATCAGTGGGGGTGAGGAAGTGTCGAAACAAGGAACCGCAGATGCTGGTTAATACACAAAAAGACACAAAGTGCTGGAGTAACTCAACAAGTCAGGCAGCATGGGAATGAAGAAGGAACTGCAGCTGCTGGTTTACACTGAAGATAGACACTCGGACTATCCTTGATCGGATCTTGTTCGCACTCAACATTATTCCCTTATCATGTATCTGGATATTGAGAACGGCTCGATTATAATCATGTATTGTCTTTCTGCTGACTAGATAACACCCAACAAACGTTTTTCACTGTGCCTCATTACACGTGACAGTAAATTAAACTAAACTAAACTAACTAAAGGTGACGTTTCGGGTTGGGGCCCTACTGCAGACTCAAAATGGGTCAGACCCTTTCGTCTGAAGAAGGTTCCTGACCTAAAACATCATCGATCCATGTTCTCCAGAGATGCTGCCTGACCTGCTTGATGCAGCATCACTGGAGAGAAGGAATGTGTGACGTTTCAGGTCGAGACCCTTCATCAGACTGGTCAGGGGGGAGGGAAATGAGAGATATAGACGATGATGTAGATATGCAAAACAGTAACAATGATAAAGGAAAGAGGTAATTGAAAATTTAGGTCATTGTTAGCTGTATGCTGGGTGAGAACAAGAAGCTGGTGCGACTTGGGTGGGGGAGGGATGAAATGAGAGGGAATGCCGGGTTTACTTAAAGTTAGAGAAATCAATATTCATACCACTGGACTGGGTTTCAGTCTAAACCGGTAACGCCACCCATTCCTTCTCTCCAGAGATGCTGCCTGTCCCACTGAGCTACTCCAGCTTTTTGTGTCTATCTTTGGTTTAAACCAGCATCTGCAGTTCTTTCCTACACAGTAATATATAGATAATTGTTAATCTGGTACTAAATATGAATATATATATATATTCTATAACAAAGTCAATGTATTGACACAAAATGCTGGAGTAACTCAATGGGACAGGGAGCATCTCTTGAGAGAAGGAATGGGTGATGTTTCATGTCTCGACCCGAAACGTCACCCATTCCTTCTCACCTGAGATGCTGCCTGCCCTGCTGAGTTACTCCAGCATTTTGTGTCTATTCACTGTACCTCGATACACATGAGAATAATAAACCTGAACCTAACCAAGATTCACACAAAAACAAGTTATACATCATTTAGTTTAGTTTAGTTTAGTTTAGTTTAGTTTAGAGATACAGCACGGAAACAGGCCCTTCGGCCCACCGAGTGCATGCTGGCCAGTGATCCCCACACATTAACACTATCCTACATGGGCCACGGAACCAGGGGGCTGGGGGGGCTGCAGCGCCTCCACTTTTCTGGCGAGACTTGCTTCATAATCCGAAATTATTCGGCCCACAGGCGTATTTTTCTCTTCTTCTGAGGCCTTCCTACATCCAGAATCTCAGAACAAGCGCACAGTGAGCGTGGCAAAACCACGACCAGCCGCGGCGGGAACCGACTGCCCCCCAAAACCCTCCCTCCCCTCCGCTCAATGGCCAATCACAGCGCGGTTCACAGTCGAGATATGGGGCAGTGAACGAAACACTGTGATTAGCTGCCAAGCGGAAGGGAGGGAGGGTGAGACAGAGAGAGAGTCGGCCCCAAGAGGAAGGGAGAGAGAGAGAGGGGGGGGGGAGCGATGGGGGATATATCCTCCCCACTTTTTGAGTTGGGGTACTGCCTGTGTTATCCCCCAGTTTTTGGAGGTCGGGCAACAACAAAATATAATCATTGTGTTACCCTCCCTCACCGGGTACCCCCGACGCCGGTGATCAGGGATCGCTCAGCCCCCCCCCCCCCAATTTCAAAGGTTCCGTGGCCCCTGTCCTACACACACTAGGGACAATTTCACATTTATACCAAGCCAATGAACCTACAATCCTGTACATGATTGGAGTGTGGGAGGAAACCAGAGATCCCAGCGGAAACCCACACAGGTCACGGGGAGGACGTACAAACTCCGTACAGACAGCACCCGTGGTCACGATGGAACCCGGGTGCCTGCTCTGTAAGGCAGCAACTCTACCGCTGCACCACCGTGCCACCCCGACAAAGGATTTTTTTTTTAAGAAGAAAGAACACTGTGCAAAAGAACATTAGTGTAAAAACATAAATTAGAAGGGAAAGCAAGTCTGTGAGGAGCTCTTAAATAGGATACACTGAGGTCTGAATTCCTTCGTTTCTCATGTATTTATCAGCACAATCAACAAATGGACAATGTTGGATGTTATGAGCATGCGGAGAAGATATTTCTTACAGTACTTGTGTGACAAGATTCCTTTCTCAGAGTGTGATTTTAAATGCTGCGATAAATCTTGAGGACAGTCAAAATACGATCACACATTTAAAACATCGCCTTAAAATGTGATTCACTTTCTCCTGACTCAAAGTACCACCATCATTTGCATTTCCTTCGCAGAATCTTTTATGAGTTTTGAAATCAGCAATTTACATTGGTGGTAAATCGTAGCACGGGTGAGGATCTTGCAAAATGCAAGGGTGAATTTTGCAAACTATTTTATTGGATGTCAGCTATTCCGATCAGCCTGAAGAAGGGCCACGACCCGAAACATCACCGATCCATGTTTTTCTGAGATGCTGCCTGACCTGCTGAGTAATGCCCCCTGTCCCACTTAGGAAACCTGAACGGAAACCTCTGGAGACTTTGCCCCCCACCCAAGGTTTCCTTGTGGTTCCCAGAGGTTCCCGGATGTTTTTATCAGTCTCCCTACCTGCTTCCACTACCTGCAACCTCCGGCAACCACCTGCAACCTCCGGCAACCACCTGCAACCTCCGGGAACCGCACGGAAACCTTGGGTGGGGCACAAAGTCTCCAGAGGTTTCCGTTCAGGTTTCCTAAGTGGGACAGGGGCATTATTCCAACATGTGGTCTTCCTCAGCCATTCCCTCTAGATGGCAGATAAAACAATACAGAAATATTCAATGGGCAGACTTACCATAACATTATCCTTATTTTATCTATGTGTTTAATTTTTTATCCCTAGCATCCCTGGGTTATTGTTAGGGGACAATCAGCCATGATCACAATGAATGGCCCTGCTGGCTCGAAGGGCCGAATGGCCTCTGCCTGCAACTATTTTCTATGTTTCTATCCTATATTTCTTAGATAGATTCAGATTCAGATTCAATTTTAATTGTCATTGTCAGTGTACAGTACAGAGACAACGAAATGCATTTAGCATCTCCCTTGAAGAGCGACATAGCAAACGATTTGAATAAAAAATAAATAATAAGTGTCCGGGGGGGGGGGGGGGGGGGGGGGGGGGGGGGGGGGGGGGGGGGGGGGGGGGGGGGGGGGGGGGGGGGGGGGGGGGGGGGGGGGGGGGGGGGGGGGGGGGGGGGGGGGGGGGGGGGGGCAGGGGGGGGGGGGGGGGGGGGGGGGGGGGGGGTGATTGGCAGTCACCGAGGTACGTTGTTTAGTAGAGTGACAGCCGCTGGAAAGAAGCTGTTCCTCGACCTGCTGGTTCGGCAACGGAGAGACCTGTAGCGCCTCCCGGATGGTAGGAGGGTAAACAGTCCATGGTTGGGGTGAGAGCAGTCCTTGGCGATGCTGAGCGCCCTCCGCAGACAGCGCTTGCTTTGGACAGACTCAATGGAGGGGAGCGTGGAACCGGTGATGCGTTGGGCAATTTTCACCACCCTCTGCAGTGCCTTCCGGTCGGAGACAGAGCAGTTGCCATACCATACTGTGATGCAGTTGGTAAGGATGCTCTCGATGGTGCAGCGGTAGAAGTTCACCAGGATTTGAGGAGACAGATGGACCTTCTTCAGTCTCCTCAGAAAGAAGAGACGCTGATGAGCCTTCTTGATCAGAGTAGAGGTATTGTGGGTCCAAGAGAGGTCATCGGAGATGTTGACTCCCAGGAACCTGAAGCTAGAAACACGTTCCACCTCCGTCCCGTTAATGTGGATGGGGGTGTGCGTGCCACCTCTGGACTTCCTGAAGTCTACAATGAGCTCCTTGGTCTTCTTGGAGTTAAGGGCCAGGTTGTTGTCAGCGCACCATGCTGCTAAGTGCTGGACCTCCTCCCTGTAGGCCAGCTCATCGTTGTTGCTGATGAGGCCAATCACCGTTGTATCATCTGCATACTTGATGATGGTGTTAGTACCATGTACAGGTGTGCAGTCATAGGTGAAGAGGGAGTAGAGGAGGGGGCTCAGCACACAGCCCTGAGGAACGCCGGTGTTCAGGGTGAGGGTTGAAGAGGTGTGCTTGTCTAACCTCACAGACTGGGGTCTGTTGGTTAGAAAGTCCAGTATCCAGTTGCAGAGGAAGGGGTCGATGCCCAGGTTACCGAGTTTGGTGATCAGTTTTGATGGAATAATGGTGTTGAATGCTGAGCTGTAATCGATGAACAGCATTCTTACATAAGTGTCTCTGTTGTCAAGGTGGGAGAGGGCGGAGTGAAGTGCCGTTGAGATGGCATCCTCCGTACTCCTGTTCTTGCGGTAGGCAAACTGATAGGGATCCAGTGTGGGGGGTAGGCAGCTTTTGAGGTGTGCCAGGACCAGCCTCTCGAAGCACTTGGTGATGATGGGGGTAAGTGCAACTGGGCGGAAGTCCAGTGATAGACACGAAAGAGTCAGTCTCAGAAAGGAGAGGAATTGTAAAGTATGATAGCCACAGGGAATAAGGATCTCCAGTGGCATTCTGTCCTGCATCTTGGTGGAACCAGTCTGTTGCTGAAAGTAGTAGCAGTATGAAAAAGTACGGAACGAATCAGAGACGGCTCAGAAGGTCAAAGAGCCCACAATGGTCCATTGTTGGCTGTTGAAGAAGTGATAATGAAGGGTTACGAACAGTGAAACTAGCAGGATGACAAGGGTGGGGGGCGGACAGAGAGAGAGAGAGGGAAAGCAAGGGTTACTTGAAGTTAGGGAAATCAATAGTCACACCACTGGGTTGAAAACTGCCCAAACGAAATACGAGGTGCAGTTTTCTCCAATTTGCGTTGTGGCTCACTCTGATAGTGGAGGAAGCCCAGGACAGAATGGGAAGGGGAGCTAAAACTGTTTGGCTACTGGGAGATTGCGTAGGCCAAGGTGGACTGAGCGTAGGTGTTCGGTGAATGATCAGCCAGTCTACGCTTGTTCTCGCCAATATATAGGAGCCCACATCGAGAACAACGGCTTATTCTGCGAACTTTGAATTTTGGGCACCATATCTGAGGAAGGATGGGCTGACTCTGGAGAGGATCCAGAGGAGGTTTACAAGAATTATCCCAGGAATGACTAGGTTAACCTATGATGAGCGTTTGTCGGCACTGGGCCTGTACTCGCTGGAATTTAGAAGAATGAGGGAGGAACTCATTGAAACATACAGATTTGGATAGAGTGGATGTGGGGAGGATGTTTCCACTCGTGGGAGAGTCCACGACTAGAGGTCACAGCTTCAGAATTAAAGGACGTGCTTTTAGAAAGGAGATGAGGAGAAATGTCTTTAGTCAGAGGGTGGTGAATCAGTGGAATTATTTGCCACAGAAGGCTGTGGAGGCCAAGTCAGTGGATATTTTTAAGGCAGATATAGAGATATTCTTGATTAGTACAGGTGTCA
Source organism: Leucoraja erinaceus (assembly GCF_028641065.1). Lineage (NCBI taxonomy): Eukaryota > Metazoa > Chordata > Chondrichthyes > Rajiformes > Rajidae > Leucoraja > Leucoraja erinaceus. The sequence goes on along the minus strand of NC_073392.1, from coordinate 7,817,440 downwards.
GAGGTTATGGGGAGAAGACAGGAGAATGAGGTTAGGAAGGAGAGATAGATCAGCCATGATTGAATGGTGGAGTGGACTTGATGGGCCGAACGGCCTAATTCTGCTCCTATCCCTTATGACCTTATGATCTTATAACTTGCTACCAGCCCAGGGACTACATATCATTGAACTAGCAAAGCGCAAGCGATTCGTTGCGTTCCTTCTGAAGAACAAAAAGGAAAATCTTCTGAATTAAACAAAGCCTGAAAGTCAAACATGAGAACAGAAGCACAAAAAGGAGAAAGGTTTTGTAGCCATTGACACTGGAGTCAGGCTGGGACAGATGTCACGCAAGAAACATGTAACTTAGCAACACTGGTCGAGTTCTTTGGAATCTTAATACAATGTGACAGTCATGCTTAAAAATTCATGTACCTGCCAAAATGAACTAATTTCATCCATCACAAAACCACATATTTTATCCAACCTAAAGGAAGTTGGGGGCAAAAGAAACAGATAATCACAAAGATTATTTTTTAATTGTTCTGGAAATCTGTATTAGTAGGTGATCTAAGCACAGATTAATGCTTTCCTTTCATTGAACCATTATTAAAAATATGTTCAGCTTCCTGCAATGGACTCTGAATAGGTGAGGGATATTGTTCACTCTAACAGTAGACTACGATAAATCAGTTAGAAATGAATGTTTTTATTTAAAGAAAAAAATCAGTGATAAAATGGCGGCACGGTGGCGCAGCGGGAGAGATGCTGCCTTACTGCGCCAGAGACCCGGGTTCAATTCTAACTACAGGTGCTGTCTGTACAAAGTTTGAATGTTTGCAAAGTTGCAGAGGTTTCCGTTCAGGTTTCCTAAGTGTGACATGGGCTTTATTTTGACCTTTTGTCCGCTATTTGGGAGTGAGAACGTTGGCAACCCTAAGAGCATCGCATGTCTGAAGGAGGGTCTCGCCACGGAACGTCACCCATTCCTTCTCTCCAGAGATGCTGCCTGTCCCGCCGAGTAACTCCAGCTTTTTGTGTCTGTCTCGGTTTAAACAGGCATCTGCAGTTCTTTCCGACACATCACATGATCTCACCGCATTAGAATTTGGAACCATTCCAGCTTCCATTTTACTTAATCAATGCTTGAATTGTTTCTCCCTTTGTGTCTGCAGTTCCTTTGTCTCGGCGGTTATAAATCTTCCTGTAAAAACAAGATGGCCAGAAAACATTCAGAATCAGACAATGAATCTGAACTAGCCAAGAGTAAAACCATTTGTGTGGTGACACGCACAATCCGTTAAATTAAAAAAATATCAAGGAGTCTCTCAGGTGTCTGATCCGAATGATTCCCTCATGGTCTAGACAATGCAGAGTTGGAAGAATGGGAAACAGGGCCATTTTGTTGAGACATATATCACAATGAATAGTCTATCAAAGGTGTTCATCTATTGAAAACGCAATGGACCATACCTTTGCTTTGTGACAGCATTGTGTTCAGTATTGATCATTTCTTTCAGTAAAGCGGACTTGATATCTACCATAATTTATTAGGTTTTACAGCTGACTCATTCCTAAATGACATATCCATTTGCTAAACAGTCAAACTATTTTATCCTGGCAAGGTCTGCCAACAAACAATCAATATAAATCAAGAAAAGTCACTTCCATTTGGAGGATGCAGCTAGCCCTGTGTGTCTCCCATCCCCATGCAAAGTCCTTAGAAAGTGCACAAGGAACTGCAGATGCTGGTTTACAAAAACAAAAGACACAGAGTGCTGGAGTAACTCAGCGGGCCAGGCAGCATCGCTGGACAATATGGATAGGTGACATTTAAGATCGGGACTCCTGACCCAAAACGCCACCTATCCATGTTCTCCAGAGATGCTGGGTCAAGTTATACTCCAGCAATTTGTGTCTTATATTTTCCTGAGCAAACACCAATTGCAAAAATGTGCAAAATGTGGGAGTGCTGATTATGAGTTCTGATGAAGCAGATAATGTAACATTAAGGTTTTTATGACCTTGTCTGGGTAACTGAAGTGTCAGAAATGTACTTTTGGTACAGTAATTCTCAATGCAACACTAATAACAACCGTGAGATATATCTCTCTTTAGATATTAAGTTTAGGTAGGACATTATCTTGTTTATATTTCACTTAATACTTTTGAAAATTTATGAGTTGTTAATTTCACATTTGATATTTTAATTTGTTTTGAACAGTCAGAAGAGGTTGAGAAAATCTTACGTACTTTGGCAGAAGGCACAGGATTGTTGTGACTGTTGTTGAGTTTTACTGTCTTTGCCCCACCTTATCATATGCTGCATTAATCTCCCACTGTGTGGGAAGGAACTGCAGATGCTGAAGATAAACACAAAAAGCTGGAGTAACTCAGCGGTTCAGACAGCATCTCTGGAGAGAAGGAATAGGTGATGTTTCGGGTCGAGACCCTCCTTCAGACTGAGAGTCGGGGCAAAGGGAATCAAGAGATATAGATATCACCATCTATATCTCTCAATTCCCTTTCCCTTCACTCAGTCTGATGAAGGGTCTCAACCCAAAACATCACCTATTCCTTTTCTCCAGAGATGCTGTCTGAACCCGCTGAGTTACTCCAGCTTTTTGTGTTAATCTTCCACCTGGCCTGATAGACGTCTTTAATATTTGTTATTGTATGAACCAGGTAGATATGGAGAGAATATATTTATGGTTCTGTCTCCACAACTATATATATATAGAATGTTAATAACAAATATGTAAGTAAGTAAGTAAGTAAGTTTATTGGCCAAGTATTCACATACAAGGAATTTGCTTTGGTGCTCCGCCCACAAGTAACAACATGACATACAGTGACAGTTACGAATGACTCAGAAAACACGAAACATTAATAATTATAAAACATTAATGATAAAACACCATTGATCAAGCATGTGAACCAACAAAATACCAGATCAAAGGGAGGCTACAGATTTTTGGCTGTTGAGTAGAGCTACTACTCGTGGATAAAAACTGTTTTTATGTCTGGCTGTGGCAGCTTTGACAGTCCGGAGTCGCCTTCCAGAGGGAAGTGATTCAAAGAGTTTGTGGCCAGGGTGAGAGGGGTCAGAGATGATCTTGCCCGCTCGCTTCCTGGCCCTTGCAGTGTACAATTCGTCAATGGAGGGAAGGTTGCAGCCAATAATCTTCTCTGCTGATCGGATGATTCGCTGCAGCCTCCGGGTGTCGTGCTTGGTGGCTGAGCCAAACCAGACCATGATGGAGAAGGTGAGGACAGACTCTACGATGGCCGTATAGAATTGCACCATCATTGCCTGTGGCAGATTGTGCTTCCTCAGCTGCCGTAGGAAGCACATCCTCTGTTGTGGCTTTTTGACTGTGGAGTTGATGGTAGCCCCCCACTTAAGGTCCTTGGAGATGATGGTACCCAGGAACTTAAAAGACTCCACAGATGTGACTGAGGTGTTGTTGATGGTGAGTGGAGTGAGGAGAGGGGGAGCTCTCCTAAAGTCTACAAACAATTCCACTGTCTTAAGAGCATTGAGCCCCAGGTTGTTGCGATGGCACCAGGACACCAGCTGTGACACTTCCTGTCCGTAGGCAGATTCCTCCCCATCCTGGATCAGTCCAATCAGGGTTGTTTCGTCCGCAAACTTGAGAAGATTGACAGAGGTGTCTGTGGAGGTGCAGTCGTTGGTGTAGAGAGAGTAGAGGAGAGGGGAGAGTACCCAGCCTTGCGGTGCTCCAATGCTGAGCGTTTGCAGGTCCGAGATGTGCTTTCCCAGCCTCAAATCGGGAGGGAAAAAAGGAAAATGCTTTTGCAGTATAACATCTGATGACATTGGCCCAGCAACACAGCTCACATGTTTTGCAGTGGAAACTAGTAGAGTAAATGGCTTCTTCTTGCCGTGTCGCTACACTTTTCCAAGCCACTGCATAACGTAGCCTCTAGCACGTGGGTGAAGACCATGTGATCTTCTGGTAGGCAGGGCTCTGGGAGGAGGGGCAGGTAAGTAAGTGCTCCATAGTTTGGGTTGCCTCCCAACAGTAAATAAGTGAAAAAAGGAATAGAACGATACATCGATGTGATGAATGATCCTGGAAGAATCTGCTCTGTATGTTATGATCTTCAACATGACCTAGTTGATTCCAAAGATAGACACAAAATGCTGGAGTAACTCAGCGGGACAGGCAGCAACTCTGGAGAGAAGGAATGGGTGACGATTCAGGTCGAGACCCTTCTTCAGAAATATCATCCATTCCTTCCCTCCAGAGATGCTGCTTGTCCCGCTGAGTTACTCCAGCATTTTGTATCTATCTTCGGTGTAAACCTGCATCTGCAGTTCCTTCCTGCTCAAGTTGAATCCACTGACTGTGCACTAGATTCTGAATAATGGTTTTCTTAATTTCTCCTTCTGCTCTCTGAAAGCAACTTGAATTCTTGTAAATTATTTGGCAGTTTGGAAATATAGATCAGTGCCTCTTGATAGAAGCTTTAAGATTGAGTGAACAGGCTTTTACTAATACCCTTAAAAATCAATATTGCCTTTCCCTGCAGGTGTATAAATGACCACAGACTGCAAGATCTAATCTCTTCTAATGGATTAGTATTCAGACATCACCCATATACTCTAATAAAGAATATCTTAGGATGAATGTTGCAGAGTTTCCCACAACTTTGTTGCTCCAACCCAACCTAAGCCTTTTCTTTAGAGTCACGGTGTTACAGTCATGCAGTGGGGAAACAGACCCTTCGGCCCAACTAGCCCATACCGACCAACATGTCCCATCGACGCCAGTCCCACTTGCCTGTGTTTGGCTCATATCACTCTAAAGCTGTCCTATCCATGTACTTGTCTAAATGTTTCTTAAAAGTTGAGGTTGTCAGCATCAAACCCAGGTCTCCGGCACTGTAAGGCACCAATTCTACTGCTGCGCCACTGTGCCACTATGTCCGAAGAAGAAATAAAGTTGCAGTTAGTTTTGGAAAATGTTATTTTTTATATCATTAAACAGAAATGATTTTTTGCTGTACAGAAAAATTGCAAAATTAATGCACAAAGGGAAGAAATGACTTGGAAAAATACTTTTAATGACATTAAAACCTTTACATAAGGTGCATTTTTTATTTTATCTCTGTTAGGATCCATTTTAGTTAAAACAGACAATTTAAAAAAAATTTACATTATATTTTCTATCATCTACATTAAATTATTTTCATGACAATTGACAAAAGATACTTGTTTTAAATAGAGGGAATACATAGGGTGTTTCAAATCAAAAGTTAAATGGACCAAATTACATTTCCTGTATAATTCCTATATTATTATTCAGATGCATTAAACTCAAAAATGCAAAATACATTTGTAACAATAAAATAAAAATTGATAACGCCTACTCACACCCGCACATTCATTCAAAATATTATGAAATAAGTGGTGGACATTTTAATTACAATTTCTAGCAAAGCTGGTACAGTGTTTATTGCGTAAGAAAGAACTGCAGATGCTGGTTTAAAGCGAAGGTGGACACAAAATGCTGGAGTAACTCAGTGGGTAAAGCAGCCTCACCCGCTTAGTTACTCCAGCATTTTGTGTCTACAGTGTTTATTGCAATGGTTTTTGTAGATGGTTTATGCATGCAACCTATAATGTAGCTACCTCATCACCATTAACACGCCCTCTCATATCAGTATAACTATGATCTCCTCCCTTCTCCTCCTCCCATTTTGTCCTGGTACGCCTGAAGGCTGGGTGCAGCCAGTACTGGGACGTGTGTGCCATGTGCTATATTAAAGACTCTAGTAAAGGTTACAGTGTGTCAGACTAAGACTCCTTTACGGAGTCTTTATGAAGCACATAGGGTGAGTTACCATTAATTTTATTTGCGAAACCGTTAGAGTGGGCAGCTTACACCCCAGCGGTATGAATATCGACTTCTCTAACTTCAAGTAACCCTTGCTTTCCTTCTCTCTCCATCTCTCCCCCTTCACAGTTCTCCAACCAGTCTGACTGTCCCCGGTTATATTTTATCTCTGTTTGCTTTGTTGTTACCTTCTCCTAGCTAACAATTATCTATTCGACATTTTCCTTGATCTCCGCACCTTACACTTCCTTATCTCTGTATCTCCCTCTCCCGACTCTCAGTCTGAAGAAGGACCTCGACCCGAAACGTCACCCATGCCTTCTCTCCAGAGATGCTGCCAGTCCCGCTGAGTTGTTCCAGCATTTTATGTCTGCCTTTGGGTTAAACCCGCATCTGCAGTAACTCCCTACGCGTACAGAGTTAGGAGGAAATGCCTTCTCACTATTAATGAGGGCAACAGAAAAGATTTAGTTGATACACTGAAAATAGATTTTAAATCGTGGCATTAACCAACATATGTTTTGCTTGCTGCATGAGAAATAACTACAAACTCAGAGCAGAAAGGGCATTTGTGGTAGATGAGCATTTAACAATAAATTTGACTCCCATTAATCGCAACTGCCCCGCTAATTGTGGATTATTAAACATTAGAACCTCTGCCGGCACATCCCCATTAGAATCATAGACATGAATATTTCAGGTCGCAATCAGCCTTCCGCACATTTCACCATTTTCAATGCCAAGTCCGCACTATATTTTATAAAGACGAATTTGTGAAAAGTAACAAGGAATAAAATCTGTCAAGTCAGATATTATTTTGAATTAAAATTAAGCATTTCTAATTTTGTTACATCCGTTATTTTAGTGATTGGCAGTCACGCCAATAGCTTAGATGTCAGAAAAATGTTGGATAATTATTTGTTGCCCTTCATCATTACAGCCGTTGAATTTATTTTCAAAAAAACAACACGTGAATTAAACAAACATAAAATTTGTTGTACAGAGGAATTACGAAATTAATATAGATAGGGAAGAAATGGTAAGAGAAAATATTTAGTTATTACATTAAAGCCCTAAGGAGATATTTTCATGTTACTAAGGGATAGCAGCAGTATTAGGCCATTCGACACATCAAGTCGACTCCGCCATTCAATCATGGCTGATCTATCTCGCCCTTCAAACCCCATTCTCCTGTCTTCTCCCCATAACCCCTGACACCCGTACTAATCAAGAATCTGTCAATCTCAGCCTTAAAAATATCCAATGACTTGGCCTCAACAGCGTTCTGTGGCAATGAATTCCACAGATTCACCACCCTCTGACTAAATCTCTGAGAAATTCCTCCTCATCTCCTTCCTGAAGGTACGTCCTTTATTTCTGAGGCTTTGACCTCTGGTCCTAGACTCTCCCACTAGTGGAAACATCCTCTCCACATCCACTCTATCCAGGCCTTTCACTATTCGGTAAGTTTTATTTTAAACTAAAAACAGAATTGTCTTTGAATATTTCCTCTTTTCTTTAGGGTTAAAATTACAGTTCTCTTGGGGAATTTTAATCAGTCTAGATGCTACTAAGTAACAGCTTATCGATTTAGATTCAAAGTTTTTCCTACAATGGGAATCAGTCTGAAGAAGGCTCTCGACTCAAAACGTCACCCGATTCCTTCTATCCAGAGATGCTGCCTGTCCCACTGATTTACGCCAGCATTTTGTGTCTATCCTCCTCAAGACTAAAGGGTCTGTCCCACTTTGCGATTTTTTCAGCGACTGCGAACGTCAGTGACTGACGCCTCTAGTCGCCCTAAAAACCGTCAGGTTGTACGACACTCCGCGCACCGTCACGTCAAGCTACGACACTCCGCGTCACCCGCCTTCACAACACAAGAAGGTTACACTGAAGTATAATAATCGCATTGGAAATGAACTTATCTACAATAAATCTTAGGACCAATAACCTTTTAAGAAATAAATTGTTTATTTAAAGTCAGCTTAAAAATAACTTCATATCAACTTCGTCACAAGGAAGGTTTAACAAGGAAGGTTTAACTTCAGCAAAAGTAACTATATATTTAACGGCATATTTCAAAGAACATCATACTTAAGCAAAAATGTTATTCAACGACAATAGTCAGAACTGACAATAACGTTACAATTTACATCAACTCCAATGAACTTCAACAAGACAAAAAGATCTTTATTTTTTCACCACATTAGAAAGAACATCTATGTTCAGATGTTCTTAATAATGTACTTTGTACATTTATGTGCTTTTGGGCTTTTCATTCTTCAAGGGCACTTTGCCACTGACTATCTTCAGCCAAATAATATAAAACGTTTTGAAAGTTGGTGCTTTATATACCCGCATCACCGGGCGTCACGCGCAGGACAGCGTACGTCAGCGTGTGACATGGCGCGCGACATGACAAGACACCCAGATGTCGCCTGACGATTTTGAATCCAGGGGCGACAGGGAGACACCGCGCGTCACTACATGCGTCACCCCGCGTCACGCCCCGACCCACGCTGCGACAACCTCTTTTCAGGCTGACGCCGAAAATGTCGCCCAAGTGGGACACGCCCTTAATTGTTTTCCAGTGTCCTTCCTTGAAGCACGTGATGTGTAATGTCAGGTTTCTCGACATGACTTCTTCTGCCGGTTTCCTCCCATGCAGAGAGCAATTCAAGGGTGGCGATATCTACCCTTCATGAATTATGCATCTTAAACAAACTTACATGATCGGAACCACTCAGCTGTGAGCCTTTTAGCCAGAACTAGACCACTAGGGACCTTAACTGCAGATCATGAGTATTGGTTTAAAATAGCTGAATGCTGCCTGCCCATCCTCACTCACTCCAGACCACGGACACACGCACGCACAGTGCATTATGCTTCATTTGATCGCTGCAGCTCCACCGAGGCTTTCATTCTTAGGGGGAGTCAACTTTACAGCTTTCTTTGGTGGTTAAAAGTGCAGATGGTTTTAGATTAAAGCTACCTTTCACTGTGTTAAATCCTACCAAGGTCAAATTTGGGGCTGCACAAGAATTGGTCCAAATGCCTTGAAGTCAACTCTTTTGAAAATTTCACTCAGACTTTTCTTTAATAAGATGAAAAACTTGGCATTTGATTTTTAAGTGTTTAAACACAGCGAATATTTATTTTCATTCAAAAGCTGGAGTAACTCGAATTTATCCTGAGCTCAAGTATAGTTTAGCAATACACAAAGAACAAGGCCCTTCGGCCCACCTAGTCAGTGCTGACCAGCGATCTCCTCACACTAACACTATCCTCCATATCGTTAAATTAGCTACAAACCTTCTTTGGAGTGTGGGGGAGCTTTCCCCCAGCAGGTAATCTAAACTCCGTGATAGTGCACCATTGAGATGTACTGAATGCCTTTATGATGCAAATGTTTTGTAGTGGGTGAACTAGGTGCAGGGGCTGGAAAAGCGATAATTGAAGAAGAAGGAGGACATTCCAGTTTGTTTAAACAAATCCATTGAAGACTATGGGATTACAGTTTCAGATAATAAAGGTTACTTTTGACAAACAGCAACTAGAGCACTTTAGGATACTTGTGACGATGCAGATACAGATAAAGAGCTATTGAAATTCAACTGAGAAACCTGCATCTCTGGTCACGAGAGACAGGAATGGGCGTGACGTTTCATGGCTGATCATGTCGAGACCCTTCACTCCTTATCTTAAGAGATCTATCTAACTCCATACTCTAGGGACTATAGTTTTACAAGTTTCGTCACATGTACCGAGGTACAGAAAAGTACAAGGCAAGACAGTACATGATCGAGAACAGATACAAAAAAACAATTTCGGGGGAAATTGGATTCAATAGTGCCACATTTTAGTGCATCATGCAAAGTAGTACAACTAAATAAAATGTCCAGCTGTTCACCATTCCAAAGGCTCAGCTTTTCACCAAATCATTCCTATTAGGCATTCCCCACTTGCCAGTGATGATGATCCTGCCTTCAGCTATCCTGGTTCGGAAATTTCCTCTTTATGCTTCCTTTCATGCCTCCTATAAAGTCGTCAGAATATCAATTCCTGTAATCTCTCCTGATCTCTCCCTCTATCTCTATGGCAGTACTTGTCTTTATTTATTTAAGTTCCTGTGCCAAATACACCTCAGAGTTATTGCTTACATAAAAGATGGTGAGTAGATGCAGTTTTAAATGATTTTGGCATCATAGAATCATTGAAGCATTTAGTACAGAGCAGGTCCTGATGCCGCACCTCATCCATGTTGACTGTGATCACCATCTACTTTAATCCAATTTGCTTTTAAAGCATTTAAACCCTTATCCCTCTAGTTTAGTTTAGTTTAATTTTAATTTAGAGATACAGCACGGAAACAGGCCCTTTGGCCCACTGAGTCCGCGCCGACCTGCGATCCCCGCACGTTAACACTATCCTACACACATTAGGGACAATTTACAATTATACCAAGCCAATTAGCCTACAAACCTGTACGTCTTTGAAGTGTGAGAGGAAACCGGAGAGCCGAAGAAAACTCATGCAGATCACAGTTAGAACATACAAACTCCGTACAGACAGCACCCGTAGTCAGGATCGAACCGGGGTCTCTGGTGCTGTAAGGCAGCAATTCTACTGCTGCGCCACCATGCCGCCCTCTATTGCTTTCTTATTCAAGATCTGTCCAAATAGTTTTCATATATTCTAATAATATCTACATCCGCTATGTCCTCTGGCAGCTCACTCCAAATATTCACCACTTCTGTATGAAACGTTTGCCCATCAGATCACAAGCTCCATCCAAGACCGCGAGAAATTGCAGAGAGTTGTGGATGCAGCACAGTCCATCACGCCGACCAACCTCCACTTCCATTGACTACACTATACTTCACGCTGCCTCAGCAAGGCCACCTGCGGAATCAAGGACCAGTCTCACCCTGATCACTCTCTCGTCTCCCCTCTCGCATCAGGCAAGAGGTACAGAAGTGTGAAAACACACACCTCCAGATTCAGGGACAGTTTCTTCCCAGCTGTTATTAGGCAACTGAACCATCCTCTCACCAACTAGAGAATTGTCCTGACCTCCCATCTACCCCACTACAAAACTACATCTCCCCCTTCATCTTTTATGCCATGTTAGCAGAACCTAAACACTTGTTTACCACTGATTCTGACCAGTGACTTGTGGTAAAAGGAAACAAGCAGATCAGAGCAATAGTGGAATATGTTTTTTACCATGACATAAAAGATGGGGGAATGTCATTTTGTAGTATGATGATTGAAGTATATAAAGAGCACTGTGTCATTTCCTTCGCTCCACAGATGCTGCCTCACCCGCTGAGTTTCTCCAGCATTCTTGTCTACCTGTGTTAATTGTTGTACTTCATCCACATTAAGTTTAAAGATTTAATACATTTATTAATATTGAAAATAGTTTGTATTGTACATGAATTTGTGACCCCAAAGTTGAAGGGGGAGTTGTAATGTAAATGCCAGCGCCCTCTTGAGGCCTGGAGTAGAAGTTTTTAGTTTTGCCTGGGCCTTGTCACTGATGACAAGTGACCTTTTGGAAACTTCTGTTTAGAGTTGGAAATAAAGCCTTCGGTGTCAGACGTCTCTCTATCGTGCTAGTCACAACAGACATTATTCGCTTATCCATTAAACGTGAAACGATATTAATTAGAGACCATAGTCAGAAATTGCTTTTTCTTTCATTAACCTAATTGCTAAAGAAATTCCTAAACGTTTTGATTCTTTTTCTTCAATGGCTTTGGTTGCTTTCTGAAGCTGGTCTCCAAAGACTAATAGGATGGATGACACAGCTCTGTTCACTGCTGTTTATTGATTAAATGAACAGTAACTCAAGTGAAAAAGATGTAAGGTTTTCAGTCTTGGAGAAGGCACGCAAAGGAGGAAATTAAAATTTAAAAAAATGATAAAAGGTTTTCTTCTCGCTGGAAGCACGTACTTTTGAGGCTGGAAGTTGTTCAAGTTTGTAGTTTAGTTTAGATCCCCGCACACTAACCCTATCGTACACACGCTAGGGACAATTTACATACACCAAGCCAATTAACCTACAAACCTGTACGTCTTTGGAGTGTGGAAGAAAACTAAAGATCTCGGAGAAAACCCACGCAGGTCACGGGGAGAATGTACTAACTCCGTACAGACAGCACTCGTAGTCGGCATTGAACCTGGGTCTCTGGCGCTGTAAGGATTCAACTCTACCGCTGCGCCACCGTGCCGCACCAGTCTTCAGAAGGTTTCCAAGTGAAGCAGTTGAAATGATGTTCTTCCAATAAATGCATCTTAGTGAGTTTCATTTTGACCTTGTAAAATCAATGGCAAGACACTTGAGACTTCAGCCTAATAATAACTAATTGCCAATATGATTTTAGTAGCTAAATTATATAATATTTTATTGCAATTAAATAGTAGAGTGTTACCAGTCCAAAGCATTATTTGATAGAAGCCAAAAAAGAAACGGGGCGCACAATGGCAGAGTGGTAGAGTTGCTGCCTTACAGGGCCTGAGACATAGGTTCAATCCTGACTGTGGGTGCATTCTGTACGGAGTTTGTACCTTCTCTCTGTGACTGCAGTGTTAATGTACGGGGGCCTTGGTCTGTGCAGACTCGGTGGGTCAAAGGACCTGTTTCCGCGCTGTATCTCTAAAACTAAAACTAAATATCCCTTGAATGTGTAGGAAGGAACTGCAGATGCTGGTTTAAACCGAAGATTGACACTAAAAGCTGTAGTAACTCAGCGGAACAGGCAGCATTTCTGGAGAGAAGGAATGGGCGACGTTTCGGGTTGAGACACTTCTCTAGACTTGAAGATCTCTGGAGAATACCAATTATCGCTTTACAATGCATACCATTCAACCTTCGTCCATATTTCCTAACTCCCAAATAATTTCCAACCTACAATTATATATGGTTTTATATTTGTTCATGATTTCTTGTGCCACACATCGAATACATTTTGGAAATCTATGTGGATATGGTCCTTTACAGATTTTTCTTAACTACAGTATTAGTGAAGTTCTTTAACAATTCATCAGGTTTGTTAAACATTTTCTTAAATAATCCATAATAACACCAAGCTGGTGCTTCCTGATCAGTGTGTATTTGTCCCAGTGATCAGTCACTCTATTGTCAGTAACAGATTCGAGACGCCTCTTTCCAATTGGCATTGAATATAAAGCCTCAGGTCCCCCAATGTTCCCATCTATTAGGTATGTTGCAAAGCCTACCTGAAGCGTCGCTGAAAATCTGTCCCAGCCCGTGTGCGCGATTTTGGCCCCGTTTAGAGGGGGGCGGGTTTAAAACGCGATTTTCCCTAGGCTGTTCAAATCGAGGATGTTCAGCCTAGTTAATTATTAACGAAAAATCGCTGGAAGATTCCGTCGCTTTAGCTATTATTACTTTTAAGGGCTTTATCTAATTGTTATCGTAGTGTAAAAATTAACCTCTAAACCCCCGACCGCCGGCAACGGGTCGGATCTCATACAGGGGACAACAGAAGGTAGGCTGTTTATTTTTACATTAAAAAGGGCTTCTTAAGATCCCTTTATACAAAGTTTAATGTTGCGAGTAGCTAATTTTGGCCCCATTATATCCCGCAGTATTTTTCTGGGAATTTGGGGGCACAAATCTAGCGCAATGTGAACGTTCTAAACCAGCGCGTTCACAGGAACCCACTAGAAAGCTGATTTAAATTGACTAATTTACAGCAGTTTAACACTAAATTACTTCCATTTGGCCTATAAATTAATGTGAATGAGATTTAAAAATCATGTTTTATTGTGAATTATTTGTGAATATTATTTGGACACTTAGGCTATTTAAAAATGTTAATCATTTATTAAGAAATAGATAGATGTTTAGATCTAGTAATTGAAGTTTGAAATTAGCTCCAATTGGGTAACTAACTAATTATATGCTTTAATTTCAGGTCATCCAAGTAAGATTGCTTTATATTTGTTTCAGAATGCTTCAATCTATGATAACTGAAAATTTCATTCAGTTCTCTTAATTTTTAAGAAAGTTATGGGCTCTTGACTGTCCACGATCACAGCTTTTTTGTTACGTCCATAGAAAATCAATAGGGAACAAGATGCTAATTTCCGAGTATGAAAATGGCCATAACTTTTTAAATACTTGAGATATGAAAGTGAATTAGGTGTCAAATTAATTTTTTATGCTTTATCTGATGGGATAAATTGCAGACTTGATTTTTTAAATCTCAAAATTTTGTAACATTGCTACATCTATCTCTTGAATAATGCAGTGATATTGTCTCTTTTCTAGTCCAACAACACAGACTGAAAATAGTGAAAGGATTGAAAGATTATGACTAATGTTATAGTTTAGTTTAGAGATACAGTGCGGAAACAGACCATTCAGCCCACTGAGTCCATGCTGACCATCACACGCTAGTTCTGCCCTGCACACCAGGGACGGTTTACAGAGACCCGCACGTCTTTGGAATGTGGAAGGAAACGAGAGCACGAGGAGGAAACCCACGCAGGTCACGGGTGTAGCGTGAAAAACTCCGTACAGACGGCACTCGTGGTCAGGATTGAACCTGGATCTCTGGCGCTGTGAGGTAGCAACTCTACTGTGCCACTATAATGCATTCCAATGGGTTTCTCCATTTTGTTTACTCACAGTGAACGCTGTTAGATCAGCTCTAATGTAATTCACTCTGTTAACTCTCGCTTCTATCTACAATATCACCTTCACTGTGAGCAAAAAAGCAAAGCATCCCTTGAAAAATCTGACGTCATTTTACATATTACACGATCACCTGCATTTGTCCCACATGCTACTTTTACTCAATATATTTATAACAACCTTTAGAATGCTTGAAAGGTAGAGGCGGCACAGTGGCTCAGCAGTAGACTTGCTGCAGATTCGAACCTGACCAGGGGTACTGGCCGTACAGAGATTGTACGTTCTCCCCGTGGCCATTTGGGTTTTCTCCAGGTGTTCCCATTTCATCCCACACTCCAAAGACGTGCATGTTTGTAGGTCAATTGGCTTCTGTAAATTGTTCCTAGGGTGAAGGATAGAACTAGTGTATCGGTGACTGTTGGGCTGGCGCAGACACGGTGGGCCAAAGCTACTTCCAAGCTGTATCTCTAATCGGAGAAGAATGTGATAAAATAAAATAAAATAAAATAAACTAAAGCAAAATAAAATAAGTCTGAAGAAAGGTCTCGACCCAAAACGTCGCCAATTCCTTCTCTCCAGAGATGCTGCCTCATCCGCTGAGTTTCTCCAGCATTTTGTGTCTACCTACGATTTTACCAGCTTCTGCAGTTCTTTCTTAAACCTAAACTAACCTTTTGCGGCTGTCAATTATTATGTTTTCCTTTGCTATTTTCTAAATTTCTCAGCATTGTTGCTTTGTCTTGGAATTTGTGTATTAATTACCTGTATTGCGTTATAACCCAATTTCACTTCCTGAGTATCGCATACCCAGAGGAAACGTTGCTCACTCCAGTGTCCATTCAGTGTGCTCTGAAAAATGTAGAAATAAAAAAAATATGTATCATGGACAAATTTACACTCTACTAAACATTCAACACGTTCACAGCGGCACACTGTGGTTCTGCTGCATGTGGGGGTTTGCGCGAACAGCTCCATTTAGCAGTCTTATAGCCTGTGGGAAGAGCAGGCATTCAGTTTTGCAGCTGCAATCCTTTCCCAGATGGCAAAATTCCTACTTTAGCTTAAAACTATTTCATCTCTCCTGCATAAATTAGTTAGTATAGTTTGCCGTTTACGCCTTGTCCCGAACCAGTGTGACCGAGGTCACAGTGAAAAGCTTTGTGTGGTGCGGAGGCTCCCCACTCCAGCTTTAGCAGAAAACCAATACATGATTACAATCGCAGCTCGTTTTTGCAATGTGTATATATTGATTTACATGATAATATACTTCACAATACTGTGGTTTTAATAATGTCAGCCCTATCAGGCAAGTTTATGCAATCAAAATTCCTAAGCTTAAAACTGATTTCATCAGCAGCAGTTAAACAGCAGTTTATTGTCACGAAACAGTGCAGTTGCATGCTCAGTCGCCGCAGCAATTGATTACAGCGAGCCTTTACAATGCCATACATCATAAGGGAATCGTCAGTCGGCAAATTGGCGCAGAAACCCGCAGCCTAAGCACTGCGCCCCTTAATGCCACCTCAGTAGCGCGGCTTGGTGCATGCTACGGGCGGGCACCTGGTGGTCGAACCGGATGGCATCACCCTGCTTGCAGCTGAATGCGGAAGGCCTAACTGGCTACAGCTCCTGGACGATGATACATAACTTCTGCTGCCTCAAACGCAAGAAGAAGACACTTCACAAATTTCATAAATTATCAAACTCATTCTCGGAAATGGAGTCTACTTGACGCATGACAATATTATTGTATTATTTTATAACCATGTAAAACAATAATGAATCATATTTTGCTATAACAAAAGCTATGGATTTCAAATGTTAATAAGACATAGCGTTACAATATAGACCTTTAATTGTGTTGCAAGATGCTGAAACATTATAATCTGGAGGGATGAGATCAAACATTGTAAATTGTCAGTGTCAAAGAGACATTAACTGGCAATAACTGGCACTTTTTACATTCTTAAAAGGCTATTGTGAACTGACATGACAAGACTTCATTTTCTATGAGTCATTGAGTCAGGCTGAATTTAACTAATGCCGATCAAATTTAGCAACTTTGCAGTTTCCGATGCTTGAGATATTTGATGAAAGGCATAATATGTTAGGGAAGTCTGATGGGATAGACCTTTTTTCTCAGGGTGGAAATATCAAGGACTTGAGGGCATAGTTTAGTTATTTAGTTTAGTTTCGACATACGGAGCAGAGCAGGCTCTTCCGCCCACCGCAATAATTGCAAAATTTATTTATGAACTTCTCTGTAAACAAAAAAATCACACCAAGATATTGAATATCAATAAGCTTAATAGAGCTAAACTACAAAATAACAGTCAGTTAAACTGAATATTATGTTTCACGATGTATTTCTAGTACTCCATCTTTAAACTGTTTTTCAAAATCAATGATGTAATTTATTTGAAAATCTATCACATTCTTCTCCGATTATTCCATGTGAGTTTGTTTTATTTATTGCCAGAATTCTTCTTATCGAGTCCACATCACAAGATTAGAAATTGTTCAGCCAGAGCTGAACACACATCTCGGCATCTGCACACAATGGTGTCTGTCTTGCCCTTCTTGTGCGCGGTGGTGGAAAGATTGGTGGAGACAGGGCCGCGACGTGAACGTTCTTTCCTTGACCCCTTTGCCAGTGTCGGATGGTGCAAAATTGATAATTAATTTATGCGAGATGTTTTAGTAGCTTTGAGCCAGAAACATTGCATACAGACCATTGGGTAGATAATGACCCCTGCCTCTCAGTTGCACCCCAAAGCACTGGAGAGAAACCACCAGATTCCCTCAGCAAAAGGCAGACAAGATAAATTATTCTCAGAGTCAACATTCAATTGGGGCACCTGGCATGGGATACTTTGTAACTTTGTCAGAGCCCTTTATGTGGTGACTATTTGCATACCTTGAGTATGTACGCAAAACAAAGAATATCACTGCGACTTGTCACATGTGCCAGTAAACTATTCATTCATTCATTCCCAGGCCAACATCCTCAGTATCTCATGATGTTATGTACCTCATTTATAGTGGTGCAGAGGTAGAGTTGCTGCTTTACAGCGCCAGAGACCCGGGTTCGATCCCGACAACGGTTGCTGTCTGTACGGAGTTTGTACGTTCTCCCCGTGACCTGCCTGGGTTTTCCCCGGGTGCTCCGGTTTCCTCCCACACACCAAAGATGTACAGGTTTGTAGCTTTTGTAAAATTGTAAATTGTCCCTAGTCCTTAGTACCGCAGCAGAGTTAATATTCAAAGCACTGGAGTAACTCAACGGGTCAGGCAGCATCTGTGGAGGATATGGATGGTTAACATTTCCGGTCAGGACTCTTCTTCAGACTTTAAATGTCACCTATCCACGTCTTCCAGAAATGCTGCATAACCTGCTGAGCTACTCCAGCACTTTGCGTTTTGCTCTAGATTCCAGCATCTACAGTTCCTTGACTCACCACCAGCAAGAATCCATGATCAAAGTCATCTGGTTTAGTATAGTTTAGATTAAAGATACAGCCCCGAAGCAGGCCCTTCTGCCCACAGAGTCTATGCCGACCAGAGATCCCCGCACACGAACACTATCCTTCACACACTAGGGGCAACTTACATTGATAACAAGTAATTATTCTACAAACCTGTACGTTTTTTGTGGATGGGAGGAAACAGGAGCTTCCCAGAGAAAACTCACGCAGATCACGGGGAGAAAGTACAAACTCCGTACAGACAAGCACCCGTCGTCAGGATCGAACCCGGGTCTCTGGCGCTGTAAGGCAGCAACTCTACTGCTGCACCACCGTGCCACACCAGCAATGTGTACAACACATTGGGCATTGTACTTGACCACAGGAATACCGGGACAGTCCAGGGACTTAAAAAAAAAAATCTAAATGAAATGTCAACAATATGTCGACTGGTGTTATATTTTCCCAAATTAAACCTCAAACACCCCCCCAAACAGCGGCACAGTTTTCCAATCATCTAGCCTTCACTGTCACATCTGTTCTGTGAATTCAAGACATCCCTGTTTGCACAAACACTACAGGTAAGACCTTCAGTGAGTGGCAAGCGAGAGTAAAGGTTCAAATGGTGGCGAACTGAGAAATAAAATAATCGGAGGGTGAAAGAATTAACAGATTTCAGATGGAGATAAAAGTAATTTGAATTTGTTGCCAATTGAACTACAGATCTATAAAAAAAAGTCTCTAGGGAACGAGATGCTGCAATTTCAAACTTCGCAATAGAATCAAAATGGAATTGTAAATCTGGTCAGTCACATAGATGCATTTGAAAGGGTTTTAGATGGATGATTCCAGAATTAGTTGCGACTCACTAAACAAATGATATCTTTATTCCACAATACACACTATGATTTGTGCTAAACAGTAGCGCTGCCTCAGGGACAGTTGCCTCCAGAGACGTCTAGGAATCTTATTTCTGCATTTGACAGCAGGCGCATGATTTACAAATGTTCCCAACTTGGTAATATTGAAAGAGCTAATGGTCAAAACTAAAATGGAGTCATTCTTCTACAAAAGCATGGACTAGTAGAACAAAAGAATGGCTCGGTGCCAAGTCTGAATGACTTTGTAAATTATATGGAACACAATATGGAGGACAGGTTGTCTTTTCAATAAAGAAATTAAGATGGAATCCTGCGGTAAGAACATGTGTTTCTTCAAGGCCATAAAGAAGCCAAGATTGAAAAAATAGCTGACGCTCCAGAGATAAGTAATAAATTGTTATTGGATTAGCTTGATTTGGACCCAACTTTCCCTAAATTCTGAAAGGCTGCAGAATCCTTCAGTCATGCCATATTCAGACTTGGTAGTAGTGTTTTACTGATACGAAAAATGTATAGTTGTGCTAACTTTCTTTAGTTCTGCGAGTGGAGCCCGAGAAGCACTGAGCAACGTTTGTGCTCATTGTAGATCCTTGCCACTCCTGTCTGACGAATCAATTAAAGATTGCCATGGTTTATCTTTAACAGTTCTTGGCGCTATCTGTTTTTTAAGGAACGAACTTTGACAATATTGTGCGGACAAAAAAACTATATAAAAGAAAAAGTCCTTTCGATATGATCAACCGATCAGATCTACTCAGCCTTATGCACTGCCTCGAAGATATAAAGTGGGGGATGACACAGAACCTCCTCCAACTAAATGAGAGCAAATCTGAGGTCATCCTACTCGGCCCCTCGGACTCCATCAAAACGATAGCAGGCAGCCTTGGTAGCCTAACCTCCTAACTCAAACCGCACGTCAAAAACCTTGTCATGATATTTGACTCCGCATTAAAGTTTGACAAACAAGTCAATGCTGTGGTAAAAGTTAGCTTCTTCCAGCTTCGCACGATAGCTAAAATCAAACCATTCCTTCAATTCGACGATCTTGAAAAAAATCATCCACGCATTTATTTCTTCCCGCCTTGATTACTGCAACTCCCTTTACACTGGCATCAGCCAATCATCCCTGTATTGTCTGCAATTGGTCCAAAACGCCGCAACGAGACTTCTGACGGGTACCCGTAAAAGGAACCACATCACCCCGATTCTGGCCTCTCTCCACTGGCTCCCAGTACAGTACAGAATCAATTTCAAGCTCCTCCTATTATGTATACAAAGCCCATAACGAGCTTGCCCCCCGCCTATATCAAAAATCTGCTAACCCACCATTCTACCTCCAGGTCCCTCAGGTCGGCCGACTTGGGGCTACTGACTATCCCGCGGTCCAGGTTTAAGCTCTGGGGAGACCGCGCTTTTGCGGTTGCAGCACCTAGACTGTGGAACAGCATCCCTCTTCCCATCAGAACTGCCCCCTCCATCGACTCCTTCAAGTCTAGACTTAAAACCTATTTCTACTCACAAGCGTTTCTTGAGGTACTCTGAGGGAGCGCTGTAGGTATGTATTTATGTATGTATTGTTAGATCTATGTACCACTGTATGTTAGATCTATGTACCACTGCACTTTGGTCAACGAGAGTTGATTTAAAATGTGCTATAGAAATAAAATTGACTTGACTTGATGGCTGATCATCTCAAATCAGCAGGTACACAAAATTGCTGGAGAAACTCAGCGGGTGCAGCAGCATCTATGGAGCGAAGGAAATAGGCGACGTTTCGGCCCGAAACGTCGCCTATTTCCTTCGCTCCATAGATGCTGCTGCACCCGCTGAGTTTCTCCAGCAATTTTGTGTACCTTCGATCTTCCAGCATCTGCAGTTCCTTCTTGAACGTCTCAAATCAGTACCCTGTTCCTGATTTTTCCCCATATCCCTTGATTCCTTTAGCCCCAAGAGCTAAATCTAACTCTCTCTCGAAAATATCCAGTGAATTGACCTCCACTGCCATCTGCGGCAGAGAATTCCACAGATTCACAACTCTCCGGGTGAAAAAGTTATTCCTCTTATGAAATAGAGTGTAATATTGGTTGTAGCTCTCATGGATTATCACTTTTGGAGATCAGAGATATAGTATGGAAACAGGCCCTTTGGCCCACCGTGTCCGCGCCGACAAGTGGATCCCCGTACACTAGTGCTATCCTACACACGAAGGACAATGTATAATTTTTACCCAAGCCAATCAGCCTACAGATATGTAAAGAGTACAGGTTTGTAGATTCATTGTATTCAGTAAATTTGTAAATTGTCCCTAGTGTGCAGGATAGTGTTAGTGAATGGTGTGATCGCAGGTCGGCACAGATACGGTGGGTCGAAGGGCCTATTTCTTTAAAGTCTTAAAATAAAATCTACTTTGGTCATAATTGATAGGGACAGAATTAGGCCATTCAGCCCATTGTCTACTCTGCTATTCAATCATGGCTGATCTATTTCTCCCTCCTAACCCCATTCTCCTGCCTTCTCCCCATAACCCCTGACACCCGTACTAATCAAGAATCTATCTATCAAAGAATTCCACAGATTCACCACCACAAATTCCTCCTCATCTCCTTCCTAAAGGAACATCCTTTAATTCTGAGGCTATGACCTCTGGTCCAAGACTCTCCCGCTAATCCTCAAATACTGTTCCGGGATTAGGTTCCTGTCTGAAGCAATCTATCTTTCTCTTTCAGCTGCCAATAGTGATATCTGTTTCCGCTCATGACTTCCTCCATTTGTAGTTGTATCTCTTATCTCCTACAGATGCCTCCAAATCACACACCAATTGCAATACCTCTTCATAATTGGAGACAATTTAATGCAAGTTGTATTTCAGAAGACTGTGAAATCAGAAACAAGCAGTTCATTAGTAAATGGGAAAGAAGTATTACAGGGCAGGTGGCACAGTGAAGCCAAGGTCATTGCAAATGGACACAAACAAACATTTCCTTGATTCTGCTTTGATCTGTTCTTCTCAGAGACAGTGATACAGTATAGAAACGGGCCCTTCGGCCCAACTTGCCCACACCGGCCAACAAGGTCCCATTTACACTAGTCTCACTTGCCTGTGCTTAGTCCATATCCCTCCAAACCTGTTGTATCCATGTATCTGGAGGACCAGTGGATCGCTCTTTGTCTCGCCTCTACCCTTCGACCTGCCCAGCATGGGAGACCCTAACAGGAGACGAATCTCCCATTGGCATAGCTCTAGGGGTCACTGAGACACACAAGCTCCCCGACCACAACAAGTTTGCAATCCAACGGGGAGACATTTCCTTTGTACCCTTCTGTAATCTCTGTGGCTCCATCTGCCCTGACTCTCACTTTGAAGAAGGGTCTCGACCTGAAACGTCATCCATTCCTTCTCTCCAGAGATGCTGCCTGTCCTGCTGAATTACTCCAGCATTTTGTGTCTATCTTTGGCGCAAGCCAGCATCTGCAGTTCCATCCTACTCAAATAAATTATTTATTTTTTCATTGTTCTGAGACCTAATGACCCACTAGAATACAAGGCTTTCGCCAGCAGATGTCCAATCAAGGTCAAAGATCATCTATCTAAGAGCATGAGTGGAATAGATAGGGGTCGATGCACAGAGTATTTTACCCAGAGTAGGGGAATCAAGAACCAGATGACATAGGTTTAAGGTGAGAGGAGAAAGGTTTTATAGGAATCTGAGGTGCAAGTTTTTAGTTGCAATAGTAATTACATTTTTCCATGTGGTTTCGCTACAAAAGGTATTTCTGCAATAATGTGGACTTTTTCGTTTTTTCAGTTTTAGAGCTCCAGCGCGGAAACAGGCAAGATGGGCCGAAGGGGCTGTTTCTATGCTGTACGAATCTATGACTACAATCAATCATTAAAACATCCTAGAAAACACATCGCCGCTGTTCCCTGCACCAGTATTTCGATTTCAGACAAATACCCTAAGGTACAACTCTTCAATTGTAAGAGAATCCTGTTTGTAGAGCAATATGTTTCATGCTGTTTCATAGCAACAGGGCACATCTAACTTAGCCTTCGCAACACGACCTGGTATTTGCAGATGGATATTCTTCCTAATTGTAAGATATATTTTGATGAAGATCATACAAAATTAAATTTCTCTCTTTGATATCTTACTTCAGCTCAAAATTTGTAGATAAAAGGTCAGTTTTGTATTTTCTAAATTAAGCAGGCTAGGATTCCTGCTTTCTCTTCAAATTGAAAGCAGCCATGTAGCAATACTTCCTTTTTGATTTAACTTTGCATTTTTCCCCATCTGCTCTATGCAATTCCACTTGACAATTTTCCTGAGCACACATTTTTGAGGCAATTATCTGGTGTGTAGCTTTTTTTTTGTGTCTCCTAATACTTCTTAAAAAACGGTCAAAGATTTGATGAATTTGAGATCAAAGTAGAGGAGGCGTGGAACGCATTGCCAGGGGAGGTGGAGGAGGCAGGTACGATAGTGGTGTTTCAGAGGCTTTTAGATAGGCACATGGATGTGCAGGGAATGGAGGGATATGGATCGTGTACAGGCAGATGGAATCAGTTTAACTTGGCATCATGTTCGGCACAAACATTGTGGATTGAAAGGCTCATTACTGTGCTGTGTATGCTCTATGTTCTATTTAAGAATATATAAAACATGCAGGTGGCATAACTAAAATATCAGTTTTGCTTTTAGTTTTTAGATGTAGCGCGGAAAAAGGACCTTTAGCTCATCGGGTCCACGCCGACCAGCGATCCCTGTGCACTACCCTACACACTAGGGTCAATTTACAATCTTTAGCAAAGCCAATTAACCTGTAACCCTGTACGTCTAGATTAGCGCATCAGTTAAAATACCCCATTAGACAGGCCAGTTTACTCTTTTGACACCAAGTGGAGAAACAAGTCCATTTCCATTTCACCATCAATATTTGATTCTGTGGTTGTGTATCCATTGCATCATATTTCTATGAGTATCCCATGCAAAATTCAGCCACTAAACAGAGGTGAAGGCAAATAACCCTGAAGGTATAAGGGCTGGCGGACCGCAGAACCAGGAACCCGCCCGGAGGACCCGACAGCGCGGCAGACCACGGTATCAGGAGGAGCCGCTGGGGATGTCAGACGCGAGGAGCAAGGACTGACTGGTGGGAGGGTGAACACGGGCAATGCCTCGAACAGGACTGTGGAACAACATAAGACACAAGATATAGCACAAGAGCAGGCCCTTTGGCCCACAATGACTGTGCCGAGCGTGATGTCAAGGCCAACTCTTATCTGCCTGTACATATTCCATATCCCTTAATTCCTTGCATATCCATGGGTCTATCCAAAAGTCTCCAAAAAGCCACTACCTTATCATAAGACCGTAAAACATCGTAGAATTAGGCCATTCGGCCCATTGAGTCTACTTCCTTTCAACCCCCTTCTCCTGCCTTCACTTTTCATGCTCTTTCTAATCAAGAACCTCTCAATCTCCGCCTTAAAAACAGGCAATTAATTTCGCAGATTCACCACCCTCTGGCTAAAGAACTTCCTTCTCCTCCTTACCTGCCTCAACCATTACCCACAGCAGCTGTTCCAGGAACTCACCATCTTCTGTGTAAAAAAAAACTTGCCCTACACATATCCTTTAAACTTTGCCCCTCTCATCCTAAAGCTGTGCCCTCTAGTATTTGATTTTTCCATCCTGGGAGAAAAGGTTCCGACTGTCTGCCCCATCTGTGCATTGCATGTTAAACATTCTGCCATTCTCTCCCCTGGTCATAGAGTTATCGAGTGATACAACATGGAAACAGGCCCTTCGGCCCAACTTGTCTACAACCTGTCCGGGCAACACCAGTCCCACCTGCCTACATTTGGCCCATATTCCTCCAAACCTGTCCTATCCATGTACCTGTCTAACTGTTTCTTAAAAGTTTAGGAACCTCTAAGTTACTCCTCATATACCTATTAAATCTTTTCCCCTTCACCTTAAACCTCTGTCCTGTGGTCCTCGATTCCCCTGCTCTGGGCAAGAGACTCTGCGCATCTGCCCAATCTATTAATCTCATGATTTAATACACCACTGTATAAGATTAACCCTCATCCCCCTACGCACCAAGGAATAGAGTCCCAGCCTACTCAACCCCTATAGCTCAGACTCTCGAGTCCGGGCAATATCCTCGTAAATCTTCCCTCTACCCTCTCTTCCTTGGTGTGGAGCCCCCTCTGATTAAAGGCTGCGTTCAGCTCTTGTGTTGCCATTGGGAATTAAAGAGGTTTAGAAAATGGGTTTTTAAATCATTTCACTTCAAAGAAATTCTTTTTTTTTTAATGCTTTTGGGTGCATGCTATTTGTCGCAATTGGAACTGTCAATTGTCATTCATTTTGCCACAACAACAGCTTCTTATAATTGAAAGAATTATGAAAGGCATTGGAAATGATGAACTGAAAATAGCTTTGTTTCTAACCAACCGGCTAAAATAATGTATTTTGAATGCTTTAATAAACTCTGGAGATTTTTGAAATTTGATCCCATATATCAGCACAGAAAAAGTTAATTCAGTGTAAGTTTGCATAATGCAGAAACCAATTACTATTTATTTATAGCCCGTTCTCTCAGAAACTAATAAGTGAAGCAGTTTAAGTAACAATTTGACAGTGCAAGTGTATTTACTGTAAGCTTTTATCCGTGAGGATTTAGGTGTGATTGACAAGAGAGTGCAGCTGGACTCAGGTAATGACAAAAAGTTATTTCAATATAAATAACAAATAATTTATCATTATAATGCACCAGGCTGTGGAGGCCAAGTCAATGGGTATCTTTCAGGCAGCGATAGATAGATTCTTGATTGGGGAGAAGGCAGGAGAATGGGGTTGAGAGAGAGAGAGATAGATCAGCCACGATTGAATGGTGAAGCAGACTTGATGGGTCAAATGGCCTAATTCTGCTCCTAACACTTTTGAACCTATGAACTCGTGAACACATTTGGTTGCTGTTAATGAGGTGTTTGCTTTACTAAATTCAGTTCACATTGGCTTATTGCTTTTTATAAATGGGTAAGGAGGCCAGTTTGCATTTTTATGTTTACCATGTGCTATTTGTCAACATAATATGTCCCACAGGAGATATTGAAAGTCCTCATTATTGCAGTAATACTTACTCATAGCATAACTGCATGGAAAAATGTAAGAACTATTGTAACCTAGTTAACATATGTATATTGTCATGATAGCTTTTAATGAAAGAACTTTTAGCAGTGGCTGCCTGCAGATGATTCTACAAAGCATAAACTCAATTAAAACTTTTCATCACCAATATTTGAAAATGTAGAAATGTGGGACTAATTTGCACATAGTTCGTCTTGAAATTCTGCCCTCTATTCTGCCAAGGTGGCATCTTTCTTCAGCTTTAACCAACATATCTGCATGGTTTGCTTTTTAAATGAAGTAATTGAAGACTTAGTTTGGTGGTAGACACAAAATGCTGGAGGAACTCAGCAGGTCAGCCAGTATCCCTGGAGAAAAATAATAGGTCACTTTTCGGGCCAAAACCCTTCTTCAGACTGAAAGTAGAGGTGGGTGAGTGGGCAGGAAATAAACTGGAGGCAAGAAAAAGCCAGAACAAATCAGGGCCGCCAACAGACGACCTCAGGATGGTAGAGACCCTTCTTCATACTCGTTTCTGAAGAAGGGTCTCGATTACCCGAAACGTCATCCATTCCTTCGCTCCATAGATGCTGCCTCACCCGCTGAGTTTCTCCAGCATTTTTGTCTACCTTGTTTTTATCTTTTTTGTTTTCACTTTTAATTTCATGTTTTTGCGTACCTTGTTGTGTGTTGTGACTGTTGGCAGGCCAATTTCCCTCCGGGGATGAATTAAGTTTTTTTGTATCGTATCGTTTCGTATGAAAGGATCTGTGATTTTAATAAATCCTGTTTTTATGTTGCAGTGCAAACTTTGAGCACACGGCAGCCTGCACACGTGACCAATAATAAAGTGAGATCTGAAGAAACAAATTGAGATCAAAGATCTTATAGCGAAGCTCTTTGATTGAGATGGCTTATGTACAGGAAGAAACTGCAGGTGCTGGTTTACACCGAAGATAGACACAAAATGATGGAAGTAACTCAGCGATCAGGCAGCATCTCTGGAGAGAAGGAATGGGTGACGGTTCGGGTCGAATGACCTTGCCTTCCAGCCCTGCTTGCGGCCAGTCTATGACCAGCTCTCGTACTCATACGTACATACATTTTGATAGCAAGAATGAAGGTGCTAAGGTACTTATAAATATACAGATGCCTGTCTTGTTGGTCAGCCTACTGTTTGTCTTGGATTTGATGCACCCGCCCCCAGCAGGTCGAACAGTCCAAACGCAGGATGGGAGCTGTCCCTTTGCCCCCAGGAGGTGTAGATGTCCATCAGGGAGGGGAGAGGGCAGCCCCCTGCGCTGTCCTGGTCCCTCCCCCCCCTGTCTGCCATGGTGCCCCCCATGCTGTAATGCCAGCCCCCCCCAGCAGCAGGTTAGAGTCCCCCTGAGGACCCTCTTCTTCCCTGGGCCCCATCTACAGACACACCCATTTCTCCCTTTCCCCATCCACATACATTCCTTCCTCTGGCTTCACATTTCATGTTTCTTCCATCATACAGTCATAGCATGGAAACAGGCCCATCAGCCCAACTTGTCCATATGAGACCGACCATTGTCCCATCTACACTAGGCTCCCGTCTCCCTTCCTGCCGACCACAGTAGTGTCCCCCCCCCCCCCCCCTCAACCTTTGGTTCATATCCCCCCCCACTCCCCCCCCCCCCCCCCCACGCCCCCCCTCTTCTTCCCTGGGCCCCATCTACAGACACACCCATTTCTCCCTTTCCCCATCCACATACATTCCTTCCTCTGGCTTCACATTTCATGTTTCTTCCATCATACAGTCATAGCATGGAAACAGGCCCTTCAGCCCAACTTGTCCATACGGACCAACATTGTCCCATCTACACTAATCCCACCTGCCTGCCTGCCTTTGGTTCATATCCCTCTAAACCTGTCCTATCAATGTACCATTGTTTCTTAAATGTTACAATAATACTTACCTCAATGACCTCCTCCGGCAGCTCATTCCATCTTCTTCTTCAGGCCTTTGCTCCTCCAGGGAGCACAGTAGCAATGTTACAAAATTTTGAGATTTAAAAAATCAAGTCTGCAATTTATCCCATCAGATAAAGCATAACAATAAGTTTAATTTGACGCCTAATTCACTTTCATATCTCAAGTAATAAAAATGTTATGGCCATTTTCATACTCGGAAATTAGCATCTTGTTCCCTATTGATTTTCTATGGACATAACAAAAAAGCTGTGATCGAGGACAGTCAAAAACCCATAACCTTCTTAAAAATTAAGAGAACTGAATGAAGTTTTCAGTTATCATAGATTGAACCATTCTGAAACAAATATAAAAATAATCTTACTTGGAGGACCTAAAATTAAAGCATATAATTAGTTAGTTACCCAATTGTAGCTAATTTCAAACTTCAATTACTAGATCTAAACATCTATCCATTTTTTAATAAATGATTAACATTTTTAAATAGCCTAAGTGTCCAAATAATATTCACAAATAATTCATAATAAAACATGATTTTTAAATCTCATTTACATCAATTTATAGGCCAAATGGAAGGAATTTAGTGTTCAATTGCTGTAAATTAAAGTCATTTTAAATCGGCTTTCTAGTGGGATCCTGTGAACGCGCTGGTTTAGAACGTTCACATTGCGCTGGATTTGTGCCCTCAAATGCCCAGAAAAATACTGCAGGATATAAAGAGCCCAAAATGAACTATTCGCTATAGTAAACTTTATATACAGGGTTCTTAAGAAGCCCCTTTTAATGTAAAAATAAGGTACATACCTTTAATTGTTTGCTTTATAAAACCCTGGGGCTGCGAGAGATCGCGGGTTTAGAGAGTGATTTTTAAACTACTATAACTATTATACAAGGCCATAAAAACTAATAATACCTTTTGCGACGGGGTCTTTCAGCGATTTTCCATTAATGATTTACTAGGCTGAACATTTTCGATTGCAACAGCCTAGTAAAAATCGCGTTTTAAACCCGCCCCCTCTAAACAGCGCCAAAATCACACACACGGGGCTGGGGCAGATTCTCAACCACGATTCAGGTAGGTTTTGTAACATACCTAAGCATAGGCCATTGACAAATGTCTTCCACCTCACTCAGTGGTTGGCAGTTTTTTCGAGATCTCCCCAGTTGAGCCCACTCTTAGACATTCCTGTCGGGACCCCTCTTCTCCAGCTGTTCCTGGGGTGACCTATTTCCGTTTTCCTTGGGGGTTCCGTTTCAGGGCTTGCCGGGTGATGTTTGTGACACTTATCTCCTTACCTCATACTTTTTTTGTCTTTTCATCTCTGGCTTTTGTCCAACCATTTGCCAACCAAAACCCCCCCTCCCTCACCTGCATCCACCTATCACTTGCCAGCTTTGTCCTCCCCACCATCTCTCTTCCAGCTTTCTCCCCTTCCCTACTAGAAGAAGGGTCCTGACACAAAATGTCGCCTATCCACACTCTCCAGAGATGCTGCTTGAACCGCTGAGTTACTCCAGCACTTTGTGCCTTCTTGTAAATGTAAACCAGCACCTGCACTTCCTTGTGTCTCCTCTGTACAATGAAACTTGTTGCAACTAAACTCAAATCCCAGAAGTCAGAGCATATTGCTTCTTAACAGTACATCTAAAATATGGTGTGAATACCACAATATTGATGTGAGGGGGATATTCTGTCTCAGCTCTTGAAGTAGCAGCTAATATATTGCTCCATTAAAAATGCATTAGAAGAGAGGAAAGAAATCTATGTGACTCAAAGGGTTGCAATGGGTAAATAAAATGTATTGAATTGATTGGCAACATTCCCTGTTGTTTTCAGTACACTGGCATAGTCTTTGACAGTCTGAGGCAAAGAGTGTTTGAAGACCAACCATGATCTGAAACCTTGCACCAAGCTGAAGATCTACGGGGCAGCCATGATCCCCGGCCTTCTCACAGCCATAGAGTGATACAGTGTAGAAACAGGCCCTTCAGCCCAACATGTCCCAGCTACACTAGTCCCACTTGCCTGCGTTTGGCCCATATCCCTCCAAACTTGTCCTATCCTGGTACCTGTCTTCTTAAATGTTGGGATTGTCCCTGCCTCAACAACCTCCTCTGACAGCTTATTCCATACACCTACCACCCTTTGTGTGAAAAAGTTACCCCTCAGATTCCTATTAAATCTTTTCCCCTTCACCTTAAACCGATGTCCTCTGGTCCTCGATTCCCCTAATGTGGGCAAGGGACTCTGCACATCTACTCGATCTATTCCTCTAATGATTTTATACACCTCTATAAGATCACCCTTCATCCTCCTGTGCTCCAAGGAATAGAGTCCCAGCCTACTCAACCTCTCTCTATAGCTCAGACCCCTGAGTCATAGCAACATCCTCTGAAGTTTTCTCTGCTTGACAATATCTTTTCTATAACATGGTGCCCAGAACTGAACACAATACACTAATACTGTATACAACTGCGACATGAATTACCTGCAGTAGTCACTTCAACATACTGGAGAGGTACCACGAATGTAATCTACACAAAATCCCCCAAGTGAACCAGAGGACGTGGTTTGGACAGCACGGTGGCACAGCGGTACTGTTGCTGCTTTACAGCGCCAGAGATCCAGGTTCAATCCTGACTATGGGTGCTGTCTTTACGGCGTTTGTATGTTCTGTGCGGTGCAGGCTCGAAGGGCCGATTGGCCTACTCCTGCACCTAATTTCTATGTCTATGTTTCTCCCCGTGACCTCGTGGGTTTTCTCCGGGTGCTCTAGTTTCCTCCCACACTCCAAAGACATGCAGGTTTGTAAGTTAATTGACTTTGGTAAATTGTAAATTGTCCCTAGTGTGTAGGATAGCGTTAGTGAATGAGGTGATTGCTGGTCGGCGCAGACACGGTGGACCGAAGGGCCTGTTTCTGGGCTGTATCTCAAAAGTCTAAATCTCTAAGCAGGATATCCAGCTGACTTAATCGAACCCAAAACATCACCTTTTCCTTTTCTCCAGAGATGCTGCCTTACCCGTTGAGTTACTCCAGCATTTTGTGTCTATCCATGGTGTTCTCCCACATTGGTACATCCTTAACATTTCCAGCTACAAACTGCTTTCATTAGGTATTGTGCTCAGTAAACCAGTTCCTGTGTTTTAAACTCCTTTTTTTCCTATTTTTCTCAGTTTCTGTCGGGTACATATAGTTGCCAACACTGGTCTTTCTGACTGAGGAAGAAGCTAAAAGCAGGTAATGAGGTAAGGACTAAAGGTCTTTCTAAAAACAGTATACGCAAATCATTAGAATATTACAATGAATTATAATGCTGTTGAGGTCGGTAAAAGCACAGTTTCTGCTGTTTCTTGTGCTCAATATGCTATGCATCGTTGTCACTGGTATAACATGGGAATTTGCTTCATGCTGAGATCATTTAAAGGGAAATTGAATCTTCAATTAAAGTCCTTTTTCTTTTGTTGCAAGTTATGTTTTTATCTGTTTTTAAACAAGGTGTTTCATGCAGGCCTTGGGCAAAATGGGCGGCATGGTGGCGCAGCGGTAGAGGTGCTGCCTTACAGCGCCAGGAATCCGGGTTCGATTCTGCCTACAGGTGTTGTCTGTATGGAGTTTGCACGACTCACTGTGGCTGCCTGGGTTTCCTCCAGGCGATCCAGTTTCCTCCCACACTCCAAAGACGTGCGAGTCTGTAGGTTAATTGGAGGAAACAGCGAGCAAACGTGAATAAGTAAAAATCGACATTTT
Organism: Leucoraja erinaceus; assembly: GCF_028641065.1. Taxonomy (NCBI): domain Eukaryota; kingdom Metazoa; phylum Chordata; class Chondrichthyes; order Rajiformes; family Rajidae; genus Leucoraja; species Leucoraja erinaceus. Next base: position 7,785,738 of record NC_073392.1, on the reverse strand, counting down.
AGATAGTTATTCAAGACAAATGTCTAGATTTTTTTAAATGCCAAGGGACATGGAGTTTGTGCAAGAAATGATGCTGAAGTATAAAATATAAGCTATGACCTTCTGAGTTGATTGATTGATTGATTGATTGATTTGATTGAAATGCTGATATGCTGTTTCAATCAGTCATGAAAATTTTCACATTGCAAATTTATTTTTACTGTAATGTGTAAACCATTAAAGATGTTTATATAATGTTTGTAGAACAGTTTTAGCTGATTAAATGCTATCGTTGTATGCTTCGCCCAGCTTGCCCTAGCTGACAATAATCTATTCTACATTCTCCTTGAACTTCATCCCCTTTGTTCTCATTTTCACACCTCACCCTTCCATATCCCTGTGTCTCCCTCTCCCCTGACTATCTGTCTGAAGAAGGGTCTCAACCCAAAATGTCACCCATTCCTTCTATCCAGAGATGCTGCCTGTCCCGCTGAGTTACTCCCGCATTTTGTGTCTAATTTTACACGTTCCATGCATTATAATGACAGGTTTAGTTTAGTTTAGTTTAGTTTAGAGATACAACGTGGAAAGAGGCCCTTTGGCCCACAAAGTTCACGCTGACCATCGATCGTTTGTTCACACTCGTTCTATGTTAACCCACTTTCTCATTCACTCCTTACACATTAGGGTCAATGTCATAGCAGCTAATTAACCTCCAAACCCGCACATCTGTGGGACGGTGAATCTGTGGAACTAATTGCCACGGAAGGCTGTGGAGGCCAAGTCAAGGGATATTTTTAAGGCGGAGATTGACCGATTCTTGATTAGTAAGGGTGTCAAGGGATATGGGGAGAAGGCCAGGGAATGGGGTGGAGAGGATCAGAGATAGATCAGCCATGATTGAATGGTGGAGTAGACTTAATGGGCCCAATGTCTGAATTCTGCTCCTATAACTTATGAACCTGTGTATTCTGCTCTTATAACCTATGAACCGGGGCACCTGGAAGGAAACCCACCCGGTCACAGGAAGAATATGCAAGCTCCAGACAGGCAGCTCCTGGGGTCAGGATCGAACCCGGGCCTCTGGCACTGTGAAGCAACAGCTCTACCCGCTGCGCCACTGTGCCGCCCTATTTCTGTAGGAGCAGGGAAATTTGGGCAGTGACTTCCTGTTCTATCTACACTGTAATAACAGTGAGCATCAGTTGTCCCACCATTAAAACATGTAATGAGTGCAGACCATTAGATGTCCCCTGGGTCCAAAACGCCTGGTTAATCCACCTCTTGAAGTGTAGTGAACCTTCAATCTAATAGCTTGGACCGTGGGGCTCCATCCCCATGTTATACTTAGCCCTGACTTTACGAGCTCAGTTACACCTCGTTGGATTAAATTTTAAATTAATGTGCTCTCACTACAATATCATTCATACTTGTGTGGAGCCCTTCTGTCTACAATGTCTTCCCTCTCCAGAAATCATCTAAAGTCCTCTGGTTCTCAATTCTCCTACTCCGCATAAATGACCCTGTGTATTTACCCTGTCTATTCCTCTCATGATCTTCAACACCTCTATAAGGTCACCGCTCATCCTCCCGTGCTAGGTACTGAGTTCAAAACTAGCCACAAACTTCAGGAGTAACTCAGCGGATCAGCCACCATCTCTGGAGAACATGGATTGTGTTATGATTGTGTTTATAATTTGTTTGGTTGTTTTGTTGTTTGTCTTTTGCACAAAAGTCCGCGAGCATTGCCACTTTCATTTCACTGCACATCTCGTATGTGTATGTGTCAAATAAACTTGACTTGACTTGACTTGACGACTTGACTTGACTTGACTTGATGAAGTTTTGGATTGGGTCCCCTCTTCAGACTCCTGAGTGTTCCACATTCTCCAGAGATGCTGCCTCCATAAGTTGCAATGAAATGAATTTACCATGCAGCGTTACAATTAAAAAAGGATATAATACACAACTTACTCCAACACTTTATGTCTTTTTTTTGTAAACCAGCATCTGCAGTTCCTTGTATCTCGATACTGAGTAGTTCTTCTGGTGGGGGAATGCAGAACAACAGATCTCAATGAATGTAGGAAGGAACTGCAGATGCTGGTTTATACAGAAGATAGACACAAAATGCTGGAGTAACTCAATGGGTCTGGCAGCATCTGTGGAGAAAAGGAATTGGGGACATTTTGGGTTGAGACCCTTCTTCAGACTGAGAGTCAGGGGAGAGATCTCACTGACTCTACTAGTGAAAGGCTTATTCCTCTTGGTTCCCAGTTTTATTAATGCCTGAGATGGCTGCATGCCCCTCTGAAGAAGGGTCTCGACCCGAATCGTCGCCCGTTCCTTCTCTCCAGCGGTGCTGCCTGTCCCGCTGAGTTCCTCCAGCATTTTGTGTCGAGCATCTGTAGTTCCTTCCTTCACCAATCCTAGACTGTCGGATGTAAACACTGGCACTCTGCAACCTTACAAGAACATTTTAAAAATAAATGACAACTAATCTTAAATGTGAAATGGTGTTAAATATAAACCGCTGGACTGACACTGTGATGTAGCAGTTGCCGCTGAGATAAATGTTGTCGGTTCTCAGTTAGACTGCTCGACAGAAGCCTTTGCACGCATCCCATCTCAAGGGAGTGAGGTTAGAGATGGCCATCTCGTCCGATTTAACACAGAGCTCTCTACTATTAGAGTATTATTGTTGCAAAGCTTGTTCCATCTTCAGTTTAGTTTAGCTGAGAGATTCAGTGCAGAAACAGGCCCTTCGGCCCAGCTAGTCCATGCCGACCAGCAATCACCCGTACACTAATCCTATCCTAGACACTGGGGATAATTCGCAGAAGCCTATGAATCTACAAACCAGCATGTCTTTGGAGTGTGGGAGGAAATAGGAGCATCTGGACAAAACCCACGCAGTCACGGGGAGAATGTACAAACTTCGTACAGATAGTCATGCACTAGAACGCATGGTCAATGCTATATTTTAGTTCAGTTTAGTTTGGAGATACAACGTGGAAGCAGGCCCTTAGGCCCACTGAGTCCGCACCGACCAGCGATCCCTGTACACTTACACTATCCTACACACTGGGGACAATTTACAATTTTACCGCAGCGAAACAAACATGCACATCTTTGGAGTGTGGGAGGAAACCAGAGCACCCAGAGAAAACCCACATGGTCACTGGGAGACTCTAAACTCCGTACAAAGAGCACCTGCAGTCAGGATTGAACCAGGGTCGTTGGTGCTGTAAAGGCAGCAACTCTACCGCTGCACCACTGTGCCATCCACCTTATTACCAAACAAGATGGTCGATAAAGATTTGACCTCATTGTTGACTGGAGTCCATTTTGAAATTATTAATCTAATCTTAAATGATTGATTAAGATAAAAAATATATATATTTTTGCAAAGTGAACATAATCCCTAGGAATTCCATTGAAACGGCTGATTGCATTGTGTTCAACAAAACCTAAAGACAAGTCTTTGGATTTCAAGCTAAATGGTAATTCAAAAGCAGAATTCCAATGTTGCGGGAAATCTGAAAAAAAACTAAATTGTCAAAAGAGGCTTTGGAACGAGAAATTAGATTAATTAGGGGCAGCACAGTGGATCAGAGGTCGAGTTGTGTTTATAATTTGTTTGGTTGTTTTGTTGTTCCGCGAGCATTGCCACTTTCATTTCACTGCACATCTCATATGTGTATGTGACAAATAAACTTGACTTGACTTGACTTGACTTAAGGGCCTGTCCCACTTAGGCAATTTTTTCGGCGACTGTTTGCACGTTCTCCCCGTGACTGCATGGGTATTTTGTTTCCTCCTGCACTCCAAAGACATGCAGGTTAATTGACTGGGATTTATCCCTTCGAGTGTATGAGGCTGAGTGGTGATCCCATAGTGTATAACATTTGAGGGATTAGATAGTGTGGAGTCTTTTGGGAAATCAAAAACTAGGTCAAGAAATGAGAGGGGGAGCATTATTGGAACCTGAGAGCTCCTGATTCACACAGAGGATGGTGGGTATATGTAAAGAGCTGCCAAATAAAGCACAATGACAACATTTAAAGGACATTTGGACTGGTATATGGAAAGGAAAAGGCCAAATGTGAATAGTTTAGATGGGGCCATCTTGTTGGAATGGACAGGTTGGGCTGAAAGGCCTGTTTCCGTGCTGCATGACCCTTTGACTATGTCAGTGGAATAAACATGCACTTATTTCCTGGGGGAAGTGTGAGCAAGAATGCTTGGCCCCTAGAGGTCTTGGTATCAAATGGATTCTGCTGTAGAAGAGATTAGATAAGGCAAGCTACCAAAGATTTGCACTCTGAAACGCATAGTGCTTTCACAACCTGTCACAAAGCATAAATGCAATGTCTAGGAACACAAAATCGCCTTAGACTAAGTTTGCACGGAGTTGAGCCTTGTAAGTGGTGGGCCACGACTTAGGACATGTCTGCACCTGACTACAATGTCACATATGTTGAAAATCGTGTCTATATTGTAAAAGGTGGAAGCAGAAACCACTGCATATTTGAGAATTTGGGAGTGGAAACTTGGATTATCTTGTGTAGGAAGGAACTGCAGATGCTGGTTTCAACCGAAGATAGACACAAAAAGCTGGAGTAACTCAGCGGGACAGGCAGCATCTCTGGAGAGAAGGAACGGGTGACGTTTTGGGTCAAGGCCCTTCTTCAGACTGGTTAGGGAAAAGGGAATCGAGAGATATAGACGATGATGTGGAGAGATAATGAACAATAAATGAAAGACATGCAAAAAAAGTAACAATGACAAAAGAAACAGAACATGTCAGTTGTTTGTTGGGGGAGCTGCCTGGCCCGCTGAGCTACTCCAGATTTTTGTGTCTATTTTTGGATTATCTTGTACATCATTGGTAGTGGCCATGCAAGGTTGGGCTGCCATTGGGTAATCAACTAACATTTTGTTTATCACAAGTTCACAAGTTTAGCAGAATTAGGCCATTTGGCCCATTGATTCTAATCCACTATTCAATCATGGCTGATCTCTGCCTTGTAATCCCATTTTCCTGCCTTCTCCCCATAACCCTTGACACCCGTTTTCATCAAGAATTTGTCTATCTCTGCCAAAAAATATCTACTGACTTGGCCTCTACAGCCCTCTGTGGCAATGAGTTCCACAGATTAACTACCCTCTAACTAAAGAATTTCCTCCTCACCTCTTTTCTAAAAGAGCACCCTTTAATTCTGAGGCTATGACCTGTGGTCCTAGACTCTCCCACCAGTGGAAACATCCTCTCCACATCCACTCTACGCATGCCTTTCATTATTCTGTAAGTTTCAATGAGGTCCCCCCGCACCTTCTAAGCTCCATCTATGTTTCAATAGAACAGAGGGCGACACGCTGGCGCAGCGGTAGAGTCGCTGCCTCACCGTGCCAGAAACCCGGGTTCGATCCAGACTATGGGTGCTGTCTGTGCAGAGTTTGCTCGTTTTCCCCCGTGACCGCGTGGGTTTTATCCAGGTGCTTCGGTTTACTCCCACACTCCAAAGACACAGGGGTTTGTACAGTAGATTAATTGGTATCTGTACATTGCCCCTTGCGTATAGCATGCGAAAGTGGGATAACATGGAACTAGTGTGCAGGTGATCTATTGTCAGTGTGGGCCGAAGGGCCTGTTTCCGCACTGTATCTTCAAACTAAACTAAAAAAAGAATATTGCCTTCTTTAATCAGGTTGGCATTGGGAATACTTCCTTCTATACGAGCATCCTGACAACAGCTTCAGCTAGATATGTGCACATGGGGATTGTGGAAGTGTGGCCCAACTTACAAGAAGTGTGATGACTCATTGGTTGAACACCAGATCAATGAAGGAGGAGACCAGACACAAATTGCTGGAGTAACTCGGAGGGTCAGGCAGCGTCTCTGCAGAAAAAGGAGTAGGTAACCTTTCGGGTCGGAACCCTTCCTCAGACTGAAGGTGGGGATGAGGGGGCGGTGGGCGGGGAGGGAAGTCAGCGAGGCAAGAAAATGTCAGAACAAATCAGAGGCGGCAACAGATGACCTCAGGAAGGGTAGAATGCATAATGGCCCATTGTTGTCTGGGGAAGGTGTCTCACCTTCCAGAGGTCATCTGTGGCCGGCCCTAATTTGTTCTGGCCTTTTTAGTTTTGTTTAGAGATACAGCGCGGAAACTGGCCCTTCGGCCCATCGAGTCCGCACCGACCAGCGAATCCCGCACACTTACACTATCCTACACACACTCAGGACAATTTACTCTTATACCAAGCCAATGAACCCCCAAACCTGTACGTCTTTGGAGTGTGGGAAGAAACCAGAGATCCCGGAGAAAACCCACGCAGGTCATGGGGAGAACGTACAAACTCCGTACAGTCAGCACCCGTAGTCAGGATTGAACCCTGGTCTCTGGCTCTGTAAGGCAGCAACTGTTGTGCCACCATGCCACCCATTTCTCTGCAGTCTGAATCCATAGAGTCACAAATAAAATGACGGACTATCTTATACAGTGTGACCTGTTTAACTTTCATTCAATGCCAGAAGAAGCGCGGCATTTTGGTCTTTTTTATTTCTCATGTCCTTTATCCCATTACTGTTTTATTTCTGGATTAATTACACTCCTGGAAGTGGTCCATCTTTGATGACCCTGTAACTCTCACAATGTTGCACAGTCGGGGGCAGCACGATCGCTGTGCACGAGAGCTCTCGCTGTGAGGGAAATCAAATGGCTTCAGTCAGTCGCCTCGGGGGCAAGTTCCCATTAAATGATTAAGTGCGCATCACGTTACTCTCTGACGACCAGGCACTTACATGTCCCGTCAGAAGCAGTGAGACCTTCCTCAAGGCAAACGTCAGGCAAATGGACCTTTGCTCCCCTGCTCTCTGGCTGGTGTCGGGCATGTTTCTCTTCTGTTTATGCACTCAAACGCATCTTCAATGCCTCTTTTTACGATGCGAAATGATACGAAATAAACTTTATTTATCCCAGGAGGGAAATTGATCTGCCAACAGTCATAAAAACACAAAATACGTGAAACATGAAATTAAAATGGCGAGTGGAAAGGATTGGGGATGTGCAAAGATTGGGGAGGAGGGGGGGGAGGAGAGTTAATCTCAGTCTACCCCACGACAGAAAGGGGAGCAGTTGTAAAGTTTGATTGCCACAGGGATGAAGAATCTCCTGTGGCGTTCTGTCCTACATCTTAGTTAAGCTTAGCTTAGTTTAGAGATACAGCGCAGTTGAAACAACAATTATTTAGACTTTAGACTTTGAACTTTAGAGATACAGCACGGAAACAAGCCCTGCGGCCCACCGAGTCCATGCTGACCAGTGATTACTAATGCCTCTGTCCCACTTAGGAAACCTGAACGGAAACCTCTGGAGACTTTGCGCCCCACCCAAGGTTTCCGTGTGGTTCCCGGAGGTTTTTGTCAGTCTTCCTACCTGCTTCCACTACCTGCAACCTCCGGCAACCACCTGCAACCTCCGGGAACCGCACGGAAACCTTGGGTGGAGCGCAAAGTCTCCAGAGGTTTCCGTTCAGGATTCCTAAGTGGGACAGGGGCATTACACTATTCTACACACTATGGACAATTTACGATTTTACCGAAGTCAATTAAACTATAAACCTGCATGTCTCTGGAGTGTGGGAGGAAACCGGAGCACTCGGAGAAAACCCACGCAGGTCACAGGGAGAATGTACAAGCTCTGTCCGGACAACACCACCTGTGGTCAGGATCGAACCTGGGTCACTGGCGCTGTGAGGCAGCAACTCTACCGCCGCGCTCCTCCCAACAGCCGACCTCAGAATACCGAGAGTCTGCAGAACGGTCTCAACCCGAAACGTCACACCCATTCCTTCTCTCCGGAGATGCTGCCTGACCCGCTGAGTAACTCCAGCTTTGTGTGTCTGCCTCAGGACATTGGAACTCCTCCAAGTGTGTGGGAGGTAAGACCTTCAGACTTTATATGTGGAACGTACTTTAAAGATTGCTCTGGGTGGTGGGATTGGGGTGGAGGTACATGCTAAAGAAGATGAATGATTATAATGCTAACGAATACACTGTGTTAGCAACAAGCACTCTGTGTTCAGGTGTCATACTAAATGCTCTTTACGCTGTTGTAACATTGGACCCAGCTTACTCACTGTACTGAAGATAGACACAAAATGCTGGAGTAACTCAGCGGGGACACAGGCAGCATCTCTGCAGATAAGGAATGGGTGACGTTTTGGGTCGAGCCTTCTTCAGACTGAAGTCAGGGGTGAGGGAGATACCTAGATGAGGAAGTGTAAGGTGTGAAAAGGGGGCAAAGGGGACGAAATTCAAGAAAAATGTAGAATAGATCACTGTTGACTGGAAGAACAACAACAGGGCATACAGATATAACATGTACCATGATAACATTGTCTAACTTAGTTACCCTTTGGTTTCCCTCTCCTTCCCAATACTTTGACTGCCTCAGAGGCAGTCAAAGTATTGGGAAGGAGAGGGAAACCAAAGGGTAACGAAGTTAGACAATAGACAATAGACAATAGGTGCAGGAGTAGGCCATTCTGCCCTTCGAGCCAGCACTGCAGAGAAGTCAATGTGCATACCGCTGGGGTGTAAGCTGCCCAAGCAAAATAAACCAGCATCTGCAGTTCCTTCCTACTCATTAGGGTCATTGGAAGGTATACCAGCCATTTTTTTCACCACCGGAAGGGAGATTGCCAATTTAATTCTGAATGCGATGCAGTTTTGTTCCATGTTTCCATATCCAGCAGGAAATAAGACTGGACCCTTCAGACTCACATCGCAGAAAGTTTTACAGCTGTCAAAACAGAAAGATTTCCATTCCATCACTTTGAATAGGTTTTAAAACCAGGTCCCAGAGATGAAACCAACATATAAAATTGCTATATTTTCTCAGCGCGTACAGCATGAAAGCATTCAGCAGTTTGCATATTGTCACATCGATAATGTATTTTTCAACTGTAAAGATCTATTGAAGTCTGTATTAAATGGTTCAGAAGTAGACTTTACTTGACCATTCTGTTTTAAACTATTTCTGATTCTATTCAGCATAAGAGGTGAGGTGACATTCATCATGGTTATGAATGCATAGATTATTTGTGTTTGTGTCTCAAATATATTCTGAATTCAGCTCGAATCTTAAAAAAAAAAGACACAAAGTTCTGGAGTTACTCAGCAGGTCTGCAAAACATGGATATGTGACGATTCCGGTTGGGACACTTCTTCAGACTGAAGAACTTGAAGGTTTCAGGGTGGCAATGGCGAAGTCTGGAGCCCATGGCATTAACGTGAGCATGGCAAAATTTAAAGTGCAGGAAGGAACTGCAGATGCTTGTTGAAACCAAAGATAGACACAAAAAGCTGGAGTAACTTAGCGGGTCAGACAACATCTCTGGAGAAAAAGGAATAGGTGACGTTTCAGGTAGGGAGGTCTCGACCAAAAAAAGTAACCTATTCCTTTTCCCCAGCGATGCTGTTTGACCCGCTGTGTTACTCCAACGTTTTGTTTCAATCTTAGGCAAAATTTAAAGATGTGCGCGACAAGTTTTTTACTCAGATGTAGAAGGTGGTGGTGGAGGCAGATATGCAATAGCAGCTTTCAAGAGGCTTTTAGATAGGGAGATGGATATGGGTGGATATGGGTCATGTGCAGGCTGAGGAGATTTATTTAACTTGACACTATGATCCTTGACTCTCGTGTTCAAGAAGGAACTGCAGATGCTGGAAGATCGAAGGTACACAGAAATGCTGGGGAAACTCAGCGGGTGCAGCAGCATCTGTGGAGCGAAGGAAATAGGCGACGTTTCCGGCCAAAACCCTTCTTCACTCTCTTGACTCCTTGACTCTCTCCTGGTTCAGTGCTACTTTATTGTCCAGTGTATCAATAGCCGTGAACATCACACAAACCATCCTCCCTTCCTGAGTAGCGGTCCTGAGCTACTATCCACCTCATTGGAGACCCTCGTACTATCTTTGATTGGACTTTACTGGACTTTATCTTGCACTCAACATTATTCACGTTTTTCCTTTTATCATGTATCACATGATTACAATGTGTCGTCTTTCCGCTGACTGCATAGCACGCAACAAATGCTTTTCACTGTACCTCGGTACATGTGACAATAAACTAAACTCAAGCTAGGTACAAGTGAAATTCCCTTTTTGCATACAGTTCAGTGGAAATCTTAATATACATAAGCTCAATCATGTGTGAGAATAGTAGGTTTCACTGAGACAATACACAAGTACCCAGTACGGCAGCGGTGGAGTTGCTGCCAGAGCGCCAGAGACCCGGGTTCGATCCTGACTATGGGTGCTGTCTGTACGGAGTTTGCACGTTCTCCCCGTGACCTGCGTGGGTTTTCTCCGAGATCTTCGGTTTCCTCTCACACTACAAAGACGTACAGGTTTGTAAGTTAATTGGCTTGGTCTAAATGTAAATTGTCCTGAGTGTGTGCAGAATAGTGTTAGTGTGTGGGGATTGCAGGTCAGTGCGGACTCGGTGGGCCAAAGGGCCTGTTTCCGCACTGCATCTCTGAACTAAACTAAACTAAGTGTCCTATCCAGTACCTATTTAGCATAATTAGCAAAACTCAGTAACTGAAATATTATTTTCAATGGCTAGTGTGAGGACAATTTCATGAATTACAGGTGACAATGTGAAGAATGATTTTTTAATGGCCAACCTCATAAGAAAGGTATAAATAATGAGTAGAAGTAACAAGTATTATTATTCACTTTGAACTGCATTCCTTGCAACTCTATTTGACCACATTTAGAAATAAAATGGCAATCATTCTTAAGGCACTGAAATTAGAATCTCCTTTCTTTGGTTCAACCCATCTCAGCTTAAATGAGAGACTGAATTATTTTCTTCATTAGACTTTAAGTTATAATCAGTTAGGTGATTAGTTTCTTGCTACAACCCTGGAGAGTTTTTAACCGAGATAGAATATATCCCATTGGTTCTTTATATACCGCAATTGTTCAGCCTCCTTAGAAAAATACCCTTGTAAAAATTTGCATGAACTTTATTTTATTTTCTCTGTATGTCTCTAATTGGGAGACAATGTGTTCAATAAGAAATGTTGTTTCAATTCAGTTCAAGCATAACGGAATAAAATTATATCTAAATAACTTTTAAAATCTCCTAACTGGGGGATACTGCGAAAAAGGACTGGAATACTTCGAAGTGTCAAGCCAGGCCTAATATTTAACCCAGTGGATCATTTTAAAGTGAAAGCTCATACTGTTCAATCAGTAGATGCTGCCTGGCCTGCTGAGTTACTCCAGCACTTTGTGTCCTTTTGTGTATTAACCAGCATCTGCAGTTCTTTGTTTCTACATTTCGTCCGTTCCACTGCGAAATCTCTTCAGGGTATGTCTACTTTGGAGAAGTTCTTCTTTGAATCTGAAGAAGGGTCTCGACCTGAAACGTCACCTATCTGTATTTTCCAGAGATGCTGCTTGACCCGCTGAGTTACTCCAGCGTTTTATGGCCTTCAAGGAACTGCAGATGCTGGTTTACAAAAAAGGGTACAAAGTGCCGGCTAACTCAGCGGGTCAGGCAGCATCTCTGAAGAACCGTGGATTGGTGAAGTTTCGGGTCGGGATCCTTCTTTAGGGCCAAAACGTCACCTATCCATTTTCTCCAGGGATGCAGCCTAAAGGGCCTGTCCCACTTCCACGACTTAATTCACGACCTCTGCCGAGTTTGTCCTTGACTCATACTCGCGGCATGGTCGTCACGAGAACATAGGAGATCGTAGGAGGTCGCAGGTAGGTCGTAGCAGGCCATGATGCTAGTCGTAGGCACTTGTGGGATCAAGTAGGTCGGGGCTTTTTTTCTTGCCTGATGAAAAATGTCCACCAGTAAAAAAGGTCGTGAATTAGGTCGTAAAAGTGGGACAGACCCTTAACCTGCTGGGTCACTCTCGCACTTTGTGTCCATTTTCGTAAAGCAGCATCTGCAGTTCCTTTCTATTCCCAACACAGTTTGAATTCAGTTGTCATTTTGTGTATCAACCAGCATCTGCATTTCTTCCTTTCTACAAAGTAATGTTCAAACAATCTATTGACACCAATCACCTTCCATCAAGAATATCACAATACAGTGCATATGTGACAATAAATTGAGCTGGATTGAACTATTGAACCATCCATTGAATAAAAGAATATCTCAGTTAAAAGTACGATTGTCAGGCTGATGTTAAGATTCCTTGTCCTTTCTTTCATCCTGAAAAACTAAACTTTGAGAACCTTTGATTCACTCCCAAATCTCTCAGCTATCTCCCCTTTACAGATGAGTACGTTCTTCCTTATTGCTCCTTTTATAACTGACCTATTTTACACAATCAACGTATTGCAGGTAATCAGAACGTGCGGCAATTAACCTCCAAGCCAAGCGAGCATAACATTGCAACTCAATGGGTTGCCGTTGCTTAAAGGCATGGTTTTGAACCTGCAGTTTCCCCGCAAAGTCAGCGCACTCTAAGTCAGCCAAATTATCACGAGGAAGTCGGAGAGTCTTCAGAGAAGTATCAGGATGTTTCAGTCCGCACCCTGACCACAAGGAAAGAGCTGATAGACCGCGAGCCTATCTGCCGGCTCATCTAACTGAGAAAAGACATATAGCTCAAGGGAGTTAACCAGGAGAATAGAAATCTTCCTTCAGCTTTATCAATTAGAGCTTGTGCTTTTGCAGTAACAAAAAGAACTCAATTTGTAATTAAACTAATTAATTTATGTAAATGAGAACTCATTCTTTTAATTCAATAACTTCATTCCTAATGGATCTTCTTACATAAAGATTTGCAATTTTTGAATTGTGGACCTAATCTACATATTTTATTTTGACCATATTACCATAAATCATTAACACACTATCACTTGTAGCATAATAAATATGTCCATTGAGATTTGGAATGATAGACTAGTTTTGTGTGTATGTAACTCATAGGGGGTAGTCTACATTTCAAGTTGAGAGTTATGAGACAGAAAGTGATTGAAATTGAAAGTGTGCGGACTCATCATTTGTTTGGGTTTCTCCTAGGGGGTAACAATTTTTGTTTAGAGATACAGCATGGAAGCAGGCCCTTTGGCCCACCGTGTCTGCACCGACCAGCGATCCCCACACACTCACACTGTCCCCACACACACACTAGGGACAATTTACATTTGTACCAAACCAATTAACCTACAAACCTGTACGTCTTTGGAGTGTGGGAGGATTACGGAGATCTTGGAGAAATCCCGCGCAGGTCACGGGGAGAACGTACAGAATCTGTACAGACAAGCATCTGTAGTCAGGACCGAACCCGGGTCTCTGGCACTGTAAGGCAGCAGCTCTACCGCTGCGCCACAGTGCCGACCTTAATTCTGGGTATGGTTCTGTGGCCTGGATAGAGTGGATAGGGAGAGGGTGTTTCCACTAGTGGGAAAGTCTGGGACCAGAGGCCATAGCCTCAGAATAAAAGGATGTACCTTTAGAAAGGAGATGCAGAGGAATTTCATTAGTCAGTGGGTGGTGAATCCGTGGAATACATTGCCACGGACAGCTGTGGAGGCCAAGTCCATAATAATATTTAAGGGGAACATTGATAGATTCTTAATTAGTATGGGTGTCAAGGGTTATAGGGAGAAGGCAGGAGAATGTGGTTATATGCCTCTGGCCCTAGACTCTCCCACTAGTGGAAACATCCTCTCCACATCCACTCTATCCAGGCATATCATTTTACATTAAGTTTCATTGAGGTGTCCCCTCATCCTTCTAAACTCCAGCAAGTACAGGTCCAGTGCCATCAAATGCCCAATCATTCTCAGGATCATTCTTGTAAACCTCCTCTGGACCCTCTCCAACACTGAGATCCTTCCTCAGATATGGAGCCCCAAACTGCTCCCAATACTCCAAATGCCGTCTGTCCAGTGCCTCATAAAGCCTCGGCATTCCATCCCTGTTTTTATATTTTAATTATGTTCTAACTATTCTAACTATATTGTGTTTTCTGAAGTTCAGCTGTGGCATTTTCTGTGTGTACACATGAGGTAGCATTTCAATTGCACAAATTACAGGGGTTATGGGGAGAAGGCAGGATAATGGGGATAGGACGGAGATAAAGATCAGCCACGATTGAATGGCGGAGTGTTCGTGATGGGCCGAATGGCCTAATTCTGCTCCTATCACTTATGAACTTAGGTAAAGAGGTTAAATTACAGTCAGTGCAAGGAACTTACTTTAGTCAAAGCAATGTAATTGCTGAGGCCTGAAGAAGAATCCCGACCCAAAATATCACCGATGTTCTCCAGAGATGCTGTGTGTAACCTGCTGAATTACTCCAGCACTTTGTGCCCATCGATGTAAATGCTTGGCAGTAATTGATTTTTGATCTATAACATATCCACATGTAACGGTACACAAACATTTTAAAGAGCACAATGCTAAAGTCATTGGATTGCATTTATTATACAAATCCATCCCACATAACATAGCCTTGAACCATGAAGACTATCATTAGTTAGTGGGGCATATCTCCGTCTATTTTTTTGTCTCTCACTTCTTCGGCAGTTCAGGGATCTTTTCTTCTCTCTTTTTTGTTTGTCCTCTTTCTCTTCACTCTTTCCTTTTTACTCTTTTTTCCCCCCGATTCACTTATCAGTTTATAAAAATGTTAAAAATTGAAGCCGTACGAAAACTGTATAATTGTTATGCCGATTGCTTATTCTTGTGCAATTGCTTCGAATAAAATAAACACAAAAAAAGACTATAATTTTGGAAGAAGACAGGTAAGCAGATATGAAGGGCAGGAAAAATAATTGTACGTCAATTTTATTGCTTAACTAATAGCTCAATGCAGGGACAATAAAATATGGTATTTTTACTAGCTCATAGCTAGTAAAAATATACATGCGTGAAACTTAGTGTTTGTATTTCTTTCAGTGATTTTGAATTTGCTTATATTGGTAGCTAATTGGGAAATGCCACTGGGCCGCACATAGCATTCTCTCCTCATTTTTGTTTTCCGCCTCTCTGATTAGAATCATCATAAGATTCGATAGTGGCGCAGCGGTAGCGTTGCTGCCTTACAGCACTTGCAGCGCCACAGACCCGAGTTCCATGCTGACTACGGGTGCCGTCTGCATGGAGTTTGTACGTTTTCCCTGCGGCCTGCGTGGGCTTTCTCCGAGATCATCGGTTTCCTCCCACACTCCATAGGCGTACAGGTTTGTAGGTTCATTGGCTTGGGGGTTGTTTACTCGGTATAAGTGTAAATTGTCACCAGTTCGTGCAGGCTTGTGTTAATGTGCGGGGATTACAAGGGTCGGTGCGGAATCTGGGGGCCGAAGGGCTTGTTTCTGAGCTTTATCTCTAAACTAAACTAAGATCCGACAGTACAGGATAAATCTTTCATCCCTCCCTGCCTGGTGTGTATAATTTAGTCCCACAGCCCAGTCCTTTTCCTCATTACACTTCGACAGCATGCCTACTTGCCTTCTGAATCTCCCAACAGGACTTTGATTCCACTTTCCTTTTCAAGTGTTGTTCTCAATTTTAACAACCTAATGCCATGCAGAAAAAATATTCTCCGCATTTACTCCTTTATTCTACTAATTATTTGAAATCTCTGCATCTGCTTACTGGGAAATCTGCCAGAGGAGGCAGTTTCTTCCTATTTGCTCTATAATGATGTTTTATTTTTAATGAAATAAAAGTGGCATTTGTTTTGTTGGCATCGGCCATGGACGATATTTCCCATTTCTAGGATATCACATTCAGAGTATTCACCTACCGTAGTGTCAAAATATTATTATTGGCACAGAATACAGCTGTCAAACCCCTTAGCATCCATTTTGTGAAGTAATCTAAGGGGCAGCCACGGTGGCGCAGTGGTAGAGATGCTGCCTTACACCGCTTGCTGAGTCGGAGACCCGGGTTCGATCCCGACTACAGGTGCTGTCTGCACGGAGTTTGTACGTTCTCCCTGTGACCACGTGTGTTCTCTCCGAAATCTATTTCCTCGCACACCCCAAAAACGTGCAGGTATGTAGGTAAATTGGCTTGGTAATTGTAGAACATATCCTTAGTGTGTGTAGGATAATGTTAATAGTGGGGGTTGCTGGTCGGCCCGGACCCAGTGAGCTGAAGGGCCTGTATCTGCGCTGTATCTCTAAATTAAACTAGGCAAGCGCATTATTGCACTCTTTCTCTCTAGTCATGTCATAGTCATATCGTTATATAGCACAGAGTCAGGCCCTTCAGCCCAACTTGGCCACGCCAACCAAAATGCCCCATCTACACTAGCCTCACCTGCCCGCATTTGGACCATATCCCTCTATCCTTTCCTATCCATGTACCCTTCCTAATGTCTTTTAAATAATGTTTTGGTGCCCACTCAACCACCTCCATCAGGCATCTCGTTCCATGTAGCCTCTGTGTGAAAAACTTACTCCTCAGGTTCCCGTTAAATCTTTCCAGTGGGACAGGCCTTTAACTCAGTGGGACGGGCAGCATCAGAGAGAAGGAATGGGTGACTTTTCGGGTCGAGACCCTTCCTCAGAGAGGTGCTGGAGGTGGTGTTTACATCCACCTATAAAATGCACACCAATTGCTCCACGGGTTCTTACAGATTTTCTCTCCTTGGGATTGCAAATCTCCGCCCTTGCAGAACAACGTGGAATTTACTGCATAATATTTAGCCATTTGGCACCACCGGTCAGTGGTGTTAATGAACCAAGTCTGGAAGCCAAGCTGGGGAATTGTTGAGGTTTGCAAGTGTTGTCTCTCACAGTGTCCAAATACACTGCCACTCGCCTGAATACTCTGAAGGGTCTTTCCTGAGGTAAAGTTAATTATCAAGGTGCATTGAAGCAGAGACTGCGCTGAAATCTGTGAACATTTGAAGCTTCAGTGATGTGGACATTTTTTAGTTTAGTTTAGTTTTAGAGGTACAGTGTGGAATTAGGCCATTCGGCCCGTCGAGTCCGAACCGACTGGAGATCCCCGCACATTAACACTATCCTACACATACTAGGAACAATTTTCATATTTATACCAAGACAATTAACGTACAAACCTGTATGTCTTCGGAGTGTGGGAGGAAACCGAAGTTCTCTGAGAAAACCCACACAGGTCACGGGGAGAACGTACAAACTCCGTACAGACAGCGCCCCAGGATCAAACCCGGGTATCTGGCTCTGTAAGCGATGTAAAGCAGCAACTCTACCGCTGCGCCTCAGTGCCGCCCTATTCATTATATTAGCTGAAAAAGAAATCCACATTTGGAAGCCTTCACACTTTCATTCAAAACATACACAGGAAAAACAATACAGTTAGTACAGGCATTTCTTTATATTCTACTCTATTCTATTCCACTCGACCCCACCCCACCCCACTCCTCTCCTCTCATCTCCCCTCCTCTCCACTCCTCTCCTCTCCAGGGGCCACAGTTTAAGAATAAGGGGTAAGCCGTTTAGAACGGAGATGAGGAAACACTTTTTCACACAGAGAGCTGTGAATCTGTGGAATTCTCTGCCTTGGAGTGTGGTGGAGGCCGGTTCTCTGGATACTTTCAAGAGAGATCTAGATTGGGGTCTTAAAGATAGCGGAATCAGGGGATATGGGAAGAAGGCAGGAATGGGGTATTGATTTGGGATGATCAGCCATGATTACATTGAATGGCGGTGCTGCCTCGAAGGGCCGAATGGCCTACTCCTGCACCAATCGCCTATTGCCTATTGTCCTCGCCTCTCCTCGCCTCTCTTCTCCTCCCCTCTCCTCTCCTCCCCTCTCCCCTCCTCACCCCTCCTCTCCTCTCCACCCCAATACATACCATTCACAATGCACCAATATTACTCATGTGACCCCTCTGCACTGTTGAGTATCTGAGAGACCCCAACCCCTCAGTATCCATTAGGCAGGAGGAGCTTAGCTTTTTGTCGCTTGTCTTAGGGGAGGATCAGTGGGCAGTAACATTGTACATTATCGTCATAAGTGTCCAGCCCATATAAAGCCTTTGAGTTGGCTGCACCGAACGCCAGCATGTCCCTTTAGACAAACTCCTTCAGCTTGGAAATACCCCGTCAAAATCATTCTATTACTACCGCCCGCAGAAGGGTCTCGACCCGAAACGTCACACATTCCTTCTCTCCTGAGATGCTGACTGTCCCGCTGAGTTACTCCAGCATTTTGTGTCTATCTTAGAAACATAGAAACATAGAAAATAGGTGCAGGAGTAGGCTATTTGGCCCTTCGAGCCAGCATGGCTATTCAATATGATCATGGCTGATCATCCAGAATCTGTACCCCATTCCGTTCTTGCTTTTCCTCCCACATCCCTTGATTCCATTAGCCCTAAGAGCGATATCTAACTCTCTCTTGAAAACATCCAGTGAATTGGCCTCCACTGCCACCTGTGACAGAGAATTCCACAGATACACAACTCTCTGGGTGAAAAGGTTTTTTCTTCATCTCAGTCCCAAATGGCCTACCCTTTATTCTTAAATTGTGGCCCCTGGTTCTGGGCATTCCTTCTCTCCTGCTCGCTCCAGTCGATCTGTCCACTCCCAGTGGTTTTGCTAGCCTAATTCGATGTATGTCACGCCCATCTACCTATCAAAATCCCACCCCCAAGCGTACAAAGTAATTCTGCAAGGAATATCTAGACAAAATAATAAAATATGCTAACAGTAACTAGCCTAAGCTGGAATGGCTCCTACACTCTGATCTCCGTGTTGTTTCCTCGACGCTGCGTACGACGTCAAGACGCTGCGTACGACCGCAATGCGCCCGTGTGCCGACAGGCCGTTGGCGCGCGAAGATTTCAGTCACTGCAAGAATTTCGGAGCCCCGCGCAATGTCGGGACCAGCCCCGCACAACTCCGCGCTTCTAAGTGGGACCAGCCATACGGTGCCCGTACGCCTCAAGCGACCACGAGGTTGCGTAATTTGCGAGCCAAGGTCACGTAAGTGGGACAGGCCCTTAAGTGACCAAGGGCCCTGGTGAGACCACACTTGGAGTATTGTGTGCAGTTTTGGTCTCCTAGTTTGAGGAAGGACATTCTTGCTAATGAGGGAGTGCAGCCTAGGTTCACCTGGTTAATTCCCATGATGGCGGGACTGACATATGATGAAAGAATGGATCAACATCTTTCCTATAACATGGTGCCCAAAACTGACCACAATACTCTGAATGTGGCCTTGCCAACATCTTATATAACTAAAACATGACCTCCCAATTCTTGCACTCATTCCTTTTAGCTTAGATGCTGGTGGATTTGTTTTTCATACTCCCTTTCTGTGGAGTTTGTGCAATTTCACTGCCTCTCTCTGTCTCTTTTTCAAGCTGCCAATATTAAAGCATCAGTAATTTGAAGACAAAATGTGTGAGCTAGAGACTGGAAGAATCCTGAAGATGTCTCAGAAGAGGAAAGACGGCGGTGCTTAAAAAAAAGGGCAGCAAGTGTGGCATAGCGGTAGAGCTACTGCCTTACAGCGCCAGAGACCCGGTTACGATCCCGACTACGGGTGCTGTCTGTACAGAGTTTGTACGTTCTTCCCGTGACCTGCGTGGGTTTTCTCAGAGATCTTTGGTTTCCTCCCACACTCCAAAGACATACAGGTTTGTAGGTTCATTGGGTTGGTATAAATGTATAATGTGGTAATGTTAATGTGCGGGGATCGCTGGTCGGCGCGGACTCAGTGGGCCGAAGGGCCTGTTTCTGCGCTGTGTGCCTTTAAACTAAAGCCCCTGTCCCACTGTACGAGGTAATTCAAGAGTTCTCCCGAGTTTTCCCCTCATCCGAACTTGGAGAATGACCGTAGCTGGTCCGTAGGGACTCGTAATGCTAACAGTAGGTACTTGGGACATCCGGTAAACTCGTGACGTTTTTTCATCCCTGCAAAAAATGTCCACGAGTAAAAAAATACTTGTGATGAAAAAAATGGTTACTTTTTACTCGTACGAACCGCTACAAGACATCCACGAACTCCTACCAAACGGCTACGGACATTCTCCGAGTTCGAATCAGGGAAACCTCGGGAGAACTCTTGAATTACCTCGTACAGTGGGACGGGCTTAAATTAAACTAAACTGAAATAAAGAGAAAAACATACACATTTGCTGTCAGCAATGTTTGTGCAAAGTATTTCAGACATCCCATGCAGGCAAAATTTAAGAAGCAGCAGAAATATATTTTCTAAACTGATCCTGCACACAATGTCAGAGAGGGCAACCAGGCTTTAGAGGCAATGGAAGGGGAATATTGGAGATGACAAAACATCATAAATCTAGATCAAATATATCCGATGGTGAAGGCAAGTTCAAGCAAGTGACAAAATCACCTCCTGTTCCATTGTTCCTGAGAAAATCTTTCACTTGCCTTTAATTGAATTGTGCATTAAAACAAAAATCTTCTCTGTTCCACTGAATAACTCCATCTGTGTCTCCTACCAATTCCTTTGCAAGATTTTCCCCCTTTGTTCCCTCGTTACCAGAGGGCCTCCGCCCACCTTTGCGGCAGTTGTCGCGAATGTATATTTTATCTGCGGAATGTTTTCCGCAGCACCATCTTCTACCCGTCGAGGAAGTGCTGTTATGTTCTGACGGGGTTCATCTGCCAAGATGCCACGGAGGATTTCCTCTGTTCTGCCGAGACTGTGCCAGCTCCCTGGGTCAGCAGGAATGGGCGCGATTGGAGCTCTGCCACCTTGCGCACCTGCGGCTGGCACGGGGAAGAGTGCGGCCCTGGCTGAGCTCTGTGATCATCAGTCAATGACTGCCACTTGGCAGCAGCTCTCTGCAGGCTCCCCACAGCTCTGGTGTAGCAATGGCAGATGTAGCAGAGCTTTCTCATCACTAGCTCAGGCAGCCGTACCCTTCCTTCACGTGCCTTTGATCACCCATGTTCATATTGAATGGCGGTGCTGGCTCGAAGGGCCGAATGGCCTACTCCTGCACATTGTCTATTGTCTTTCAACAATTTCATACGCTACAACACGATACGATAGAACTTTATTAATCCCAGGAGGGAAATTTTTCTGCCCACAGACATAAAAACACAAGATAGAGACATAGAAAAACATACAGTAGGTGCAAGAGTAGGCCCTTCAAGCCAGCACCGCCATTTAATATGATCATGGCTGAACATCCAGAATCAGTACCCCTGTTCCTCCTTTCCCCCCATATCCCTTGATTCCGTTAGCCCTAAGACCTAAGAGCTAAATCTAACTCTCTCTTGAATACATCTCTTGAAACATAGAAACATAGAAACATTCGGCCCTTCGAGCCTGCACCGCCATTCAATATGATCATGGCTGATCATCCAACTCAGTATCCTGTACCTGCCTTCTCTCCATACCCCCTGACCCTTTAGCACAAGGGCCACATCTAACTCCCTCTTAATATGCCATGAACTGGCCTCAACTACCCTCTGTGGCAGAGAGTTCCAGAGATGAACTCATCTCGGTTTTAAAGGATTTCCCCCTTATCCTTAAGCTGTGCCCTTGTCCTGGACTTCCCCAACATCGGGAACAATCTTCCTGCATCTAGCCTGTCCAACCCCTTAAGAATTTTGTAAGTTTCTATAAGATCTCCTCTCAATCTCCTAAATTCTAGAGAGTATAAACCAAGTCTATCCCGTCTTTCTTCATAAGACATAAGAAACTTGAAGTTAAAGTGATGAGTGGAAAGGATTGGGGATGTGCAAAGATTGGGGTTGGGGGGGGGGGGTAGAAGGGGGAGAGGGAGTCAGTCTACCCCACGACAGAAGGGAGAGGAGTTGTACAGTTTGATAGCCGCAGGGAAGAAGGATCTCCTGTGGTGTTCTGTGCTGCATCTTGGTGGAACCTGTCTGTTGCTGAAGGTACTCATCAGGTTGACCAGTGTCATGGAGGGGGTGAGCTGTATTGTCCAAGATGCTCCTTTCATCTGGCCTTTTTAGAGTCATACAGCACGTAAACAGGCCCTTCAGCCCAACTCAGGTTAACATATGACGAGCGTTTGACGGCACTGGGCTTGTAGAGTTTAGAAGATTGAGGGGGGATAGGTCTGGATAGAATGGATGTGGAGGGGATGTTTCCACAAGTGGGAGAGTCTAGGATCTGAGGCCATACTGTCAGTGTAAAATTATGTACCTTTAGAAAGGAGATGAGGGGGAATTTCATTAGTAAGAGAGTGGTGAATCTGTGGATTTCATTGCCACGGAAGGCTGTAGAGGCCAAGTCATTGGACATTTTAAGGTGGAGATTGATAGGTTATTGATTAGTATGGGTGTCAGGGGTTATGGGGAGAAGGCAGGAGAAGTTTAAGAGATATAACGTGGAAGGAAACAGGCCCTTCGGAACCGAGTCCGCACCGACCACCAAGTCCGCACAGACCAGCGATTCCCGTACATTAACACTACCCTACACACCAGGGACAATTTCACACTCGTAGAAAGGCCAATTTACCTACAGACATCTATGTCTTTAGAGTGTGGGAAGAAATCAAAGATCTCGGAGAAAACTCACGCTGTCACGTGGAGAACGTACAACTCCGTACAGACAGCACCCGTAGTCAGGATTGAACCTGAGTCTCCGGTGCTGCAAGCGCTGCAAGGCAGCAATTCTACTGCTGTGTCACCATGCCGACCTAATTGGTTAATTGGCTTCCGTAAAATTGTAATTTGTCCCTAGTGTGTAGGATTGTGCCAGTGTACGGGGTGATCGCAGGACGGCACGGACCCGTTGGGCCAATGGGCCTGTTTCCAGGCAGTAACTCCAAAGTCTGTATCATTGTCGTAAACATTAAATGAATCTTATTGCTTATTTCATATTTTATAAATCATGAAATGAAGAAGGGTTTACTGGTGGTGCTACAGTTTACTTTGTACCGGGGAAGATTTCCGATGGAAATCAAGAAAAGAAATGCTCTACAAAACTTTAAGTCTCTTCGATAAGTTTATCTCATCAATGGCCGACACATTCGGTTGAAATAAAAACCAAGGTTGATCTCTAGTGGCTGAAAATTGGCACTGCACGAGCATGGATATGTCTTCACTTTAGTTTCCGTTTAGTTTAGTGATACAGTGCGGAAACAGGCCCTTCGGCCCACCCAATCCACGCCGACCAGCGATCCCCGCACATCCCACTACTCTACACACACTAGGGGCAATTTACACATTCACCAAGCCAATTAGCCTACATACATTTGGAGTGTGGGAGGAAAGCGAAGATCTCGGAGAAAACCCACGCGGTCATGGGGAGAACGTACAAACTCGGAACAACCAGCCCCCGTAGTTGGGATCGAACCCGGGTCTCCGGCGCTGCAAGAGCTGTAAGGCAGTAACTCCACCGCTGCACCACCGCACAACCATCATGTTCATGATCAACTGAACACTTGGGTAAGTGTGACGACCATGTAGAATATCTTCTGTGTGTGAAAATTATAATAGAGTGGCAGAGCCATACAGGCCATTCGGCCCAACTCACTCATACCGACAAAGGTGCCTTGCTAAACTGGTCCTGCTTGCCTACTTTTGGCCCAAATCCCGTCAAACCTTTTCTATCCATGAACCTGTCTAAATATATTCTAGACATTGTAATTGTATCCATCTCTTCAGTTTCAGTTTCAGTTTAGTCTATTGTCACGTGTACCGAGGTACAGTGAAAAGCTTTAGTTGCGTGCTAACCAGTCAGCAGAGGTTTGTAGGTTAATTGGCTTTGGTAAATTGTAAATTGTCCCTAGTGTGTAGGACAGTGCGAATGTACGGGGTGATTGTTGGGCAGCGCAGATTCGGTGGGCCGCAGGGCCTGTTTGCACACTGTATCTCCAAAACTAAAACCTATTTAACTTAGTACTCATAAGTCATACGGCATGGAAACTGACCCTTCGGCCCGACTTGCCCATACCGACCAAGGGGTCCCATCTGTGATAGGGATCAAATCTCTTGACTCGTGCATTAGAGAACTTCCAGAAGAGTTCTGTTTTATTTGAAGATCAGCACAATTTAATACTGCACAAACCACACTTCTTGGGTCCTTCTGTCTTTTAATCTCTGGCCATTGTCCAACCATTGTCCAACCCTCGTTTGTGTCCACTTATAACTCACC